>NC_138072.1:14567487-15167487 GCF_964194185.1 Rhinolophus hipposideros
CATGTCTTGGCTATTGAAAATAATACTGCAATGAACATGGTGGTGAGGAGATCTCTTTGAGATAGTGCTTTCAGCACATTCCCTTCAATATCTTCACTGGTGGCAAATCTTTGTTCTTTCCGGGGTGCACTGAATTTTTGGAAACAGCCAGAAGTTATTCACAACCAACTGGTGTGAAATAAGAAAACCAAGCTGATTTCTCCCTGTGGATCAGATGCTGATTCTGTCAGCAATTTTAACAAGAAATCCAAAAATTATTCTCATCAAGGCACCCAAGAAGTGCTTCCGACAGTGAATAAAGAGGATACTAGTCATTTAGTTGTGTGGATTGTAGACAGTTTTTCCAATGTCTTTATCTTATCACCTCGCTTTGCAGCAATCACAAATCCAGTAATTCTGGGTTCACAGCTTTAAACACCCTCAAAGAGAACGCTATGAAGATCTATGGAAGATCAACGATAATTGCCTGGCTGTTTTTTTATATTTGAAGATGTTTCAGGAGCTGAGAGTGGTGGCCACGTAGATCTGGCTTTGAAAAAGGCTCAGAGACACCAATGTTCTCTCCAACTTGTGCCAAGACCAGCTGCTCTTTAGTTCGAGGAGGAAGTGGAGGTCTCACCAGAGCTGGCACTGAAATAACCCTGTGAGTCAGACTTGGGGACTTCTTACTGCATACACTGCCACCTACCCACCCCTCATTTAGAGGATTTTCCTATTTTTTTCAGGTAACTATTTCTGCTTTGTCTTTTGAGCATTTCCTGCTGTATTTGTGTTTTACTTTCAGTGAAACTGGCTAATTTCAAGGTATATGAATCAGAGAATGAAGCCATTTAGAGAAACAGAGTCATGTGCAGAAAAGGGACAGGCACCCCTTTGTGAGAGGTTGACACTCTCTCAAGCTCTCACCCTAAATAGCTGCGTCACTTTCCTTTTTCTGCCTCTTGTCTCTGGCCAGAGGAAGCAGATGCTAGAAGCCGGGAGCTGAGGGGGAGGGAACATAAAGGTGAAAAGAAAGCCCTTTTCTCTCTACCACTGGATTTAGGCATTTTCACTTCCAAACGAATTCTGGACAGATTAAAGAGAAATACGGAAAAAATATACATAAATCAGGAAAAAAATAAAAAAATTTTTCAAATTTCTATCTGGGTAAAGACTCTTCAAGCTTAGAGTACACAGAAGAAAATACCAAATAAAACATAACAGACAACATTTAAAAATCATTATTTAAGGTATTGTATGTTTACAATGGCCAAGAAAAAAGGGGAAAAAAACAATTAAATGTATTTTATTTTGCTTTTGAACATCACCTTAAGTAGCACTTATTTTTCAGATATTGGAATGCCCATAACAAATATAAATATGTTATACATATTTTACATAGTATATAAGATATATTTAAATTTCCATACAGTGAAATACAAAGATATTAAATATACAATTCAGTGAGTTTGGATACGTGTATATCCAAACTGACAAAATACACGATTCTATCACCCAGAAAATTGCTGATGCCCACTTCTTCACCCCCCTGGAGGAAACCATTGTTTTGATTTTTGTACCATAGATTTTCCCATTCTTAAACTTCATACCAATGGAACCATACAGCATGTCCTCTTTTGGGCCTGGTTTCTTTTACTGTAATATTTTGGAGATTTATTCATGTTGCTGCATGTATCAGTACATTATTTTTTATTGCAGAATATTCCTTTGTATAAATATACAAAAATTTGTTTATCTACTCTGGTGATAAGATTTTGGAGCTGTTGTCAGTTTGGGGCAATTATGAACAAAGCCACTGTGAATATTTTCAATCAAAACTTTTTTTGGACATTATGTTTTAACTCTGTTGGATAAATACTTAGGAATAACACTGCTGGGTCATAGGATGGGTGGATGTGTCACAGTTTTCCAAGGTGAATGTATACTCCCACCAGTAAGAGTTCAGTTGCTTGACGTTCTCAGTATATTTGGCATTGTCAATCTTTAACTGTAGTCATTCTAGAGGGTGAGAAACAGTGTCTCGTTGTGGTTTGAATTTGCATTTCCCTGGCAAATAATGATGTTGAGCATCTTTTCATGCCTTTTTCAGCCGTTCACAAATCTTTTGTCAGGTATCTGTTCGAATCTTTTGCTCGCTTTCATTTGGGGCATTTTTCTGTTATTTATTTATAGGAGTTCTTTATGTGCTTTAGATATGTCTATGCATTGCAAATATTTTTCAACAATCTGACTTGTCTTTGTGTTTTTAATGGTTATCTTTCAATAAGCAGAAATTGTTTATTTCAAAAAAGTCCAATTTAACAATTTTTAATTTTATGTTCAGCGCTTTTTGTGTGAGTCTGCTTTGCGATAACTTTCCCTAATCCCAAGGTTGTGAAAATAATCACCTAATTGTTTTCTAGAAGCTTTCTAGTGTTAGCATTTACATTTAGGTCTATGAGATAGAGGACAGAGTTCATTTTTTCCCCATACATTTATCCAATCGTTCCAGCAGCAGTTGTGGAAAAGACTTTCCTTTCCCTATAGAATGACACTTGGCAATTTCATCAAAAATGAACTGATAATCTATGTGTGGGTTCTCCATTCTGCTCCATTGCTCTGTTTGCCTACATGCCAATACCATCCTGTCGTGATTGCCATAGCTTTACAGTGGTCTTGAAATCAGGTTCTGTGAGTCCTCCCACTGTTGATTTCAAGATTGTTTTGGCTATTCTAGGTTCTTTGCATTTCCATTAAATTGTTTTCATCAACTTCTGCATTTCTACCAAAAGATTTTAATTTGAGGCTTTAATTGGTATACTTTGAATTTACAGACAAATTTGGAGAGAACCAATAGCTTCCAATCCGTAAACATGATATATTTCTCCATTTATTTAAGTTTTCTTGGATTTCCTCAGGATCATCCAGTGGTTTTTATGGTAGAGGTCTTGCATGTATTGTGATAAAAATTGTTTCCTATGCATCGTGTTTGTTTTAGGATGCTATTAAAAGGGATTTAAAATTTTTCATTTTTAATTGATTGTTGTGATTATATAGAAAGACCCTTAAGTTTTGTATATTGACTTTATATTCTATGACCTTATTAAACTCTCTTATTAGCTCTAGTGGTTGTTTCATAGATTCCTTATAGATGGTTATGCCAGATGCAAATACAGTTTTTCTTCTTCCTTTTCAATCTTTAAGCTTTTTATATCTTTTTCTTTAACTGCAATCACTAGCAGCTCCAGTACAATGTTGAATAGAATTGAGAACAGACATATTTTACTTTTTCCCAGTCTCGGGAGAAAAACATTCAATATTTTACCATTAACTATATTAACTAAAGATTTTTCATAGATAGCCTTTATCGTAATGAGGAAATTCTGTTTTATTGCCCAGTTTTCTGAGATTTTTATTATGAATGAGGATTGAATGTTTTCAAATGTATTTTCTACATCTACGAGATGATCATACAGTTTTTCTTCTTTATTCTGTTCATACAATGAATTATGTTGATTTCCATTATGAAGCCAATCTTGCACTCATGGAATAAATCTCATTTGGACTTGATGTATTGTCCTTTCTATATATTTAACTTGAACCAGGCTGCACTTCCAAGCAGTGTTGAAGGTGCCGCCTGGTTTCTTCTTGCTGGTTTCTTCTAGTAAAATTCAAGAGGTAACAGATAAGTTGAGGGGAGAACTGTTAAGCAAAAAGGAACCAAGATTTGATGATATGGGAAACTCTCAACCTCTCCAGATTGCAGAAGGTACTTACATTAGGAGATTCGCTGTCTGGAAAGCAGACTCTGGAGCTAAGGCTGAGAGTGTGGCTGGCTGGACAACTGTCCACTAGCGCTGAATAGGTCAGACGCGTGACTCATGGATCCCCCTCAAGCATTTGAGCAGAAGCCAAGAATGGAGATGGGAGAACCCAGGAAAGATCTGTGAAGGAGCCTCTTGTGTAACTGGATGAATCCTGTGACATACATGAGGTTTTTGAGAATGTTTTCTCAACAGAAACACTGCCAGCTTGAACAGAAAGAGGATGAAATGAAAGAAGGCTGTCAAGATTCCCAAACTTCGAAAGGCAGGAAACAGACTGATAAAACAACTCCGCTGCAAACATGTGCTACCCCTGCAAAAACAAGGGAGGATGACTCTGGGGAAGTGGGGAGAAGGAGCAGGGACAGAGCGAGAGGCTCAAGCCACAGAGGGTTATTCCTGGGTCTTGAGACCTAATGGAATTTACCCAGTTGGATTTCAAAATTGCTTGAGGCTGGTAACTCTTTTCCTTCTTCCATCTTCTCCCTTTCGGAACAGGAATGTCTGCAACTGTCACCCTGAGCCTGTCTCACAATTATAGTTTGGGAGCAGATAACGTTTCTAGTTTTACAAGTTCACAGATAAAGAGGAATTTTGCTCCAGGGTGGGTCACAGCCCGAGTCTCACCTGTACTTGAGTTAGATGGTGAAGATGCTGAGATTTGGAGCACATCCATGTGCCAGGAGGGTGACACATCCCAACTCCACAGGGACAGGAGTTCCTGTATTTGGGACACTCCCAGACCTCGGCCTAAGTACCTCTTTATCTAGCTATTCATCTGTATCCTTTATTATAGCCTTTAAAAAACTGGTAAATGTAAGAGTTTCTCTGAGTTCTGTGAGCTGTTCTAGCACTTAATCAAACCCAAAAGGAAGGAGGTAATGGGAACCTCCAATTTGTAGCCAAGTGGGACGGAAGTTGTGTGAAACCTGGGGACCTACTACTTGTCCATGGCACCTGAAGTGGCAGTAGGGGAGTCTAGTGGGCTGAGCCCTTAACCTGTAGGATCTGAGGCTTTCTCCAGGTAGATAGTGTCAGAATTGAGTTATAAATTGTAGGATACCCGGGGGTGTCGTAGAATTGCTTGGTGTGGGAAACACCCCCACACATCGGTGTCAGAAGTGCTTTGTGTGGTAGCAGTGAGAGAACAGTAGTGTACGTTTCCTATACAATGGTAAAAAGGGGTTTTGTGGGTGTGATTAAGTTACGGGTCATGAGATAAGGGGACTGTCATGGGTTATCCCGCTGGGTCCTAAATGTAATCACATACGTCCTTGCAAGAGGGAGGCAAAAGGACATTTCACTACAGAGAGGAAGGAAAGGCGCAGACTGAAGCAAGGTGCTGCTCTGCTTCTGGCTTTGAAGATGGAGGAAAGGACTACAAGCCAAGGACGTAGCTCTCAAGGCTGGAAATAGGCTGACACCGTGATTGGGGGCCGTGAAACTGATTTTGGATTTCTGGCCTCCAGAATTGTAGGAGAGTAAATCTGAGCTGTTTTAAGCCATCGAATTTGTTGTAATTTGTTATAGCAGCCATAGGAAACTAATGCAGTGTTGTTCAAATATTTGTTTTTTGTGTCTGTGTGAGCATTTTGTCTCATTTCATCAATTCCTGAGAAAGGACTCTTAAGCTCTCCAACCATTATGGTGGGTTTTTCTATTTCTCCTTTTAGTTCTAAGTTTTTGTTTCATGTGTTTGGAAGCTCTATTATTAGGTACATATACAATTAAAATGGTTATGTTTCGTTGATGAATTGTCTCTTTCATCATTATAAAATAGCCTACATCTCTGGTAATACAGTAATACAGTTTGAGGTCAGCCGTGGGTTTGAGGAGAATATATTGGAGATTTGGCGGTCTCGCCCCTCTGTGGCTCCTCCTTTCCAGAACTGCCTCCTTCAATTTCCAGCTACTCTTGCCATCCTCCAACTCCATCCTCTGGCACCTGACAGTGTACCTGGGGATAAATCTGACTGTGGCTGTGGCTTCCTGCTTGACTTTTAGTCACCCCCAGCTGTTGGGACTGCTTGTGACCCGAGCGGGAACCATACCTTCCCCCAGGGGATCTCACATAGTGCAGTTCCCTTCCTCAGGAGTCAAATACCCTCCAGTTTCTGCCTGCTTTTGGTTGCTCTCCAGGGCCTTAATATATTTTTTAAATATTTTGTCTAGAGTTCATCATTTGTCTAGAGTTTGTAATTATCGTTTGGAAGAGGATTAGACTAGTATAAGCCATTCTGTCATTATTGAAACCAGAAATCCTGTTAAGTACAATAAAATTTTTAAAACTTCCAAAGTATGAAAGAAAGAGAGGAGAAAGAAAGAAAGGAAGGAAGGAAGGAAAGAAGGAAGGAAAAAAAGAAAGAAGGAAGGAAAGAAGGAAGGAAGAAAACTAAAATGCAAAGAGCTGCCTTGGAAAATAGGAAAGGAAGAAGTAAAGCAGCTGGCTTGTGACCTATTCCTTTTTTAAACACTGGGGGGACACTCCCAGGGAAAGAAAGACAGCCGGTGACCTGGTTTAATCCCTTTGTAAATATACTGATAACTGGGTATTTGCTAGGAGAGTGCTTATTAATGAAATTCTTTCAGCATGATGTCTCTGCTTTAGAACTGCCTATGGTAAACAAACCTAGACTCCGTGGATTTATGACTGGAGAAGGTCACAGTAGTTACACGATGATCCTGGGTATAAAACAGAGATTTTCACAACCTAAATAAATGCTCCCTCCCACCCCACTGTGTGAGGTGCCCCAAAAACATCATTGGAGATCTCGTATGTTACAGGTATCTCCCGTTTTCTGACAGTTCACATTCCACCACTTCGCTTTTACAAAAGACCTACATTAGTATGGTAACAGATTTTTTTGTAAAAGATGAAGTGGCCTAAGGAGAAGTAGGGGAAACTTGTCCTCTGAGCCAGAGAGCAGATGTTCCAGCAGGAAGGACAGACCTTGGAGTCCCCCAGGAGGTCTCAGACCTCCCCCTGCTTTGCTTGTACCTCTTGATTATTTATATTTGCACTTTGATACTGGCACGATCTCTGCTCCATGTAAATCTGGTTACATCTGAGCCTTGTTAGCTCAGAAAATATTTACAGCAAATATTTAAAGGGGACCAATATCTTCAGTACAAAAGATTCATATGAAGTATCAAGAAAAGCATCAAGCAACCGAAAGATACATAAGCTAAGGACTCAACAGGCCATTCGCAAAGAGAAAACATACTTGGTAAACAAATATAGAAAAAGATTCCTACTTCTTAGTAACCAATGTAAATTATAGTAACTTGGAGGTTTTCTGTTTTTAATCTTTCAAATCAGCAGTGAAAATGCTAATATGTAAAAAATGGCCAGGATAGAGGGAAGATTCTCAACGCCTTGCTGGGGTGGGGGTGGGGAGTACACCTTAATGCAAGTCTTTTGAAAAGCAATTTGATCATGTGCTTAAAAAGCCCCCAATAATTTCATTTTGCTGATATAGCCTAAGGGAATAATATAGGAAAAGAACCCTACGCCCTAAAATTTTAAAAATTGGAAATAATCTAAAAAGTGCAACAGTAAGTGAAATTATGCGTGTGGCATAGCCATTCACTGGAATATTATCCCACTATTTCAAACGGTGTTTATGAAGGCTATATAATAATACATGAATATAGTGCAACGTTGAGGGGGAAAAGTAGGCTGCTAAATGGTTCATATAGTGTATTTTAAAAAATGATTGGAAGGTTTCCATTGGTCATCTTTGGGAGGTGGGACTATTAGTTACTGTCTTCTCCTTTGTACTACTGAGAATTTAAAATTTTCCTTTAATGAATATGTATCATTTTAACTATAAAAAGAAACCTTGTAGAGCCAGAGAAAAATACCATGATCCAACATTACCTTATGACCCAGATGTGGAGAATGGCAAAGTGAAACAAAATTAAATATTGTCCAGACGCATGCATGCTACAAGGTAAACTGAGGCCCATTAAAATTTTTCAGGAGTTAATTTGAGCACACATTGATTCTAATTGGGTAGCACCAAACCAAAGGTGGTTAGGAGCTCTCCACTGACACAGCTAGGGAAAGGGAGAAGGAAAGAAAAGATGCAGAAGGAAAGCAAGACAATTATTTGATTGGCCATAGCTTAAGCAGTTGCCTTACTTGGCAAAGCCTAGTTGGCTGCTTCTGATCGGCTCTTCTTAAGTTTCATTTCCTCAGATTCAAGTGCATTGACTTTGGCTTAGGTTTTGGTTTGCTTGCCTAGGCACTAAGGCATTAGAGCCAATGGCCTCCTTTTTTTAAATACTTTAACATGCATTACATCTATCCCCTCCATGTTCAACTAAGTAATTCTTCTCTGAGTGGGAAGAACTACTTGATAGCTACTACTTTCCTTTATGGAATGCTACACAGAGCCAAAGAACATAGAAGGAGGAAGCCAGGCTATTTAAAAGAAAACCATTTGCTGAGTTGTTTACAAAGTACATGTTGTGGATTTCATAAATCTTGTCAGAAACACAACAAAGTGACATGCACATCCTTGAAATGGTTTAAAGAAACAAACATCAAAATGCTAAGCCCATCCACTACACATCATAGAAATATGGAATGAAGGTAGAAGTCCCCTGAGACAACATGGCTGCAATTGGTGGTTCTGATTATGATCTGCAGACCCCCAAGGTACGTGTGGGCAAAACGGGTTTTATTATTCTTTCTCACTATGTTGACATGTGCACTGATGGAAGAAAAGTCATGGCGGGTAAAACTGCTGGTGTCTGATTATAAAGGATGTCAGTGGCACCAAACAGTATGTGTAGCCATTGTGTTCTTCACTACCATGAATTAGTGGCTTTGTAAAAATGTCAGCTGCAATCGAGAATGTTGTTCATAAAGCAATAAAAATTACAAATTTTATTTAATCTCTACTCTTGCTTGTGTACTATTTAGTATTCTGGGTAACAAAATCTAAAGTTGCTGGTCTACAGGGAAAGCACTTAGGCGATTACACTATGTGTAAGCTGTATGTGCTGCTTTTTCTACAGAACACCATTTTTGGACCATCTAAGACATTTTCAAAAGAAAAATGGGGGTGGCCGGATGGCTCAGTTGGTTAGAGCGCGAGCTCTCAACAACAAGGTTGCTGGTTCAATTCCCACATGGAATGGGGGGCTGCGCCCTCCACAACTAGATGGAAGGACGACTTGGAGCTGATGGGCCCTGGAGAAACACATTGGGAAATACACTGTTTCCCGATTAAAAAAAAAAAGAAAAATGAATAAAGTGAGCCTGTCTTTGCAAAGAAACAACCGGTGGTATCTGTTGCTAATGACAAAAATTTGAGCTCAAGTGAAAATGAGAATTCTAGAAAACTTGTATCTGCCCTGGTGAGTTTAACAGCTTCCCAACAATGAGACTGGTGGTGATATTAACAAATGGTAGTGTTCTTTATATTGTATAACAAAATATGTCAACATCTGGGTAACCTGCATAATACAGTGAAGCAATGTTTTTCTAAATGGTCAATACACGATGTTACAAAATCATGCCTGGGTAAAAGATCTATTCAAAGTCCCTTTGCCATTTAAAGTAACATATTCACAGTTTCCAGGATAGGGTATGGACATCTTTGGGGGCCATTATTCCACCTACCACAAATATAAAACAGTGCCACTTTTCTCACTCAAATTTTTTTGGTAACATATAGGTATTTTCCATAAAAATTCCAAAAAAAATGTTAACATGTCACTGGCTGTTAATGCTTTTAAATAAATTAATAAGTTTTTATTTCCCAGTTTGTTTTCTAATATGGTAATTGTTGACTGATAGATATAATCCACATAAACAAAAGCTTCTTGGAGTCCTTAGTTTTCAGAGCACAAAGGGGTAGTAAAATCAATGTTTGAGAATTGCTGGCTTAAATTATTGAAATGGTACGAGCAGGCATCATAAAAAGCTCCTCAAAATAACACAAACATCCTCCAAGGAGGATGAGACCATCCTCGCTACCACATGGAGAAAATGCTGTAAATGTGATATCATTAAGTGAATTGAGCAGAACCTTTCAGGCAACTGCTGTCAATTTCTAGACATACTGGCAAAGCCTCATTAAGGGGAGAGCTGATTTAGGGTGCCATTCAAGTATTCCTATGCCCACAGTGTCACTCATGACCGACAATACCTGCAGATCTGTCGTCAGCACCTGGCCCATGGCTGGGTTTCGTGCCTGGCAGACTGGCTCTGTCCTGGAACCCTACTGGTGAGACATCTGGACGCTGGATGTCATGGAATGTAGCTCTGCTTGGCTCACAAGGAAGATAAAAAAACGGCTCCAGACTCACCCTGGGTGTACCATGGAAAAGGCCGATATTCGCATTCATCTATGCTTCTATTTACCTCCTTTTCATGGGAAACAAGGCTTCTAACTTCAAAAATTTCTACCAAAGTCTTGTTTAAGAAAATTGTCCAAAGAAATACCAGAAAAAGACATAGAATGAAAATGTTAGTGGGTGATTTTTCTTTTCTTCTATTTACTGTTCTGTATGTCTTACGCACTATACACATTTTCTAACAAGAAAAATAACTAGTTATTTATAAAGTACCCACCGCCAAAAACAGAAATGCAGTAACAAAACCTTTTAGAAAAGTTTAGAAAGAAAAATACCGCATAGAACTGCAAGATGCTGAATGTCAAATATATCCATCAGATCAAGCTGAGCTATGCTACAGAAGTAACAAGTGGCTCCCGGTCTCAGTGGCTTAAAACAAGGAAGGTTCACTTGTTGCTTATATGACATGTCCTTCCCATGTTAACATTGAACCCAGCCTCGTGGAGCAGTGTCTAACTGGAATATAGCAGGTCTCCTGGCAGAAGGATAAGAGAGTGGGGGAACCTGCCCAGGACCTTAGAGCTTCTGTCCAAAAGTGCCATGCAGCACCTCTGTTGACATTGGTCAAATGCACATGGGACACGGCCAGTCCTTTGCTCAACAGGACAGAAAAGTATAACCCGCAGAAGTGAGCGGTACAGGATATTTGTGAAAAGTAATATAGTCTATCATTTCAATGCCAAACAAAACAAACCAAATCCCTACCTCAAAGAGAGGAGAGAGGTAGAAAAAGGAAGACAACTAACATTTATTAATTGTCAGCTGTGCTCCTGTCACTTTTACCCCTATTTCTCTTTGAATCCTCCCACGATCCTTTGAGGGACGTCATTATAGCTCTTCCCAGATGAGGAAACGGTGGCCCAGCAAGGTTAAGTCACTGCCCTGGGTCACGCAGCAAATAAGTGGAAGAGATGGATTTCCAACCAGGTGCATCTCGTTCTTAAGCTCATGTGGTTCTCACTACCCCACACTGTCTCCTGGGAAGTGTTTGGTTTCTAAAGTGCGTTAAAAGAAAACACAATCCCCTGAACACCAAAACCTGAAACAGAGGCCATCCCTTCCCAAACTGAGCTCACGGTCAGGAAGGCACTTACTCATCCCTCACAAACCAGCATATGAAAAGCAGCTGAGAGCAATGACCTCACATGAGAACCAGAGGGGAATGGACTCATCAAAGATCCCTCAGCCACAGCCCAGACTGTGCCCTGACACGGAACCTTCCGGTGGGCTAAATTGGGCTATTGCCTCATTTCAGACAAACTTGAGTTCCACGCTTAGCTCTGCCACTCATGATCCATGCACATTTGGGAAACAGCTTTGTCTTTGAGGACCTCCATTTCCCCGTGTCAAAAAGAACGATACTAATGCCCAAGCCCCCACAGAGTCACCCCCATAATTAAAATAAGACAAATAAAATGAAAGCACATATAATAGGGACCCAAAAAATATCCATTCCCTATCCCTCCCTTAGTTGCGTTAAAGAAGATCACATGGCAGGAATCCAAGAAAGGTACTGTGCTTGGTCTAGAATCGTTCATGGGAGTGAGGGAGACAAGTGAATAGCTCCTTAAAACACTGCAGTAAGTACTGTGCAAAGGAACGGAAGCAGAGATAGTGTTGCATGGTTTAGCACAGCCAGAGGAGCAGATGGCATAAGGGGAACGGGGCCGGAAAGGTCTTGGGTGTTACGCAAGCTTGGGTTTAGCTGCATGTGAGGGAATCACAAAATCACAATGGCATAAACAGAATAAAAGTTCTTTTTTCGTCCCTGAGACAAAGTTAGGAGGTAAGCCATTCTAAGCTAGTGGCTCCATGATCATCAGACCGAGTTCCTTCCATTTTGCAGTTTGACCATCCTCATGGTTCACCATGCTCCGAGCGTCTGCTTGACCTTCAGGTATCACCTCTACATTCCAGATAGCAAGAATAATGAGCCTAAGGGCATGCCCCTTCTCCTTCCATCCTATTAGCCAGAACTTACATGGCTTCATCTTGAGTGGTCTGTGCGATTTCTGAGTCGAGTGGTCCATGGTCAGTTATCTACAAGTCTGGGGCTCTGGGGGGAGGACTAAGTTGGAGATTCGGGTTGGGCTTCATCAACATAAGGTAGCAACTCTGGGCATAGCTGGATTTCCCAAGGAGAGTGTGTACAGTGAGGACAAAACCCCATTGAGGCCTGCAAACAAGGATGGGCAGAGAAGGTGAAGCCCACGATGAAGGAAGGAAACAAGGAGAGCACAGTATCAAGGAAAAAATTGGCAATCAGTAGTGCCCAGTGTTAAAAGTGAGGCTACTTAGGAGTGAGATCATGGGAAATGGCAGACAAAGAGCTCCAAGAATCATTCCCTCCACTTAAGCAACTATTCGGCTGATAAAAACTGACAGATTTTTTTTGTTTTGTTTTGATCCCTGCCTGGAATCTAATTAAAAACTTAGAGCAACCAGGGTAATCATTAATGAAGACGAGGCTGCTAAATTTCAGTAAGATAGTGTTGCAGCATTTTTGCTTCCCCAACTACCATCTCCCATACCCAAGTCCAGCAGCAGCCATGGGGACAAGAGCCTGAATTCCTGGTGTGGCTTGCTGGTGCCAGGATGGGCAATATGGATCTTATTCTCAAAAGCGTGGTTGTGCATTTTGGCTGGCAGTTCCCTGGGGGACTGGTGCAGAGGCTAACTTTTATTTCATGCCCCCCTTAGACCAGAGCAACTTCCCAGATGGCATCTGTCAAAAGCATTTAAAGACATAAACTACCCATAGCTATCTGGGGCAAAGAACAGCAGATGGGGTAAGCAGCAGACAGACCAAACAGCCTGGGAAGGAGGAAGATACTGTGGGAATAAGGGCTTTGAAGGGCTACTTTATATACTAGGGAACCTAGGCTGCAACACGTATTTCCAGGGCTCAGAAAAGACCATGCTCAGAAGAGACCTGAAAGGACCCTAGGCTGTATCTTTGGCTGATCTCTGGGCTTCATGCTAGCAGGGAATACAGGCTAATGCAGAGTTGTAGGTTGCCTGGCTGAGCAAAGCAGGAGTGCCCAGCTCGAAGCCAATCTGCAAAGACCAAGAGAGGTTTCTTTTAGGATATTTTTGTTTGTTTTTGACTCCAGGTATTTAAGAAGATCTGCGTCTGGTCAGTGGCTGACTAACAAGATGGAACAGAGGCTTCAGTGACTACACATGATACGAAATACAGTCTGTGAAAATTAGTTTGGAAATGTCACTAAACAGATGACTGCAGCCCTGAACAAGCTATAACAGCAAACCTTGTGAACAGGGGACAGAATCTGATTTCCAGAGTTATCACACTATAATATTAAAAATGTACAGTTTCAACAAAAAATTATAAGGCATACAAAGCAAAAGTATGACTCATCACAGGAAAATAATTGACAGAAACCATCCTTGAGAAAGCCCAGACATTGGACTTGCTGAGACAATGCACTGTTTTAAATATGCTGAAATAGCTAAAGGAAACCATAGACAAAGAACAAAAGGAAGCCAGAGAACAATCAATGTCTAAATAGAGAATATTAACAAAGAGATAGAAATTATTAAAAGGAACTAATTAGAAATAGTTCTGGAGCTAAAATGTACAATAGTTGAAATGAAAAATTTGAAGAAAATCAACAAAATTGACAAATCTTTAGCTAGGATGACTAAAAAAAAAAAGAAAGAAAATGCAATAACTAAAATCAGAAACAAAACTGATCTTTATGGAAAAAAATGTTATAAGAAAGCACTATGACCAATTGTACACCAAAAAATTAGATAACTTAGATGAAATGGAGAAATTCCTACAAACACACAAACCACCAAAACTGACTCAAGAAGAAATAGAAAATCTGAGCAAACCTTTAAAAGTAAAGAGATTGAGTTAGTAGTCAGCTTAAATCAGTGATCAAAAATCTCCCCAAAGGCAGGATCAAATGACTTTTCTGGGTAAATTCTACAAAACCTGTAAAGAATTAACACTAATTCTTTCCAAACTCTTATCAAAAAATTGAAGAGGGAATACTTCCTAATTCGTTTTATGAGTACTTATGTTCCACTTTAGGGGCTGAAATTCAATCTCTCAATAAAGTACAAAACTGAAAAGTCCCCAAAACAATAAAACAACAACAATCCAGGCTGTATAGTCGTCTTTCAGAGATTCTGCAGAGAGGGTTTATGCATCTGTTGTAACTGGAGTTTGAGATCCTCAAGTATCTTTCCTTTTAAAGAACCTATTATTTTATAATTCTATTCATTGTAATTTATTTCTCTAATGTATCAAAGGCCATGATTTCGTCTGTCAAAATGCTGACCGGCCCCAATTCCATCTTGGGTTAATTTGCATTTTAAACGCTTTTAAACAATGTTTGGTTTTCCCCATTTGTCTATGGTCAATTGGTTTTTGACGTGCGGGCCAAAACCATTCATTGGAGAAAGGACAGTCACTTCAACAAACGGTGCTGGGACAATTCGATATCCACGCGCAAAAGAATGAAGCTGGATCCAGACCTCATATCATATATAAGAATTAACTCAAAATGGATCCACAACCTAAATATAAGTGCTGAAACCATAAACTCTTAGAAGAAGACACAGAAGTAAATCTTCGTGACTGGATTTGACAATACATTCTTAGATACGACACAAATGCACAAACAACAAAAGGAAAAGACAGGTAAACTGGACTTCATCAAAATTAAAGGCATGTGTACCTTAAAGGACATTATCAGAAATACAATCTACAGAATGGTACACTATATTTGCAAATCGTATATCTAATAGGAATCTAGTATCCTATCCAGAATATATAAAGAACTCGTACAACTCAACAACAAAGAGATAACACAATTTTAAAATGGGCAAATAGATAGTTCTCCAAAGAAGATACACAAAGGGCCAACAAGCACATGAAAGATGTTCACCATCACTAATTAATAGGGAGATGTAAACCATGCCCTCTAGGAAGGCAATAATAATTATGATAACAATAATTTTAACAATGGAAAATAACAGTGGTGGAGGATGTGCAGAAATTGGAACCCTCTGTTCATTGGTAGAAATGTAAAATGGTTCAACCTCTGGGGAATACAGTTTGGTGGTTCTTCAAAAAGTTAAACATAGAATTTCCATAGGATCCAGTAATTCAACTTCTGGGTATCTACCAAAAAGAACTGAAAAAGGTACTCAAACAAACATATGTACACACATGTTTATAGTAGCACTTCTGACAATAGCCAAAAGGGAGAAACAGCCTAGATGTCCATCAATGGATGAAATGGATAAACTGTGGTATATCCATGCAATGGAGTATCATTCAGCCACAAAAAGGAATGAAGCGCTGACACATGCCACCATGTGCCGATGAAACTTGAAAACATTATGCTAAGTGAAACGCGTCAGACACAAAAGGTCACATATTATGTGATTCTATTTATATGCCACATCCAAAATAGGAAAATCCAGAGACAGAATTAGATGTAGTTGTCAGGGGCGAGGGGTGGGGATGGGGGTGGGGATGGAGGTGGGGGTGGGGGTGGAGAAGAAACTGTGTAATGGTTAGTTTTTACTTTGGAGCCATGGAAACGTTTTGGAACTGGATAGAGGTGGTTGGGATTGAATAAATACCATTGAATTGCACATTTTAAAATGGTTCATTTTATGTTATGTGAATTTCACCTTTTTTTTTTTTTGAAATGAGGGTATTCCGAAATGTCAAATCATTGACGATCTCCACTCACCCCGTAGCCCCCAAATCCTGGAATCACAACTCTTTGGGCCAAGTCTCAAGCCATCGGTACCAAGTTCATCCCTGTGCAATTCCATCCAGAGATACCGGTGGTTCCGAAGCTCTAGGAAAACAGGCAAGGAAAATTCTCACGTTAGCACCAGGCCACCAGTGCTCTGGTAAAGAAAGTAAGTCCTTCCTGGGGGTGGCGGCGAGGGGTACGGGACATGCCAAGCTACCTGTCACTGCAGGAGACGAGACCTGTCACAAAGTCAAAGTGCTCTGCCCCACGCTGCTGCCAGGCCCCCGCTGGGCCACAGGCCCAGCCACCACCCCGGTACCGGCAGTGCCCAGGCCGGAGTCGGGTGGAAGCCGGCCTCCGCGCGGGGGCCACCGGGCAGGACGGCGCGCTCCGCGTGGGGCACCCCGCCCGGGCTCAGCGGGGCCGCCCGGGGCGCGGGAACGTGGCGACGCCGACGGGGCGGAGCCGGGGGCGGGCTGTGCGCCCGCGCGGGGTCCAGCCCAGCGCCGGGCCACCCGCGTCAGGACGGCCGTGAGCGCCGCGCCGGAGCAGGTGAGCTGGCGGCGGGACGGGCCTGGGGCTCGCGGCCGGGCGCCGTCACGCGCAGCGCGGAGGGCCCGCCTGCAGCCGCGCCCCGCGGGCCGGGCACTGCCCTCCGAGCGCCCCGCGCCGCGGCCGCCGCGCTCCCTGCGGTTCCGGGCTGCAGCCCCCGCGCGCGCCGCGGGCCCGGCCTCCGTGGCCGGCGCGGGGGCGGGAGAGAGCGGAGCGCGGGGACAGCCCCGAGCGGGGCCGGCGCGGAACTGGGGCGTTGGGAGCCGCGCGGGAGCTGCCCCCAGGCCTCGGGCCTGGGCTGGGCCGTGTCCTCCTCGCCGGCCGAGCTGGCGCGGGCGGTGGGCGCGGTGCGAGCTGTTAAAGGGCCAGAGCACTTAAAGGAGCAGCGCACGTGGGGCTCGAAGGCGCGTGGACCAGGGCACTTGTTCTCTCCCGGCTGAGACCTCCTTGGCGCCCAGTCCCTTCGGCCCGTGGCCCCGGGCCCCGGGCACTGCTTTGCGGGGGCCTGGAGGGGAGACAGCGGTCTTCCTGCTCACGTGAGGGACTGGACGGCAGGTCGGGCCCCGGAGCGGGGTGATTTCCTCATCAGCGGTGTTTTATCAGGCTGTCACAACTGTGGGGAGACTCCCAGAATCGAGCTTTTGAAACTGAAAAACCTGACACAGTAGCGAGTCCCCAGTCCAAATTTTATGGATGTAGAAACCCGGCCCCCAGAGGTACGGTGACACTGTTCAAGGTCGCCCAGGTAGTGCAGAGCAGAGCCAGGCTTGCAGTCCATTGTCACGCCATCTGGTTCTGCTGGCCAGCCCTCGGACCAGAACTCAGCCCTTTAGCAGTTGGATGAAATGCTCCTATCGACTTAGTATTTCCTTTGTGAGGTGGGAGCTGTTGAGTGGTGGACTAAGTGCATCGCCCTTTACAGCTGGAGAACCCGACAGGCATGCCATCCAGACCATTTGCAGAGGCAGCTTAACTCAAAATTGACATCCCGGGCTGCCACGCCGGTGCCCACAGTAACTTGAGCAGGATAGACCCCGGCTTCCAGTATGGATGCCCCGCATGTCTGCGTTGTTCGTTCTGTAGACACCTGAGCGTCCAAGGCCTTCAGCCAAGCCCTATGGCAGTAATGAAAGACTCTGGATAAGCTGCTTCAGGTGTGTGAGTCTCAGGTTCCCCTCTGGGTGAATGTGGTTGTGTGGGAGGAGGGAAACTTGTCAGCAGCTGTGTTTTTGGGGCCCAGCTGGTGAGGGGGCGGGGAATCCTGGCTCCAGTTCAGAGCGGCAGCCTCGGCCACCCATCAGGCAGGCAGGCTGTCCAGATTCATGCCTTGTGTGCGTGTGGGGGCATTTAGGGCTGGAAGTGGGGGGCTTGGAGGAATGTTGCTACAGAGTGGGATGGATGTTGTTGCAGATTTTCAGGGACCACTCTATATCGTTTGGTGTTGAGGTACCTGGGCACCAGGTCTAGAATCTAACGTGGTGCATGTATCCGAGATGAATGCCCTGTTCCTATCTACTTGAGAAAGATGAGGACAAGAGGCTGCCCCTCAGATGAGCCTGGAGGCCCGCTTCAGGTTGCCATCCCTCAGCTCCTCTATGGCAGACCACAGCCCCACTGCACACAGCGTTTCCCACCTCCCAGGGCCTCTAAGTTACTGATGAGCAAGACATAACATACCTTTAGGAGTTTGTCATATACAAAAGAAAGGGCTGGTTTGTGCAGTGGTTACAACCATTATCTTAAGAGCTTCAATCTCACTACCATAGCTGTGATTTTTCCCCTTCTACAGAAGGGGAAACTGACATGCAGGGAGTTAAGCAACTTGTCCTGTTATGTGGCTTCCGTGACTTAGCACTAGAATTTGAACCCAGCTGGCTGCGTCGTCTTCATCTTTTGAGTTTTTGCGCAAGAGATTTCCCACATTCACCTCCCTACCCAAATCCCTGCACTGCTTCCCGGGAAATGTCTGTGGTCTCCTGACTACCTGACAAAGCAAAAAATAAATTAAAACACACACGCACACGCACACACACACACACACACACACTTACACACTTTTTTCTTTAAAGGAGCCACAGTGTATGTGTAGGTCATGTGCGTGTTTCTACTGAAGACGTCTTTGGCTGGTTTTCAGCTGTTGCTTTGACTTTAGGACTCCGTGTAGTTGGGGACTGGCAAGTGGACAAATGTTTGCAAGTATTTCTGCCTGTTCCCGGACTCTAGCAGCTGGGGAAAGGAATGTTAAGTCTCAGAGGCTGGCATGCCCTCCAGGCTACTGACCAGCCCTTGGAGGTTCCCCTCACCTTGAGCTGGCTGACATGGGCTTCAGGCCTTGTGTAATCAGTGTTGGCCTGCAGGCCTGGAGGTGGGAGGGTGCCTTGTTAAAATCCCAGGAAAGAGTCGTTTTACATCAGTCCTCAGAAGCGACTAGATGTCAGGAAGGGAGATGAATTTTGCCTCGCCTCTTCATTGCCTGTGAGAATGGGTTGCTCAGTCGTCTTTGCCAAAATACGGTCTACTGGAGCACCGGAAGAGGTATCGAAAGGGTGCTCACCTTTCTGCTATACCTTAACCAGCAACTTTCTGACTTTTTACAAATAAAAGTAATACATGTTCATTCTAGAAAATTCAGGCAATGTTTTTAAAGAAGTCATTCATTAGCCCTCAGCCCAGAGATAACCACTGTTAACGTGCATTTTCTTTTAGCACTTTATATGCATATATATATGTACACATATCTGTAGGTGTATATATCAATATATCTGTATATATTAATATATCTGTGTGTATATATATATTCTGTTAAAATATTAAGAGGTAGGAAATTGGAGATGAAGATTGTGTTGTCTTTTCTGTTAATGTTATGCCTTCAGAAGTTTCCCTTTATTGAATATTCTTGGAAAACTGGGTGTGATTGGTGGGTGGACTGTTATTTCTCTCACCAGTGCCACAGCAGGACACTTTCCCACCCTCCCTTTTGAATTGACCCCGAGAAGCAGTGCCCTGACTCCTGCCCCATGTTTACATGTGCCATGCCCATGTGGGAACCACCCCCTGTCTGCTCCTGGGGAGCACGAATAGCAGAGGGAGAGCAGAGTAGGCCCTCAAGCTGGAGTCGTGGGGTGGGGGCAGGAGAGAGATTACTGAGTTTTTAAGGTGGCAGGTGATGTAGGGGGAGAGTGTTTGCACTTCACTGACCTCTTGTCTGTGTTTTGGAGACGCTGTGTATTAAATAAAAGACATACCTGCCCATGGAAAAGGCATGTGCCTTGTAAATGTGGGTGTGCTCTGTGCGCTGCCTGGTGACCATGGCCCTGAGCCACCCAGTATGTGACCCGCACGGGTCTTTGAGTGGGCAGGGGAGAGCTCCTCAGTTGGCAGGTTGGAGAACTGAATTGCAGCTGTGGCTCTGGTCTTGGGCCTTGAATCGACTGCCCTCTTTTATCTCTCGGGGCTTCAGTTTCTTTAACTATAAAATAGGGTGCTGACTAGATGGCCTTCTGCGCCCTTGCCCTCTCTGATATCGGTCCTGGGGACGTACCCTTTCATGTGACAAAATGTTCACGTTGCTGCAGTGCCCTGGGCTGAGTGGAAACAGGCTGTCGTCTCCTGAAGGCCTGGATGAGGGGTGGCCTTGGGGGCTCAACTCGTGTGTCTGGTGGTACAGCTAACCCTAACTTTCCAAGAGGGGCATCAATGGGCTTCCGTTAAATTTTTACTGTTTCCCTGCCTCTATTTCCTCTTCATTACAGCTACTGTTGATTGAACACCTACTGTGTGCTAGGTACTTTACACATTATCTCTAGTTTTTACAGGACTCTCGCAAGGTTCTGCCTTTTCCAGGAGAGGAAATAGGCCATATGAAGTTAAGTAAATTGTCTGAGGCCATGCAGCTAGGGTGATTGGAACCCTGATGGTCAGTCTCCAAAGCCTCAGCTTTTGACCGCTGGCTTGCTGCTTCTCATTTAAAAAGAAAATGTTTTTCTGTGCCCTATTTGAAGGTGACATATTAGGGACATGGCCTGTGTGACTCCCTTCCCCACTTCCTGCTGCCACTACCCAAACCGCCCTTTTTCCAGGCTACTTCAAGACATGAGAGAAATCTGTCTGGGTTCTGGGCACGTCTGAGTAGGAAAGGGCGGGTGGGGGTAAATCTAGGGCCTGGGTCAAGGTTTAGGAGGCCCCACATGCTCTGGGGCCTCTGATCTGGGGGTGGGGGAGGGGTGGAGCTGTCCTTCAGGGCCTCCCTTTGGAATCAGGCCCCAGTGCTGGCGGAGGCTGCCTCCCTGTGCTGGGAAGAACCAGCCAGCAAGCGAAATGCCTCATGGTGCCGGCTGAGGTAGAAGCACAGATGGCGGAAGGTCACCCAGGGCCAAATACATAGTCAGGTGTCTGGGGCTGGGGAGACGGACAGGCACGGAAGCTGTGGGAAGTTGTAAGGAAAATTTTGAGGGGATTTTCTCACCTCAGCAAACCTTTCCCTAGTATAGGAAAGACTGGGAACTTCCCAGGAGTCATGGAAACACTGTGAGGTCGCTGTGTGACCAGAGGAAGTGGCATGGTTAATGCCACCCTTCTTGCGAGTGAGGGAAAATTGTTCAGGAAGGCCTACTGCAAACAACCAACTAACCAATAAAGTATTTGGGATCCAAACCTTTGTCTGCAGCCCTAAGTGTTTCTGGTAAGGGCAGTAACTCCGAATTTGCTTTTGGAGCAGGGATTTCCATCGTTTTCCATGAGGCATGAGTGTTTACTGTGGCATTTTAAAATCTCCATTGGCCTTGAGAATTAAGGTCAAAATCTTTACATTTCTCTGGAACGAAAAGGGGGTCAAAGAAATTGGGTCACCGGGTTTCCATAATGATTGCAGGAACCGCTGACACCACGCGGTTGGAGAAATTCTCTGGGCCAGAGTCTCTTGGTTTGGCTACTTCAGCATTTCAGTCCCATTTAGCTTATTAATGGGCGTGAGCCTTGGCTTTAGATGTTTGATTTTTGCATCCTACTCCAAGGCAGCTTTTAGCCACCGTGCTTTGCTCTGGGAAGAATTTCCAGAACAACATAGTCTTTATACCCTGGACACCCCCGCCCCCATCAGCCCCTCTGCATTTTCCTGGGGCTTCCTCTGAGAATGGAGTGCTGGTTGCTATGTGGGTGACTAGATTTGACAACGACAGCAGTCACTCGGCCCCACCCCCACCTGCCCGTGAGTCAGCCTCCCTGAGGATTCTTGACGTCACTGTTGCCCTGATGTGAACATCTAGCAAGAAGGTTGTTTGTCTGCACAGATTGGGGTGGCGATTTTTCCCTCCAAGGATATCAGAGTGCCACCAGGCTTCAGTTCCAACTGAGAAGCAAAAGAAAAACATCCCAGCTGCTCTGTTCTCCTTCAGGAGCCAGGTAATAAGAGGGGCCGCAGAAGAAATAAGGTGGCTTCATGAATCCATCCGCTTCCCCCAGTCCATTGGGAGGGAATGAGGGAGAGAAAGGATTGGAAGAATATCTGTCTAAATGTTGATACTCATTATTTCCCTTCAAAAAAAATTAATAGCTAAAAAAAACAAACACCACTACAAGTACAATCCAGGTGAATTATAGAAGCTTTGAGAAATGCAGAAAAATATAAAGTAAAAATCACCCAGAATCTCACCACCCAAAGATAACTTCCTTTAATGTTTTGTAATGATTTCCTGCCAGTCTTTGATTATACATAAACGTTTTCTAAGAAAATTCAGATAGTTACGTATGCGAAGTTTTATATCCAGTAAGTTGAACAGCCAGTTGTATTTTTTCATGTTACTAAATATTCTTTTCAGATTTTATAGTGGGCATATAGGAAATCCCATCACGGGGATATGTCAGAGGATAGTCAGGGAGTTTAGTCACTGTCACTTTTTTTTACAATTAAAATAACTACAAGAAACATGTTTTTATGTAAATCTTTTATTATTTTCTTAGGACAAATTTCAAGAAGTAGCATTTCAGGATCAAAAGGTATGAATGTTTTAAAGCTTTCCATTTTTACCGCCTTCAGAGAGGCGGGTCCAGTTTGTTGTAGGGGTTTCTGAGCCCCAGTATTTCCTCTTTGGTGTAGACTTGGGGACTTTTCCAGCCTGAGAACTCTTTCCTTCTTCTGCAGCCTTTCTAGTTTGAAAGCTTCTGCTCCTCGCCCTCCCTAGATCGGGGTATTCAGGAGAAACGTTGTTCTTTCACTCTCCCTTCTAGCCAGTAGTGTGGAGCAGTGGGGGTGCCGAGGTGAGTGGGTGAGGGGCCCAGCCCAGGTGACAGGTAGGCAGATTGTAACCTGACACTTGCAGTGCTGAGCTGGGGGCTCTGGCTGGGGCCTTTGATTCCTCGATTCCGATTCCTCGATTCCTTGGCTGGGGCAGCCCCAGGGAAGGTCTAACATCAGCTGTGAGAATCATTCAGGGACTGTCTCAAAATGCAGACCCCTGAACCTTTGGTCAGGATGGAGCTGGGGATCTAATCTTAAATAAGCAGCCTAGCATAGTGTTGAAGAGCATTGGAACCTGGATCACCTAGGTCCAAGGGTAACTTGGAACCTATCACTTTTTGAACCTGTTTCCTCATCGGTAAAGTGGGGAAGCATAGCAGTACCTAGCTCCTAGGGTTACTGTGTTCAGTGCATAGTAGGGCTCAGTGGGTGATGCCCATCACCACCCCTCAGGTGGTCCGGGCCACTTTGAGAAACAGCACCTTAAGGCATCAGCCTTTTCTAAGTCCTGCGCTGAGCCTCAAGTGTCACCTCCCAACCCCCAGGCTCAGAGGGTGGGATCAGATGGTGCCCTTGCTTAAATGACCAAGACCAGCTCCTCCCTGATAGCCCTTCCTTAGCTTGTGCCCTGCTTTCCTGGGAGTCTCGGCCCCAGCTTCAGAGAAGGCTTTGGAGGAATGTTTTAAAGTGGGATGAAGGAAGCACTTGTTTGTTGGTAAGGAGGCCATATATGAAGTACATTTGGTGGACGGATGAGAATGTTTTGTAGCTTTCTGACGTTTCTCCCTCCGTCCAGAGCAGTTCCAGGTGGAAGGGACACAGTCCTTTAAGCTCACCCTTCCCTGGTGCGTTCAGGGAAGCCTTGGGAAGCAGTAGTGCTTTTCAGAGGAACACCTTGTTAGCTCTTGGCGACTGGCTAAAGAAATAGAAATCAGAAGGACTTACCTGTTCTTGATCCTGGGGCCCCTGCTTTTCTGTCCCCACCCTCCCTGTAGCTCCCTTTCACCTTTCAAGAAGTGTCTTCACTCCCTGTTTGTCCATCTCCCTCATGCTTTACTATTTGGGTGTCTAGGAGAAGAGGCAGCCAAATGCTGCAGCTATTGGGGTTCCTAGGGTCGGCTTACCCTCTGCCCTCAGGGGCTGCAGCCCTGCGAGGTGACATTTTAGATACTGGGACTCCTGATCCGCCGCCCCTCCAGGCACTCCAGAGGTGTGAGGAGATCGTAACTAAATTATTAATTCACACCCCAAGCCAAACTGACTGCTGGAAAAGAGTATTAGAAAAGCCACCGTAGTTTTACATCCCCTCTAAGACTGTGCTCCAGATGGAATGTCATTTAGGGGTACACAATTCTGAGACAATTCAGCCAGGTCTTTGTTTCGGGTGCCCCTGTTTGAGTAAGAATGAATTCACCAGTACCTGAGTAATGAGAGGAACTGTTGGCTCCAAGCAGGTGTTTATTTAGGATTCACGTAGGGAGACCCAGCCTCACAGAGGACTTTGAAGTTCTCCTGGGTCCCCATTAGGTAGGTCCTTTCATTATCACAAAGGAAGGAACTCAAGCTAAGAACTTCCCAAGGTTGCAGTGTGTTGGGGCTGCAAAGCTCTGTCCCCCAAATTGGGCTTGATTCTGCTGGGTCCCAAGTCTGGCCCTCCAGTGGCCCTGGCCTGAGCCTAGCCTTAGGGGGACCCCAGGGGAGAGGGGCAGGCCCACACCTCGCCTGGAGAATGCTGCTGAGCTGGCCTCCCGCTTTCCTAAAGATCCCGCTGTTGACATCCCTCGTCTGTTCAGAGCTTTGCAGGCTCCCCTTTGCTGGATTCAGCTCTCACTCCTTGGTCGTGTACCGCGCACCTGCCAGGGATGGTCACCCCACCTCTGCTCCCTGGTCTCCCACCTGCCGCTCCCATGGCTTTGGCCACCACTTCTAAACTCATGACTCTCCTCTACCTTGCTTGGTATTGTCACTATGGGCCCTGTTATGTCCCCCTCCCACACCTTCCGTTAGGAGATTGCTTCTTTCCAGGATGAGATTGCTTCTTTCCAGGATGCCCCACCTCCTTCCATCTCAGTGGGAGGTTCCTTAGTTACCATTTCACATCTCTGCCTCCCTAGACCTGAGCCATCTAATCCCGATGGCTGATAGGCTGTCCCTCCTCTTGATCTGAACCCCAGCGGCACCCCCTCCCTCCGGCAGGCATCCCACTTTACTTCTTACTGCTGTTGCTCCTGTACTTGACTTATCCATGTGGGGCAGGGGGGGGCTTAGTCGTGTTGAAATCCCTGTGACTTGGACAGGAAGCCCTTTGTGATGGGCCCAAGGCGGCGAGGTGGACAGAAGCAGGGTCTGTGGTCTGCCTGTGGTTGGGGATGGAGTTGAAGTTCACATGGGAAGAATCCAGGCCCTACACGCTGTCTTCAAACAGTGGTGGCCACAGACCCTGCTGGGGTGCACAGAGGCTGCCTCAGGGAAGGGAATCAGCTGGCTTCATCTGAAAATCGTGAATTCGTGGGGCGTGGCCACCTAGGGGAGTAACTTTCAGCAGAGGGCAGACCTGGCTGTCTGACCCTAGTGGCATGAAGCTCTGCCCGAAGGTTTCCCGGAGGCAGAGATGGGAAGAGCTGGCCCTGGTGAGCTCGCTGATGTCTGTAGGGACAGTCACATATGCCCCGGGCTGTCTGAAGCTCTTGCCATTCCCGTTGGGCAGTTTCCGTGGTGCTGTTGTGTAAACATTCCTTCAGTACAGTGGCCTTGGGGACAGGCCTCCCTTCTGTTTAGTGCCTTCAGCCTCGTCTTCCCTGGGGGCCCTGCCTCAGCTGTAGTTCCCACCTCTCCCCACCCCCACACACACACATGTGCTCTCAATGCTCCCATGGCTTTGGCCACCACTTCTAAACTTATGACTCTCCTCTACCTCCCCTGCACCCCTGACCCTCAGCCCCCTCCTAGAAGCTTCTCTCTTTTAATCCACAGACACACAGGGGTTCCTGGATCAAATTCACAGTCTTCCCCTGAAACGTTCTTCTCCCACCTCCCCCATCTTACTCCGTGCCTGGCCTCATCCGGGACTCTGTTCTTTGTTTTATCCCCCACACTCAGTCCTGTCTGTTCACCTCCTAACCCTTTCTGAATTCTGTCCCCTCACTTGCGTCCACCCTGCTGCCGCCTTCAGGGGGGTCACCTTCCCTTCTTTTTACTCCTTTTTCAGTCAGTGCAGACTGACCTTTCTAAACACAGATCTGATCTGTCTCATTCCTCGGGGGACAGCATACACCTCCTCAACATGGCAGAGGAAACCCTTCACACCTCCACAGCCCCCCCTGCCCAGCAGTGCCATGCCCAACTGGAACGTTTGTCATGCCCTCTGCCCTCCCCTCCCACCTGGAAACATCTGTCTCCATCAGACGATGTTATCTTCTCTAGAAAACATTCCTGATCTCTGGGATTTAGTCCCATTTTTGTGCTGCTGTGCCACTTGGTGAACGCCTGGATTATAAAATTTGTCACATTGGGTGGTTTCTTTTGTTTTTTTAAGGACAACAGTGTATATTTTACTCCTCTCCATATCCCCAGAGCCCAGCACAGTTGTTGGCACACTGTAGGTGCTCAGCAGATGTTTGTTGATTGAATGAGTGAGTGTGCTGACAGTTTGAGGGTCCCTGACCTCTCTAGTTGGGCATTTTGCCCCCGTGGCCTGGATCTCCTGAGGCCAGTCCCTCTCGAGGCTGCCACAGCCTCAGTGGCTATCCTTGAGGGCTGTTGCTTTACAGCAGTCATTTGACACGGTGTCCTGGGGAGTTGTTGCAGGGTAGGACCTGTGTCCAGGTCTTCTAGCTGCCTCTAGCCACCCCTCAGCCCTCCACTGCATTTGCCTCACAGGGAAGTGGAACGAGGACTCCTGTGTTCCTTTTTCCAGGCACTCGCAGAGCCAGGGCCATGCTCACGTTCATGGCCTCTGACAGTGACGAAGAAGTGTGTGACGAGCGGACGTCCCTGATGTCGGCCGAAAGCCCCACACCCCGCTCCTGCCAGGACAGCAGGCAGGCCCTGGAGGACAGGGAGAACGCTGCCCAGTGGGTAGGTTCCCGCCAGCAGGCTGAGGCCTGGAAACAGGCGGCTGGGGTTCCTGTGCCTGATGTGTGGGGAGCAGACATTCCCTGATGTGGGGGTGGGGGAGTAAAGGTGGGAATTGGCCGGAGGGGTTGGCGGTCCCCATGGAGGACCTTCTGTCTGTGAGGGCCTCATAGTACATCTGCACATTCACAGCCTGTTAAAGTTCGACTTTGCTGTGGACTAAATGATTCTCTCCACCCAGCCCCTGCCCCCTTAGATTGGCCTTCCTAGTGCAGGAAGGTGAGACTGAGTTTGGATGCTGGGACAGGTAGCACAGGCTCAAGGATGGTAGGAGGGAAACAGCCGGAGGGGAACCTCGTTGGCAGATGGCAGACGTGGTAACCGAGAGCTGGGTACACCGGATTCATGTCTGACTTTGGAGCCGGGGATGTGTCTTAGTCTGTCCCGGCTGCTATAACAAAAATACCATAAATGGGTGGCTTATACACAACAGAAATGTATTTCTTACTCTTCTGGAGGCGGGAAGTCCAAAATCAAGGTGCTGGCAGATCTGATGTCTGGTGAAGGCCTGCTTCCTGTTTGATAGGCAGCTGTCTTCTCTGTGTCCTCACATGATGCAAGGGGCAAGGGAGTTCTCTGGGGTCCCTTTTATAAGGGCACTGATCATATTCAGGAGGGCTCCACCCTCATGACCTAATCATCCCCCAAAGGCCCCACCTCCTAACACCCCCTAAGCATCACACTGAGGCTTAGGTTTCAGCTATGGATTTTGGGGAGACACAAACATTCAGGCCACAGCAGGAGGGGTGGGCTGCACTGTGACCTCATCTCTATCCGCAGGGGGTGTACTTGGAAGAGTCCCCTCGCCAAGCCACCCCATCAGGGCAAAACAGCGTCTGAAGTTGTCTGAGTCCCATTCTTCGTTTGCCCTTTACAGTATTTAGAAACCTTTCCATGTGGAATTCTTTTTCTTCCAGCCGGCCCTAATCTCCCTTGCTGAAATTTGAGCTCATTTCTTCTATCTTCCTCTGTGCTCTGAGCAAAGGATCTCTCCAGCTGAAAACCACTGCCCAGCTACTCCTTAGACTTTTCTTGCTATTTTCTTCATCTTTAATTTCCTAGAGTTTTTGTGCATTTCAGTTGTTTCAGTTCCTGTTCAGTAACAGTTTCCCCCCACCCCCTTCTTAGCCGAATATCTAGATTGGAATTCTCTGCAAAGTGCTGATATCAAACCAACAGCCATTTTAGCTTTTTGTTTCATTTGGCGTTGTCTTTGGCTGTTCATGTAATTAACAAGGCAGCTAATAACCCTGAATTGCCACAGTTCCAACACAGAAGTTCATGCAGATCCGTTTGTGCCAGCATCCGGCCAGTGTCCTGCCCCCTCATCGGCTGCTTACTCATTTGTACTCTCCCAACTTCCCTTAGCTCACATGCTTGATGCCTGCTTGGCCTCTCTGGTTCGGAACTGCAAATTTTGCATGCGTGATTTCAGGGGGAAAACAGTTCAAAGTGATTTCTTCCTCTGCAAATTCCCAGGGTCACATTTACAATCAGAGAGAGTCCTTATGTGTGCTGCCCATTCTAGTTTGTGATTTGTCACCCAAAAATGTTTCCTCTCTGGTTTCCTCCTACCGCCTGCCCTGTCTCCTCCTGAGTCAGTGTGGCCATGAGGACACAGCCGAGTGGCATCCTGAGTCCCGTGTACTGAGGGCCAGGGGAGAGCCCTTTAGATGAGCTCCTAACCCACTAGCCTTTGAGTCCTCGGCCTTTGACCACCCTCTTCTATGGCTGCTGTGGCCTCCCTTCCTGCTTCTGGGGTGGTCGGTGCCAACTCTCACTCTTCTCTAGCTGTCCTCACCAACTCTTCAGATGTCCTGGAATTTGTAATACTCCCACATCTAAACTACAGCCCATAGACTGGTTCTTCCACCCGGAAAGCAACATTCAGACTTCTCGTTTCCTGTTCTAAACAGTCAGGGGGCCTCCCCTGGGGGGCACTGCGTGGCCCTCACAGTGAGTTTCCCCACAGAGAGGCCAGGATAGCGAGGAGGACCACGAGGAGGAGGCTGACCGCTATGTCTGCAGTGGGGTCCCTGGGCGGCCGTCGGGCCTGGAGGAGGAGCTGACTCTCAAATACGGGGCCAAGCACGTGATCATGCTGTTTGTGCCTGTCACCCTGTGCATGGTCGTGGTGGTGGCCACCATCAAGTCTGTGCGCTTCTACACGGAGAAAAACGGGCAGCTGTGAGTTGGGGGCTGGGGCAGGGTGGGGAGCGGGCGTGGGGAGCGGGGCTGGGGCAGGGGGGCTGCAGCCTCTGCTGGTCACTGCACCTGCAGCTCCAGGCCAGCGGCGGCAAGAAGCAGGGACAAAGAGTCCATCCCCTGGTCCATCCACTGCCTCCGCACGTTCCTAACCTCTCTCCACCTCAGTTTTCTCCTCTGTATAATGGGTTTGATAATAATGTTACCAGGAGAATTAAGTGAGCTGATCGATGTAAAGGCCTTAGGGCAGGCAGCTCCCAGCACACTGGGTTTTACTGCAGAAGGCTCGCTGCAGCCAGACACTGCTGAGCTCAGTGTCCAAGCATCAGGCCCCGGACACGACTGTGTCACTGCATGACTGCAGACAAGTAAGTCACTTCCTCTCTGGGCCTCTGCTCCCATGAATGTAAATCGAGGTGGCTGGCCCAGATGATTTCTTAGCTCACATGCAGCCTTGCGAGTGAGGTTTTATTTATTTGAGTAAGAAGAACCCAGGTAGAAGCAGCAGCGTAGAAACATGAGAAGCTTCCCATCCTCATCCCACCTCCTTATGTTTTATCACTGCTGAGTACTTTCTCTAAACATCTGTTTTTTTAGTTAGGGAGTTTTTGTTAAGTTTTTTTCTTTTTATAAAAGATGCAGAGAGAGAAGCCCCTACCCTCAGGAAGCTTATAGTCTGTTGGGGAGAGACTCAGAGCAGCACAGGTGAAAAGCATTAAGAGAACTTGAGAACATCGCAGGCAGTTGGCTTCCGGCATCCATGGCTTGCTTCCGGGTGGGGTAGAGGAAACAGTGGGGGCATATGGATGGGGGTGTGGGGATTGCTGAGTCTCCTGGACCAGAGTGGAGTAGTGGGGTGAGCAGGGAGAAGCACCTCCAGGGGAGGGTTTAGTTGGTGCGGGGGGGCCTTGGTGAGGCCATCCAGGCCCTTCCTCGCTCCTACCCTGGCCTCTGTCCTCAGGCTGAGGTCGGGGCCAGGAGATGGGCTGGAAGGCAGCGCAGCTGGTGGGGATGGTGGCAGCATTCTGCCAAGGCAGGTGTCCCGGGGCTCCTCCACCAGCCGTGTGAGGCTCCCTCAGGGCCAGGGTACACAGGGCGGGCAGGGAGTGGACCCCTGGCCTCCTCCTTCAGCATCTACACTCCGTTCACGGAGGACACGCCCTCGGTGGGCCAGCGCCTCCTCAACTCTGTGCTCAACACCCTCATCATGATCAGCGTCATCGTGGTGATGACCATCTTCCTGGTTGTGCTGTACAAGTACCGCTGCTACAAGGTGAGCGCCAGTCCCGCCCCGCCTGCCCCGCCTCCTGTCTGCACAGCACAAGGTGCCCCCAGGCAGCAGCTGTTGGCTTAAAAACAAAAAATCAGAGTTCTTTTTTCTGCGAAATAGACTGATTGTTGGTACTCTGTCCACCCCACTCCAGCCGCCCACCATGGATTACCCAACTCTGTTGTCTTTTAAATTTACACATAATCCCACTTGATTGAGTTCCTCATTGCAGTGATCAGTGTCACTTCTCATATTCAAAGTTAATTTTATTTTGCGTCTCCTTCTGAAGAAGTGAGATGTTCTATTTCAGGCTCCCTTTACCCCATACTTCCCCTCCAGGTTTATTTTTATTTTCCCATTTCCCTTTTGGCCGGGGACGTACAGATGCTGTGCTGGGGTCCTCCGTGATGGAAGACGGTTGGGTGGCCCCCTGTAGCTGTGGAGTGGTCCCAGGGGTGGTAACGGAGTCGAGTCCCACCTGGCCCGAATCGTGGATGTTGTTTGCAGAGGTGCTGTGAGGTGTTAGACTTGGGTTTCAGGCCTTTTTCCCAAGGAAAACTTTGAAGCCCTGAGGACTGAAAGGCATTAGTTGAACTAATGCCTAGTTCAAAGTTGAACTAGGCATTACCTCGTTTAAAACCATTCACACGCAGTCATGCACAGCAGTTTATATTCAGGTTGTCAGCATCTATGGAGCAGGTAGCAAGAGGTGAGCCCCATCTCAGCTGGGGGTGACCGTGGGGGTAAGTGGTGGGAGAGGCTGTCAGGAAGTGCCTGGGAGCTGAAACTTATCGATAGTTACCTGTGAGTGAAGCAGAGTTTTAAATGGGGTGGACAGGGCCGTGGACGGTGGGAAGCAGGGTCGAGGGTTGCTTGTCTGGAGCAGAGGATACAGCACAAATGAAAGCCAGCTGGGGATAGAGAGAGTGTGGGAAGCGGCACTCTGGTCAGCAGGTGTCAGGTAACCAATCCTAGCAATCATTAAGGGGCAGCTCAGCCATCCCTTCAGGAAGGTTTACTTGCAGGTTCCATGACACTGATGATGGTGGCCTCGGGTGGGCAGAGGTGGCCGGGATGAAGGGCTCAGCATATTCCCAAGGCAGCTGTGCATAGTGTGGCCAAGGCTGCCGATTTCATTCCTGGTCCCCCTGAGGGTGGCCTGAGCTGGGTACGTTCTCAGGGGGAGACCGGAAGGAGTGACACCACCATGCCACTGATGGCTGGCAGAGACACTAGTTTAGGGTCAGCCCACCCTCTTCCTTGACCCTCCCATGTTTGGCCAGGAGAAGAGGAACGTGTCTTTCTGAGGAGCTGCCCCTCAGGTGGGAGGGGACTCCTTGAGTTGACTCTACTCAAAAGAAGTTTCCTCAGGAGCCCGCCCTGACTATCTAAAGTAACATCCCTAACGAATCTCCTGTCACTGTCGTCTGCAATGTTTTTCTTCATGGCCTTCATCACTACCTGTGAATACATATTTATGCGTTTATCGTACAACTGCCCTCCATTGGGATGGGACACACGTGGGCAGAGACTGCTAGCTTTATCTCCAGAGCCTCGAATGTGCCTGGCGTGTAGGAGACAGCCAGCAGCTCCTTTCCAAGTGAGTGAGTAGAGGTCCAGGTGTTTAGCACTAAAGGAGTTTCATCTCCTTCATACACTTGCTGGGTGAGCTGGAGAGACCTCTGTAAAACGGAAGGTACCCGGTAAATACTTTCCAACATAGTCCCCAAGGAGCGTCACTATTAGGTTGGTGCAAAAGTAATTGCGGTTTTTGCAGTTATTTTTAACCTTTTAAACTGCAGTTACGTTTTGCACCAACCTAATAGAAAGAGTTTCGGGCCCCAAGAACCTGGGGGGCCGTGTGATTTGGGGGTTGGGACAGTGCATGGTCATTCTGCCTGTTTCTTTGTCTAGTTTATCCACGGCTGGTTGATCATGTCCTCTCTGATGTTGCTGTTTCTCTTCACGTATATCTACCTCGGGTGAGTGGCACCTGGTAAGCAGGGGGGTCCTCGGGGACCCCTCCCCCTGTGGCATGAGTGGCTGTGAAGAATCTGGGCAGGGAAGGGCACCTGTTGAGCAACACACCTTCCCAGTGTCACTGCTTCCAGAGCCCAGACCTTCCTGACACGGGACTGAGCTCCATGGTGGGCCACACGTCTCTTTCTGGTTCCTCACCTACACAAGCAGAGCCATCACGGAGGCGGCTCTCTGTGAACCCAAGGAGGGTAGAAACCCCTGAGAATTTACGGTATAACCTTTGTGCTGGGCCTGGGTACTTGCTAGTTTATGGAGAAAGGGATCTCTGTCGCCTTGATTGGGGATCTCAGCCTGACCCAGGGGCCCGGAGACTGGCAGCACAGGAGAAAGCGCCTCTTCCGGGCCCTTCTCCTTGGGCAAAGGGCCTTCCGCGTTGCAGCAGCACACCTTTACGAGCACCACCCCAAGGGTGAGATGTCGGTTCACTCCCGACCTTGTTCCAGAACACATTTCCAGTGTTAATTGCAGGGCTCAGGGACAGGAGGGAGGGGATGTGCCTGTGGCTGGTCAGTGAAGCCAGAGGTGGGAAACCCCCAGGCTGGGGCCTTATTGGAGGAGCAGGGGGTGTTGAACAGCGTGGGTCTGACTCCCCACTGAGTGTCGTTTCCCCCCCTCCCCCCCACTGGTGGGCTCGACTCGGGTCCTGCAGGGAAGTGCTCAAGACCTACAACGTGGCCATGGATTACCCGACCCTGCTGCTGACCGTGTGGAACTTCGGGGCGGTGGGCATGGTGTGCATCCACTGGAAGGGGCCCCTGGTGCTGCAACAGGCCTACCTCATCATGATCAGCGCGCTGATGGCCTTGGTGTTCATCAAGTACCTCCCGGAGTGGTCGGCCTGGGTCATCCTGGGCGCCATCTCGGTGTACGGTAGGTGGGTGCAGGCGCCGCCAGCCTGCGGCAGATGGGGCGGGGGCGGGTGGGGAGGGGGCAACAGCCGTGCCCAAGTCCTTCACGTGTGGCCGGTGCTGCCCAGGTCCCCTCCCTCCCTGAGGGGCCTAGATGGTCTCCCTTCCGAGAGGTTCATCGTAAAACGCAGGACTTGGACATGGTCACTCATAATAGCAGATGTTTACTGAGCTCTCACACCGTGAAGTGCTCGACACACTGTCAGTTGTTGGGCACGATGCCTGTACATAAGGAGCTTGTGAAGTGTTAGCTGCTAGTTGATTAGCATTAGCACGGTTACCATCACCAGTCCCAGTTCTTCCGTTTGAGGGGTGAGGAGTTTGAAGCCCGGAGAAGTGGGACGTCAAGCCCGTCCTGCTCCTTGTCTGCAGTTAGACCCTGCTCTGTGCTCCAGCCAGTGCAGACTAGAGATTGGGACTGGAATCCCACTGGTTAGATGCTGCAACGGCAGGATGTGTTCTGAGAGCCTCGCCCCGGGGCTCTGATACGTTTGCCCCGTACACGCCGGTGTCAGAGGGCTGGCTCCTCTCTCTGGGGGCTGCCTGGCAAGAAATGTCTTTTGTAACCTGCCAAGGACGTCTTGTTTCCCAGATCTCGTGGCTGTGCTATGCCCCAAAGGGCCGCTGAGGATGCTGGTGGAGACCGCCCAGGAGAGAAACGAGCCCATATTTCCTGCCCTGATATACTCGTGTGAGTGGCCCCCCACGCCTCCTCTCTACCTGGGCTCAGAAGGCAGCCAAGGTCGGAGCCAGGGGCTGCTTTCTGGCGTGGCTCTCAGAGTTGGCTAGGAAACAGTTAACCTTTCTCTGGCCAAAGGGAGGAGGCAGCCTTGGTGACCCCAGGAGGGGCTCCACCTTCTGGAGTTGACAGTGGGCTGTATCTTGCTGTTACACCGGGAAGAAGCTTGGAAAATTAGAACAGGAAGGGGGCCCCACAGCTTCATTCCGTCCAGCCTCCAGTGGCGTGTGGTGGGTACAGACTATATTCCATGAGCCCATGGCCACCCTCTCAGCCCTCCAGGCTCCTGGGAAGGGACTTTGGAGAGGCAGTCTTCAGGGCAAAGGGTCTGGGGGAGCAGGGCACGCCTGCCTTGCACTGGGCTTCCTCCACAGCTGCATGGCTGGTTGAAGTTAAGTCTCTGAAGGCAAGGTGCGTGGGATGCTGCTGGGCTTGGACCGGGATGTAGGGGTTTGGATTTATACCGTGTTTTCCCGAAAATAACTTAACCGGAAAATAAGCCCTAGCATGATTTTTCAGGTTGACATCCCTTGAACGTAAGCCCTAATGCATCTTTTGGAGCAAAACTTAATATAAGAGCCAGTCTTATTTTCGGGGAAACATGGTACATGCCTTCAACAAGAGTCAAATCCCCACTTTGTGGCGGCCACTGTGCTGGGCATTGGGGCCGCCAGGAGCCCACGCCCCGTGCTCTTGATGCCCTCCCATTTGTTGCTGGTGGGGCTGATTTAAGTAGCCTGAATCTGGGGCTCAGCTGTCTACAGGGTGCACTGGGAAATAGTTTATGGAACGGCTGCAGGGTGCTGGATAGTCTCACAAATGAGGAGCTGAGTGGAGAATCGTCGGCCCTGTGGCCCCCCTGTGAAAGCACATTCCTGGCACGTTCTGAGGAGGAGCAGAGACCGTGTGTGGAAAGACTGAGATAGTGCCTGGACTTTCATTCACCATCTTGTGCTCGGATGGAACTTCCGTTCTAGGAGGGCAGACAGACAGTAACTGAACAGATGACTACAAAGTCAGGCTGCGAGTGCTCTGTAGAAAGATAAAGCAGGGTAAGGACATCAGGGTGATAGGGGGGCCACCTTATGTTTTGCATGAGGTGGTTGGGGAAACCCTCTGTCACAAAGTGGCGTTTGACCAGCGACCTACCTGCCTTCAGAAAATCTGAGGACAGAATTCTAGGCAGAAGGAGCAGCAGCGAGTGCAAAGGCCCTGAGACAGATGACATGCGGTGCTCGGGAGTGGCCCGAGGCCAGGCAGGAGGGGTAAGGGAAGAAAGGCGGGAGGTCTGGATCATGGTCCACCAGGCAGGCTGTGTGAGGGTGTGGCTTTCACTCCTCAGTGACGTGTGATGCCACCAGAAGACTTTGAACTCATCTGACTTGACATTTTAAAAGGATCATGCAGGTTGCTGGGTCAAGAAACATGTATGGGGGACAAAAGTGGAAGCAGGAGCTGGGTTTGGAGGCTGAATAACAAAAAAGAGATGGGATGTGGTTTGGCCCGGGGGCAGCCGTGGCAGTGTTGAGATGTATTCTGGAGGCAGAATTAGCAAGATTAGCTGATGGTCGGGATGCTTGTAATGAGAGAGCTTTGGGCCTGAGCAACAAAAAGAGTGGAATTGCCGTTACCGAGAGGGAGAAGACTGGTGGGGCAGGTGGAGGGCAGTTGTTGAGAGCGTTTGGGGCATATTGAGTTTGAGATGCTCACTCGACATTCAGCTGGAGAGTTCAGGAGAGAGTTTCCAGGCCAGAGAGAAAACACAATTAGTACCATGTGCTCCAGCAGTCCCACTTCTGGACGTACACCCAGGAGAATTGAGAGCAGGGTCTTGAATGTATTTTTACACACACATGTTCATAGCAGTATTATTCACTATAGGCAAGAGATGGAAGCAACCCGAGGGTCTATTGACGGATGGATGGATAGACAAAATGTGGTACAGACACACAGTGGAATATTATTCAGCCTTAAAAAGGAGGGAAATTCTGACACGTGCTACATATTATGCTAAGTAAATGAATCCAGTCACAAAAAGATAGTGTATGATTCCACTTACGTGAGGTATCTAAAGTAGTCGAACTCGTAGAGACACAAGGTAGAACAGTGGTTGCCAGTGGTTGGGGGGGAGGGGGAAATGGGGAGTTGTTCACTGGGTCACAAGACGAAGAAGTTCTGGAGATGTGTTTCACAACAGTGTGTCACTGTTAAATATATGTCACTCTGTTAAACTGTACACTTAAAAATGGTTGAGATGGTACCTTTTATGTCCCATGTTTTTTACCACAATAAAACAGAAACACAATTAGTTCACCAAACTCTTCACTGATATTATTATTAGCCATTGTTTTTGTGAACAGGCCAAAAAAGACAGGAAAAGGCATTGTCTCCCCACACCTGGTCCGTGAATCTGGACCTCCTGACAATGGGCCTTAAGCAGCTATGACCGGAACTGAGGCTGCTGGGACAGACTGGACCCCTGCCTCTCAGACCCAGGGGTCAGCCACGGTTAGTCCCGCCTGGGGCATGACCCTTTTCTTCTTCTCCAGCTGCCATGATGTGGACAGTGGGCATGGCCAAGCTGGACCCCTCCTCTCAGGGAGCCCTTCAGCTCCCCTACGACCCAGAGATGGGTGAGTATCGGGGCTGACAGCCTCCTGTCCCTGGGTGCAGCTCTCACCTGCACCCAGCTCAGCCTGGCCTGGCCTCGCCTCTCCGGGAGGGCAGAGGTTAAACTAACCCTCCTGGCATCTTGGGGATTGAGGGGGGTGGGACTTGGGTCCTCTGCCTCAGCCCCATTCCTCTGCCTCTCCTTTCCTTGTCATGTGGCATGGAGAATCTTTTTCTTTGTGTCAGGCCTGGCGGGGCAAGGCAGGGAAGTCCTAAGCGCTCGCTTTATTCCCGAGATCAGAGACCTCTCTGACTGGACTTTTGTCTCTCTCCCTCGTCCTCCCCCATCCTCCCATGGTGATGCTGGATACGCAGAAGAAGACTCCTATGACAGTTTTGGGGAGCCTTCGTACCCTGAAGTCTTTGAGCCCCCCCTGCCTGGCTACCCAGGGGAGGAACTGGAGGAAGAGGAGGAAAGTAAGGTGCCCATGTCCAGATGGTCTGCGTGGGCCCGGGGGTGGGAGCAGAGGGTGGAGATGGGGAGGGAGAAGCCCCTTTCCCAGCAGAGACGGCTTCACAGAAGTCAAGGAGCAGCCTGCAGAAGTGGGGGGTGTTGACAGGCCGTGGGGCTGTTCACATTCAGGCGGGACCACGTACTAACAGCGTTCACCGAGTACCACCTGTGCCTCCGTGTGCTGGGGGGTGCCCGGCTCTGGGGGGACTCATCTATCAGGTGGGCACTGAGTCGGGAGGACCGAGAAGGACGACGCAGGGGGTGGGAGCACTGCCGCATTCTGAGGGGTCAGAGAGAGGTACCTGAGGAAGTGACTTCTGCGCTGAGCTCCAGAGAGGGAGCCACAGCAGTAAAAGGAGGGGGTGACACGTTTCCGGCCAAGGGGATGGTAGGCGCAGAGACGCTGAGGCAGAAGCACACGGCGAGTTAGAGGAAGTGAAGACAGGATGCTGAGACCGGAAGTGCAGAGATGGGGCTGGAGGCAGGCAAGGGCTCCCAGGGCCTTCTAGATCAAAATGGGGATTCCGACTGTGTCCTGGGAACACCCGGAGCCATCAGGGGCTTTGGGGTCATGTGGGAGGAGGGACATGACTGGGAGGGGTTGTGGCCGGTGGAGAATTCCATCCCAAGACGCACTCGAGTGGCCTGTAGGATGTCCCACTGTAGCTGTGGGGGACACGGGGTGTGGGCTCTTGGCTTAGAGGGCCGGTGAGGCTGGGCAGGTCAACCACTGGCAGCACTGCCCCACGTGGAGGCCGACAGTGGGCTGTGCAGCATGGGGGGCAGGGGCAGGGGCAGAGTTGGGGTGGTCACTTCCCCATGAGGCGGGGGAGACAGGAGGAGCTGGTGTGGAATAGTCCTCAAGGCACATGCACAGATGTCCTGAGATGGTTTTGTTCCCAAGGGAGTCATTCCATATTTATGGGCCACCTGCTGTGTGTCAGGTGGCACGCGGGAGCAGGGCAGTGCCACCCAATTCAAACTGTCTCTGCCCTGCAGACGTTCCTCATGGGGAGCGAGAGGTTAGGTATAAAGTGCTCAGGGCGGATGTGGGGAAGGGGGGCCTTGACGTGTGAGTGAGCGGTCACCCAGCAGACAGGCTGGGGGTGGCACTGACTGCCTGGAGTCAGCGCAGACCCCACAGGATTAAGGGCTCAGTTCACAAGACCACTCTCTCGCTTCACACGTCAGCCGCAAGCTCTGGGGGCGTCCAGGCCACCGGCGCTTCTGACCAGTGGGCTGCAAATCCAGGGGTTCCCACAACCTCCTCACAGAACTCAAGAAAGCACTACACTTACAAGGAGAGTTTTATTATGAAGGATACAGATGAGAACCAGCCAAATGAAGGGACACATGGGCGAGGTCTGGGGGATGGGGGTCCTGAACTCGGGTCTTCTGTGACCTCTCCCTGGGGAGCCAGGGCATTGCCCCTGTTAAAAAACATCCAAACCTGTAGAGAATTTTTTTGAGTTTCCAATTTTGCGGCTTATTTTATACATTATTATAGACTCAAAGGAGGAGACGTAAGGAGGGTTACGTGAAATCCATTGGTGGTAGATTAGAGGGGGGGGGGGAAGCAAAGTGGGGAAATCTCTGGGACTGGATAAGAAGTAACACAGAGAGGCACATACTTTCATATCAGTGAGTACAAGATAGGTAATAAACAATCTGCAGCACGTAGAGATGGCATTGGGAGAACAAGGTAACAACAAGGGGTTTGGTGGTCTCTGGTGAGGCGGGGGGAGCGCCCGGTTTCCCTGAGAGGTTCCGGAAAAGGAGATGACGCTGACATTTCAAAGGTATGTTATCTCAGATGCAAACAGACAATAGACAGGCTCTTTTGAGGCAAAGCTTGACAAGGAAGCGACAAGCCTAGGAGGTGGCTACCTGCCATGACACACTTTTAGTCAGGAGTTCTTATGTTCAGACCATCCCGTGTGGGTACTTTTTCGGTCTCTGAGTTTGTGGGGCCTGCCAGTCTGGAGCCAGCCTAGAGGGGAAGCTGAAATCAGAGCAGGGGTCTTGCACAGGGAGGGGCAGATAGGGACAGATGTGGCCTTAACCAGGGAGAGGGACACCTTTTGTTTGCAGCCTGGAAGGGAGGAGGGTGTAGGGGCAGATGAGGCAAGCAGTGTCCTTGGTGCAGGCCTACTGAATTCGAGTTTGTTACGTAAACACTTATATCGTGTACGGTGAATAAAATTGTCCTATAAATAAGCGTCCAGAGGCAATGGTTCTAAAGGAAATAAACATGAAAGCATTCTAGAAGCTCTCGTTTACTTTTCAGTAATGGGTAAGCTAATGACAAACATGTTTACCTATTTTTTAAGGGGAAAGGGTCTCCAGAGGACCTCTAGGTGTTATACGTGTTCTTGATAGTGGGATTACATTTCCTAAAAAATACCTCAAACTTAGCACTAAGTTGTACGCCCTCCCACTGGCCCTGGACAATGCATTTTATTGTGTCTTTCTTAACTAAATGCCAAGCAGCAGTTTTACCTGAGTTATCAGACATGCCAGCATTTCACAGACCAGACTGCAAATCACCCAGTCCGTGGGTTCCTCCTTTTTCCCTCTGGCTGCTGCTTTTCTGAGGCAGCCAGGCCTCGTCCTGGAGTCCAGGCGAGGTGAGTTAGGCGGTGGTGCTGTGCCCTCTGGCTCCCTGAGGGCCCCAGAACTCTGTTCCCTGGAACCCTGGCTGTTTGACTGGTGTCTGCCTTCTCTGCCCCTCCCTCTAGAGGCTTCCAGGACGATAGGTTCACGTTCTCTTCCTCACACAGGGGGCGTGAAGCTCGGCCTTGGAGATTTCATCTTCTACAGCGTGCTGGTGGGCAAGGCAGCAGCCACGGGTAGCGGGGACTGGAACACCACGCTGGCCTGCTTCGTGGCCATCCTCATTGTGAGTGGGGGGGAGCCCTGGGGGTCTTCATGGGGGGAGTCATGCTGCCGTCTCACGTCACTCCTACCAGACGGGACGTAGTTTAGTGGAGGCAACACTGTTCTGGGAGTCAGGAGGCCTGCAGGGGTGACACCTGCTGCCCGAGGCCCCTCACAGAGCCGCGGAGAGGACCAGGGGAGGACCAGGGCTGTCGTGTGACAGGTCCTTGACAAGCTCCTGAGCCTGGGGACGAGGTCACTAAGAGCTCCCCTCCCCTTGGTGTCCTGCAGGGTTTGTGTCTGACCCTTCTGCTCCTCGCCGTGTTCAAGAAAGCGCTGCCTGCCCTCCCCATCTCCATCACGTTCGGGCTCATCTTCTACTTCTCCACAGACAACCTGGTGCGCCCTTTCATGGACACCTTGGCCTCCCATCAGCTCTACATTTGAAGGGACGGGTGCCACTGGCTGGGAGCTGTAGGAAATTGTAACTGGATGCAGTTGTATAGTTTGACCTCTAGTGCCATATGTTTTGTAAGACTTTTCTTTCCTTAAAGAAAAACGGGAATAAAAAAGCAGTGTGTTTATTTGGTGAAGAGGGACAACCGGCTTTTTGGTGCTAGTGGTTTTGTCACCGGACTGTGGCTCATGAGCAGTCGCTTCATCGACAGGAAACAGGAAGTCCATCCAGATGACCTGAGGCAGGTCCATGACGTGGGGAAGGGCATGGAGAAGGTCATCCGGTCATGCCTCATAGCCTGGAATGTTCCAAGGGCCAAGATGAAGGAAGGTGTGCAGGAGTTGATGCCCGGGATGGCACTTAGCACTTGCTCACTCTGGTCGAAGAAGAACCAATTTTCTCTGCAAGGAGTGTTCCCCATGCTTTGTGTATGATGTCGCTGTTGTTTTGTTACCTTTAGAAACCGAGTTCTATTCTTGTTAACAGCAGTTCCTGCTGGGAAGCGGCTTAACATTAATGTCAATAAACAGATGAATTCTGTTGGAACGTTGGCGTTTGGTGTGTTTGCCTGCGTTGGTCCTTCTCCTTGCATGTTACGACCACTCCTGGGGCAACGTGCGCTCCGGACGCAGAAAGGAGATTGGTCCAGTTATGAAGGAGCGAGGCTTAACTGCCCCCCTCCTCCCCACTGCAACTATTTCTTTAACTAGAAAGTTCCCTAAGCAGAGAGAGGTGCTCAGAGAGCCGCGAAGTGTGACAGGCAGCTGGAGCAAGCAGATCCCTCCTGGTGGCTTCAGCAATGCGTCACTGGGAACACGGGAACACGAGCAAGGCAGGTGCCAAAACAGAGCAGGTTGTGGGTCCTCCACAGAAACCGATATGCAGTCGGGGCCAGGTGAGAGCCCACCTTCAATCCTGGCCCTCCTTTCCTTCTATGGTGGGCAGTTCTCTGGGGTGGCGGTAGGGGTGTGGACAGGTTGGTTTCTCCTTTTCTTTGTAGGCTCACAGGCTGCAGGGAGAATCTCTTGGAATGGGCCTCCAGCTCCTTGAAGCAGCACAGAGCTGCCTTCTGGTCTCACTGAGAACACGGCTGTCAGACCACTGAGGAGATGCAGGTGCTGTGTTTGTACTTTAGTAGCTTTGTCCGCTTCTTCCAGAAATAACGTGAGTGCTATGAATCTGGCTATTTATCATGAGAAGAATAAGAGAATTACGTATTTTGTTGTTTGACAGGAACATTCTTTCTCCTGGGTTGTCTGTAGAAGAGCAGAGGCCAACGTGGGGGGCTGGAAGCCAGACGTGGTTGGCTCAGAGGTGGCATGTCTGACGACCTGCATTTGGAATCAGCTGTAACTGGCTTGTGACTCAGTCACAGTCAAGACACCCACAGTGGTGGTATCACCGTGGTGAAAGCCACAGGAGGGAGAATTTTAAGAAGATGAGGGCTAGTCCCTGATGGTAAAAGCTCCCAAGGGATTTAAAGGGGAAGAAAAATGGGAGAAGCTGATTGACTGCGGCAAGTAGGGCAATGCTTATCTTTGGTTTCAGGGTGGGGCTTCCAAAGACACGACCTGACAAGTGTTTGGATTCTTTCAGCTTAAAGAGGTCTTTGTCAAAGGCCCTACCTAGGTGCTGGGGAGTGAAGCCACATTCAGAGGTAAAAGCAGAAGGTGGATGGGGTGGGGGGTGAGGGGAATGCACCGTGCCTGTGATGAAATGTTAAGGTGAAGGTTAAGACTGGGAAAATATAAGTAAATGTGGGAAGACCAAAGGGTAAGAGCCATTGGGAAGAAAACAAAGATATGTAAGGAGACTGCGGAAGCTTGGTTCCTTTGTAGCTGGGAGATGGGGGAACCCAGCACCCGAGTAGAGGAGGGGGAAAAAGAGGATTTAAAAAAAAAGATAATTCGAACATGCTGAGAAGAACAGAGAACTGGTGTGCTATGTCCCCTCCCCCCATGTAACCAATCAACTAATCTTAGCATTTTTTTCCATATTTGCAGCAGATTTGTTCTTAGAAATAAAACCTTATAATTCTGAAGTCCTGTTTGTATACTGCCTCAATCCTATTTACTCCCTTCCATTGTCCTGAAGTCAACATATCCTTCCCTTCCATGTTTAGTTTTGTTTTGCACGTCGGCATGTTTTCAAACTATAGAAATGATGTCACACTGTCCATATTTGACAATCTTAAAAAGGTTAACATTGCATTCTTTAGACATTCATGTATATGAAGGTAGCTTTGGTTTTGTTATTTACATATTGTTTCGTATTCTCTTGTATGATGTTCTTCTATTTATATGTTATGATATTGATGGCCAGTCCAGGTGTTGACAGGATTTCTGTGTTATAACTAGACTGCAGGGACCATCCTGTTGGTGAACTTGGGTGAGTACCAGCCGTTTCCTCATTGATTGGAAAATGCTCCCTCAGCACTTGACTCCCTTTACCTTCCCATCTGCAGTCTGAGAGTCCCCCCGGCCCCCATGCCTTCAGCTCTGCCGTAGTACATCTGGTATTATTTTCATTTTTGCTAATTGGATGGGTGTTTCCTTTAGGTTTTAGTTTACAGTGAGGTTAAGCATCTTTTCCTACGTTTGGGCTGTGAGGATTTCCTTGTCGGTCATTTGTTCATATCCTTTGCCCATTTTTTATTTGAATGGTTTGCCTTTTACTTATGGATACTTAGACCTTGAAAGAGATATGGTCCGGAGAGATGCTCATCTTTAGTCAATTGTATGCATTTCAGATAGCCTTCCCAGACTGTGGCCTGTCTGTTCCTCCCCAAGGGATCTTTTGGATGCCCAAGTAATTTTAAATGTTAATGTTGTTAAATGTATCAGACTTTCACCTTTATGGCTTGTGCCTTTGAACCTTCTTTAAGAGGACCTGCCCTTCCCTCAAGGTTTTCTAAAAGCTCAAATTCTTATTCTCATATTAAGATTTTTAATCCATCCGAAATGTATTTTTATATATTGTATGCAGGAGGGACCCAGTTTCGGTTTTCCGTATCTGGTCTGGGCTCTGGGCGTTGAGGGTAGTTTGAAGGGGCTGGTACAGGTGGAGGGGGACTCGGTCTGTTGTCCCCACAGACACAGACTCTTCTGGGCATGATTCCTCTGAATTCAGGAGGAAATTGATTTATTCGTCCTATATTACCTACTTGGTGGATTCCAGGCCACGTGAAGATGCAGAAGTGAAAAGACTCAGGTCTCAAGGGGCTCGGAGTGTGGCTCATTGACAGAAAGTTTAGTTTCCAGAGAAGCACACATCAGACACAGGGTGGCTGTGGTGGTGGCGTCACACACAGCGAAATGGAGCTGGTCAGAGGCATCCGTGCATGACGACTCGGAGTGCGTAGCTGAGGTACCTCGAACCTCCCGTGACTCCACATGGCCACGCTGCAGAATGTGTGTGGATCCAGGTATGAGAAAAATACGTCGCACAATCAGGGTGCTGGCTGCGAGTATCTGAAGGCTTTCGTCCAGGGTGACGTTGGTTGGATTGGGGTAGGTCTCTCGAGCAGTTGGGTTTAAACAGTCGGGAGTTTGTTATGTCACATCACAGGGAGTACAGTGGTTTGGGCTTTGGTGTATTCAGCTGGTCAATGAAATCATCATTGCCAGTGGTTTCATTCTTTCCATTTTCTTTTCTGGCATTCTCATCTGCACAGGGCCACATGCAGAGAGAGAAGAGCTCTGGCAGGAGGAAAAGGAGGGGAAGGATCTTCCTGGGTCATTTTTTTTAGGGACAATGAAAAGCATTCTTAGAAGCCCCCAGGCAGGTCTCCCCCTGAATCTCATTGACTTTTACCAGTCAGTGGCTGCGTGTGGGGTTCTCGTGGCCAGTTTAGACCAACCAGAACTTAGCCCTGAGTCTCACGGGGGTGTGGGTACCTGAATAAGATCAGCAAGGAAGAAATGGGAGAGGAACAAGGAAGGTTCCAGATAGACAACTAACAGTGTTTGCCACAACAACTTCCTTACTCTTTCTGTAACTTACGCCCCATTTTGCCTGTTGTTAGAAAATAAAACCAGTAAATTCAAGTTTTATAAATCGTCCTCTTCTCCCTAGAGCAGCACCTAAGGGGTGGGGAAGGCACATTCGGTCCTCGATTGTCACCTGTCTACTTTTATTTCTGTTTGTTTTTAATTGTGGTAAAAAAAAGAAAACATAAAATTTACGATCTTAATCATTTTTAAGTGTATAGTTCAATAGTGTCAAACATATTCACATTGTCGTGCACGAGAGCTCCAGAAATTTTCATTTTGCGACACTGAAACTCTGTACCCATTGAACAATTCCTCCTTTCCCCTCCTCCAGCCCCTGGCTACCACCCTTCTACTTTCTGTTGCTATGAATTTGACTACTCTAGATACTACATATACGTGGAACCATACCAGTATTTGTCTTTTGATGATTGTCTTATTTCCCTTGGCATATGTCCTCAAGGCCCATCCATGTTGTAGCACATGTCAGAATTTCCTTCCTTTTTAAGGCTGAGTAATATTCCACTGTGTGTAGACACCCCATTTTGTGTATCCATTCATCTGTCAATGGACATTTGGATTGCTTCTACTACCTCTTGGCTATTGTGAATAAATACTCCAATGGACGTAAGTGTGCAAATAACCTCTCTGAGATCTTGCTTTCATTTTTTTCATATATACATATGTATTCCCAGAAGTGGGATTGCTGGATCCTATGGTAATTCTATTTAATTTTTTGAGGATTTCCATGTTATTTTCCTTAGTGGCTGCACCATTTTACATTCCCACCAACAATGCACACGGGTTCCTGTTGCTCTGCAGTCTTGTCAACACTTGCTATTTTCTCTCTTTGATAGCGGCCATCCCAGTGGGTGTGAGGCTGTATCTCTTTGTGGTTTCGATTTGCATTTCCCTAGTGATTTGTGATGTCAAACATCTTTTCATGAGCTTATAAGCCATTTGTGTATCTTCTTGGGAGAAATGTCTACTCAAGCCCTTTGCCCATTTTTTAAATCCAATGATTTGTGTTTTGTTGTTGAGTTCTTCACATAATCTGGATATTAACCCCTCATCAAATACATAATTTCCATGTTTTTTCCTCCCATTCTGTAGGTTGCCTTTTCACTCTGTTGATTGTTTCCTTTGATGAAGAGAAGTTTTTAAGTATGATGATGTCCCATTTGTCTATTTTTCTCTTTTGTTGCTTCTACATTTAGAGTCCTATCCCAGAAATCATTGCCAAATCCAATGTCATAAACCTGTGTTTTCTTCTAGGATTTTTACAGTTTGGGCTCTTCTGTAATCCACTTTGAGTTAATTTTTATATGTGGTGTGAGGTTTACTTTTTTGCCTGTGGATAGCCCAACACCGTTTGTGGAAGCAGCTGGTCTTTCCCCATTGAGTGGTTTTGGCACTCTTGCCAAAGATGATTTGACTATATGTACAAGGGTTCGTTTCTGGGGTCTCTATCCTGTTCCTTTGATCTGTCTTTATGCTCTTACCACAGTTTTGATTACTGTAGCTTTGTGCTAAGTTTTGAAATCAGGAAGTATGAAGCCTCCAACTTTGTTCTTTTCGAGATTCTTTTGGCTCTTTGGAATCCCTCGAGATACCATCTGAACTTTAGGATGGTTTTTCTGTTTCCTCAAAACATGTCATTGAGGTTTTGACAAGGATTGCCTTGAATCTATGGAAAGTCTTTTGCCTCCTGGGTTAAGTTTATTCCTAAATATTTCATTCTTTTGGATGCTGTTGTAAATGGGATGGTTCTCTTAGTGTCTTTTTCAGATTGTTCACTGTTAGTCTCCTTTGATTTGGGATGAACGATCTCTGGCCTTAGGATGCATGTCGCCTCCCCTTCTCCCAACTAAGGGACCCTCTCAGAGTCTCCGTCCCTGCCCCTCTGCTGGCCTCTGTGCCCATCTCAGGGTCACAGGAAGGGTGCTGCTCTCTTAGACCACAGGAAACTCCGTGGAGTCTTAGGCCGTCTGCCCATACTTTCATGCAGCCATCTCTGCTCTTGAGTGGTCAGACCATGGTAGCACAAGGACCTCGGAGAGCCTGTGGTCCCCAGGTCCGCAGGCCGGAAGGTGCAGGTCCTCTTTGGTATCTGGGGTTCTGCCACCTCCTCAGAGGGAAGCCTGATGAGGGAGAAGAGAGGGGCCACTGGGCCTGGGCTCTTCCCAGAGACCCCCTCCCACAACTTCATTCTGTCCACTCCTCTCGCCCTCAGCCTGGAGAGAATTGTAAAAATCTTGTCCCTGATGGGGAAACACTGACTCAGCCAATATTCTTCCTTAATTTCTCTACCTCAGATCCATCTAGTTGTTATGAACGGAAAAGGAAAAAATTTATAAGGCTTTACCCTCTGTTTCTGCAGAAGCTTCCTCTTGGAGCAAAGGTCGTCTGGGCTGCCACTCAGACTGAATGCCCATGAGTCAGGATGAGAGAGAGGATGGGAAACACACTGGTTCTTTCTGCACCAGGTAGCTTCCCTTCCCGGTTCCCCCTGCCCTGGTCTCTTGAGCTGATGGAGGAGAACTCTGTGTCAGGTTTAGTTCTTAGAGTGTGGTTCCCGGCCCCACTACTTCAAAATTATTTCATAGTAATACTAAGAGATTCTTTGCCTTATTCATTCTCCTTCTCTCATGAGGGTGCACTTGTGTTTTCCAGAAGCCATGACATGGTATCACAAAGGATTGAATGCAAAAGATAGGAGAATCTAACTGGCTTCTACTAAAGTATTGTATTCTATTAAAAAGAATTACAATAATGTAAATAAATGCCACTCTTTTAATTAAAGTATCTTTTTGTTTATCAAAATATAGCTATTTTCATAAATATGTGTTATTTGTGTTAACATGAGTGTTTATTATTTTTAAAGGAATCGATGCATCAATGTTTTTTGGAGTTTCCCAGTTGTAATTTCTAAACAGAATCGAATTCACCCACAGAACCGAAAGTCTATGGGGTCCTCAGTAATTTTTATGACGGTAAAGGGGTTCTGAGACCAAAAAATTGGAGGACCCTAGCCCCGCAGGAAGGCTACTGCTTTCATCGCGGCTTTCCGTTCCTCTGTCCTTCAACTGCTTCTCCTCTGGCCTCTCCCGGGACTCCATTTGCCTTGAATATTCCCTTCTGTTAGCTCTGAGCCAGGATGGCCACACGAGGGCAGCAGATTTGCCTGGAGCCACCATGGGGCCCTCGAGCCCAGTTCGGCCTGCAGTGTTGAGTTGCTATGGGCTCTCTGGCGGGTTTTGCTGGAGAAGCAAAGATGATAAACCCAGGTCCTGGCCTGTGGGAGGCTCAGGCCCCGAGGAATGCCTCCTAGTGAGCCGAGGAGCCAGAGAGGCATTTGATCGCGCTCAGCCTGACCACATGGCAGGGTTTGACGTGTTCAGTGACTGCACATCCCCTTGGTGTCATACAGCACTGGACTGAGAAGCCTGTTTTCCACAATCTCAGCTTTACTCTGGAAGCGTTTGTTCTTGTTCCCATTGTCTGTGAGGAAACAGCACCTGTACTCTACTGTGTCGATGTAAGAAGCATCCAAACCTGTAGAGAATTTTTATAAGAGTTTATCTGAGCCAAACTGAAGACAGTTGCTGGAAAGCAAGATCTCAAGTGCTCTGGAGAATGACAGGTTTGCAGCTTCTTTTATGCATTTGGAATTGAGGGAATTTAAGGAAGATGATGTGAAGAAAGAGAGGCAGGGATTGGATTACAGGATAGTTAAGATTCGGTGCTCTTTTGAGGTTGGTTTATTTCAAAGGTGTGTTAGTTAATTTAGAGGCATGAGAACAATGGACAGGGCTTGATTAAGGCAAAGATAAACCTTTTACTAAACAAGTCACATGCCTGGGGTGGGACAACCCACCATTACCTGCTCAGTTAGGAATGTATTATCAGACCACCCTGTGAGGTTACTGGCAAGTCATTGGACTTGTCAGATTTATTACAGACCCCCCCCCTTTTTTATCCACAACTGTTAAGTAGCATGTAGTTATCGTGTAGTAAAGTGGTAAGACGAGAGGAAGCAAAGGAATGCCACTTCCCTTTTAGCTCATCTTGGATGCATATAGCTGTAAAGGGCATATGTGAAGTTTTACCCCAAACTGGGGCCTGCTTTTCATCAGATCAAGCCATGGACATCTCTAACAAGGGAAAAGAAAGTCTTGTGGTCATTTAATATAGAGATAATCTCTCACTTCCTTATCTAGTGGTTGCAGTGACCTCTCCCCAAAACCTTAAAGCAGTCTCACATGAATAGCTGGCTTGAATGCTGGTCGGTAGAAAGGGCATGAGATTTAAACTTGCAAAACAAGACTTCAAGGCCCAAGTCTCCTGGCTCCTGGTCTATATACTTTTCTTCTTACTATAACGCCAACCCTATGTTGGCTTTTTCTCTAAATATTCATCATCATACTTAGTTGACCCAATCATACACAAAATATCAGTAGTCTATGCTAAGGTATGGCCTAGTGGTTAAGAGCAGGGCTTTGAAGGAACAGGCAAAGTTATATTCGTGGTTCGTTCTACCATGTGTTAGCTGTGTGACCTCAGGCAAGTCGCTTAACCTCTCTGAGTCTGTTTTATCAACTGTAAAGAGGGGATGATGATAATGTCATAGGATTACTGTGCGAATTATATGACATTAGGTATCTAAAGTGCTTAAATTCAGTGCCTGACTCATAATAAGTGCTCAATTAACAATAGCTATAAACATTACCACACTTGAAATTCACAACTTTTTTAGATGTCAAAGTCAGAAAGAATTTCAGAAGTCGTCTCATTCAATGTTTTCTAAAATGTGTTCAAAATACTCTCTTCTCTCAAGATTGTCTGCGATAAAGGGTTCTGTGGCCAAGTATGATAGAGGATTTAAAATTCAGGTCAGGATGTTAAAGGCTCAGGGAAGTCACAGAGTAAACAAACCTGTTAACTTCAATTATTCCAGCATTTGTCAAACTGATTTGACTGCAGAATGCTTTTCACACATCACCTTTTAACTTCCAGTTTGCTAGCAATGGCTCCACACCTCCTAACCATCTCTCAGTCCAGAAACCTGTTTTATGGCTCCTCCCATCAATGATTATTCAGCCTCTGCTGGAACTATCATAGCAGCTAAGAGATAACATTGATGGAGGATTTGCCATGTGCCAGGAGCTATGATAGCACTAGGCATCATTGTCTTATTTAATTCTTATAATAACAATAAGACAGAGTTGTTACCTCTTTTTACGGGTGAAGAAACTGAGGCTTAGAAGAGTTACATAACTTGTCCAAAGTCACATGGCTAGAAAGTACTAGAATGCAGACTCAGATTGGCCTAACTGGAATCCATCCTTCTCCACCATCCTGCAGTGCTTCCTGCAGCCTCTTCGTCACCTGAAACTGTTGGAAACCCTTCCTTATATTGAGTTGAAATCCAGTTCCAGTCCCTCCCTTTTCTCCCAGGTTCACACACATTAGTTTCAGTTCTAATATCCTCTGTTTTCCATTGTTTCTAGAACTGTATCCTTTCAGCTCCTTTCCCTCAAATACTTCGGCATCCCTTTCAGACTGAAATACTCAAAACTGAACACAATTCTGTCTACTCCACTATAATATGATAGTTGCATTTTTAGGAAATCACACATCAAAAAACATAACTTTTTTAAAAGAGGAGTTCTTATCTAATGTAAGAATTTATTTTTAGATGGGGTTGGAAAATTTTAGATGTACTATAACAAAATTCTTTTTCCTGCAGAAATTTTAACCACAAAGCTGTTTTTCAAAGCTTTAATTTTATTGCTGTAAAACCTTAAACACTGATTACCTCTGGCTTTTGCTCAGATTGATTATCTCCCTCCCTCCACTCCACATTAAACAGTTTCTCAGTCTCACTACTTCTGTAGTTATGACTCATTGTTCGGTAAACAAGGCACAAAGCCGCCAAAACCTAGTAGCTGGCCTATTTGTAACAATTTTTCTCCCATATTCTGTGCTAGTTCCCAGTTGTGATCTGCTTATGACCAATAGCAGTCCCTAATGATTCAAATTGTTTTGTTTCATCAACTTCGTTATAGCCGATTCTAGTTCTGAAAATACCACTGAAGGAAAATGACTTGAACTCTCAGTGTGGTTTGACCAGTGTAGCTTGGAACTGTCACTTCCTTGTTCTGAACTGTCTACTTCATTAATTCAGCTCAAGAGCTCATTATTTGGGATAGGTGCATTACCTTATAAATGCATAGGGAACTTGTCTTCAAAAAAAATCAGTTTTCCCCACAATTCTGCTATACCTTTGCAGTTGGATTTTGGAGCCTTCAAGGAGGATGTTATGCTTACATCTGTTGAAGTTTATCTGGTTAAACCTGGCTCATTGTGCCAGCCTGTGGTGATCGTCTGGGAGGCATACTTCTTCAGCCTGGTATCTTCTGTGACACTGGTAAGCATTACCCCTAGATCAGCATTTTCCCAAGGAATGTTCTGTGGTAATGGAAATGCTCTGTGCTATCCAGTATGGTAGCCACTGACCAAGTGTGTTTATCGAACACTTGAAAGGAGGCTAGTGCAACCAAGGAACTGAATTTTAAATTATTTTAAATGGTAATTGCAATTTTAAATTGTATTTAATTTCTTTCTTCAGTTTTTGCTTGTCTGGAAAACTCCAATTCTGAAAGACAACTTTGCCAGGTAGCATGTTCTTGGTTGGCAGTTTTTTCTTTCAGCACTTTGACAGTATCGTGCCACTGCCTTCTGGCCTGCAAAGATTTTTGCTGAAAAATCCGCTCATAGTCTTATGGAGGTTTTTTTGGATGTAGCAAGTTGTTTTTCTCTTGCTGCTTTTATAATTCAAATTAATTTAAATTTAAGTCATGTGGCCAGTGGATACCATATTGAACAGTGCAGCTCTAGATGTTTACCAGAGGCATAGATAACAATACTGAGCAGAACAGGAGCCAGTGGAGATAGAACTCTGGATTGGCAATGGTCATTCAGTGACTTCCAAAGGAGTTGTCTCCATTTAATATTGGTAATAATTGAATCACAATTTCACCCAACAATGCACATGAGTATGTTGAAGGACTTTGTCAAATGTCTTGTGAAATCAAGGTGTCCTCTATATATGGGGTTGCTCTGCTCAACCAGCCTGATGATTTTTTAATTTTTTCAGAAAATAAGGCTTTTCGGGTTTTTTTCCTATTTGTAGAAGTAATACACACCCACTGTTGCAAAATGCAGAAAAGTACATCAAGTAAATTAACAATGACCAATAACTTTTTCATCTGAGATAACTACTGTTAACATTTCAGCTTGTTTCCTTCATCTTTTTCCTGTGCTGATATTTTTCACATCACTGAGAGCATACATTCTCCGATATTTGCATCCTTATTTGTTTTTCATTGACAGTATTTCATAGTATTTTCTCACATCATTAAAAACTCTTCGAAACAGTTTTAAAGGCTGTATAATAGTTCACTGTATTAAAAATTAGTAAGTTGCATAACAGGTCCTCTACTGCTGTACTTTTAGGGTTGTACCTCAATTTTTTGCTGTTATAAATGAAGCGGTGATCACATCTTTTTGCACAAAATAATTGTCCACCATTTGCATTGATTCCTTAGCATAAACTTCCTGAAGGAGTATTATTAAGTTTAAACATAGGAACATTGTTCAGGCCAGTTCTTTCAAAAGAGGAAACAAAGTTCGTCTGGCCCATATGCTGGCTCTTTGTGATCAGTTCTTTTCTTTTGAATGTTGGAGACCACTCACTTGATCATCTCTTTTAGCCACTCATCCCATATTAATGTCAAGTTGACCAATGTATACTTTTCAGATTCCAATTTCTTAGGCTTTATGAAAATTAGATGACATTGCCTGCCTCTTCAGTCTTCCAGCAGCACTTCTGTTCATTAAAGTTCCTCAAAGATGAAGTTAACTTTTCTGAGCACCCTCAGTACCCTTGGGTGTAACTCCTCCATGTCAGAAGACAGTTCTTCTGGGGCAGCAAGTAACTGTCTTACTACCTCCTTGTGTACTTGGAGCTTCAATTCCTCTTCCTGACATTGTTGCTCAGCTTCCCATCCTGAGTGTCCTTCTCCATAATAAGGAAAAATTGAAGGAGTGTGTAGCTACTGGACAAAATTTGCGCTCTTCTCTACCCTCTGAGCACACAGTGAGACTACATCTCCCAGATTCCCCTGCAGTTGGGTGTGACCACTTATTGCCTTGGAAATCACATGAGGAAGATGCCAGAGCTTTTGTCAGCCAGCATGGAAAGGAACACCCTGCTGACCCATTCACTTACCTACATGCATATTTGCTTGTGGTCCTGTTTTTCTGTTTTCCCTCTTTGGGATCATTTGCAACTTATTACTTCATTTAGTCCTACTTGAGCTGCCTTTCCTTGATTCTTGGATCACTAACTTTTCTCCAAATATTTTGGGATTCACTTTCCTAAGTCTTGGCACACACTTCACCATCTAGCAGGCCCTCCAGCTGTCCCAGAATCCCGGTAACATTGAACTTTCTCTCCCTTGTACCTTGCAAACAGATTCCCCGGGTTGGGTAGAATCAGATCCAAAGTGCTCCTCTTCATTTTCTCTGCTTTCTAAACAAATGGAATTGTCATTTGGTGGGAATTTAGCCGAAATTGTATTGCAATCTTAATAGAGTGAGAAAAAACTATTTATTGCCACAATTACCTGATCCACAGGGAAGGTAGGCTTACTGAGTTGCAGATCCCAACTACGAATCTTGACAGATTTGAGTGGCTGAGTTGAGCAGATGGGATGGGACAGAAATAAATGGCTCTACAGAATACAGTGAGAAGAATTTGGGGTTCTGGCGGCAATCCAAAAGGAAAGGGTTAAGGAGGAGAGATGTGGAGGTGAGGAGAGGAAAAAACCACCAAGCTGGACCACTGCACAAGGGGAATCAGCCAATAAAAGCCCTCATAGGATGGGAAGGTTAAAAACACCTGAGAGCAGAGGTAGCTAATATTTAATTTGAAGTTGTGTAGACCCTCTCCATTCCCCTGAAGGGATTGGCACCGCTTCGGGTAGGGACAGCCACAGATGGCGGGACAGGCCACAGACTGATGGAACTCAGCAGTGGCAGGGGCTCAGGGCCAGAGAGGACAGTGGAAATGTAAGCCTCCTCCCTCCTTCTGCCCTGGCCCCCCCTCCCCCCGGGAATTGGCCCAACTTTGGGGAAGGACTTTAGACTTTCACAGGATGTGCAGAGGACTTTGAAATCAGTCTTTATCTAGGGAGGCTTCAGCCGATATCCGTATCAGTTAATAAACATAGCCATTGCTAAAAATAGTGATAGTACTATCATAAAATAAAATTAAGAATCAGTAGGTAGTCAGATATTTGGCACCTTAGAACAGAGGTTAGGTAATGTGCCTAAGGGACTTGGTAGAATGGTAGAGCCCTGCTGATTTCGGGTTCTCTGGTCCGAGTCCCTTCTCACTCCTTGCCCGGGAGGAGAGAGCGGTGCTGCTGGGGTAGAAACAGGGTAGCTCATCACCCATCTCTCCTCAGGCACCACATACCCCTGGTCCCTCATGGGCCCAGGTCTTCCCTGAGCGGCTCCCACAGGGGCTTTGGGATTGATTGATCAGTGACGAGTTCTGTCAGTGAGCTGAGCTCAGGGGTAGGTATGGTGGGAATGAGGAAGAGGTTCTTGGCCCCTTAGGAGATAAATTTTCCCTAGTGAGGGGGGAAACGTGAGAAATTAATAAGCTCGTCAGTGGGCATAAAGATATTTTATCTGAATGTCATAAGGTTTTCTTTGTTCCCATCAAAGGATGTAGGCCACCAACCAAGAAGAATGAATCAGAGATAAGGAGACACTGGGGCCATCCAGGCAGCCTCGAAGGAAGCAAGTTTATTTGACCCACTGTTCACCTCTTCTCCAGATAAGGACGTGTGTGTGTGTGTGTGTGTGTGTGTGTGTGTGTGTGTGTGTGTGTGTATTGACTGGTGAGGGGAGAAGGTTTCCAGAGTGCAGAGTGCCAAGGTGCAAACCCTGAGATAAAAAGTCATAAATAGACCTGGGGCCTGACCCAGAGCCAGGCTCAGTGTCCTTGGACGGTTAGGACTTGTAACCAGTCCTGGGTGGGGGGAGGCTGGGGCTGAGCAGTTGCTGTGGAAATTTCCGTGGGCTCTCCACCGGGTCTTGAGAAGCTCTGAGACTCCACATGGCTTGATGGCATGAGGAGGGCATGTGTTACGAAAGAGGCACATGATGTGGTCCCATCTCACAAGGAGCTAGGTCCCTAGAGAAGAAACTCTGGGCTGTTTGCCAAGGAAGCCAATAAACAAGCCGGTTGGAAAATCTGAAAACAAAGTTGTAAAGAAGGTCAAGGCATAGAACCAATCAAGAAAAAGTCAATATCATTTTCCAGTTATTAGAACCCCATTTCACCTTCAAAGGAAATGTTGAAAATATAAACTTCACATTAAGGTAAACGTTGGCTTTATTCTTTAAGGACTCTTAAAGGGGTCACACTGTGTTTCTCCAAAAATAAGACCCAGCCGGACAATCAGCTCTAATGCGTCTTTTGGAGCAAAAATTAATACAAGACCCGGTCTTATTTTAATATAATATAAGACTGGGCCTTTATACTATACTATACTATACTATAATACCGGGTCTTACATTAAGTTTTGCTCCAAAAGACGCATTAGAGCTGATTGTCTGGCTAGGTCTTATTTTCGGGAAAATACGGCAATATGGTAATTTTTAAACTAAATTTATTGGGATAACATTGGTTAATAACATTTTATAAATTTAAGGTATACAACTTTGTAACATGACATCTGTATATTCTATTGTGTGCTCACTATCTGAAATCTAGTCTTATATTAATCCTTTAAAAGGAAAAACATGTACAATATATTATAGTTGCTAGAGTCTGAGATATTCTTAAGAATTTAGGTTAAAATTGCAACATCGTTTTTAATACAGAATTCAATGAAAAATTATCAAAAGATATATCGGTTCCATGTCTTGGTAATTGTTATCAAAAGCGTTAAAATGTGCAATTTCGTAAAATCAAATGTTGTAATTGAGGAATTGGAGATGTGTGTGTATTTCCCTCTCCCTAGAAAGAGTCAGGGTGTGTGTGTGTGTGTGTGTGTGTGTGTGTGTGTATGTACTGCACATACATATGCACATGTGTGAACCCACAATGCTCACCACAATGCCACATTCCCAATGCACTGGTTAGGATGCTTTGGGTTGCAAGTAAGAGAAACCATGAAGAGAATTTAGTGGTTCATATGGCTGAAAAGTTCACTGTTAGGGCAGGTTTCCAAAATGGTTTAATCAGGGCTCCAGCTCCATTTCTCTGATTCTCTCTGCCTGTCCTTTGTGGGTCAGATTCTTCTTTAGGCTGGTTTTCTTCATGGTTGCAAGAGGCCCATGAATAACAAGTCAGCTGAAATTAAATAACTCAGTTGGAATTTCTTGACAATTATAATTGCCTGGCAAGAAAGGGGCTATTGCTTCCCATAACCATTGAGCATGAGTCCTGTGCTTCATTCTGATTGGACCACGCCAGGACCAATCACTGTGGGCCTGCCCTGTGCTGACTGGCTGAGACTCAAAGAAACCTATCATTCTGGCAAGTGGGTTGGGATTGGCTTACACCATGGGAGACTTACACCACCCCTGGAGCAGGGTGAGGCCCAGGCTACTCATACTGATGGTGACACAAAGCTGAGGAGGAAAAGAGGTGTTGGAAGGATATTCCCACTGTCTGTCATTCCTTGGCAGCAATTTTGATTTTTTTTTTTAATTTAAGGGGTACTTTCTAGGTATAAGGCATTATGGGAGATATCGAGATACGCAGTTACGATTTATTAGCTCTAAAAAGAAAGTTGACAAATTACAATACACTATTAGGTGTAGTGTGAAAAAGAATGCTACAACAAAGTTCTGTTAAAGGAGCGAGACAGACTGCTTCTGGTGGAGGTGATGAGAGAGGCGTCGTGTAGCAAGAAAATTGGAATTAGGTCTTAAAGAATGAGTAGGACTTTAATGATTACAGGTGGGAAGGGAGGACATTGGAGGCAAGGGGTCGGTAAGAGCAAAGCCCCAGAGGCAGAAAGCCACGGGGGAGCTGGAGCACAAGTTCTCGAAGTCGCTGCTAAAGCAGGAAATGTTACCCAAGTGCAAAGGTATCTCAGGGTTCAGATGATTCTTGAATAAGTACCTAGATTTGTCCTACAAATTTAGGGTGCAAGGTATCCTATTTTTAAAATTTTTCTCCTATAGAGAAAATTGGCTTTTCCCCATTGGCCTGAGTTACAGGAAGTTCAGTATGTCATCTTCATGGGGCTCCTTCACTCACTTGTCCCCAAACCCTAAGGCTACACAGTCCAAAGTAGGGGGTGGGGTCATTCTGACTTTCACGTGTAAGCAGGGACTACTGGTTTCTACTCAGTCTGGCAGCCATACAAGTCCCCAGGTCTCTGTGGCTCAATTCTACTCCTGTCACTAAGCTTGATGAACATTGTTCCTCATGGGTGGTCCAGGGCCATGAGCTCTGCTCTTCAGGTAAATTCATAGCTCCGCCATCCACCTGGGCAGGAGCTGCCCCAGGGACTCTGGGTAAGAGGTAGTTTGGGGTATCCTCGGGGATGCAGAACTCCTGTCCTCTGTCCTTCCCTGGGGTCCACAGCACCAGGAGGCAGGGAGCTTTTCTCTCTTGGCCACCCCCACCCCCCAACAATACAGCCATCTGCCCTCCCTTCTATGACTGCCTCCCTGCATACTCTTTCCCCACTGCACACACAATCCTTGGGGTATTGGGGTGGGGGCAACTATGTGAAATGCTTTACCATGCCCAGGGTGACAGTTGGCACAGAGAAACATCAAACCCAAGGTTCAGTCACCAGTGGGACATTCTGCCCTTCTCAGACTTGTAGGTCTATGCCTCGTAATCTCTTCCAGAAATTGCTTATTTCACCCAAGGGAGCCAGGCCCTCCGGTACTCTTATTACTAAGTTCACAGTGACTTTCAACATCCTTGGTCATTGGCAAAATGGAATCTTGTGTGTGTCCTTGGTCTGTCCTCACTTGTAAGTTGAAATTCTTTTCCTTGCAGCCCCTACCTGCTTTGATGGCAGTCCTGCCTGCGGAGGGTTCTTTCTATTTTGGGCACCCAGTTCTCTCTTTTCTAAACTTCCATTCACAACCTTGCTCTCTCATCTCTGGTTCTGGGTATCTCAGAAGGAAACAATGTAAGATATTGATGTACAATTAGGCTCAGCTCATCTGGAAACTACTAAATTTAAGTGAGTTTAAAAAAATTTTTTTAAGTATGCAGTAACAGTCTAAGGGAGAAAAAGTAAAATACATATTCAGCAACTGGGATGGCTTCCCCCACACACACTCAAGAATTTAAGGACAAGAGAATGAATTCTATACTCTTACGATTCACAGGGTGCTACTTCCCAATTCGTGTCATACAATCAGTTATTTCTTTTTACCAAAAACAACTTAGAACAGTTGCTGGGGTGAGGTAGGAGGTGATTAGAAAGGGGCATGAAGGAACTTTCTGGAGGGAAAAAAAAACGTTCTTTTTTTAACTGGAGTGTTGGTTACATGACCTATTCGTTTGTACAAACTTGTGAACTATAGACTTAGGATCTGTGCATTTTACTGCACAGATTATATCTCAATTTCAAAATAGAAAAATTAAGCCAATGATTTGGCATACTTGGCTCTTGTCCATCTGCTACATTGTGTTGAAAAGAAATTAATCTGAGAAGGAAAAATAATAGCCTATTGAGAAGGCAGACACATGTTGCAAACATAGGCTAAGGAAAACGGAGAGAAAAGCAGCAGACTTTGTTAATGGGCGGAGAGGGGCTATTTCCTGTTGTGGGGAGCTGAGCCTCTTCTGTAATGTGCTTAATCACTTCTAATTGTGCAGTCAGCTAATTACAGTGATTAGTCTTGCCTTCGTTGAACAGGCCTGGGAATCCCTTGAAGTCACTCTCTTAGCAGGACTGGATTAGATTTTCCCGAGTCTGGTGGCCTCCTGAGATTGTGGCCTGCAATGGTCCATCCCTGTCACCATTGGGTGTTTGGGGCTGAACGATCAATCTTGGGGCCCATGAGTCATGTGCGTCAGGCATCTGAGCACACGTGTGTACTCTGCACCGGCACTGTTCTCTCCAACATTCTTCTCTCTCCACTATTCTTGCCAACTCAATCTTGTCTAGGTCCAAATGGATCACATTTTGAAAACAAACAGGATTATTCGCTGAGGCACGGGAGAAATAGCAAAAGAATTGAAACAGTCCTCATGACCATCAGTAGGAGACTGGTTAAACAAATTATGGTTTGTCCACATAACGTAATACTGAAAAAATAATGAGGGCGCTCTCATGGGCAAACGTGGAAAGAACTCTAAGCTATGTCGTTAAATGAAAACAAAGTAGAGTATGACCATTGTGTAAAATAGAAGTGTATATTTGTATTTGCTTATGTATGTATAAAGAAACTTGGAAAAGAGACAAACTTTAGAGTGGTTACATTTGTGTGGGAGGATGTGGGGGCATCGGGGTTGGGAAGTGGGGTGGGAGAGAGATGATGGAGCAAGGAGAGACTTTTCACTGCAAACCTTTTAAAAACAGTTGTTTTTTAAAATTATGTGAATGTATTATCTAATGAAAGATCGAAATCAATGAAATGTTCAAAAGTTTTTAAAAATAGGAAAAAGTTTTAGGGAAAGGGAGACCCCCCCAGTGATCACCTAATCCAGCATTTCCCACACAGTGGTTTCTGAAGGTGTCATAGGAAACTTGTGTACTTAAAGCAGGACAGACATGCCCTGTATTTATTTATTTACTTATTTATTTTTTGAAGGTTTATTTATAAATTGAAGAGTGCAATATTTATTTATAAACTGAAGGTTTGTGGCAACCCTGAGAGCAAGTTAGAAACCTTTTAGAAAAGATTCCCCGTTCTAGATGCCATTAAGAATATGCGTGCGTGACTCATGGGAAAAGGTCAACATATCAACATTAACAGGAGTTTGGAAGAAGTTGATTCCAACCCTCATGGGTGACTTTGAGAGGTTCAAGACTTCAGTGGAGGAAGTCACTGCAGATGTGGTGGAAATAGCAAGAGAACTAGAATTAGAAATGGAGCCTGAAGATGAGACTGAATTGCTGCAACTTCATGGCAAAACTACAATGGATGGGGAGTTACTTCTTAAGGATGTGCAAAGAATGTGGTCTCTTGAGGTGGCATCTGCTCCTGGTGAAGGTGCTATGAAGATTGTTGAAACGACAACAAAGGATTTAGAATACTACCTAAACTTTGTTGATAAAGCAGTGGCAGGGTTTGAGAGGACTAACTCCAATTTTGAAAGTTCTGTGGCTAAAATGCTAACAAACAGCATTGCATACTAAAGAAATAGTTCACGAAAGAATTAATAGAAGCTGCAAATGTCACTGTCTTATTTTCATAAATTGCCACAGCCACCCCAGCCTTCAGCAACCACCACCCTCATCAGTCAGCAGCCATCAACATCGAGGCAAGACCCTCTACCAGCAAAAAGGTTATGACGTGCTGAAGGCTGAGATGATTGTTAGCCTTTTTTATCAATATTTTTTTTAACTAAGGTAGGCACATTGCATTTTTCGACATCATGTTAGCGTGCACTTAATTGACTCCAGTATACTCTAAAACGTAACTTTTATATGCACTGGGAGATGAAAATCTTCACGACTCACTTTATTGTGGTCTGGAGGTGAACGTGCAATATACCTGGCGTATGCCTGTATAATGAATGTCCCCTTCTCCCATTTTAGGCATCAATATAGAGCTGCTTTTAATTTTTCTAAGTAATAATATTAAACAAGTTTTGGAGGAAGGTGCGGGGATGGGTGAAAGAGGTAAAGGGGAATATAGTCCATAATATTGTAATAACTTTACAAGGGGACAGATGGTTACTGGTGACTTAGTGGGGTGATCACAGGGTAAAGTAGATAAATGTCAAATCACTATGTTGTACACCTGAAATTGGTACACTATTGCATGTCAACTATACTTAAAAAGTTTCCTTAAAGTTAAATGTTCATTCCAAAAAGTACCAGAAGAAAGGAAAATCCTTTTGGCTTGAACAGTTTGATGAAAAACGAAATTGCTATTTATTCCACAAGCTCCACCCACAACCTCGGCCAGAGCTGCAGACCAGCCTGTCGGAATCACGCCAGGGGAGACTGTCAGACCGACCTGGGCTCAGAGCTGAACTCTCCGGTTAAACAGAGGAGAGATTTGAGGGAAATCTGCGGGGGGAGGGAAGCAGTTCCTCCCAGGGGAGTGCAGCGCGTTCCAGGGCTCCCTGGCGAGGCTGCCCTCGCGGTTCCCTCCACGTGCAGGCCTGTGCCCCTGCCCCGCTCTCCGCGACCAGACTCGCGGGCATGCACAAACCACTGGGTTCTCCAAGCCCCGCGGGGAGGTGCACGCTCCGTGGGCCACCTCCTCGGTGCCCCGACCTGGGGACACGGGCGGCACGTCCCGGTCCCCGCGAGCTTCCTGTGCGGGGGACGGCGCCCGCAAAGTCAACGCGGTTAGCCCGAGGAGGAAGGACAAGTAGGCGGGGCCAGGCCGCCCGAGATGGAAACACCAACGGATTGGCTCGCAGCCCTTTCCCCTTCTGGGAGCGCCAGGTGGGGAAGCCGGGAGGGGCCCTGGTGACATCCAAGAGGGCACAGGGCAGGCCTCGCCCCGCGCGCGCCCGCCGCGGTTCCGTCCGCGCCTTCCACCCGGGGCTTTGCCTGCCAGGACCGTTTGGAGGCTCAGCGAGCACCTGCAAGAAGGTGACAGCAAGAGACTGGCCACCGCGACCACAGCGGTCGCCTCACTGCGAGGAAGGGCCCGTTCTTGGCACACAGGCACGCCGGGCCACCCACCTCGCAGCCGCACCTTCGGCGCAATCTTTCTGTACTAGGGGAAAGGGCAGCAAGGGACGGCCCTGCGGCTGGGGCGGCCTCCCATTGGCTGCCCTCGTTCCGCCCTCTGTCCCGATTGGCCGTGGGCTGAGCACACGGGCCGAGCACGCTCCCAGCGGCGTTCCGTCAGCGGCGACGCAGCCAATGGGAGCGGCGGTGGGGCGGGGCCGCCAGCTCAGGGTCCCCGGCGCGGACCAGTTGGTAAACAGATCCGGAGCGCGTGTCGGGTGCCGGCGGTGCGGCGACTTCTCGGAGGCGGCGCGAAGGTGACTGCGGACCCCAGCTTCCTGCCCCGGGGTAAGGCTGCCGCCCGCCGCGTGCCCGGAGCGCCGTCTGCCTGCGGCCAGAGCTGGGCTCTGACCCGCCCGGGCCCTTCTTGCATCCTCCCGGGGAGACGGCGCGGCTTTTCCTTTGCGGTTGTCACGGCCGTGAGCGCCGGCACGCGGTGCGCGCGGCTCCGGCTGCGGGCCGGGGGCCTGCGGATGTCGCCGACCCCGGCCCCCAGCGCAGCTCGCGGGGCCTGCCGCGGAGAGGGCCCGGGAGCCGCGGCCGGGGCCCCGGGGCGCGCCGAGCAGATGCTTTGTCTCTCGGTCGCCGAGACGGCGTCCCTGCCTCGCTTTCTCGTGACAGCGTTTCCCTTCGCGCGCAGACCCCTTTGCACCGTCTCGGGGGCTTGCACTGCCCCGGGCTGCAGGCTGGAGGCAGTGCGTGGACTCCCCTGGCAGCTGTTGGGTTTCACGGGGGGGGGGGGGGGTGGGGGCGAACTTGAAAACCGAGGCCCTTCTGGGTCCTTTCCTCCGTTCGCTTTGCTGTGGCCCTTCCCCCTGCGTCCCAGACCACGCGGGGTCCTGGGAGTGGTTTGGGCCTACCTGCTTCAGCGTGTTCTCCCCTTAGCCCCCCTGCGCCCCTGCCAACGCAGGCCACGTCTCCCCCGGGCCTGTTGCCGGGGCGGGTCTGGGTGCACGGGCGTCCGTGTCGGTGCGGCCTCCTCCCAGCCTGGGAGCCCGTTGGAAAACTTGTCCACGCGCGCTGCCCACTTGGGCCATGGGTGTGCGTGGCAGGAGACCGAGGAGCTGGGCGTGCCAGGCCCCCCTCGGTGCCGAAGGGCGTGAGTGTGCACGATGCCAGCCCGCCGGTGGTCGTGCTGTGCCCGCGCCCATCTGGGGCCATCCTGGTCGGAAGGGCCTTCTGAGAAAAGACGGGGGGGGGGGGGGGGGGTGGGCTGCTGGCCCTGGGGAGCAGCACCTTGTAAGACTCCTGCCATGGCTTCGGGCGATTTGTTCTGCCTTGCAAATAATGCCGACAATGCAGGGCTGTTACATTTTTGGCAACTCAGAATAAAAAGTGAAGCAGGTGCTTTCCAGTGTGTTACCTAAGACAGTGTTTCTCCGTCTCCAGATGATCAACGTTTTGGACTGGATAATTGTGTGTGTGTGTGTGTGTGTGTGTGTGTGTGGCGGGGCCGCTGGCCTGCGCTTTGTAGGATGTGTAGCGGCACCCCTGGCCTGTGTCCATGAGATGCTGGTAGCCCCCTTTCCTCCCCATTAGTTGTGACAACCAAAAATAGCTCCTAGAGGAAAGATTTGCCCTTGGTTGAGAACCACCGAGGTAACACTCTAAAAGTCTTCCCAGGATGCCCGAGTAGTCGCGAGGTTTAGGAACAGAGTAGTGTTGTGTCACCTGCCCTAAATCAATGGCAGGAGCCCTGTAGACTGGGCTGGAAAAAAGCCCAACCTGAGGACCTGGGGGGGCACACGCAGAGAGATAGGAGGTGGAACCCCGTGGACATTTGCTGTGCCTGCTGCATGCACGAGTACTGTACAGGGAAGGGAAACACATCCTACGCACCTACCATAAATTTCCCTTTCTTGTTGGTCAATCGGTTCTGCGGGGATGTATCAGGATTTCCCATAACATCCTGGGTCAGCTAGGGGGTCTTTCGGGGCCCCTAAGTTGCCTGTAGAAAAGGATCTGGACAGGGAGCCCACTTCTCCTTCCTCAAAAAGTAGTTTTGAGAAGTCTATTATTGGGAAGCTCCAAACTTGGCAGGATAATTTTCCACCAAGAGCCATGGACCCTGAGTCATTATCTTTGTCGTTTGAAACAAGAGCTGTGTGCAGAATTAGACGGGAATATTTAGATAGAGAGTTGTCTTGATCTGACAGTGGCATCTAGAAATAGTTCCAGCATTCCTGCTAAACAGCAGCCAGGAACTTGGGAGAGCCAGTGGAAAGGAGAGCTGGTGGGAGTGGGGGAGCGCGAGGTCCTGCTCCTTCTGGAGTTGCACCTATGGGAGGGGTGGGTCTGCTGGCCGGAGGCAGGACCGGGACCCCGAGTGAGATTCATCAGGGTGGGATCTGAGACGGAGCTTCTGCCCGCTCTTTGCAAATTCAAGTGGCACGGTATCTATTGGTCTGTCCACAAGCATGTTGTTTGTTGTTGGGGTTATAGGCTCCTGAGCGCTTGACCCCTTAGCTTTGAGGTCAGTGCCCCACAGAATATTGAAAGTTGGAAATGACTCTGAAAAACTCTTTTTGTTCTTCATACCTGGGTGTGATTTATTTTTAGTGTGTGCACGGAGAGAAGGACGTAAGAAATAGCTGAGTGTTTTCACTCAAATTTCCATTTTAGGGTATTGTAGAATCTGTTGTAGGTGAATAGTGCGAGAGTCTCGACTTGCTTTTCTCTTTTTTTTCTTTTCTTTTTTTTTTAATATCCCCCCATTCCCATCTGGGTGGGGGGAGGGAGCAATATCTGGTCCAAACCTGGAAAATCCCTGTGTCCTGAGGGTTGCTGTCCCTCCCCCACCTGCCCCTGAAGAAAAGTCCACTCTGGAATTGTGGGTGGATCTGGTTGTTTACTCCTCGTTGAACAAATATCGACTGATGATCCGCCTTGAACATGGCATTGGGACTAGAAAAGTGAACAAGACCTTGGTCCCTGACCTCAGGGAAGTGTAGTAAGGGTTGTGTTTGCAAAGGGCCGGGGTAACGCGCTTCCTCTGCTGGGCGGCTAGGAGCTGGAGCCTGAAGGGTGAACCAGGTTTCCTTGGGCAAGAAGATCTCTGGAGCCCAGGCTGGAGCGGGCAAAGGCCTCGCCGGCCAGGTGGGCGTTGCCATGGGAAGGGCACTTGGGCGGGTACATGTGCAGAGGGTCAAAGGCAGGTCGGGGTGGCCTGGGAGGGAGCCCAGGGAGGCGCTTTGTGAGAAGTGGGGGTGGCCTGAGTCCCAGGTGGTGCGTGGGGCACAGGTTCAAGAGAATATACATCTACGCAGGTTAAATTTCTAGACTAAGTGACTGGCTGGCCACTAGGCCGAGATTTTTAGTTTGGGGGAGGAGCTGCTCGGGGTGAAGGTGGTGTCACTACTGAAAGAAGGGTGCGGGAGGAGGAGGAGGAGCCGGTCTGGGGGACATGGTGATGTCAGTTTCACACCAGCAGGGGATGAGGTGCCTGTGGGATTTCTTCCATCCTTTTTTATTAAGATGTAATGTCCATACAGTGACGGCACTTTGTAGTGTGTGGTTGTACAGTCTGACCCAGGCATATAGCCACGGAACCGTCAGTGCAGTCAAGTACAGGACAGTTCCCTCACCCCATGTCCCCCCCCCCTGCCCTTTCCTCAGCACCTGTGGGACGTGGGGTGTGTGGTGTGTGCTGATAACTGGGTTTGTTCCAGAATTTGTTCCGTACTTGAGATGGTCCGCCTGGCCTGAGCACGGGGATGCAGACTTGGGGGAGCTGTGCCCCCATAGGCTGAAGCAGCCCAGGGGACCACGTAGACAAGCAGGGGGGAGGGCGGTCGGGACCGGGCCTGCAGCACATGGAGAAAGAGGACTCGGCCGGTGGAGGACGTGGGGCTGGGGGTGGCAGTGAATCATGGAACCACGGGTTTTCAGGGGAGAACATGGAGCCAGCAGGAAACGAGGGGGTGGGCTCAGGTGAAATGAGCCATCAGGTGCTGTAGGGAGTGTCACGGAGGGGAGGGCACGGGGGGGGGGGGGGGGCCAGAGCGGGTGCTGGGGGAGAAGGAAAGACTTGGGAGACATTAGCCAGGAGGAAGCTGAAGGAGAAGCCGAGTCAACGGGAGGTTTCCTCTCTTTGGTGAGGGAACGCTGAGAGTGGGTTTGTGGGCTTAGGAGTGGGGGGCCAATGTGGAAGGAGAGAGTGTGGACAAAAGAAAAAAGCAGGTCAACAACAAGGTCTAGAGGAGAAGGGAGGAGAGGCTGGGAAAAGTCGGAGATGTGCCCCAGGGTTTGAGGGTGCTCTCATCTGACCGCCTCTGTTTGCAGAGGAGACAAAGAAGTCAGCTGTGGAGTGAGTAGTGAGTGAAGGTCCTCCCTAGATGTGAGGGCCTGGGTGAGCTGGGGGTGGTGCTGGAGAGAAAGCCGGGCTGCTGTCCTGCCTGAGCTTTCTTCCCGGTCCTGCTCCTGCCCCTGCCGGCCTCCTAGGAGCTGGTTGTTCCTGGTATGTGAGCGTGAGTGTGAGGGTGAGTGTGAGTGTGAGTGTGGAAGGAGGCAGGGAGGGGTGTCCTGGTTGGATGAGCAGGGGCCGGCCCCTTGCTCACTTACTACCTGTGTCCCATCCCACTGGATTTTCCCAGAGGGGTGTTTCTACCTCTCCGCCTCTGAGAAGCAGGGCTGCGCCTCCCCGCTTGCTGTTTTCATAGACCGTCTAAAAGGGTCAGTACTGGAATTCTTCTAAGCATCATTCTTTCTAGACCCCGTTAAATCCCAGCTTTCAGAAGAGCCTTGTGTTGTGCTCTCTGTTGACCTTCTATATGAACTCAAGGGATAAACGCTGTGTCCTCATCTCTGGAAACTGGTGATCATTTCACGCATGAGGCAATGAGGAAACGCTGCCCCAAGAGGAGAAGTGTGTGCCCGAGGTTCCACGTGGCGGGCGCCTGGGGTGGGCCTGGCACCGGGCCCGCTGGCCGTCCTCATCACACTCCTGTGTTGTCCCCGAGCTGGAGGGCTCGGTGGCAAGGTCCCCGCCATCTGCCGGGCTGGATGAGCGGTCTGGGGACTGTTCACACACACAGCACTTTTAAGTTCAAGTCCAGAGCTTGTGGTGAAGCCCTGTGTTTGTTCTCTGCCTGGCACCTTTTCTCTTTGGCACGGATCCTGGCTCAGAGGAGGGTGAAGGTAAGAATAGATTGCCCTGTGACCCGCAGGTGGTTACTGTTTGACAGGTGCTGGAGCAAACATCTCCCATCTTTCTGAGATTAAAAAAAGAAAGAAAAAGGTGTGTGGCTCTTGCTCTCTCTGTGTTTAGGGCCAACACGTGGTACAGCAGAGGGCCAGATGGGTCAGACCCGCCGTGCTTCCTCTTCTAGCCAGATCGGGACACACCGTTAGTGGGCCAGGCCCGCTGCCTCCCCCCTGCTTCCCTCTCAGTCCTCTTATAAGCAAGGAGTGGGGTGAAAGAGAGGAAGCGGCGGGGGGGCTGCCTCCTGCATGGGCACCCCCACTCCTGGTGCCTGAGCGTGCACCCCAGCAGGCAGCCTTGTCACTGACCAGGCCTTACGGATACGAAAGCTGCTCTTCCTCCACAGAATGGGGGTGCTGCTGCTCTCACTGCAGCTGGCTGTGCATGGTGGGGGGGTCTCAGGGTGCCTGTGGACAGGAAGAACATTCCCCTGATGCCTAGCACCTCCAGTGGTCTCTTTGGCTCTGGGTTCTGGATAAGCCAGGGAGCACCCTGAATGCACACGGGTGTTAAGCTCCTGTTGTGGACACAGCACCGTGCCAGACCCCGTGGGGAATATAGAACTGGGTGACGGAGGTCCTCTCTCTCCAGAACCCCCGTGTCTGAGGAGCTTTCCAGAAGGGGAAGTTTGGCCAGGTGGCCTTTGAGAGCCCAGCCAGCTCCAGGATTTTTATGACTCTTAATTTTCTGCAGCCAGATGGACACACTTGTCAGGGGGTGGACCTCGCTGTGTCTCCAGGAGAGTGACTATTGATTTTTAAAAATGTTACTGATCTGGGAGCAGGTTTCTTATCTCTCCGCTCCCTGGGCAGTAAGAGGAAAGGGCTTGAGCCTGGCGCCAGACAGGCCCGGATAGGCCAGCACCTAACAGCTTTGTGACGTAGAGGAGATTTCTTCACCTGGCTGAACTTGAGCTCATCAGCAAATGGGGACAATCCTACATCACGGGGTTGTTGGAGGATTAGCAGTGCTATAAAGTGACAGGCACACAGAGGGGAATGATACACTGTAGCTGTTCTTGTTATTAATACTATTTCATTGAACTGCTAAATCTGAAGTGAGTGTGTTTTGAAAGATCAAGAATGTAGAAACTGGTGAGATGCGTCTTGAGGGTGGGGGCTCTCACTGGACACCGTGCTCCGGCCGGTGCCCAGTGTCCGGCACGTAATAAATGCTCGTAATGGTTTGAATGTTGAGCCGAGCTTGGGAACGAGGCCTGTAGGCCAATGGGGCATATTGACGCTGAAAGCCGGCAAGACTGTCATCGAGAACGAGAGAGAATGTGTTTCGAGCTGCCCGTGGATGTTCCAGCCCTGGCACAGTGCCTGGCATTCAACACTGTTTGTGGGGTGACCACACTAAGTTATTGTAGAGAAGTGATCTGGAAATTACTCTAGCCCACAGCCCTTCTTCCCACCCAATGATCTGCCTTTTTAAAAATAGCCCCTGTAGTAATTTCCTATTGCTGTTGTAATGCTGTAACGCCTTACACGCCTAGTGGCTCAAAATACCACGGGTTGATTCTTTCACAGTTCTGTAGCTCAGAAGCCTGAAATGGATCTCCCGGGGCTAAACTCAAGGTGTCGGCAGGGCCGGCTCTTGCTGGAGGCTCCTCGCCTTTCCCAGCTCCTGCAGGGCCCCCCGCCCCCCGTCCCTTGGTCCTGGCTCCCTCCTCACAGGTGTATCCCTCCGACCTCTGCTGCTCTCACGTCTCCTTCTGACCCGCATCCCCCTGCCTCTGTCTTCAGGACCCTGTGATTACACTGGACCCACAGGGGTGAAGGGGTGATGTCCTCACCTCAAGATCTGTAACTTCATCCGTCTGCATTGTCCCTTTAACAGATTCACGGGTGCTGGGAATTAGGATGTGAGCTTCTCTGGGTGGCTATTATTCAGCCACCACAGCCAGCCACTGTATTTTGGCCACATTTAAACACAGATCTTTACATTTCTGATTTTACTTTAAAAGAAACTTCTCAACTACAGCCCTAGGGTTCCTTATCCAGGGCCCTTATTCCCGTTCCTGTGTGACAGTGCAGGTCACACTTGTCATTTGTGTGGTCAGGATAAGTGTGTGTGTGTGTGTGCGTGTGTGCGTGCGCGCGCGCTGGGGGAGAATCAGGTGACTGAGACGGGAGCCTCCCCACAAGGGCTTTGTAGTTTGGTGGAAGCGAATCGATGTGTATGAGCCAAAGATAAGTTATAAACCTGCGGGATGTGACCATTGCTGGAAGACTTCCGTCAGCTGATGGGAAGACTTAAATTAGGGCCTGATTAGAAATGATGTCCGTGAATGTATACGGCATATTCGCACCTTCAGAGTACTCCACCTCTCATGTAGGTTGGACACAGTCAGAATTTACTCCGTACTTTGCAGGTGAGGAAGCAGGTTATAGGATGGTTCAGGACCAGGCCTGGAGCGGGCGGGGGACCGGTCAGGGCAGAGCGGATGCCCAGGCCCCAGGCCGGCCTCGCTCAGACAGTGCTGTCCTGTCCGCGTGGCTGAAGTGGGTTAGGGGAAGCGGTGATGGCGGCGGGCCTGCCAGCCGGGGGTCTGAGCAGTACTCACGCGGGACAGGAGGCCCAGGTTCCCAGTGCGACACCTTCAGCCTCAGGCCCAGGAGTTTGGACGTTGCTCTGTAGGCAGCCAGGAGCCATTGCGTGCGGAGTCAGCATGAGGAAAATGGATTTGGGGAGGATTAATCTGGTGGCAGAGTGTGCCGTGGTTTTGAGACAGGGCGTTCGTGGGGGTCAGAGGGGTTTCCCCACCCCTTTCCCTCCCTGAAAGTACCTGTCAAAAGCTTTCCGTGCTGTTTTGTCCTCGAGCGGCATTGACTGTGGGAAGGAACACCAGTGGGTATTTATGTCCCGCTTGTTTCTGGGCGCTGCAGGCACGCCGCCAGCAGGCTGCACCAACTCTCCTGAATGGTGCCTCACTCCACAGCACAAATAACCCCCCTTGGTCCCCAAGAGAGGGCAAGACTGCATTCCCTGTGTCAGACACGACCCTGTACCCGGCCGGAGCGCTGGGATGGAAATAAATAAAAGGATTGTTCACACTGGTCTCATTCACGCCTCTGGTCTCACCAGGCCTGAACCTCATTCCACAGTCTGTGTGGTTGTACAATAACCGTCATGTCCGCGGTTTGGAGCATCTGCCGGGGCCAGGCAGGCACTTGGTGCCCTGACTGCTACTATGTCCTCTCGAGAGCAGACGAGGGAACTGAGGCACAAAGGTGTGCGTAAGTGACTTCGGTCAGCGGCAGAGTCAGGATTTGAACCGAAGGCCCTAACTCCTGAGCGTTCTGACTGCTTTATCACTGTTACTTCCCAATCCAAGTATGTTTTCATGCTTTCCCCTGAAAACTTTGGTGGGTTTTTAGTCAGAAAATGAAATTTCTGTCAGGACGCCATGCTTGGCCGGTTGGCTTTAGAAGCCGCGTTTGTAATCAGGTACATCCTCCCCAGAGGGAGGAAAGGCCACTGAGGGCCCTCCGTGCCTCCTGCCCTGGACCCGAGCAGGTTTATCCATGGCGTTGGGTTCCCCTCTGGAGGCTGCGATTTCTCCTGCCCAGGGCCCATCTCAGCAACACACAAGGGAATCCTAAGCATATTTTAGTCTCCCAGAGGGTAGAGAAGGGGGCCTTGCTGTCTAGGACATCAAAACATACACTTTTGGTTGTTTTCTCCCCTTCTCTGTTAAGTGGTTGCCTGGCTCCTGAGCCATGATAGATTCAAGCCCTGGCTCTCCTCCTGAGCTGTGTGGCTTTGGGCAAATTACTTAACTTCTCTGTCCCTTAGTTCCTTCTGTAAAATCGGCACAATAACAGTACCTACCTTATAAAAACAATTGAGATAATACCCGTAGAACACTTAGCACAGAGCCTGGCATGTAATAAACTCTTAATAAATAATAGCAGCTCTAGTTACCATCACGCTGTGCTGGTCTACTGCTCACAAAATAAAACCTTTTGAGGAACTGGTTACATTCATTGGGGAGAGCGTCAGAGTGCCTGTATACAAGCTCTTGTATGTTAGCACAAGAGTGTATAATTTTTAAACCGTTCCAGGAAAAATCCCAATAGTTCAGAAGCAGCTTTTGAGGGAACATGCAGCTCTTAGTCTGGAAGACAACTTGACCCCCAAAATAACTCCTTACAAGGCATGGTTCTACTGGGTCATCCACGGGCCGCAGTTTCAGACAGACCCGTGTGGGGTCCAGCCTGTGTGACTCATCGGGAGGCCTCCAGGTCCCATGGGGGGGGCCGCGTGGGGCTTAGGGTGGAGGCAGCGTGTACCTCTGCTTCTGCCTCCGACTGGAACCCCAGTCCCCAGCACACATCTGGTGCTTGCCTGGCAGGGGGCCTCTTGGGAGGGAGGTGGTGAAAGCAGGAATGAAGGACTGGTGAGACGGTGGGGGGATTTATATGTGCTCGACTCCAGGTGTGGACCCCCAGTGGCATTGAGCAGCTTACTGTGAGGCAGAGGAATGCAGGCGGCAGTGGTACGGCTGGGGGCATCCTGAAAGGCAGAAGGGGCAGAGGTGGCGCCCCCCCACCCTCCTACCTGACCCTTCCGAGCAGCCCTGAGGCTGGGTCACCACAGAGCCCCGCCCCTTGTGCGTCTGCAGCCTGGGGGACCCTGGGGGGGCCCATCTGGGGGGGTCTGGAGCAGAGCTGTAATACTAGGGAATCTCAGCCTCATTGGGTGCTTCTGATATGACTTGAGTTGAACTTTCCAGATTTCCTGGGACAGTTGTGGTTGTATTTTTTTCTGGCCCTAGAATAGGGGTTGATAAACTTGATACAAAGGGCCAGACAGTAAATATTTTAGGCTTTGTGGATCTTATGTCTCTCTTACAACTATTCAGCTTAAAAAGCTTTAAGCTCTTATAGCTTAAAAAACCCCCCAAAAACCAAAACCCCCAAACAACCATAGACAATACATATGTAAATGAATCAGCTGTAGACAATCCGTAAATGAATGAGCAGGGATGTATTCCAGTAAATATTGATACACGAAACAGGTGGCAGGGCTGGACTTGGCTAAGGCTGTGGTTTGCTGACCCCTAACCTGGAAGGGCGCTTGTCATCTTACACGTCTTAAGTTTTGCTGCAGAAAAATGTGGTTACGGCACTGACTCCATTATTCTAAACTAGGACCCTATTTTCTTTTTTGGGTGGGGGTGGGGTGGAGTACACATTAATTATTTCTGTCTTACACCGGGCCAGCATTAGACGCTGCCAGCCTGGCCCAGTTGATTTTCTCACCACTTTCTGAGAAGGGCAGTTGAGCCTCTTTCCCCAAAGTGGTGTGGCCATATTCCATCTTCCTGGCAGCCGGTTGGAGCAGTTGGTTAGCCTGTTCTTCTGAGGAAGGACAGGCTAACTCAGGGTGTGGAGAGGCGTTATTTATAGCATTCTGATTACCGTCTAGCTGCTGCCCATTCTGCCTGGGACAGACACTTAGGGACGCGGGACAGTTTCTTTACATTACACCTTTGTGTGTTTTCTTGTGTTGTTTATTTTGACAACAGATGTTTAAGATTATTTTTGTATAATTTATTGTCTATTATAAAAGTAGTGTGTGTTCTTTGTAGAAAATTTTAGAAAATATAAAGAAAATGAAGAAAGTAAAAAGAATCTATCATCCCAGCACCCAGAGAAAACCACTGTGACTGTTTTGCACACTCTGTGATCCATCTTCCTCCCTCCCTCTCTTCCTTCCCTTTCTCCCTCCCCTCCTTCACTTCCCTCCCCTCTCCTCTCTTCTCCCCTCCCCGCCTCTCCTCTCCTCTCCTCTCCTCCCTCCTCTCCTCTCCTCCCCCCTCTCGTCTCCTCCCTCCCTTGCTCTCCTCCCTCCCCTCTCCTCTCCTCCCCTCCTCTCCTCCCTCCTCTCCTCTCTCCCATTTCCAAACGGAAGGATAATAATATTTTGTAACCTGCTTTTTTGTCATGTGGGAAGATGGAATGAGCTTTCTTATTTGTCAGTAAATACCTTTCAGTGTCATTTAAATGGTGAGTATTCCGTCCTGTGAGTATACCACTATTTGCATTACCAATCTTAGACAATGCTGTGATTTACAGTCTTAGAGCTGAATTATCACACACATCTGTTCTCTGGGGAAATGCAATTTGGCAGATTTTGGCAGGGTTTTTGGAAAGCTCTTAGGCAGGATGGCCTGAGGGAGTGGGGAGAAAGGGCATGAGGACTTCCTGTAAACCTCAGGGTTGGAGCATTTTAGAGGTGACCTGCCACTGTGGGAACGAGTGACTGTTTTGAAGGTTTGACTCACCAGGCCGGGCTGGGGCTGGCGGGCCGACAGAAGCACGGAGGCTGTTTTTCTCTCTTCCCCTGGGTTCTTCATTTGATAGCATAGTAGGATATTTCTGAACCTGCTGACAGAGACCCTGAGGCTGGACCTCACTGGACAGAAGCCTGGAGTTGCCCGAGGTATTTGAGTGATGGTCGCCAAGTGATGGTTGCTGGTGTGTGATTTTTCAAGTCCGAGATGGAGAGCACATGTGCGGAAATCCGGGATTGGCTCAGAAGTTGAAGTTCTTCCCCGATACACACATTCCTCTGAGTCCGTAGAGGAAACAGTTGGCAATTCCTTTCTTCTTAGAGTAAAAGGGAAATGTCAAGCGTGTAAAGGAACTCCTCGCAGCCCATGCAGTCCAGCCGAGAATGTTCATGCCCAAAGTAAAACGATTGTTCTGCCTGGGAGGGGGGCAGGAGGCCACTTGGGAGCCCCTCCCGGGGCCTCCTGAAGGTCATCAAACAGCCCTTTCTGAAGAATGCTGGGCGTGACAGTCTGCAGGGCCCGTGGTGGCTGGCTGGCTGGCTGGCTGGCTGGGTCATTGTCTTTAAGCTCATTCATTTTTGAGGTCCGTTTTCCGTTTCTTGAGGGGAAAATGGGAAAGGAAGGGGCCGGTGGAAGCTTCCCACTTAAGGCAAAGCCAGACTTTTGGGGAGGGGGTAGCAGGGAGAAACTTTAGGAAAGGATCTCTGTTTAGATGTCCTGCCTGCCCGTCGGCGTGGGCCACCTCGCACCCTTCCCCCCTCTCCCTGCAGAACCGGGCTCTCGGCACAGCAGCAGCAGTGGGACCTTGTTAGCAGTGCAGGTTTCCAGGCCTGGTCCCAGACCTACAGAATCAGCAGCTGGGGTGGGGCCCAGCTTTACTGAGTCCTCCGTGATTCCTGTGAGAACCCCGCCTCAGACCAGGCTTCTAAGAGGCCTTTGATTCCGTATGTAGATTAAAAGCTGCACGCAGGTGGAGCCAGTCCCAGAAATGGCAGGCTTTCTTGAATTTTGGAGAGACCAGCTGAGTTCATTTCATTTAACATATTTCTTACCTGCCTGCTCTGCTGAGCACAGTAGTAGGTGCTGTAGATACAGAGCGGGGAAGACGGGTGTGGTTTTGCCTTTCTCTGGGAGACAGCCAAGTGGGGTGGAAAAACCGTGACACAGGCAGATTCAGAGCGTGGTCACTGCTAGGATGGGGGAAGAACAGGGTGCCTTGGGGGGACATGCTGGGGAGGGCTTCCTGGAAGAGGTGATGTTTGAGCGGAGACTTGGTGAGGAGGAAAGGCAGTGCAGGCCTGTGCAAAGGCTGCGGGAGAGTTGGGTTGGCCTGACTGGAGCCTGACAGTTAGTGGAGCGAATGTGGCAAGAGAAGGCTGGGGGTGGGGGGGCCATGACGCTTCTTTCAGCCCCTTAGGAATCTCAGAGAAGTCAGGAATCCTGGGAGTGGTTCGATAGGATTTTCCTTGTAAAGTGATTGCTCTGGCGGTGGCATGGGGAGCAGATAGGAGGGGCAGAGAGGCTGTTTCTGTTGCCCAGGTGAGAACATTCTGGTGGACTGGGGGGGGGTGAGGAGGGTTGGAGAGAAGTGGGTGGTGGTCGCTTTGCTCGGGGTCGCATTGCTCGGGGTCGGGAGCCTGGGGAGGGTGGGGGGAGGTGAGGTCAGTTTTGCACACGCCGCCCTCGATGCCATCGGGCGTTGGGTGACGTGCATGTCGCAGACAGCTGGACGCCGCCTGCTCTAGAGAAGGCTTGTCAGTGAGCTTCACACACTCCCCAAGATGTTTGGCTTCCTGCGCAGCTTGCTTTTGGGTCCTTATACCCAAGCGGGGGGTCCTTATGCCACCGCAAGGCTACGGGGCAGCTGAGGGTGGGAAGAGACCAGAGGAGGGCGTGCTGTCTTTAGGGGTACCAACTCCACGGCTTCACGGGTCTCCATGCCACGCTTTATCATGTCACGGAGGGGATTGAACATGGCTTAGTAAATTCACACACTGTCCCTGGCTTGCTGTCACTTCATGAGAAGAGCAAGCGACAGACGGTTAGTTCTGACTGTGAAGGGGGGACTTGGATGTACATGGGAACCCTCCTCCCAAAATAAGTTTCCCCATGTGGGTCCTGAGTTGGAAAGTGTGTGATGCCTTCCTTTGCTTTGTGCCTGTCAGGATTGCCGGTTATATCTATTTTTTAGAAAGAACACAGCTTGTTCCCTGCCGGTGCATGCTACCGCATCTGGCCAGGTAGGCGGTCCTGTGTGACTCTGCTCCCACACGTGTGGGACATGAGACGGCGTCTCGGGAAGGTTCAGCAGGAAAACTTCCTCTGGAGCGTGAGGACTCCCCTGCCAGGGGACCTCTCTGCCTGTGCTGCTTTGTCCCTGGGGAGTGGTGAACTGCATGTATTCCAGTTCGTTCTCTCTCTAGACAGCACCTTTATTTACTTCCTTTGTAGCTCTTTAGCACGTAGGACCGGACATGGGGCTTGGAGAGCCACCCAGAGCCCTTTCCTACTGAAAGGGACGAAGAGGCAATTAACAGGTGTAGTAGCAGCAGCAGCGGCAGAGCTGGGACCCTGTGTCAGGCCCCTGGGACGGTGCTTTCCACTGGACAGACACCCCGTGATCCTGGCGTGTCAGCCTCAGCGCGCCTCTGGCTGTCTCCCTGGTATCTGTGCCCATTGTAGAGGAGCCTGCGTGCCACCGCAGCTCTGAGTACCCCAGGGCCAAGGGCAGGTTCATCTCCGACCTGCACAGACTGGCCCTGCTCCGCGAATGACTGCTTTTGGTGCCAGTACCTCCTGGGCACTTCTGAAAGTGCGTGCCCGTCCGATACCCCCACCGCTCCATTCGTTTGTGCTCACCTGGCACCTTGGGCTTCCCCTCACGGGGACCTGGGGGGCGACGAGGCCTCGGGGGCAGAGGCAGTCAAGTGGTGGAGCCTGAAGCCTCAATGCCTGTGTGACTCTCAGGAGAGGTCCCGAAAACCCACTCAAGACCAGCACGATGAAGTGGCGTGGGGTGAGGGCCGTAACGCTTGGCGATGGAATCGTGGTGAGAATAAGATTTTTCATTGGTGTTATTAAATGTGTGTGGGAGCTTTCGATTTTATTTATCTAAGATCGTGATGAAAAGGCCTCCTGGTGCAGCTGGGTGCCTGGTTTTGTGCATTCCTAGAGGGGTTTGCACCCAAGTTCTGGATTCTGAGTCATGTTGGGATTCTGCCACGGAGAAGTAGGGTTTGTGAGACCCAATCTTTGAAAACCAGAAGGTGAGCAAGTTCTGGAAAGATACTTCCTCTGGCGGTTGTTCCCCTTCCCTCCCTCTGCTTTTGTGAGGGTAGACGCTCCTTTGCAAAATAGTCCCTGGTGTTGCTGTGAGTGGGAACGGTTTACTTTTACCGAGCGGAGCAGCATGTGGGAGGTTTGCGTTCGGCCCCAGCACATTAGATAAATAATGTTTGTCAAGGGAGTGTGGGCGCAAGCTGTGGTTTTGAAATAGGCCTCCACGTGTGAACCTGCTCACAAGTGATAGGCTGGGTTTATTACCAACATCTGTTGATTTAAGAAAAGCAGAGTTTGCTTCACAGGAAGCCAACAGTAAGCCAGAAGGTGTATTTCTGTGGTTGTTCCCACGTGGAGGGGCCTTCCCTGCAGAAGAAGGGGTCTAGTCTTCCTGCTCCCAGCGGGGCTGCTGTCCAGGGGGAGACTCGTGCCCCCTGGGAGCTTTCGCGGTGTGAGGACGACCATTTTGGCAGGAAGAAAGGCATAACTAATGACTTTTTAATGTGTACTTTTTAAAGAGGACTTATTCGCTATTTTGAAAGTAAGCTATATGAGCTAAAAAAGTTAAGAAAATACACTGAGGAAGATACCAAAAGAAATCATGATTACTTCCCAAATGCAGGACTTTAAAAAATTTTGGTCAATTTATTGAACAGTTTCTCCTCTTACGAATTTCTTGAAAAGCGTCAGTGTGAAATGTAGGTGCAATCCCGGCCTGTCACGGAGCTCTGCTCAGTGCTGACACGCGTGGAAACCAGAAGAGTTAGGACAAGTGAGGTGGGTTCCAGCCCTGCTGGGCCGGAAATGGATCTTTACAATCGACCTCCTGTCGGTGCCCTGGGCTGTTCAAGCTAGAGGAAGATAACTGGGCCAATAAACCACTCATTAGCTTTACGCGAGTGAAATTTTAGTGTATGGTTTCGATAACTAGGATGAGAAATTCAGGCAGAATTAGTTTTAAGCCCGAAAACAAAGTCTGAATTAAATAGGTCTTAGGCAGACTTGACGTAACACAAGGTGAGGTTTTGGAAGTATTGGGGCTTGGGCCAGTGGGAGACTCCTGCTGTAGTTATCTTGATTGGATTCAGAGGTGAGCAAGGGGAAGGCCTGTTTCTGAGGACACCAGTGGGGTGCAGTGGATGGTCCTGAGGCCACCAGCAAGGGTCCTTCTGAATAGCTGTGAATAGCTGTGAATAGCTGTGGCTGGGGCCCCGCCTCCACCATTGCATGTCCTTGAGGTCTCTTTCAAAAACCTGCTGTGTCACTGGGGTGTGTGGGCCTTGGTGGGTGCTTCTCCTGCACTGGACGGTATGTCTGTGTGCTGGGGGTGAGGCCAGGGAGCTGGGGAGTTGTTGAGAGCTGGCACCGGCCAGATTTGATTCTGATTATGTAGCACCCTTCCTAACCTTTGGGAATGTCTGTGGGGCTCACCCTTGGTTAAAGACATGAGCCCAGAGAGAGCCTGGGTGTGACATGGCACCAGGTGAGGGGCCTGGCTAGCCCCCCTGCCCTTCCCATCTCTTTCAAGTGTATAGTCACCTTCCAAAAACCTCCTTGGTTTTAATCAGGGTGCGGGTGGTCCGTTTGGCCTGATCTGTGCCCTGTGCCTTGGGGGAGCCTGGAGGCCAGAGGCCAAGCGTCTGGGGAGGCAGCGTGGAGCGGTGAGCTCCCAGCAGATGAGGGCCAGGATAGGACCCCAGGGCCACCTTCAGGAACCGAATGACCTTGGCTGCTTAGTTAGGCTGTCTGGCTTTCGTTTTCTCTTTTTGAAACGGGGGCAGTCATATCCACGTCATTCGGCTGTTTATAAAGATTGAAAGGAGATGAGGTGTGGAACGCACCCAGCCCAGTGCCTGGTGGCTGCTCTCACGTGAAGGTGAAGGTGTTCTCAAGGGCAGGTTAGGGCAGGTCAGCTCAGCTCTCCAGGCTCCTGTGCGTGCGTGGGTGTCTCTGGCTCTCACTCCGATTCCACTGCTCAGGAGCAGAGCCGTCCCTGCTGAGGCCTTGGGCTGACGGGGCTGCTCCCCTGCAAGGGGCACCTGGGAGGGCGCCTGCCACCGTCTTCAGAAGTCCCCGGGTACCTGAGCTGCCCGTCTGTGCTTCTGGTCATTAGTGTGATGAGAAGGCCGAATCCACAGGTGTCCCTGCGACCGCCCCTCCCTCTTGTTGGCCCGGCCCTGCGTCCAGGGTGTGTCCGGCCCTTCTCAGCCTCCACATGTTTGTTCCTGCAGGTCTTCTGCTTGCAGTGCCTCCCACACCCCTCTCCTGTCTCGATTGTTCTGAGATGCTTAGATCCCAGATCCTCCCTGCGCTGGCCAGAGAGCTCCTCCAGGGGGGCTCTCCTGCTCCTTTCCGTTGTGGCTTTTCTTCAGCCCCAATTTGTTAGAAGGACCTTATCTTACCCCTCCCAGTACATAGCCCCTAGTAGGTCTTCAGAAATACTCGGATGATTGACAGCACACTCCCCACCCTTCGGGTACTGCTGTGTACACTGGCTTTCAGCCTCTTTGACCCTGACTACATTAAGAAACACATTTTAGGCTGTGACCCAGGAGAGAGAAAGGAGAGAGAAGCTCACGTGTACACACAAGGGAAACAGGGTTCCTGAGACAGCGCCACCCACAGTACCTCTCATGCTTGTTTCTGGTCACCTCATGTTGTTTGTTTTTAATGCTGTGTAGGGTTTTCCAAATGCATTGCCCTGTGGTCTGCCTGCAGTTGGGAAACGTTGGCTTGGTGAATATTAGGGCCTGAGGGAGGGGAGGGGGCTCTGGTTGTCCCTCGTCTGTGCGTGTCAGTAGAGGCTTCACTGGGCCGAGTGACAGTGGCCGGACGGAGGCAGGCCGGCCCTGAAAGGTTCGGGTTGGGCCCCTGTGCCCTGCAGGGAGCTACGTCAGGACAGAGGCTGCCGCCCCAGCCTGCAGTGTGTGCAGAGGAAAGAGGCCTGGACTAAGTCCGTACACCCAGATTCAAGTCCTGGGTCTGCCACTTGGTGGCTGGGAGACTCTGGGCAAGTCACCTTACCTCTCTGGGCCTCAAGTGTTTCATAGGTTGGCGGGAGGCCCAGGTGAGGACGTGCCTGGCGTACAGCTCCGCGCCCGGAGTCTTTCGTTCTGCTCAGTGCCCTGCAGCGGGGGAGCCGTCCTTGAGCCCTGGGCCCTTCCTCGCTCTCCTTTCTCTGTCAGCCTGGATCAGAAGGGACATCAGGGAAACCAAACAGCCAGTCTCCTTCTGCCCGACTTCGGGGTGGGGTTAATCTGTGTGAGTGTGACCCGTGGGAGGCGTGGCGCCCCCCAGCCCCCGCCCTGACTGGCACGTTCTCTTCCAGCCTTGAAGGATGGCTGCCATGTTGGGGGACGCCATCATGGTGTTCAGAGGCCTTGCCAAGCTGACACAGGCCGCCATGGAAACCCACCTGCAGCACTTGGGCCTCAGCGGGGAGCTCATCATGGCGGCCAGCGCCCTGCCGTCCACGGCTGCGGAGAAGATCGGCATGGTCTTGGGGATGGTGCAGGTAAGGAGGCCTGTCCAGGAGGGGCGCCCGTGGGAGGGGGGCTGGACCTGGAGCCTTTGGTGAGACCAGGACTCGCCAGGTGGCTGGGCCAGAGAGCCCAGGGCTACTGTAACCTGCTGTCCTTCCGGGTGGCAGGCTCCCCGTGTGAGGCTGCCATGGTACGACTCAAGCTGTAGTTAAAGGAAGGAAGCTTCCTGAGCCCGGAGGGAGCTCCAACTCCCTTGTTAGATGAGCGGTTCACCAGCACTGACAGTGGTGCCGGGCGCGGGGCGCGGGGCCCGGGGCGCGGGGCGGCGACCAGGCCCCATCCCGCTCCCTCCGCCTGGCCGCATCCAGTCTCTGGGACTGCCCTAAAGGTACTAAGCAGAGGCCTTTTTAATTTTGAAAACTGAAAAAAATCACAGAGAAAAAAGTAACACCTGTATTCTTAAGGGAGGCCGCCGAAAGGAACCCTGTATGCTTGCTTCACTGAAACCATTTTTGTTTAGAAGACAAAGCACCTTCTCCCTGTTTATCTGATTTATGTTAGTGTTTTTCTGTTGGCTTAATCCTGTAAGGAAGTGACAGAAGCCACCCAGTATAGGCTCGGGGGTCTTGGGGACACGGCCGGGCTGGGAAACGTGTTCACTGGCCATCAGGCCTCAGCATGGAGATACCACTGGGCCTTCCTCAGGCTTCAAAGGTGCTTGCCGCCATGTCCGCTGGGCCAGAGCCAGGACCAGGCCTCACGTGTCTCCTTCATGTTTCTGCGGGTCTCTGGGTCCTGATTGAGGGGCTGCGCTCCTTTCCAGGGGGAAAGTGAGGACAGCGTCACCTCCTGCGTCTCCTCCCTCAGGGTGTCTTTTGTGTCATGCTCCAGAGAGCCTCTACGTTTTACCCCCCGAGGGGAAGGTTTACGCAAAAAAACGAGTGCTGGGGATGTGACTAAACAGGGCTTGACACCGCAGAGTGCTGTCCACTGTGGTGTCACCCTGCACCGCCCCCGCAGCTATTCCTGATGGCCCAGGGGATGGGAAGGGGTGTGTGCACACGTGTGCATGGGCACATACGTGTGGGGAGGTGGGCTGCAGAGGGAGCCCTGCTGCCATCTCCTGCATTTCTGTGCTGTGATCGGCGGACCTTCTGGTCAAAGGACAGTCCAGGCTGGGAGGCCATCAGCGCACAGGCCTCTGGTCAGTCTGTTTGCGGATTCCCAGCCCCTCCCCTCCTGTTTCTAAGGGTCCAGTGGTGATATGTCTCTCTCATCACGCACGAATGCCTTTAACTTCTAGAGGTCTTCATATCATGATCACATCTGAGCCCTACTGCTGTCCTGGGAGGGGCAGGCCTAGATGCTTACCCCGTTTATCAGATGGGGAAACTGAGACTAAGAACCTTAACGTGAGGCCTGTCATCATTAAGTGACTGGGTCAGATTCCTTTGTCTTCTTCCCAGTCTAAGACTCCCTGCCCTTGCCCTCCCTCCGGGGAGGCCGGCTGTGGCGCTGGCCACCTCCTTCGGCGCCTTTTCTAGTGAGGGGCCATCGTCTCCCTATGGAATACCCAGGAGGTGAGGCTGCCCAGGAGTGAGAGCTCGGAGGGCTCCCTGAGAGACCAGGCTCCTGCCCAGCCCCCCGTCCCCTGGAACAGGCCTGGCCCCGTCTCTGAAGGGGCAGGGCCGTCCCCCAGCACAGTCATTTGGAGGCAGGAGGGAGGCCTCGAGCCGGGCGATGGCCTCCACTGTGCTCCCGTTCTTTCCCTCAGCACTTAGATTCCGGTGTCACATTTCTCTCTGAGGGGACAGAGGGCCGCATACCCTAGAGGCCTCTCCCTCCAGCTCCTCTGGGGGTTCATTCACGCCTTCATTCATTAGACACTCACGAGTCTGGCCCCACTGAGACCTTGAGGACCCTGTTTTGCCCCCGGGGCATCAGGTCGTGGTTATGCAGGGCCAGGTGGCCATACGGGAGTCGGGAGTCGGGGCAGAAGGAGGCTCTGCGGGCCTTGCCCCAGTCCTGTCACCCCAGGGCTTCCCAGCCGTCTTGAGAGGGACCTTGTGACTCCAACACCAGTTATTTCTGCTCTGAGAAAAGCGCTGTCTGGCAGCCTGCAGGTGGCCGGCGGGCCAAGCCTCGGCCTGGGTCCCTGCTCTGCCCCTGGCTGGCTGGTGGGCCTTCCCCAGATTCCTTAGCTCTCAGCCTGTTTCTCCCTCATGACGTGAGAGCCATAGCCAGTCTCTTTCCTTCCACTGGAGGCAAGTCTTATCTCCTTGGATCCCGCACCATCTAACACAGCTGAGAATGCAGGGCTGTGGCTGCTGCTGTGTGTGCAGAAGCGGCGACCACACTGTGTGCATGGATCCATTTCAGGGGACCGGGATCAGGCCACGGACCTCCCTTCCGGAGTCAGTGCTGTTCCCCTGGCCTTGTCGGTGGCCCCACATCACTCTGTGACTGTGGGGAATCCTATTTTCAGATGAGGAAGTGGCAGAGAGGGGTCAGGAACCCACTCAAGGTCACTCAGGGGTCAAAAGTAGAAAGAACCTGGGCCCAAAGTTCATGTCTTGGCAACTGTCACAGGGAAAACATTGGGTATCCCCCTTCTTGCCTGCCTCTGTGTCCCCAGCGCCCAGGGACAGGCAGGTCGGTCCTGGTTGTGACAAGCCCTCGGCGACGACCTCTTCAAGGCCCACGAGGGCTGACTGGTGGAGCGTGTGTGCCGTGAGGTGCTGGCCTGGGTGGCAGGGCGACCCCTCTGTGCGCCGCCCTGTCCTCGCTGGCGTGTGGTTGAGCTGACTTCTCAGAGCTCCCGTTGTTGGTGCAGTTCCCACACTCCCCAAGGCCCTGGACGCCTGTCCTTCGCCCCGGTTAACGTGTGAGGAACTTGCTGCCGAGAGTGATGGCCACTCGCCTGGTCCCGGCTGGGCCCCCCAGGTCCCCGTGACCGTGTGGCTTGCCCGGGACCATGCAGCAGAGCCCTGGTAGAAGCAGACCTGGAACCCGGGGCTCCTGGCTCCTGGGCAGGGAAGGTGCTGCTCGCCTCCGGACCTGCCCACAGGCCTTGGGACGAGCATGGAGGGCAGGCGGTGGGACAGCAGTGGTGTGCTGTCCTGGGCAGAGGGCGCCAGGCACACGGAGGAGCTCCTGGCTGGCCCCTTGCTCCTCTCACGCTGGCGTCTCTTCCTGCAGGACCAGAAGTATGAGGAGCCTAACGTTGCCGAGAGCTTTGACGACCCAGAAGCAGAGTTCCACTTCTCCGGGCCTGGGGCTGAGGGAGCCTCCGCAGACTTCTCTGCAGCCCCCGAACACATGGGCAGCGAGGGCCCAGCTCCTGCCTATGCTGACAGCGGACCCTTTAGGGAAGCGGGGCTCGCGGGCCAGGCCTCCTCCCCTCTGGGCAGGGCGAATGGGAGGCTCTTTGGAGATGCCGGCACCCCCTTCTCTGGTCCGGGCCTTCAGCGCAGGTTCTTCCACCAGGACCAGTCCCCGGTGGGGGGCCTCACAGCCGAGGACATAGAGAAGGCCCGGCAGGCCAAGGCTCGCCCCGAGAGCAAGCCCCACAAGCAGATGGTGCGTCCAGGAGAGCCCCTGGTGTGGGGCCTGTGGGTGGTTCCTGCAGAGAGACAGTTCCCCTCCAGGGACACTCTCCAGCTGGCGTGGTGTGGAGGCCCCTTGGTGGGGTGTGCTGCCGGGCAGCGCTGCTGCGTTTGGGGGTGGAGAAGGGGTGTGTGGGGGGGCAGCATGAACCCCTGAAGGTCAGTCCTGTCCTTGTTCTTTGATTCCTTGAGGTCTCTTTCTCTTGTCCCTCTAGCTCAGTGAGCGGGCTCGGGAACGGAAGGTGCCAGTTACGAGGATTGGGCGGCTGGCCAACTTTGGAGGTAAGGTGGCTGCGTGCCCCTGCGCCGTCTCTCCTGCCCTGGCATGCCAGTCTTGGGGCCCCACATGGAGGTGGAAGAGGCTGGGGACCCAGGGGTCCCAGGGAGGATGGTAGCTCCTGCGTTTGCTGGTCCTGGATCTTTCCCACGGGCGCATGATCCAACTACCGGACTCCACTCTGCTTCAGCTCACTCGGGACTGGTGTGGCTCCTGCCACGCTGTGAGCTGAGCTTTGCTTCTCAGGCACCGCTTAGGGGGCAGCGCCTGCAGGATCAGCCTTTCATCCTCCCGTGGCCTCTGGCTGCTCAGCCCCTTCGGAGCCTCTGCAGGAAGGAAGCTGGGCAGCAGAAGTACTCCACTGGGTCCGTTTGCCTCCTAGACAGAGTGGGTTTTGCCTCTGGTCCAACCACTTCCTGGATTCTCAGGCCTGCAGGGCGTCAGTGATGCGACTGAGCTGTGGCCCGAAGTCCATTCTGAGATGCTGTAGAGTTGTGGCTTTATTTGTCCTTTGGGGGTTGGAGGAGCCATTGTGTCCACCCTGACCTGTGCTTTTTCTGTCTGAGTTGAAGGACGATTTTGTAGTGAAGATTTATAGCCACTGTGCCTGCCTTTATGACATCGTGTTGTCATATCTGTCACTTATTTCCTGACCAGGGTGTTCCCATTGCAAGCGCCATCTCCTTTGCAGTGGTATACATACTTTAAGACACAGTGTCTGCGTGCTTTTCTCCAAAGCTCGCTGTCCTCGGTAGGTTCACCAGATAACACGGTGAATGAAAGGAACAGTTTGGGCAACTTGGTTCACATACGGGCCGGGGCCGGGGGGTTACTGGGCAGGTGGCGTGTGACAGAGGTCTGCTGGGTTCGTGACTACGCTAGTGCTGAGTGGTCACAAAGGCCCACGATCGTGTGTCTGCCTACCTGCCTTTTGCTTTTGGGGCTTGTTTATATGTGTCCTCTCCCACGTACCCTCCGTCATGCGTGCTGTTGTCTGCTGGCTCTTCTCTTTCGGAAACCTCATCCCACTCCTCGTTCAAGCCTGGCTCCGTGCTCCCCGATCACCTGGTACCCTGGGACTGGACCGGTGCGTGTGTTCTGACTTTGATGGTTGGCTTCTTCCTACGCGCAGAGCGCACTAGGTTAATTGGGTGGAATTTTCTCAGCCGGGGGGTTGTCTTCCTTACTGCTGTCTTAAAATTTGGTGTCTGCTACCTAGATGTTCAAGAATCTAGCATAAAGTGTCACCTGAATATTAGCACAAAATTATTGCTTTATTTCACTTTAATGGGGTAGCATTTCAGGCAGTTGCTCATAGAACATCGTAAGTTCCTAAGGTGGCGCCACCTGAGGAATGAGTCTGAGAATCGCTGCCCTGGTGGCCTCCAATGATCCTTCTCAGAAGACTTGGCATGTTCCCTGCTTTACACTGTGGCTATCAGTTGGGTAGCATTTATTATTTCTTATTTAAAGAATTAAATGGAGGTTCTCTTGTCTCCCCTTTGAGTTTGAGGGCGGGAACTATCCTCTTCGTACCCTGTAGTTTTTCTCTATAACCCTCCTCCCCTCACTGCAGACCAGGACTCATCACAGAGCCCTTTCCCCGGAAGGCTTAGTCTGACTGACGTGATGTATTTTATTTTAGAATGAGTGTAATCCTCTTCTGGGCATCTTAGCGGGGTGGGGTAGTGGAGAGTCTGGGAAAAGGGGTCAGAATGACGGTTGTGATGGTAAGTTAGAGTTTGATGGAACACCATGAAGTCCTGGTGCAGTGGGTAAGAAGACAGACTGAAGTAGGTGTGTAGGACAAAAAGGCAACCAGTAAAAGCAGGGTGCAGGGCTCCCCTCGGGGGCTGTTGGGGTGGAGAAGCCCTGCTTTGGTAGGTGCTTTGCACAGACAGAGCTTCTTGAGCCCTTCTGACAGCTGCCCGAAGCCTGGCCTACCCTCCGGTGTCTGTGTGTTGGAGGTTTGCCCACAGCTGTCATTCAGAGCTGCCCACATTGTTGCCCAGGCAGTTAGCAGCCGATGTTTCAGGCTCAGAGGTGGCGGCAGCATTGGGGCAAAGGGGATCCAGGTGTGGAAAAAATGTCTTGTTCTGGCTCCAGAAGTGAGTTCTGGGCCTTCTGCCTCATCCAGAGGTTTTCAAGCCGTGATCACGACCCTTGAGTGAGTGTGAAATCAATTTAGTGGGTCAGGACCAGCATTTAAAAGACAAACAGAATGTAACTGAACAGAAAAGGATCAGAATTAATATCATAGATCCTTAGAAAGAACTGCACATGTTGCAAAACTACTTTTGCTTCAGAGGTGTAAGCATATTACCTGTGTGCAGTCTTCATCGCCCTGTGAAATACAAGTCTGACTGACACTACTCGACTCTGTTCCCCTAGAAAACACTTCTAGTTCCCCTCATGGGGGTGAGATGCCTTTCAGGTGTAGAGCAACAGGCTTTAGGAAATGTGTCACCTGGGGACGAAGGAAAGGGATTGCTTGAGATCTTGGGGAGGTCGCTGTTGAGAGGTCGGCAGCAGGGAGCCGTATGGAGTGGAAGGCGGGGGCTCCAGGTTCTGGGGCTCGTTCTGATGCCGAGACGAGGCTGGCAGTCCTGAGTCCCCGTGGCTGTGGGACATCATGCTCCGGTGTTATGGGCCCTGTGTGGAGAGCGGAGTTTGTTACAGAATGATGTGCAACATAGGGTCGGGTTTGGGATTTGGGGTCAGAACTGGGCTTTAGTTCATCGTAACACCTGGGTTATGATTCCAGCCCTCTTCTGTGTCATCTTGGGCCTGCCTTGGTTTTTCCCCTTCTGTAAAATATGGGTTCTTGACTCCAATGGGAGTACTTTGCTAAATGTTCCTGTGTACCTGACAGGAATTCTGCCATTGTTGGTGCAGTGATACAGCTGCCTTACCTAGTTTGTTCCTCACATTGATCAGATCTTTTAGTGTTTGGGTCTGTTCATTCTGTCAGATCTCAAGACATTTAAAAGTCTCATACTATGATTGTGGACTTCCCTACCTTTTGTAGTCCTGTCAATGTCTGCTTTAATGTTTTGAAGCTGTGTTACTCGTTGGTTACAGATTTAGAGTACGTATATGCTCTTGGGGATTGACTCCTTTATTCTTATGTTACACCCCTCTCTCTATGAAAGTCTGCATTGTCTGGTACTGTTATAGTGGGGTTTCAGGGGTTTTTTTTTGGGGGGGTGGTGGTTAATGTTTGCACGGTATCTCTTTTTTCCTTCCTTCTTCTTCCAACCCTTTTATGTCCTTATGTTTAAGGTATGTCTTTTGTAAGGATGTTGTATAATTGTTTTCTATGATTTAAGCCCAGACCAGTAATCTTAGTCTTATAATGCAAGTATTTAGTCCATTAACATATAATGAAGTTGCTGATGTACTGGGGTTTATATTTACTATCTTAGTCTTTGTTTATTATTTGACCCATCTGTTATGCTGCCCTTTTTTATCCTGTCTTGCCTTCTTTTTAGTTAACCAAAGACTTTTTTTATTATACATTTTTTTCTTTATTAGCTTGTGTGTTACTCTGTTGTTTTAGTGGTGACTCGAGATTATAGTATGTATCCTCGACTTACTACAACGTAATAGAAATGATTATTTTTACTGTTTTCCAAATAATGCTAGGAACGGAGAGCACTTTAAATCCACCTATTCCCTCCCATGCGCAGGCATATGTGTGTATGTATTTTGTTTCTACATGTTTTATACTATATATTAAATTATTAAGATATATTAAACCCCATATTATTTCTTCATACAGCTTATATGAATTTAGATTTATCACACATTTACCCTTTTTTGTGTTTCTTTCTCCCTGCATTTCCATAATTGTATTTGGAATAATTGTCCTTTTCTCTGCAGAACTTCTTTCTCTTTCTTATAATGCAGTTTGCTGATCTTTAATTTTCTTTTTTATTTGTGTGAAAATGTCTTTATTACACTTTTGTTTTAGATGGTATTTTGGCTGGGCATAATAGTCCATGTTTGAAAAGATTTCCTTTTAAAACCTGAACCATACTATTCCATTGTCTGTTGCAAACAGCTGTTTGTTTTATTGCTGCTCCTTTTAAAGTCAGGTGTGTTTTTGTCCTCTGGCTGCTTTTAAGATTTTTTCTTTTTTCTTTTCATGTTTAGCAGTTTGACTATAATGTGCTTGGGTGTGATTTGCTTTGTATTTATCCTGCTTGGAGTTTGCAAAGTTTCTAACTTGGAGTTTCTAGAGCCTGTGACTTGATGTCTTTCATCAGTTTTGGAAAATTCTGGTCATTTCTTTATATATTGCTTCTGCTCTGTTCTCTCTCTCCTCTCCTTCTGGGGCTCCAATTACACATAACGTTAGATATTTTCCTTCTGTTCTATGTGTTCCCTCTACTGCTTTCTGTATTTTCCATCCTTTTTGCTGTTTGTGTGTCAGTCTTATAGGTTCAGAGGAGATAAGACATCTCTGAACCTATAAAATGAGGGAGAACTGGATGATTATGGAAATAAGACTTTAATAAAGTAGACACGACAGAAAAGTTACTGAAGGGAGCTGAGCACTGGTGGTTGCTGGGACCTTCACCCAGGAATTTACAGTCCACATCATTAAGGTAAAAGGGAGGAGAATACTAAGGAAGGGAAATAGGAAGACAGAGGAAACAAGTGAAGAAATGGGAAGAGATAAGGATATTTAGATTCTACGCAGGAATGCAGAGAGAGTGGACCCTTGGGAATCCTACGATTTTTAATAGATTAAGGGAACCTCACTCCCAGAATGTACTTTGCTTTAAAAAATAGTTTATGAGACTCCATTGGGTTTCTTAAGATACAAAGTAACATACAAGTGTTCTCATTCATGTTAGAAGACAGGTGTTGCTTAGGTTGAAGTGCAAAGCTGATGGCTATTGTTGCTTAATTTCCTAAAGATTCTGATACACCTGGGGGTACTGTTGCTTTAGCAGCAACACAGCTCTCTCTGAGATCATCATGCCCCTTCCCCATGCTTTGTGTCCCCTCCTCCCCATCTCAGTGGTAAAATTCAAAACAAACATTGGGTGAATGGGTATAGTTGGGTTATTTTTAAATTTTTTCAAGTAAGAACATTTAAAACACAACAGAAACTACCATCATCTATTACCATCATTTTATGGACCTTTTTGAAAGGGCATTTTAAAAAGGCAAAAGTACAAAAGACACACTCTCAAGATAAAGGAGAATAAATTGAAGAACTGAGTTTTGTGATTCACTCACTCCTTCGTCTTTGTGTCCAGACCGAGACACACTGATGGAGACCCCGTGTGGCTTCTCGGGACTTGCAGAGCCGACCCGCAGGGGTGGTGCTTTGGGCTCCTTGGCTGCTGCAGTGGGCTGTGGGCAGGACGCAGAGGCAGGACGGCTGGGGCAGAAGTGTTGACAGCTCCCGAGGCAGCATGAGACGTTCCGACCTCCTGGTGTGGTATTTGTTGACTTGCCCGCAGTCAGGCCTTCCCCAAACATGGATCAATAGGGCACTTGATTTTCACCGAGGTCGTGGAGACCTGAGGTCCCAGTGGGGATGGGCTGTGTCTGAGGCCCACTGCTCTGGCCTCTCCTCGGGGGTGGCACTCAGTGACAGCAGTTCCCTCGCCTGATTTCCTGCTGCCTCCTGAGGCGGCCACACAGGGAAGTTCCCAAGTTCCGTGCTCTTGGCAGGGGTGTCGAGCAGGGTTTCTGCCTTTTCAGGAGCAGACTTTAAAGGGGGCTTTCAGGTCTTTCGCCCTCTGAGAAACTCTGTGAGGGAGGTTAGGGCAGTTATTGTCTCCAGTTACAGACAAGGAAGCCGAGCCATAGTCACCCGTCGCCCAGGGCCACTTGCTTATTTGTCAGCCTGGGACCGGAGCGCACGAGGCGTCTATCCCAAATGGCGGTCTGAGCCCACCTCCCATAAGAGGCCTTCGTCCCCGTCAGCCAGCAGGGCTGGCTATGTATGGCTCTGGCATGGGGGGTATGGGGGGGCCAGCTCCTGAGAACCTGCGAGAACACGCTCCAGGGAGCTTCCTCCCCGCTCCTTCCTGGCCCCCTTCCTCCTGTGCTGTGGGCTGCAGCCCCCTCCCCAGGCCCCCTCTTCTCCCGGGCCGGGGCGGCGTGTGGTAGTAAAGCGAGAGCTCAGCGCCTGGTGCACAGCGCGAGTGCTGCGCTGCTCGTCCGTCCGTCTGTCCAGAGCTGTCTCTTTGTCCCCATTACTGCCTTGAGCCTCGGTGGCTAACATGCCTGGAGCATTTCCTTACTTCTTCCTGCTCGGAGACACCTTTCCCCAAGCTTCCTTACCAATGGGCTGTTTGAAGGAGTTTGAGTGGTTTTTTTTTTTTTTTTCTTTAAGATTTTATTGGGGAAGGGGAACAGGACTTTATTGGGGAACAGTGTGTGCTTCCAGGTCTTTTTCCAAGTCAAGTTGTTGTCCTTTCAGTCTTAGTTGTGGAGGGCACAGCTCAGCTCCAGGTCCAGTTGCTGTTGTTAGTTGCAGGGGGCACAGCCCACCATCCCTTGCGGGAGTCGAGGAGTTGAACCGGCAACCTTGTGGTTGAGAGCCCACTGGCCCATGTGGGAATCGAACTGCAGCCTTCGGAGTTAGGAGCACGGAGCTCCAACCACCAGAGCCACCGGGCCGAGTGTTTTTTTTTTTTATCCTCTGGTGCCGGCCTGGGCAGAAGCCCATTGGCGGTTCCAGGGAAGGCCCCGTTTCGCTCGGATGACCTCCAGAGGGACTTCCGGGAGGCAGGGGCTGGGCTGGGGGCCTTTGCTCCCAGGTCACAGGAGGAGGCCCCCAGCCTGGGAAGAGAGCCAGTGTGTTCCTACCGCCCTGCTCCCCGCCACTCCCCCTGCATTTCTTGACTGCAAAACCTTTGTGAGAGAAAACGTCAGGAACTTTCTTGGAAGGGGCTGGTGCCTTCTCACAGGCTAGGATGGAGGCCAGAGAAGGTTCTGTGGCTGGTTGTCCTGCAGGACTCCTAGCGGGCCGGGCCTGAGTGTGGATCAGACACGATGGAGACGCACGCTGTTCTGAGGGTGCCGAGGCGGGGCTGCAGGTGACAGAGAGAACGCACGTGCACAAGCGAGCGTGGGTTCCGGGGGGGCCTCTCCAGATCCTGAGGAGTCCTAGGCAGAGGGATCATCTTCCAGGAGTTGCCCCTAGCTGCCACCTGGTCCTGGGAGAAGGAAGAGTCTGGCTGGGCCCTGCCCTTCCCTCTGACAAGGTTCTGGGAACGCTGTAAGCTTGGCCGGGTCAGGGATTGTGGGAGCCAGCTTATGTTCTGTCCACTAGAGTAGGAGCCCGACGCCCAGGTCAGGGCTGCTGGACTGGCTGCCTGGGCTGCAGGGGGGCCTCAGCTGGCAGCACCTCGGGCCTGGCCGGGGACAGTGCTGAGGAAGGACCACCGGAGGCGCCCTCCTTTGCAGAAGGTTCTTGTGGTGACTTATTTCATGACAGGGCCTTGGCCTTGGAGAGCTTTAGCTCTGACCTGCAGTCTGGACATGGCCAGAGAACAGTTTGACAGAGCCTCTGAGGGGTCCCAGCAGGAGGAGCTGGGGGGTGCCTCTGCTTAAAGGAGGGGTTCGGGGCCCCCCACAGCTGTGGTATCAGCTGACAGTGGCCAGGCTGGATAACATCTGATGCCATCTGCCTCTTTTATGGGTTTGTCTTTGGACTTGATCTAGGCACAGAAAAATCTAGGTGCAGAGCCTTTGGTGAAGGTTACTACAGTTTGAAGGTTACTGCCTGTTATCATTTGTGTTGCTCATTCAGATAGTGTGTTTGGTGGGCCGGAGGGCGGGGCAGGCGGCAGGGGAGTTAGTGTTTAATTGGCGACGCGGCTCCCAGCTCTGACCTGGTGGGGAAAACAAGCCCTGGGACATGTATCCCAGTACTGCTGCCCTTGGTGACACTGAGGGCCATTTCCAGGTGACTGTGGCTTCTTCCTGTAGTTGCCAGAGCTTGGCTTATTATCCCTCTGCTGCCCCCTGCAGCAGCCACCAGCCACGTGGGGTGTCGAGCACCTGAAATGTGGCTGGTCCCAACTTGACATGTTCTGAGGGTAAAATACACACCGGATTTTGAAGACTTTAGACAAAAAAAAAAAGTAAAATATCTCTAATAATTTTTATATTGCGTTCTTACTGGAATGGTGTTTTAGATACATCGGGTTAAATAAATGATCAGAATTCACTTCACATGCTGCTTTTTAAATGTAGCTGCTAGAAAATTTAAAATTCCGAGTGGCTCGCGTTATATGTCTTTCGCACCGCTCTGGCCTAACCATTTTGGAGAAATGATAAGAGCGAGCACTTTCACAGCACAGCCTGGGCCCTGCTCTGTTGCCAGCACTTTCCTCTGTGTTTAATCCTCACAACGACCTACGAGGCAGGAGCTTTTCTTTTTCATGAAAGTTATAATCACTGTAGAAAACGGGACAGATACAGAAGCCTGTGCAGGGTTCCCTGCCTGTTAATAGGAGCGCCCGGCAGGAAGCCCCGCGTGGCGGTGGGGCTGCTGCTCCGTTGGCCCCCCGGCCCCCAGGCCTGTGCCCTTTGAGGCCCACTGGGGTCTTCCCTGGGTCCTTCTCTTCTGCTGTGGTCAGTGGGTCAGCATGTGTTCTTCACCCTCTGCTCATGCGTCCCCCTCCCCATCCAGCTGGAACTGTTTCAAGTAGAAGGAATAGGCCCCGAGCCAGGCACCCCGGCTTTCTTCGTGGCCTTCGTGGCCCCTGCTGGGCTCCTCAGGTTGCTCCTGGACAGTTGGGGTCATCCAGTTCCCCACCTCTGCATACATGAGGTGTTAATGAACTCTGATTGGAAAGATTGAAAAAGGGGGCGGTGGGGCTGGTACCCCATGTCCTTACACGACTGTCAGTGCCTGAGGGCTGTAGCCTGACTTCCTGTGAGTCCCCATGGCTTGGATTGGGGACACTTGACCTTTTGCTTTTGCAAAATGCTCTGACTCACACCAACAGCTGCTTCCTATCACTGTAGTGAGGTCTTTCCTTTTAGTTGCGTGAACTCGAGAATTCTGGAGAATTGGAGGCTCTTCTCACAGTCTTTGCAGTGGGCTGCTGTGTCCCAAGGGCTGTGCCAGGCCGGGTCCGTCTTCCATTTGTGCTGGGTCCTCCTAGCATGTTCCCAGTGGTGCCTTGTCTTAGGGTGTATTGGTGTGTCTTATGAGCCTATAGATTAGCGACGGTGGTGGGGGTGGGGGGGGGGGCGGATGAAGCTTTCTCACAGTAAGCACCTACCTTGAGCCAGATGTTCTCTGAAAAAGACATGTATGTATCTCCTACCTTTTCAAAATGTAGTGTGTCAGCGAGAGTCCCTGGGAGCTACGGCTGGTGTGTATGCAGGGGCAGTGGGCAGTAGCCCCACACCCACACACATGCCTCCTTTTCGCAGGTCTGGCCGTGGGTCTGGGCTTTGGGGCACTGGCTGAAGTCGCCAAGAAGAGTCTCCGCCCTGATGACCCCTCAGGTGAGCTGGGTCCTTGACTGGGGGCAGGGTGGGCTCTGGGAGGTGGGCGTGGCAGCCATCAGCCCTTCCCTGTGTTCTGGAGGGTAGGTCTCCAGGGGGTGTTGCCTCATGTCCCCCCTTCAGGGTCATGATCACCTTGAGTTCCATGTAAATGGGGCCACTGGGGCTGGTTGCCCGTCCCGGCCGACTCGGGCTCACCCAGCCCTTCCCGGCTCCTCCAGTGGCTGCATCCCTGCCCTCCCCCGTGGAGCTTTGGCCCTGCCTCTGCCCACCCACTCTGGAGACGCTGGGGCCTGTTGGTTTGGCCACGTTAGGCGCCCAGGGCTACTCATTCGGTTGATGGGTGTGGGTGCTGCTGGGACAGACCCCACAGGCCCCTGTCCCATCTCCCACGGTCAGAACAGTGACACTCCCCTGGGAGCCCTGCCAGGCACGTAGATGGCTTCTCTTCACCCACAGGACCCTCTTGTGGGGACAAGGGGCCTCCCAGAGAGAAGGTACCAGCCTGTCCCCACAGGCCTGAGTATGGGGGACACGGGGTATCATGTGTGTCCGTGGAAGGGGCCAGACTACAGGGAGGATTTAGTGAGGGTATTTTTAGTGTTGGTGCGGAGACACTGGAAACGAAAGCGTGGCTTTCTCTGGACTGGGAAGCCAATCTTCCCCAGACCCCCCTGAAGCTGGCTGCTCTCCGTCTCACCTCTTCCAAGTGGCTCCAGGGTTACAGCTGGTGTCCTTTGTCAGTGAAGTGGTGACATCGGCTAGGGGTCAAGGGGCCCACGCCAGGGTGGGATGGCCCTGGGCAGCCCCCAAGCTCTGCTCCAGCGTCCTGAGCAGGCTCTGGGACTCGGTGGCTCTCGGGCCACCTCTCTGGACCCTCCTTGGGGATGTGGCTCAGTCCTTCTCTGAGCACTGGGCCAGGCTCGAGGTGATACAGGCTGAGGAAAGTGCCAGGCAGTGTGGGGCTGCCCTCGGGGTTGATCTAAGTGGGCTCATAGGACAGTGGGCGGGAAAAGCACCGAATGTCACAGGCTGGAGGGCAGGGAGCACCGAGCAGGTATCCTCCCCTCGCACAGGGGCCGACTCTGTATTTAGGCAGGACCGCCGAGGTTGGACGGGGGCCCTGACCCCTGGCTGCACTGCTGGTTGGCAGCAGGAGGCAGTGGCCTCCCTCAGCCCTTCAGCGCCCTGCCACCCCAAGTGTACTGGACAATAGTCATCTGAGGTCACTGCACGCTCGCTCAGGCCAGCTGGCTACAGGGAGCTGCAAGGGCCTCTGGGTACAGGGGAGAGGCAGATGCCAGCGGATGGGTGCTGACCTTGACTCCAAGCTCCCTCCTTGAGGAGCAGCTGTCACTGTAGCCGGCTGTCCCTGTGGGGTGTGCTCGGTGCTCCCAGGCGTGCTGGGGACCTTTGTCCAGCACACTGGCAGCGGGGCAGGGGCAGTGACTGGGCAGTGCTCACCTGCCCTTCCGTCCCTCCAGGCCCCTCCCTCCCAGGCCTGCCCCCCACCTCCAGCTGACTGTGCCCCCTCCAGGCCCCAGGGACTGAATGGCAGGAAAGGCCCTGTGTGACTTGTGGGGGGAAGGCGATGGGGCGACCGGGGTGGCATGGTGTGGAACGTGCTTAGCATCGCGTCTCCAAAGTTGGTGCGAGTCTGGCTGCCACCCGATTGGAGGTGGTTGGAGGGCGCTGGTGGGGGGCTCACAGGCCTGCCAGGGTGACGGCGGTTTTAGGGGCGCAGGAGAGAGGGCGTGGACGGAGCGTCCTGCCAGGCTTGGTGCTGGCGCTTGGGCGTCGCATTTACAAGTCTGCACACGCCCGCTGCCCTGCACTGTCCGTTTCCTGAGGGGGATCACAGACGACTGGGTGCCCAGGGCACACGGGACGCTAGCTGGGTGTGCGCACCCCACACCGGACTGCCGCGTCTCGGGGCCACTGCAGGCCCTGCCGGCCTCTTCCTCCTCTGGCCGCTTGGCCCTGGGGTGTGGGGGAGACGGGGGGTAGGGGGTGCGCCTGCTGACCTGGCTCCTGCCCCCAGGGAAGAAGGCCGTGCTGGACTCCAGCCCCTTCCTGTCCGAGGCCAACGCGGAGCGCATCGTGAGCACGCTGTGCAAGGTGCGCGGGGCGGCGCTCAAGCTGGGCCAGATGCTGAGCATCCAGGGTGAGTGGGGGCGGGGGGGGGGGTAAGGGAGGACATGGGGGGGCGCGCGCGCAGCGCTCCCTCCTCGGGCCTGATTCCAGGCTGCGGCCAAGTGACTCAGACAGGAGCCACGTTGTCCTCCTTCCTGGGTACTGTGAGCTACGCAGAGGTGGTCCTGGCATCTCAGAGACTGGCGAATCTGCCCTCGCCCCCATTGGTTAGGGGGCGCTGGTGGTGGGGCTCACAGGCCTGCCACAGCGTGGTGTGTGCACAGGGGGGCACGTGGCCCTACGGAGGGAAGGCTGGGGAGTGTGGCCCCCAGAGCAGAGGCGAGGCTGGGGGACCCGCAGGGCTTCCGCTGGTGCCCCCAGGGGAGGAGCGCCAAGGGGCTGGCACCGGAGTGGGAGCCTCGGAGGCGAGTCCCCTGAGGAGCGGTCACAGGGACTCGCTGGGCTGGCTCCACCCGGCAGGCGGGCAGGGGCGGTGGCAGTTCCCAAAGCCCCAGGCCAGGGGCTCCGGGTGTAGTGACGGATCTTAGGCGGCCTGGGCCACTCGGCCACGCTCTGTGCGGGGGCCGCATCGCGGGGGGCAGTCGGGTCCGTCCCGTGTTTGGCCCCCAGCGCGTGCACGTCCACAACCCGAAGGCGAAGCCTGCACAGGCTGTGCGCTGCAGCCACGCCCACGGTACAAACTCGGGCAGTGTGACACGCGGCCTGCTCACGGCACATGTGTTTATGGCACATGTGTTTACAGAAGTGGAAAGAGTCCACTCTGAAATAGTGACAGCGGTAGGTACACAAAGCAGGAAACAGTCGCCGAGGGTTTATTCGGTGTCACGTCCGGTACATAACCTGCGGCCTCTTACACGAGTGGCAGTGCAGGTGTTGACACCTGAGTGATGCGTGGTGCTGACGACTGACATGATGAGGCGACGGGGCAGCTGCGTGAAGTCAGTGACTAAAAGGTCATCTGGGGCATGACTGTCACCAGAAGCTGAATGAGCATCAGTCAGACGAGGGGACCGCATGGCAGGACTTCCGTGGGGGCCGTGACGCTCGGCTCGCAGTGCCATTTCCGGGTGTCAGAGAACAGCAGGGGACGTGCCCGTGACAGCCGCTGGGAGAGGCTGGGACAGTCGCCATGCGATGTCACTGCTGCTGGGAAAGCACAGACAAGTAGTAGTAGTTCTGTAGATGGTCAGGTTGTGGGTCTTCCTTACCCCTTATTTCCTAAGTTCGCGCTTTTATAATCGTAAGCAGCAGCCGGGTATTTCTAAGGAGCCCACCTCTCAGGTTCCTGGGTGCGTCCGAGCGGCTGCCTCTCGCCAGGGCCCCGGCCGCGCAGGTTCCGCAGTGCCCTGGGGGGTGAGGGCCGCACGGACTGGGGAGTGGGTGTCTCCGGAGATGGTTGTGGCCGCGTGCTCCAGGAGAGGGCACTTCCAGGTCGGTGTCCTGTGGCCCCTCTGCAGCTTCTGTCCACCCTCGTGCCAGGTGGCAAAATGCTACCAGGGTGCAAGGAGGAATCTGAGGGGCGCCTGCTGTGTGGCATTGGACCTGTGCTTTGTCGTCTCTGAACCTGGGGTTCGTGTTGGGAGGGGAGAGCAGCGTCTCGGCCGCTGTCCCAGGACACTGCTCTGTCCCTGGCCTGTGTGCCTTCCTTCCAAGGGCTCGGCCGTCTGCGCTGACTTACTTCTCTGGTGCCTTCCAGACGATGCTTTCATCAATCCCCATCTGGCCAAGATCTTTGAACGCGTGCGGCAGAGCGCAGACTTCATGCCGCTGAAGCAGATGACGGTGAGGAAGGCTGCGCCCGGGACTCCTGGGTCCTCTGGGAGCTGCGGGGCCCATGGCTGTTTCTCAGGGTCTCTCAGGGGGTCCCAGGTGGCTGGGCTGTGCTCACAGCCCCTCCCTGGCCTCCCCCTCTAGAAAACTCTCAACAACGACCTGGGCCCCAACTGGCGGGACAAGCTGGAGTACTTCGAGGAGCGGCCCTTCGCAGCCGCGTCCATCGGGCAGGTGCACCTGGCCCGCATGAAGGGGGGCCGTGAGGTGGCCATGAAGATCCAGGTGGGTGCCGGTGTGCGCGGCCCCCGGGGGCTGGGCAGGGCCCTTGTGGGCATGTCTGGCCCGGGGCCTGGCCAAGAGTGGCTGGGCGAGAGGTGGGGACAGTGCCTGCTTTGGGGCTGAGGTGCAGGGAGGGGGCCCCGGAAGGGTGGGAGGCACACAGGGAACGAGGGTGGGACACGGCCGGGAAGCCGACAGGCGGTGGGCGAGCGGGGACCCCTCTCAGGACCCCTCTGCCCCCCGCAGTACCCCGGCGTGGCCCAGAGCATCAACAGTGACGTCAACAACCTCATGGCCGTTCTGAACATGAGCAACATGCTGCCGGAAGGTGGGCTGCCGCTGCGAGGGTGGATTTGGGGGTGGGCTCTGGGGACGCCCAGTGCACCCTGACGCCCTGCTCCCCTGCCCAGGTCTGTTCCCCGAGCACCTGATCGACGTGCTGAGGCGGGAGCTGGCCCTTGAGTGCGACTACCAGCGCGAGGCCGCCTGTGCCAAGAAGTTCAGGTGCGGCTCCCGCCTGGGCAGCTGCGCACTGTGGGAGGCGGCGAGGGCAGCGGTTGGGGCCTGCGGCCATGTCCTGCGTGGCCCAGAGCAGAACCCCCACTTGTCGGGCTCAGTCCCTTGTGCTGAGTATTGTCCCCAGGCTGGGGGTGGGGAGGGCCTGGGTCCAGGGTGTGACACCCCCCCGCCCCCCGCCCCCCGCCAGGGAGCTGCTGAAGGACCACCCCTTCTTCTATGTGCCCGAGATCGTGGACGAGCTCTGCAGCCCCCACGTGCTGACCACAGACCTGGTGTCCGGCTTCCCCCTGGACCAGGCGGAGGAGCTGAGCCAGGAGATCAGGAACGAGGTGTCTGCTGCTGGCCTTGGCGCCCCCAGGCGCTCCCTGTGGGGGTGCAGGGGCCAAGGGGCTGCCCCAGGGGTGCACGGCGGGGGCGGGGGCGACGGGAGGAAAGTGGGTGTCGCTGTGACGCGCCTGCCCTGCTGCCCCAGATCTGCTACAACATCCTGGTCCTGTGCCTGAGGGAGCTGTTCGAGTTCCGCTTCATGCAGACGGACCCCAACTGGTCCAACTTCTTTTACGACCCTCAGCAGCACAAGGTGAGCTCCTGGCTGTGGCCACCGCAGGGCAGCGGGGCCTCCTAGATGGGGGGGTCTCGGCCCCACTTGCAAACTTCCCTGGTATCGCCCCTTCGCAGGTGGCTCTTCTGGACTTCGGCGCCACGCGGGAATTTGACAGGTCCTTCACCGACCTCTACATCCAGGTAGGGGGGCTGCCCAGCGCCCGGCGACAGCGTGGTGACAGTGGGCGAGGCCAGCGGCTTAGAGGGAGCAGAGAGGATAGAAGGGGCCGGGGCAGGCGGTGGCTGCTGGCCCCCAGGCTCCTTGTCACGTGCTGCCCATGGGCCTCCTGTGTCACCGCCAGGTCATCAGGGCTGCTGCCAACAGGGACAGGGAGGCCGTGCTGAAGAAATCCATAGAGATGAAGTTCCTCACCGGCTATGAGGTCAAGGTGAGCCAGCGCCCCGGACTCGAGCCCCACAGGCCTGCAGCGCCTGGGTGGGGGGGGAGGACGGTCCTCTTTTCCTTTGAAATCTAAAGCACAACCTCAACTTGCAAATGGATGAAATCAGAGGCGATTGGTGCCCTTGAGGGGTGTCCAGAGCCCCTGGGCTGCCTGGGCAGTGTGTAAGCCAAGCCCTGTGCCAGCCTCTCGAGGTTCTCAGCGTGGCAGGGTTTGGGGGCAGTCGAGGGGGCCACCTAGGGGACTTGTCAGATGCTCATTTGCCCTCTGTAATCCCTTAGAGAGTGGTGCCACTGGGTCAGTCCCACGGGAGTGCAGGGCTTCCGTGAGGGCAGGAGGGACGGCAAGGCCCCACTGGGAAAGGGTGAGGGCAGAGCTGAAGAACCCTTCACAGCCCTCTGAAAAAAGGGGAGCGGTCTGTTCTGCCCCCCCCCCCCCCGCAGCCATTCAGAAAGCAGCACTGTGCTCTCCTGGCAGCAGCGGCGAAGGAGGGGGAAGAGACCCCTCGTGGGGGCCTCCCACCCGTGAAGAGCGCAGTGGCTGCTCAGGACGCAGCCCGCTCTATTTTGTACCAACTGGACTCCGAGCGCCTTCAGGCGGCTCACACCCTCCTCTCCCTTTGTCGCTTGGAGCCCAGTTCATACTGGAGTGTTGTTTCCTGGCTGCTCATGCCTGGAGTGTTTGCTCCAGTTACCATTCGTCAGTCTAGTCAGAGATAAGACACTCCCCTGACCCTCCCCGCACTGTGGCACTGTGGCGGGAGCCCCACGCTGATCCCCTCCGTCCCCTCCAGGCCATGGAAGATGCCCACCTGGATGCCATCCTCATCCTGGGGGAGGCCTTTGCCTCCGAGGAGCCCTTTGACTTTGGCACCCAGAGCACGACCGAGAAGATCCACAGCCTGATTCCTGTCATGCTGAAGCACCGTCTCATTCCGCCCCCGGAGGAGACCTACTCACTGCACAGGAAGATGGGGGGCTCCTTCCTCATCTGCTCCAAGCTGAAGGCCCGCTTCCCCTGTAAGGCCATGTTCGAGGAGGCGTACGACAACTACTGCAAGACGCACGCCAAGCAGTAGCCGCTGGGCCGGCGCTCACTGCGAACTGCGCCCTTGTGCAGCTGCGACGAGCAGGAAGGAAGCTGGTGGGGTGCTGCTGCATTTAAAGTCCTTTGCCGAGGAGAAGGGGGGCTGGCAAATGGCAGGGGGTGCTGCTGGGAGCCCCGCCACCAGCGCTTATACACGGTTTTTATCACTAAGGGGGTATGGAATGAAAATGAAACCCCAACTACTTTGTCAAAATCACCTACTGTTTGTTCATCCTCTGAAATACTCTAGATAAAGGTAAAAAGGCAATTTTAGTTCCTTTGTAAACGGGTTTTCCTAATGTGAATGTTATCCAGAAGATGAGAAGACTCCCTGCCACCAAAAACATACACAGAAGCCAGCCTTTTTGGATTTTATTGAACGTGTAGTACAGCTTTGTGTGTGTATGTTTCTCGAATGAGATTTGTGTTCTCTGCCCTTTTCCTCTCCAGCCCATGCTCTGGAGCTGAGAGAAGTGCTGATCGGAGCAGTGCCAACAAGTACTATTTAACCAACTGAGGCCCACGCCTACTCTCTGGCTGGTTCCTCTACTTTTTGACAACTTTCAAGTTTCCAGAGAACTGCTGCCTCCCATGGGACGGGTCAGGAGCAGCAGAGGGAGAGAGAAAGTGACACAGCTCGTCTCAGAGGACGGTATGTGGGGGGAACCTCCTTCCCCCTCGCGGCCCAGGAGCCTTTGTGGAAGGAGGTGAATGTACAGGTGTCACCCGGTTGGACCTGAGGGGTCAGCATAGGCTCTGTTAATTTTTGTACAATTCTTGTAATTGTCTGATTTGTTTCAATAAAAACAAAACATCCTAGCATTGTGACATCTTTCACTTGTAAGGGTTCTGGGCTGATGGTGAGGAGCCCACAGGCAGTGTCACTCCCATCCTGTCTCCAGATGCTCTTGCAAGGTTGGCACATGTTCTCAGTGTGCGGCTCTTAGTGCCTGAACCTGGAAGGCTTATCCCACATTCATCACTCTGAAAAGTGGCTTCTTGTGGGCAGAATGAATTCCTAGGTAACAGGGTCTTATAGGAAAATCTACTTTCTGTGCTTTGATGTTGGTAAGTAACAGACACTCTAGGACAGGATGGGGTGGTCTGCGTGACAGCTGTGGCTCCTTGAGGGCTAGCCCTGGCACCCAGCACCACCTGTAGATTCCTTGTCAGAACATATCACCCATAAACTCCAGGATACACATTTTTTTTTTCAAGTGTACCTGGAAACATTTTCCAGAATAGATCACATATCAGGCCACAAAACAAGTTGCAATAAATTCAAGAAGACTGAAATCATACCAAGCATCTTTTCCAACCACAATGGCATGAAACTAGAAATCAACTATAGGAAGAAAACTAAACACGATACGTGGATTTAAACATAGTACTAAACAGACAATGGCTCAAAGAGGCAATCAAACAGGAAATCAAAAACTATCTTGAAACAAATGAAAATAACAACTTTTCAAAATTTATGGGATGCAGCAAAAACAGTTCTAAGCGGGAAGTTCATAGCTATCCAGGCCTACCTCAAGAAACAAGAAAAATCCCAAATAAACACAATTCTTGTAATTGTCTGATTTGTTTCAATAAAAACAAAACATACCTAAAGGAACTAGAAAAAGAACAAAACCCAAACATAAGGAAGGAAATATAAAGTTGGCACAAAAGTAATTGTGGTTTAAAAGGTTAAAAATAAATGCAAAAACCGCAGTTACTTTTGCACTAACCTAACAGTTAAGATGAGAGCAGAAATAAAAATAGAAGTTAAAAAAAAAGCAAAAACCAATAGCAAAGATCAATAAAACCTAAGAGCTGGTTCTCTGAAAAGATAAATGAAACAGACAAACCCCCAAATAAAATAAATGAACGAGGAGAGGTACAACTGACACCACAGGAATTCAGAATCATTCAAGAATCTGACAAACGCTAATTATACGCTAACAAATTTGACAATCTAGAAGAACGGATTAATTTTAGAAGTATATTCCCTTCCAAGACTGAATCAGGAAAAATAAAATACCTAAACAGACTACTAATAATGAAATTGAAGCAATACTAAATTCCCAATAAATAAAAATCCAAGGCCAGAATTTTACAGGTGAATTCTACCAAACATTCAAAGAATTAGTATCCTTCTTAAACTATTTCAAAAAAATTGAAGAAGAAGGAATGCTTCCAAACTGATTCTATGCAGGCAGCATTACCTGATATCAAAACTAGATAAAAACATCACAAAAAATAAAGCTACAGGCCAATATTCTTGATGAACATAGATGTAAAAATTCTCAACAAAATGTTAGCAAACCAGATTCAACAATACATTGAAAGGATTATACACCATGAGCAAGCGGGATTCAGCTCAGGGATGCAAGGATTGTTCAACATCTCTAATGTCAGCGTGATACGTAACAAAGTAAAACATAAAAGCCGTAAAAAAGCGTTTAAAAAAAATGCAACATCTTTTTATAAAAATTCTCAATAGAGTGGGTATATAGAAGGAACATATCATAATAAAGGCTATATATGACAAATTCACAGCCAGTATAATAGTGAAAAACCGAAAGACTCCTTTAATGTTAGGAACAAGACAAGGACGCCCACTGTCACCACTTCCTTTCAACACAGTATTGGAAGTCCTAGTCAAAGCAATCCAATAAGAAACAAAAGGCATCCAGGTTAGAAAGAGGTAAAAAATTATTTGCAGACAACATGACAGTATATACAGAAAACCCTAAAGACTTTACTAAAAACTACTAGAATAAGTGAATTTGGTAAAGATGCAGGATACAGAATATACAAAATCTTACATTTCTATAGACCAATAACAATCAGAAGAACTTAAGAAAATCATCCCATTTAAAAGCATAAAATGGGCTGTTCCTAAGTTGTATCCTTTATAACAAACCTTGGAATGATAAAAAGAAAAACACACCCAAACAGTCAAACCATAAAATACCTAGGAATAAGTGTAACCAAAGAGGTGAAAGACCTGAACTCTGAAAACTGTAAGACACTGAAGAAAGAAAATGAAGAAGATACAAATAAATGGAAGGATGTACTTTGTTAATGGATTGGAAGGATTAATATTGTTAAAATGTCCTTACTACCTAAGCAAGCCACAAATTCAGTACAATCCCTTTAAAATACTGATGGCATTCTTCTCAGAGTTGGGAATAATCCTAAAATTAATATGGGACCACAAATAAAAGCAAAAGAAATTTTGAGAAAGAACAAAGTGGGAGGTACCACACTCTCTGACTGATACCAAATTATACTATAAAGCTACAATAATCAAAACCATGGTACTGGCATAAAAACAGTTATGTAGATAAATGGAATAGAATATAGAGCCCAGACATAAATCCTCACTTAAATGGGCAATTAATCTACAACAAAGGATACAAGGATATACAATGGGGTAAAGACAGTCTCTTCAATAAGTGATGTTGGGAAAACTGCACAGATACGATGCAAAAAAATGAAACTGGACCAATTTCTTACACCACATACCAAATGGATTACAGCCTTAAATGCAAGACCTGTAACCGTAACACTCCTAGAAGGAAACAAAGGCAGTAAACTTTCTGACATTGGTCTTAGCAATGTCTTTTTGGTTATATCTCCTCCGACAAGGAAAACAAAATAAAAAATAATGGGACTACATCAAACTAAAAAGTTTTTGCACAATGAAGAAAAGCAACAAAACAAAAAGACAGACTACTGAATGGGAGAACATACTCGCAAATGATAAACCAATTAAGAGATTAATATCCAAAATACATAAGGAACTCATACAAGTTAATACAAACAAACCCCAAACAATCCAATTAAAAAAATGGGCACAGGACCTGAGCAGACATTTCTCCAGAGGCCAGCCAGACGGCCAACAGACACATGTAAAGGTGCTCAACATCACTACTCATCAGGGAAATACAAATCAAAACCACAGTCTGATACCACCTTGCACCTGTCAGAATGGCCCTCATCAGTAAACCAACAAATAAGTGTTTTCGAGGATGTGGAGAACAGGGAACCCGTGTGCACTGTTGGTGGGAATGTAAATTGGTGCAGCCACTGTGGAAAACAGTATGAAGACTGCTCAAAAAATTAAAAATAGAGCTGCCATACAACCCAGCACTTCCACTTCTGGTGTCTACCAGAAGAAAACAAAAACACTAATTCGAAAAGATGCATGCATCACTAGTAAGAGCTCAGATAGGGAAGCAATCTGGCCTGCAGACAGGAGAGGGAGTCAGAAGTTTGGACCAGAAGAGGGAAGCTGAAAGCTTCAAGAGAACTGAACACAATTCTTACCTGAGCTATGGAAGGAACTAAGAAAGTCCTGGATTAAACTAACCCCATGTCCTTCTGTAGTGTAAGGAGGAAGCCTGGACGAGGAAGGGGACCGGCAGGAAGCAGGATCCTGTAAAATGAAAGAGGTCATCTTTTCTCCTCTGCTCAGATTTTTTAATCGGGGGGAAAAAAGACAAAATATACTCAATTCTAATAGTTCCCTGTTTTATTGCAATACATCAAAGTCTGGTTAATATTAAGTGATACCAACATAAAATATTGGCGAGGAGTCTTTTGTTACATTTTTGACTATCCCACCTTAAATATTTCTGTGCAAAAGAATCCACGCCATTGTTTGGTAGCAGAGAATCTCTCATAAAGTTCCCTAAGACATTGAAGGCATAAAACCAAACAAAACGAAATAAAGAGTGATAAGAGGCCAAAGCAATATCTTTCCCCCTTCCATACACAGATATTTATCAGCATTATATTCTAAACAAAAAAATGATTACACCTAGGCCATGCAAAACTGTACAATAATATTACAATGAGGAAAGAAATCCTAAAAAAATTTATAAAATAAACGGTATTACACTATCAAATAAAAAGGCAGGTCATTTTGTTTTCATGAAATTGCAAGGTTGATTTGTTTTCATCAGTTGCCCCCCCAGAAATGAAATGGTTTCTTGTGTGTGATGGCTGTCCCTGGGAAGTGCCCGGCCCACTGGCCAATGCTGGAGCTCCAGCTGAAGCCAGGCCCTCAGATCTAGCAGGACTCCAGAGAGAACGGTGGGCTTGAGTAATAACATCATAACAAAGAAAGAGGCTTTGAGATGGGCTCAAGGAACTGTCGCGAAGCTTATCTAATTCGGGAGCTAAGCTCAGGGTGGGGGGAGCAAAGTGCCCAATTACTTCCATGCTGTGCCCAGTGGACTCGGGGAGTGGCAAAGTCTGACCGCCGCTGAGAGTGCCCCTCTATCCAGAAAGTGGGTGGTGAGCTTTCCACGGCCCCGCCTAGCTGGGAGACCAGTGTGTTGCTCACACAGGCCAGGAAACGGCCCTGCTGTATGTACGTGGGCTTGGGGATGGCTGCCGGCCCTGATCTGGCTTTTCTGTAGTGATACCTGAGAGTCCATATAAATGCGACTGCTCTTTCACAGAAGTAGATGTGGCCGCTAAGTAACAAAATGACACGATTCTAACCATGTGGAAGGTGTAGGCTGACAGCCAGCCGGGGAAGGACAGTTTGTTGCTGTAAACATAACAGGAATGTCAGATTCTTCCCTGAAGCCTGCGTATAAGAACTGCTTGGAAAACTAAAGAGATGGACCCATTTTAATTGTGTCTCCATAGCCTTAAAACTGGTGCTCCCTGGAAAAAACCTCAAATCACTAAGTGCACGGTGTGTGTGCACACACATAACTAAAGAATTGAATTCTACTTTAGTAACCATTTGATAAGAAGGCAGGCTTTTGTTTTTGGCAAAAAGAAAAAATAATTATGTGCCCAAAGCACATGACGAGATTAAATCAGTCAGAACTGAGGGTAGACAACAAATTGGCAGGAGACAGATAGCACCAAATACCAACACACAGACTATGCCAGAAACGCCTCTTCACTTATTTTTCCTTTATACTGAAAAGAGCAATGAGTTCCTGCTGCCACATACATTTTAAAATGTCCTCCACGAAAACAAGGGACGACTTCAGACAGCACAGAATACCTTACCGTGATCTCCGTTACTGAGCCCTTGCAATCATCGTCGTTTTCTGTTTCCCTGGCACTCATCCCCTATCTTTTCAAATCATTCTTGAAAGCAGCTTCTGAAGATACCTGCTTTATATTGGGGATAAGACCAGCAGGACGATTATGTCAGGAATGACACCCCCCACTCCTGTAAAAACCTACACAAAACTATTACCCACGCAGCTTCTCCCCCGAAGTCCTGCCGTTAGAGTCGAATCATATTTGGGGCTGGTCTATTACGGCTGACAAGGCCACTGAAGATGGCTGGGAGAGGCCAGGAGGTGCTGGGGCCCGCTCCACGGGTTAACAGGAACTCGGGCCTAGAGGGCCGGGCAGCCAGGCCAAGTAGTGTCACCGTCTCTGCGGGGAGGCTGACGGCTACAACTCACTGCAGGGGAGCCCACTGCAGCGAGGGTTGTATTTCGACCCTAAAAGCATTCTTTAAAAAATAAGCACCTACAGGCAACAAAGAGTCACGCTTAGTTGTCCAAGCTATGAACAGAGCCCTGGGAAGGGAAGGGGGTGGGGGAGATGAAAGAGGAGCAGGGAGCAGGAGGGTCAGGAGGCGTGGGGGGAGCTGGCCACAGGCACTCAGCCACTGGCTGGCAGATGGTTCCCTCCTCTCCTGGCAAGTGCCAAGTTTAAGGAGCTACCAGTCACATGGCAATAAACAAACTCAAGGTCCGACCTGGGACCAGATGAGGAAAGTACTTTTACACGCCCCTCCTTTATGGGAAGCAAGATGTCGGAGGCAGGACTGTGCAGTGAGCACTGCTCATCCAAACTGGAGCAGAATCCAGTCCAGAATGTCCCAGTGCCAAAGCTGTTATTATGTTTCACGTCTCTACTGGAACCTTATGCAATATGATCCCCAAACAGGATCCTTTCTTCCCACACTGAACCTCAGTGACCCCACAACTGGGAAGGGGGCTCAGCTGCCTGCGCCCAGGGGTGGGGAGGTCGGGGTGCTGCTGGCTGAGGATATACTGAGCTCAGGGTGAAAGGGCAGAACGCAAACACTGCAGTGCACACCAGCAACCACAGGAAAACTCCTCCGCTTTAGCTGAGTTTAAAGAACAAGAGAAAATCCCCTTTTTAGTTCTCAGATAAAAAGTAAGAGAGAGGCAGATTCTCTTTCCTTTCATATTTTTATTTCTGTTTCTCTACTCATGTGTTTAACGGGTGAACCAACTGGAGAAATAAAGTTCCGGTTCTGCCCCTCATTTCTGTGTGGTAATTAAAACAGCAGGAATTCAAATGGAAATGTAACTAACAACCAAGTACAGCAGCTGCGGGAGGAAAAGCTCATCCGGCCCAGCCAGGCGCCTCCTGCCTGCGCACTGGGGTGGAACACGCTCATTTCCTACTGGGCTCGGGAAAGAATATTTGGTTAAGGCTGTTCAAGTCCTTGCGTGTGAGGTTTATATTATTTGGTAATTAACCCCTTTCCCAGGCTTATCTGAGGAAGCTCATACACCCTCAGAACAGACTCCTCCCTGAGAAGCCAGCTGAGCTAGGGGACAGACACGGCACTGCACCTCCGGAGGGATGATGGTCCAGCAAAAAAGCACTTTGATGAACCTTTTATGGATCTTCAGAAGCCACGGCATTCCTTGTGACAGAAGGGATCAGGTAACAAAATTACATTTCTACATTCATCTGCAGAAGGTACGAAAATATAATAAACACTGAAAACTGTGGCTCAAATTCTACTACTAGGAGAAGAAACGTTTGGATAGAAGTCAATTTGCCTTTTGCTGCTGCAGCTGAAGGGGCTTCACATGTTACAAGTCGGGTGCCCAGGCCGCACCCCAAACCGATGAAACCCAAGGCCGAACGTCTTCCTGAAGCTCCCAGGGCACTGGGACCCGCCCCCGCGCGCGGCCGGCACTGAAGGGAACCCTGATTCCTCTCGCTGTCCCTCTAAGTGTCAGCTTGAGGCCCTTCCACCCTTTAAATTACATAGCTGGAAAACAGACAAGAAACAAAACATTTCTTTAAATTAAATGATCTCTCTCTTATATATGCATCTATCTTTCGTTGAATACAAGATGCTTCTTTTTACTATATACATTCAGTATTTAACCTCTACATTTGTGTATTTATTTAGACTCTGTATTGTAGTAAAATATGCACTGTTTTACTTAGTAAGGATTTACTGGCAACGATCAGGTCGACATTCACTGTGGGTTTGGCAGGACGACTGGAGACCGTGAGCTACCTCAGGGCTGCAGAGCGACTACTGTGGAAACAACGTCTGTCTAACCTTATTCTTAGCGTTATTCTTAGAACGTCTGTAATCTGTCTACGGAAACTACCTTTTGGGGAAGGGGTAAAATACCATGGAAAGCAACTCTAAGTGGATGAAATGAAATCAATATTAATCTAAGCTGCTCAATGAAAGTGACTTTCTGGTTGTTGCTGTGAAGTCGAGGCGGGCGTGGGAGTCATTGTCGGAATTCCTGAATCCCCCCTCTGGGTGCTTTCAGGCAGAGATGGAGGGAAGAGATGAAAGTGAGCGGAGCGGGGAGGGGAGAGTGCTGAGAGGAGCGGCCTGGCCTCTGGTCGGAGGGCGGAACAGTTCACGGCTCCCAGGCCCCGCGGTCCGTGCTCTCCAAGGAAAGGCTCTTGGTCTTTCGAGGCGACACTGGGCTGGGAGGGCTGCTCAGGTTGGAACTGTTGGAAGCTGTGGAATGCCTCGGAGAATCAGAGTCCTGGAAGGCCCAAGGGAGACAGCAATGAGAAGAGAGGGGCAGGCGGGCCTTGGGCGACCACAGGTCCCCTCCAGCCACCCTGACCCAATGACTTGATGTGACTTCTACTGTCAGGATAATGCCCCCTTTCTGAGCTGACAGAGTATAACAAACACTCCGTCCTTTAGAATGTAGGTCAAGTTCATACAAAAGCTATGAGAAGTCTGCACACCTGTGGGGAAACGAGTTTGTAACCCACGTGATGGCTTTGGCACCCCCGGCCGACAGAGAATGGCCTGTTGAACACGGGTTTCTCCAAGCCCTCATCTGCACCGCTGTTTCTCAAACCCCACTCACCTCGCCGTCGTACTCCCTGGCTGGGGCATCGCTTCCCTGGTCCATGCCTCCAGAGGACAGGGAGCCCTCTGATGGGGAGGGCAGGGTCTGTCGCTTTGCGCTATAGCTTCCTCCAGAGAATTCTCTCTTCAGCGCACTGCCATTCTGTGCAGACGACCCTACAGTACACCATTCAGGTACAACTTTATATACACCAAAGGGGACGAGCCATCCTTCCCACCCCGGGTGAGCCCCTTGCTGACGGACAGTGAGTCCAGCTGTGTTACCTGGGCTCCCAAGCTCACCCCGGAGCCCAGCCAGCTGGCACAACTGTGCCTGCTGCAGGCCAGCCATCGGGGATGCCTGGTGAGTGGGCAGCGCTCTCAAAGCCACCTGCACTCACTGGCCATGCGGGCCGGCCCTGCTCGCAGGACAGCTCCCACAGGGTCAGACACCACTGCCTCACTGAGTCCTTCCATCGCCCGGCGCTCCTCCACCATGTCCCCATCTCCTTCCCAGAATCTATGTTGTCGCACTATGTGCCCAGCAGTCTCCTAACGGATGGATCGTCTTTGCCTCTCAGGGCCCAGCACGGGGCCTGACACAGAGCACGTGCTCAAAGCACGTGTGCTGATGAAGCCGCAGAACAGAACGGTTCCCAGAAATAAAGAACTTTCCACGTGATGCACAACTGCCACTGAACTCCGAGACAGTTTTTATGAAAAACAAAGGAACAGGGGAGACAGGGCAAAAAGCCTGGTACGAAAATGAGCTGGGTTCCTTTACAATCACACTGCATTTTGATCTTCGAGTTGGGGTACGTAAGAGGGGACCTAGCACCATTCAGAGGAAAAGAAGGGATGACCAAAACCTTTGGAAACATTGGGGCACTGCTGGTACCTATTCAGAGCTCCTAGCATTCCCTCTAACTCTTTAGCTTTTGCTTAAAAAATGTTTCAATCTTGCTGAGCTTCAATGTTCAGATCACTGGTCAAAAAAGACTGTGCCGAAGTTTCTGTACAACTGCAAGATGTAAACTGTGATTGTTTCAACTTCGTGCTGATCTACCAAATCCCACTTTAGTTTTTTCACCTCAGGAATTCAATGAAAGTGTCAAAAGAGGACTGTGTAAGGAGACTATGTCCCGACTGACCATCCATAGACTGCACGGCCGCCTGCCTGCTGCTTCCCGGCCAGCGGGGCATAAAGCAGCTGTGGATACTAATGTTTGCAAACGAACCGACAGATGGAGGACGCGCTCAGTCCGCACCAGAAGGCTTCCATCAGGTGTCCTTCAAGAACACCAGGCGACCAACCCGGTTTTGGACCGAAGGGCTTTTACCTGTGAAACTGGATTTCGTGCAGTCCGTTTCTCTCACAGGTCAGTGCAGGGAAATGAAGAGGATTCCCTGAAGTTACGACCCATACGTTCTGGGCTGTGTAGGCTGCTCCCTCGCCACACCCCCTCTGATCGCTAAGCCAGTGCCACGCTCCTTCTGAGCCGGTGACGGAAAGCAGCCCTTAGCCACGAACAGTCTTCCTGCTTAGAATCTGGGAACTTCCAAATATGTCCGCGACTCTGAGACTCATGTTTAATGTGTAAGTCTGCCAAATATTCCGTCTGTCCAGTGCTCTCCTTGTGAGGTAAGCCGCTCTTAACTCCTGTGTACTTTATTCAGGGAAACAGCATCTGTTGACACGCTGCCCTCCCTGCCTCCTCCCTGCCCTGCTACAGCCGGACCTAAGCGACCACGGAGCAATGTGTTCTCCCTCAGGTCCCTTAGCTCAGGGCTCTGTACAGACATGTAAGAAAAGAGATGCTGTAGTTCAGGGTTAAAAACAAGAGAGGCTAATAATAAAAACTGTGAGCCTGAAAGCAGGGGCTCGGTCATATACGTGAGCCCCTGCACCTCAGCAGAAGAGCTGGTGTCTCATGGGCCCTCAAAATGTTCGCTGGATGCATGATGAGTGTTAGCTTGCCTTCGTGGCAAAGGGGTGTCTTCTTGAACCTGCCCCCGGCCTTCTTTCAGTTAATCAAAGCAAACATGCTAATGGTTTCCCTACCTTGGGAACTTTGTACATGCCCGGCTGTCCCCTCAGACTTGGGTCAGTGCTAGTGAAGACTGACCCCCTCAGGCACGTGTAAGTGCCATACCTAACGCATCTGTCCCCGGGTCTTAGCATTCCCACATCTGGCCATGCATCTGGACACGCCCTCCTTCTCTCCTCCTCTGCTGGGTCCCAGGCCCCCCGCAGCTCACCTGACCCCTCCACAGCCCCCCCACCCCAGGACGCACACTTGCAGCCTCTAGTCCATTTTCCACTTGGCAGCCCAAGTGAGCTTTTTAAGAATGTCAACTGGATACAGGGCCTTCCTATTTAAAACTCAGCCGCTTCTGTTGTGTTTTTAAAAAGTTTAAACATGCCTCACCTTGGTCTCCAAGCCCCTGCGGGATCTGCCCCTGGCCCACCTCGTGCGCTTTAGTTTCTGTCACTCCCCAGCCACCCCCCGAGAGACACACGGCCTTCTGTCAACTGATCCAACGTGACTCACACGTGACTTCGCCCCTGAAGGGCGTGGGATTTTCCCAATTCTTCTCAGTCTGAATTCATCCGACAGCTGCCCCTGGTTATTCTCTAGGACTCTACGCTGTCGCTTCCGCCCGAGTATCCAGCATCACTCTGCAGTCTGACTGGGCTGCCTCCCAGTGCACTATAAGCCCTAAGACGACTCCAGGACTAGCTGCCCAACAACTGCACTGGGGCTCATGCGGCACATCCGGCAGGGTCTGCAGCCACCCGGGAATGCACGGATACACGCACGAGTGGGTCCGCGTGACATGTCAGTTACCGGGCTTCTGGGGTAGCAACGGCACTGCCGTGCCTTCTGCAGCTGGGGCCACTTACTTGCCGACAGGCCACTGCTGGCGCTCATGGAGCGACCGGGTTCAGGCCGGGATCTGGTGATGGACGGAATACTGACAGAACCACTGAACACTGTCCGGCTTTCCTGGGGCCGAGGGTTCTGAAAACGAAAGAGGAAGAAAAGTCCTTCAGCTGGAGAGAGTGATTTTCTGCAGAGATGTCTACTTTCCCTACAGTTGCAAGAAATATTAATAAAATGATCTTGACCAGAGTGACACGGAACAAGAACAGGTGACAGTCCCTCTGGCCTGCAAAGCACTAACGCCCCAACCAACAACAGTAACCCTCCCCCCACACCAGTGCTCATCCTTATGCTTCCTGAAATACTTCTGTTGTGGTTGCGAGAACAGTAAGTAATAGTTACATGGTTAGAAGTGACAGTGAAGGGTGGAATTACATGGACATTTGCAGGTAACTGAAACAAAGCTTTTACTATGTATAAGATTCTTATTTCCTTAGGATAACTCAATAACTGAACAAACCCATTTAGGGGGAAAAATCAATTAAAAGTATATTCTTTCAAGTAAATGTTTTGCTGGCACGATACCAAATGTGCCATTCGCACATTCATGTCCCCAGTCACCAGGCATCATGACTGCCTCATAGAAACAGACCGGTACGGAGTCATAAATATGATGCTGGCAAAAATCACAGCCTGGGGGAGGCACTTTAACTTGAGAATAATGGTTTGAGAAGTTTTCCATCTAATTATTTAATAATTTTGGTGTCCACGATAGGAAAATGGGCCATGGAGTGATGTGAAAGTCACACACACCTAGAGAAGAGCTGTGTGGGACAAGCTGTCTCCACATGGCTGAGAACACAAGCCTGTGGCCTCCCCGTTGGCCCAAACCTTTTCAGACCAGAAGAAAGGGTGTCAGGGCTGACACCTGAGAGAAGATTGTGGCAGAAACAACCACTGCAGGGCCAAAGCTAGCCATCGGGAAAACACACATCAGCATCATTTGAAAAACTCCAAATCATACATTCTGAAGAATCAGACATACTGAAAGTTGGCTGGCTGACCAACTTTCAACCACTGCCACTTTGGTTCATATATATCAAATTTGCAAAGTCCACGTAATTCTTAGTGTGCTATATGCTTAAAGCAAATGCTTTACCTTTGTTTTTTCCTCTAAGAAAATAAAAAATTATAACAGTCAATGCTAGCATTTCAACACTCACGCATACAGGAGCAACCCTGGGAGACACCAGCGATATGTGCACAATGCAGCAAAGGAAAGCTCCAGAGAGACGTGGGCATATCAGCTTTAACCTTTACATTTGTATTGCTTTTGCTATAAACCTTAAGATACTTTCGTGTTGTCCTTTTCTACAAAACAAACCTACCCTAGAATAAATGGCAAAAATTAAGCCTATAAAAATACATCAGGGGGGATGGGGGTCCACAGTGTGAGGGATATAAATGATGAACGTCTAAGTATTACCTTCTCTTGTGCACCTGAAACTAATAAAAAGAAAAACAACCAGCTATTATAAAAGCAAAAAAAAAATAAAATAAAAAAGAAATGCTATGAAATATAATAAAAATCCATAAAACTTAGAAGAAAATACAAATAGTCAACTATTAAACTATGTTCTGGGTCATACAAAAGGAAAACATAGACATAGTTGTCATAAAGTAAATGGGAGTAATGTATGAGAATCAGTGTAATTTATAATTAAAAAGTACCAAAATGTTATAAAAAAAAATACATCAGTTGAAGTAAAAAAAGTATGATACACAGAAGATATGTTTGGCTAAGAAAAAAACAACCCAACAGTTTATTATTCATTCAGCTAAAGTTCAACTTCATTATAACGTGCTGAGACCTAAGCTGCTGGTCCTTTTCATGGACAAATATGCTTCCGATTAGGGTTAAACTTCCACGGACAGCAGCATGTCTATTTACAAATGAGTAACTTAGGCAACATTTCCACCGTATTTTATATGAATAATTCTTGACTGATTTATACAACATTCCTCTAGCATCCACTCCCTGCTATCTGTTACCAAGCAAATTAAGGCTTGTTTTATCATAAGTAATCTTATTTTGTCAAATAAGACACTTAAATGACATAGTTTAATGTCAGTGACAGTGACATTGAAAACACTGTAATTTAGAATAATTTGATAATACAAACGGAAGTATAAAAATATGCTTCTTACCCTATAGCTAGTTTTCTTATTGGAAAATTATTTTACTATATATACAAAAAAAGATTGATGCCACCATTTTCCTAACCCAGAGGGCACTATGGGAAATGGGTTTGCATGATACAATTCAAGTATTTTATTATCTGCAAAACTAACTTGAGAAAACGTTCCCTTGCTGTTAGTATAAGCATGGGTTTCTTGATGGAAATATCCAGCTTTCCATCCCACTGCAAAGGCACTGGTTACAAAGACAAAGGACTGAATGCACGGGGCTGACAGCAGGTGCCGTGGCCCTTCAGCATGCAGCACAAGTTGTGTTTTTCTCTCTGATCTTGGATCCTGGCTGGAATGAATGGCACATCAGCAACTCAAAGATTAGTTAAGACTATCTTCTTTTTGTAATTTTTCCTGTTATTATTAATATACTTTTTATTGCGGAGGTTTTTAAGCTTTGCCAGAAGGGGTTTATTACAGCTAGAAGGCCTGTGGCTAGGCCCTACTATAGAGTTTAATTTCAGTAAATATAAAAAAAATTTCTCTGAATTTAACTGGTTCTAGGGGAGTGAGCTACAAAAACTTCAGAAATTATGGGATCCCTTTTTTGTTTCAACGGAATAAAGACCCACTTAGGAGCATCATAGTATCTGTAATGGAAAATACCCAAAGGGACATATTTTATTAAATACAGAAAGTCCTCCAGTACTGTTTCAAAAATAAAATGGACATCTTCCTCAGTCCTTATCTTTTTCCTTAAAAGAAGAAACAAAAAAGAACTGGAAGAAAGAGGAGGAAGAAGAACAGAAGTTTGGCAACAGAGAAATAGGCCAAAGGAAAATGGTCCCCAAACGCCCCACCTCGGCAGTGTAACTTATGAAGCCAGGCAGAGGAGAGCCACAGGGTTAGTAACGTTAACACCTGACTCAGCTGTTCATACCCTCAGAGTCATAAAGCTTGGTGTACCCAGGACAGAGCGTAGAGACGGGGAATATTCAGGGTTTATGGAATCAGGAGAGAGAAACTTTTCAGCAGAATTAACAGTCATGTGATAGATGTGCTCAAAGTTGATCGGAGAGGAGATCGGACCGGAGTGAAGCTGAGGGGATGGATGAGGGAAGCCTGGCTATCGAGAACAACAGAAAGAAGGAAAAAGGTAATGATGACAATGGAGTCACCGGTTACGCATGACATTGCAGACAACATGCACGTGGAAAAAATGAAGTAAGCATCTCACATCAGAACTGAATCCTTAATGAAATACTTTTAGGTCTTAGAAAGTTAAATTCTGTAATCCTCTTGGCCAGGTACTTAAATAGTTGATTTGCAAAAAATCATCCACCTTATAAGATTATTCTCTTTTATTATTATCGCCAAATGAGTAGAAACTGGACTTTCAGAGATGCAAGGAGATTGTTAGAGTTTAGTTCATATTTTCTTATGTGACAGAATCAAAACATGGCAAAAATCTACCACAAACATTAAGGACAGAAGAAGCAAGAAGTAATTAAAGAATAAGTGAACCGACAATCAGCCATTCTCAGAAGTGTTATGAAACGGTTTCTTTAGAAACCTAAAACTATTTCCTGGTATTTATAGGTTTGTGTTACGTGTTTGCTTTTACTGATCTTATTTTCCTATAATAAAAATAGTAACTGTGGAAAATACTAATTATTGGTTTACCTTTAAGCAGCCCAAGCTTATCTCCATTTAGACACCCAAAAGAACATGTATGTTTTTAACAAGTGGAAAATCTTCCTTCCAATGTTCGGGTATATTAAAAATAATAATGTAAAGCTTTAAAAAAAAGCTTTGATGTCAAAGACTCTAGTTTTTGAGATAAAATACAGAAATACTTTTGAATATTTGGGAACTGCCACTCATTAGTCACCTTTTCTAGTGGAAATATTCAAGGTTTAGGACTTGAACAACAACTGTTTCCAGAAAACATCCAATGATTCTGTCATTAGAGGCAGAGGTTGAATGACTTGCTGTAAAGACCGCTGACTGAATTTATGTTCTCGTGAGTTAAGGTGAGCTTGCTTTGTTAAAAAATAAAAATCTGGTAAATTATGTAGGCTTAAAAAAAAGGCTCTTATATAGGACATTATTTTAAATTTAGAAATGCAAGTGAAATTAGTACTTTCTAAGATTATTTCCAAAGAGGAAAAAAAATATTGATGTAAATTTAACATTGATTTTAAGAGGTGAAATTACTTCTTAAAGCTCTAAGAAATTACTGAGGTAGAAATTTTATTTATTAGCAGTTTTAGGAATGGATAAAAGGCTAGAAAAAATGTTATATGCTAAAAATAAATCTTCTAGAGGTAAAATATTATTCTTGTATTCAATTGGACACAAATCATTTATGAAAAAAGGTAACTGACAAAAAGGGTTCAAGAAAACGAATACAGTATGTACTTCTAAGACATACGTGCTTTTATATTAATGCTTGTATTCTCTTGGCTCACTAAGATACATAGGAAAGGATCACATCTGATAAACAGATAAAAAGAAAAACAAATGACTCCCTTACCCTTACTATTTATCTCTTCCATCTTCCACATTCATGAGGCAAACAACACTTTCAGTATTATTTTGGTACAAAGGAAACAGAATTACACTTTCAAAGACATCCAATAAACTTTCTAAGCTTGCAAGTATTTCACAGGGAAGCAGTACTGATTTGAGTAAGTAAAACAAAAATGTCTAGAGTACATGCTCTTTGCTCAGATGACAACATGTGGCTTTGGTATTTGAAAGCTTTTCTTATATATTTTACTGTTAGATGAATTTAATTCATCGTTATTTTTGGAAATAGTTCATTAATACAATACAGATAATTCCATTTCAGTGGAAAGAACATGCCAAATTTGAGAACATTATTAAAGTATCACAAGCTTTTCAATAAACGCGCACACACACACACACACAGGTACAGACATGCATATTATTATTTTTTTCAGACATGCACATTATTGTTTTGTTTACTAATGTCTACCCCAAGACAAGCACGGTTCTGGGCAGACAGTATATCAAGAAATATTTGCCAGATGATTAAATGGATGCCTATGAAAACCCCCAGCTTGTATGTCTGTTGCTAGTGATAGGAAGAAAGTCAGGGAAAATAAAATGAGACTGTGAAGAACAGAAATTCAGACACATGAAACCTTTGATACAATATGACATGTATAGGTGAACTGGTCTTAAAAATTTACACCAACTTCTTGTCCTGGAAATAGAAACTACTTACATAGTAAGAAAATATACAAGGAATGGAAGGAATATTAAAAACTGGGCAAAAAAGCTGGGGCAAAAAGAGCCAACAAGGTGGTTGTGGGTTAACAAAATCAGTGAGAACCAAGACTAAAAATCTATCGTCAATGGAAGTAAAAAGCCAGCACAGAAGGCCGTGTGTCACAGAATCAGGGGGGGGATGACTCTTTGGGGAATGTTTTCTAAACTTGTTCAGTTTATTGAATGGTTTTGCTTAGTAATAAAGCCTTGATTTACTTGGAACAAAAAAGCAGACATTTCTTTTAAGTGATGGGAGGGTGAGAGGAAAAAAAGCAGAGCAAAAGGAGGGTGCTATGACATAAAAAATTCTTGCCACATTTGAAATTTGGTATTTAGCTTCAGTGTGCTTATTCAGGGTATATGAAGACCAAGTTTTATTGCGTATGAAGGTCTAAAGAATTCTGGAACATTAGCAAACTGAATTTTCATCAGATGGCAGAAAAATACAAAGCAGAACAACATTTTATTAAATTCTGAAACTATTTCACCTTAAGGAAGATAGTGTAGTATGTGGGATAAAATAGAATTTATTTTTTTCTTCATGCTATGATGTTAGAATATGTAAGATGAAAACTATATTCTTTTTTGTGCACCAAAATGAAGCAAAAGTGAAAGAAAATTTTAATTTTAAAAGGATACTATCCATTGAAACCTTGTTAACTACTAGAATAATTTTGTATTTGCTAATGTGTTGCTTTGTAACATATATGTTTGAAATCTGTATCCTTCTAGCCCTCCTTAATGCTAAGTGCATATTGGTGTTGAAAAACTATTTACTAAGTAAATTTCAAAAAGTTTCATTAAAGTAGTACATAACACTTATCTATCACGTATAAACTACACATATGTTCACATTTCAATTGCTTATCGTAATTTAAAACATTCTCTATTATGCTACTTTCTACTTGACAGGGTAACTTCCACAAGGAAAAATGACAGAGGCTTTGGTTTATGTAGTTTTGCTATGTTTACTTCTAAGAATAAAGGAAAACTATACTGAGGACTAAAGCAAATGTTCAGAATGGGAAAAAAAAAAAAGAGAGAAATCTAAATCTTACTCTCAGGCAAAAGCTGAAAAAATGTATAGCTTTTAAACATGACAGATAACAGTTTAATATTTAACCTCAGCCTTTATTTATGCCCAGTATTTTCAGCTTAATAATAACGCTCAGCCTTAAATTTTTTACTTAGCTTTAATCACTATATCAAGATTAGCTGTAATCTTTATATAATTTATTTATATTTACCCAGTACAGTTAATAGAAATCTCCATTCCAAAAGGATAAATGATTGTAATGAATGATCTGAACTCCTTAAAGAAAGGAATATTACTATAATCATATAACAATGTCTTAATGATAATGAGAAATCAATGATAGTAAAAATGTCACATTCATTCATAAGCAGGGCCAACTGGGATATTTACAATGAGGAACTCAGACTCAAATGAACGCACTTTTTGTGCTTCCCATGAAATAAATGCAAAACTACCTTTAACGACTTAAATTTCTTATTTTAAAAAACTTGACTACACATCAAACTTATTACCTATCATTTTTTTCTGGCAGTGTGTTTACATTTTCTAGAGTTAGTAATGAGAATAGTTAACACAGACTTCCTTAGAACAAGTTTCAAAAGTCACAAATCATCTTCCAAATTGTCACAGTATACAAATTAGGCTTAAAAGTCTGTGCAAAACCTAGATGTTATCACCCCTGATCAAAAGGGTCATGTTACGGTTTCAATAGTTTTTTGAGAGTACTATGATACTAAAATGTTAAATATAAATACAGCATGGATAATTAGCTAATTCCACTAATGTTCTAAATTTCAACCTAACAGGTCCAAGAATCCACTCTTTATGTTGTTAAAAGACCAAGTTTTCCTATGTTGTATTTGTTTCTGTAAGGCTGACCAGCCAAAGGAAAGAGATTTAATTTTACATTCAGATGAGAGGTATTACCGTGACTGACCAAGCTAATGCCGGTCTCCGGGAGGGAGGAAAAGCCAAATACCTGTATCACACTGCGAAAACTCAGTGGAATTTTAGTGATTTGGTAACCAAGTTCTGAATCTTGGTACAGATCCTCTTCAAACCTGGGAGTTTATTCCACCAACAACAGTAATCTAGGTACAGGAGAAGTTTACAGGGTATGAAACTAAATGAGAACTTGGTATGTTTGATTTTTGATAGATGTCTAAATTTTGTGTTTTTCTCATCAGGTATGTCATCATGCATCTTACATACATTATAAAATACTGAGATAAACATTTCCTCATTATCTTAATACATCCAATACATCCTTTTAAGTCTTATATGTATTTCAGCACAGGCTCACACAGGATCCTCCCCCCGCCCCACTTACTCTTAACCCCAGTTCATATTAACATTCACTCTTAATTTCTCTTACCACGGGCAGGTCTTTTAGGATCTGTATTCCATCTCCTGGACCCATGTGTGCTATGTGGTTAAAATTAGTTGGGTTGGAAATTAATTTATTTCTCATTTCAGGATCTCGTAGCATCTCTCTGTAAAAGAAAATACCTATTTAGACACTTTTCTCGTGATCAATCTAGATAGCTTTAGAAACTAAGGATATTTTATTTTTTCATAAAAATAAACTGTGAAGTCATGTTAATAAGGATAGAATTAAAAAAACAGAATACAGTCAATAAAAAATTTACTTAGAAGATTTGTTTTACATTTTAAATAAAAGATATCATGATTTTTGGTAGGAAAATACAGGGTTCTTTCAGCACATAGATGTTAAAGAAGCTCTTCTCAATTTCACAGATAATTCTGACCATTTTATGTTTGTCTCTTAAAATAAATAACACTTTAGAAATGTTTTTATATATAACTGGAAATACTACAAGCCTATTTCTCTTTGCCCATAAATAGAATAGTTAATCTGAAGTTCATAAACATACACAGGTTTACTATTTAATGCCCAGATACATTCTATGTTTATATTATAGAAAGGCTCACATTCTAAAAATTGTAGCTACTGCATATACACAGAGAAGTGAATCCAATTAGGGTACTTTTATCTAGTTCATACTCACAACATGGAGAGCGGTCATTAAATGACACTGAGAAGCATGTTCACCGTTGCGGTTTTAACCCCACCGATGAATGACAAGTTTTCAGAGACCAAGTTTGCCTCCCAGATCAAATACAGCCTTATCTGCAAACAGCCCTGCGCCGTTAGGAGCGCAGCTGGACGGTCGCAGAAACTAAGTGCCCACCTCCTTTGCTGCATCCTTTCCTCCTCCGGGACCCTGAAGGAGTAGCGCCGCTTGTTGTTAATGCTTCTAACCATTTGCTTCCGACTATTATCTGATGTTTCAGGAACCACCAGTTCATCGCCTTCTGTTAAAAATATACATAGAACAATGATGTTCTTTAAACTGCTAACATGCTTTTTATCCATTAACCTCTAAGACAGTATAAATGTTAATCAATTGTGCAAGTACAGTATATGCTATTCTGATTTTTAAAAGTTGTGTGATCATAGTAAATAAGCAATAATTTTCAACAGACCCATATAAACAGATATCTGCTGAAATTAAACGTAGCTTGCAAAGTGTATTACCACTTTTATTTGATTATAAACATAAAACAGCACAATTTCTCTAGAAGAAATAAGAAAAACGTAGTGGCCTTGGTGTCCTGTCACTCTGACCACCCCACCCCACCCCATCTCTGCACTATTTTCTCTCTCCTTTCCAAGTACTGGTTTCAATGGCTCAAGGTGTTAGAAAGCTCCTATGGCTAACTCGCATCGTAATCAGGCATACATGGTAAATTGTTCATGTAAACAATAATTAAAAGTATTTTTACATTTTCAAACATTCCCTTTGCAAGATCCACACTGTGAGATGCACAGTAAGGAAAAGGAATTGTCTTCCCACCAGCTTCCTTTACTATGGGCAAGAATCTGTCACTAGTTCTACTCTTGTGATCTAGCAACCCAGTGCCCATCCTATTCTATTTCAATTTTAATACCTAGAAATAAACAAAACTATCAGCCATTAGCTCCCAAAACATGCTGTGATATGTGAACGTACTCTAAAATAGACAACTGTACCCACACAACATGATGGATACCATTCTCTAAACAAGATCAAGAAAAAGAGAAATGCCAATCTTTACAAGTTTTTAAAGACCCAAAAAGCTGAAGTGAGGAAAAGGAGGTGGGAAGAAGCCAAAAGGGCCTGTAAGGCAGGCCAAAGTAAGATGACTGGTTAAAAAAAGCAACATTTTCCCATTATCATAGTAACGTAGTTTAATGAGATTGTTTTCCTAACACCAAATGTGAAAAAGGACAAAATTTTTAAAGTAGATGAGAACATGAAACAATTTTGGAACTTGAGCATTGTGTGGATAAAGAAGGTCTTGGGGAGTTACAGTGGCGATGGGAGATTCTGGAGAGCCCGAGGGCTGGGGGAGCACTTTGGGATGAAGGAGATGAAGAGATGAAGGAGAAAGCAAGACAGAGAAAAAGAAAGGATCTCTAGGAAATAGGATTTCCTTCCCTTTACAAAGGACAAGACAACTATACTGAAATTCTGTCAGGTCTTGCTTGTCCAAGCTCCACCTTTACCCGTAGCCTAGGATAGAAAGATGAAAGCACAGGAAAAGACAAATTGGAATAGGTTTTATCCTATAGACACAAACTGGGTAATGGACACATTTTATGATCATCAGGGTCACACACAGTGAGAACAGGGTAGATTTCAGTCCTGTGCAAATATTTGGAGTTAATCTAAGAAACAAATACAAACTTAAGTACAGGGTCTTGAAAATGAAGGCCCTAAGCTTGCTTCATTGGCTTCACAAATGGCCATCATTTCTAAAACCTGACTATCTTTTCTCAAGTCGCACTAGAATATCTTCTTAGCAAAGAACTTCTACACTCACCAGTCTGCATATCAAGACACCACCAGGGCATCAAATCTGAAGCCAAGCAATTTCACGTGTGTATTTTAGTATTAAAACAAACAAAACAAGAAATAAACTTTTGATGGATTTTTTTTGATAACAGAATATACAAAGTTATTGGAACTTGAGGGGGGGAACAAGAAAAGCATAAACAACAAGATGATAATCCCACTACTCAGAAATAAGTGGTATAAACATTTTAACGTGTTTTCTTGACGACAATGTTTTTACTTACATTTAAGACAATTTAAATGATTTTAAGTACATATTGTACCATGAGGACATCTTCATTAAGTAGATCCACCAAAAAAGATTGTTAATTTATGAATCTCTCTGTTACGCAGAAATTTGTTACTAAGACATGAGAATAACTATTACATAGAAGAGAGCATTCTATCTGTTGAAAGTGAGATTTTAACTGTCCAGGTGCACTGACTGGCAAGCACCTCCCTTATTTAGTTGCCTGTGGACAGTCTCCCTGGCTGGGACTCACCTCACTGCTTTGGACACTGCCCTTCTCCTCTCTGTAACGCCCAGAGTCCCCATTCCCTCTCCTGACTCTGGCACTCCTGTGACTTTGCTCTCTTCCTTGTTGTCATCTGTCGCCCATGTTGTCATTAGCACTTCAGAAGTTCTAATCCCTACGCACTGGCAGAAGATGTATTCCGAAAGTCCCAAATCAGAACTTGATGAATTTTCATAATTTTAGTGCTACAAATCTTGGTTAGGTTCCATAGTATTAAAAGTACAGAAGAAATATTCAGCTATACTTTCTCTACTTACCTCAGTACTCCACAAAAGAATAACAAGGTAGGTTAGAAACAAATATTTTGCATATACAGTAACGCCAGCCTAAACAGAATGGCTTCTTGTCCAGTAGTTTGTCTTAATATATTGAGAGAGTATGATAAGGGGCCAAGATCACAGACTTTGGAGTAAGATACACCTGAGTCTAAATCTGAGCTCTGCCACTTATTATCTTCACGCAATCAGCTTAGAGAGAATATTTCCATTGAAGCTATCCTATTCATGTGTATTTTCTTACCTGCCATCTTATTTTTGAAATATATTAATCTAATTGTCTCCAACCCTAAAAGATTTAATGATCCTTCACTGTTTAAGGGTCGAACCTAAAACAATAAAAAATAAAATCAGTATTTCAACAAAACCTTCAAATATTAAATCATAAGACTTTTGGTCTATATATAAAGCACAAACCATTAAGACCTTTAATTTATCCTTCCTCATCCTCTTCCAAATGTAGGACTCTCAGAAAATCAACAAAAAAATTAACATTAATTCTGACTGGAAAGGTACAAAATTATCTAATGTGAACAAAGTTATAATGACAACATTTTTAAAGGAAGACTATTCTGGGCAAAAAAAGAAGTAGAAATACATTTAAACCTTAAATTTGACTTTTTAAAACCATATGCTTATACAGAAAGGATACCAAGTGATTATACTAATATATCAACACAGATACTTTTAGAATTTTATTTGAACTGAATGTACATATATGAGACAGATGAAATTGTACAACACAGAGGAAAAACTGCCAATAGATGGTGATGGGGCACTGGTTATCCCTACTTCACAACATACACAAAAAATCAACTCCAAAAGGATCAAAGATATAAATGTAACAGGCAAAACTTTCACATTTTTGAAAGAAAATAAAGGTCATAACTTTATGACTGTGAGGTAGGACTTTCTTAAAACAGAAAATAGATAAACCTAAAGGATAAGAATGATATATTTAACTACATTTAAATTTAGAATAAATTTTCAGCAAAACAGCATAATTTATTGTTATTTTATAATAAGTGTTCATCATCATAAAAATTATAGATAGGTCACAAACAGGGAAAAGATTCATCACACCCATTACTAACCCTGTATCTGTAATATATAAAGAATTTCAATAAATATGTAAGAAAAAGATGACAAATCAAACAGGAAAATGAGCAAAAAGACATGACCAGGCATTTCACAGAAGAGCAAATATAAATACTGAATAAACATAAAAAGATTATAAACAATACGGTTGACAGAGGACATGCAAATGAACACTTCAATGAGATACCACTGCATAACCATATATAACGGCTCTAGAACTATGAATTCTAACAATGGCAAGTGTGGAGAGGATGAGTCAGTAAAAACTCATATATTGCTTGTGCGTGGGAGTGTCAACTGGTACCATTACTTTGGAAAATAAAACCTGACACTGTCTTATAAAGTCGAATGCGTGCATTCCCCATGTCCCATCAGCTCCATCCCTCGGCATGTGACTTAAAGAAACTGCTGCACACGTGCCCCAGAAAGCACCTGCAGCCATGTCCACCACACTAAAAAGGTAGGAAATAATTCAAATGTACTAACCAGAGAACAGATAATTTATGATCTATTCACCCAACAGACTATTTTATGTAGTGCAAAGCAATGAACAACATGTAACATGGTCCATGTAACAACATGGAGGAGTCTTAGAAACACAGTAAATGCACGAAGAAAGCAGGGCAAAGGTGACATACAACATAACATTTTATAATCTCAAATGCAGGAAGAACTGAATAATGTACTGTTTGGGAATATTTAAATACACAAAAAGTTCTGGATTTTCAGTAAAGCAAGGAAATGATGAACACAGCATTAGGGATAGTGATTTTTCCTGGAAAGAGGCAGGAGTCTGGATAAGGGAAAAATACACAGGTATTTTTGTAATGCTCTGGCTCTTAAGTTAGGAGCAGGTTCATAAGTGATCAGTTTATTATTAAGCTTCATACAAGTCACATATTCCTTCATATATGTTGGAAAATTTACATAATAAAAATAAAAGGGAAAAACTAATTGTCATCAGCCCAAATTTACAAACTAGAGGACTGTAAATTTTGCTTTATATAATGCAGCAGTATTTACAAGAGCTTTATTCACTGCTGATGTAGTTTAAAATTGGGGAAGATTCTGAAATACGATTTTGGCTACTTTCTTTTACCTATTCTTCTAAACCCTGTCCCCCAACTAATGATACATGCCACATATATCTATATGAAACTAATACACTTCACTTTTGCAAAACAACCGTTCTATACTACTTGCAAAAATTTTCTTTATGTTATCATAGGGAAATATTATGGGAAAATATGTTTTATTTTCCCATATGTGAAAATATGTGAAACCTTTATTTTATAATCATGAGATGTTTCAACACAGTTTGGTTCTAATTTTAATCACTTTTCTAGGCTTTAAATCTGTCTTCACAGGATTTCAAATTGCATACCATTATGTGAAAAACACTTATAATTAAGAATAACACATTCCCTCAGAGCTCCTTAAAATACAGTGGAAGATAATACTGGCATTTTCGGTTGTAGGATGTATTCTACTTATTTGAAATACAATGTGAAAAAAATAGTGTAGTGTTGAGCTAATTATAAAATTAACCAGCTTGATTTGTTTTTTTTTTTCACTTTTAAACTAGGTTCCAAGTTATCGATTACATATGCCAGAAAATGCTGAATTAGTGAAAAACAGCTAAATAGTCCCATTAGTGTTACTTACACTCATTAGTTTGCTTAGCCATATTTTAATGGTAAATTACCTTTTTGAGTGGGAGAGTCTGAATCCATTCCATGGAGTTCACATCAAAGATGTCAACTGCATTTTCACTGTACACGGAGAGATAGGGTGCGTTGTAACCTGGGAGAAGGGAATAGAGAACAGTTGCCTGGTTGCTTTTAACTATTAAACCCAAAACATTTTGAAAGCTCTATGCTAAATAACTATAGAGTGGAATCCCACCTAAATCCTACTGTTATCATATAGTACCCACATCAAAACCTTTTCGAAGTAAACAGCACATGAATCACAAATGAAGAGATTTTATAGCCACTGTAATACAGAAGGATCCTGTTAACACCAAAAGAATAGTATTCCCCTGCCCAACACTACTTCTATAAAGGAACTACTTTACATTTTTAAAGTATCTGATTCCTAACGTAGTTAAGCTATTGACAGTGAAACAAACTTACAGAGCAGAGAAATCTTTAGGTAAGTGTTCGAGTCAGCTATGAATGTCTGATAAAGCACCTGGCGCAGTTACATGCATAGGGTAGGTACTCACTATGTACTTAGTGAAAGAATGAAAATCAGTAAACGGTGATACAAGCAAAGAGAGATTAAATGATTGATCTAAACTAAGGTCACAAATTAAATTTTTGGCAGAGCTATTCATAAAAGCCAGCTATTCTAATTCTTACTCCATATTAGAAGTAAAACCCTGAATTATTACCTGACTAGGTTACAAAACAGCAGTCATTCTAAATATGATGCCATAGATAAAAGTATATATTTCAGGAGAAACAAAACATTAAGTATAATTACGTCTGAGTCTGTGGGATCAGAATTATTTTTCTTTTTGTCTAGATTTTCTAATATTTCTATAATAAGCATGTATGGCTCTCCTAAACTTTCTTCTGCTGAACCTTCACACTTGACGGTACTCACAGCCATCACTCTTCCTATCCTGTCACAGTGGAAGACGTTTTCCTCCTCCTGCCCCACACCCTCCCCCAGGGTTCTGAATTCCATCCTTCCTGGTCTTCTGGGGGATCTTACTCCAGTTTCTCCATTTACACAGGGTCAACCTTTCCCTAGTTCCCTAGTGGCTATTTCCCTCCAGCATTTAAACATGCTCAAGGACCTGCCACTAAAAACAAAACATTCTGGTTTGGAGAGTCCTCCTCCGCGCCTCTACAGAGCCTGGTCTTCTGCTATCACAGCACTTACATTCTATTGCAACTCCTCGCTTTGTCGTGAATCTATTCACTGCACTCTATGCTCTGCGAGGGTAAGACTGTCTATTTTGCTCATTGTTATGTCTTGTACAGTGAAATGGCACATGAGTATTCCAAAATTTATTAATGTCTTAATATTTTCTGAAATAGTGTAATAGGCCATTTTATTTTATTTTTTTTAGGGTTTGGTATTTTTTGTGTTTTTTGGGGGAGCGGAAGGGGAACAAGACTTTATTGGGGAACAGTGTGTACTTCCAGGACTTTTTCCAAGTCAAGTTGTCCTTTCAATCTTAGTTTCAGGGGGCGCAGCCCACCATCCCTTGTGGGAGTCGAGGAGTCGAACCAGCAACCTTGTGGTTGAGAGCCCACTGGCCCATGTGGGAATCGAACTGGCAGCCTTTGGGGTTAGGAGCACGGAGCTCCAACTGCCTAGGCCACGGGGCTGGCCCCTATAATAAGCAACTTTAAATATCTACCTATCTAGATAAAAAATGTAAAACTGAGTAAGACTTCTAGTAGATGCTAGACGACATCTTTACATAACTGATTAAATAACACACTTAGTAACTACTTCTCCAGAAGTCTTATGACCTATGAATAATCACAAACACTATGTTTTTCAGGACCATGAAGGAAACTAGGGTTATTTCAAAATACAATAGCACGGGTTAAAAAATCCATCTAAGTAAAATATTCCATAGAAAGATTACCTTTAACTATATGCATGACTGTGTTGAACTGTTGCACTATCTACACATGGGGACTTTTTATAAACAACATAATACTTTGGAGAAACCTTAAGGATGACTTAAAAAAATAACCTGCTATTAACAATGACCACTTCTAGGAGACGAAGTGGAAGGAACAGAAAGAGACAGGAAGGTACGACAGCCAAAGGAAGAGAATCTTACAACAAGAGGAAGGGCTTGCCGGCCACATCAGCTCCTGCTGCCTCGATCTTCGGCCCTGGCAGTCAGTGTACACCCCAATGCTGTTAAAACACAGCAGGTATTCCTTACTGGAGATCTCCACTGCGCAGATGGCATCCATTGGTTGATGTGCAATAAATGATAGTGTGTGGTCGTTTGAATGGAGCATACTGTACGGACTTCCTTCTCCATTCAAGGGGTATCTTAGAAACCCTGACTGGAATCCCACACAGAGGTGTTCACTGAAGATTGCCATCCATTGGACGTTATATGGGACTTGAATTTCCTTAAATTTTCTGTGACGGGTCTTGCTCTGAAATAGTTCGTAACAGAGGACCTGCCTTTTCATAGCCACACACAGGCATGTAAGAGCTCCATGACGCACTTTCCCAGAAGTTATGGTTTGACACCCTTTAGTTTCTGCCAGCTTATAAAAATCAGTCTCTCGTCCGTCCAAAGCTGACATAGGAAAAAGTCGTACGTGACGATTTCGTCCTGAGATGACAGCAACAAGCTGATCATTTGGAATGAGTTCAATCTGATGAATCTTCTTATTGTCACCAACTCTAATAATTTCTATGCAAAGGAACAGTAATAAATCAGATGCAAATTAATGTCGTTTATTCATTAATCATATCCCAATTACAGTCAAAAGGATATACATACGTCAATTTATTATAAAGAGAATAAGAGCTCAGAAATCATATGGAGAAAAAGGAAGATAATTATACCCATTACAAGATAATTTAACTGACCTATAGTAAAGTATAGTAAAGTATTAAATTTAGCACTGAGATTTTTGGCAGCCAAGGCAAAGAATTCCTGTGTGATAAAAGCATGCCAGATTTTCAAAAAACAAAACAAACAAACCTTTTTACTGGCACTAAATTCTAGGGAACTTTACCATAGGGTTTCTATTTTTTATAAAATGAGTAACTCATATTTCACTAAAGGTATTTTTATGGGTAACAAATTAATGAAGTTTAATACTTTGTTTTCCCATGATCTAACGATATAAAGATAGAACACTGTATTCAAAAATGCTAAATTAAATTGGCTCCTTTTTAGTTCATCCAATATTTAATTTCTCTCCAGGAAAAAATCTGTTGTAATAAACTGTGGGAAACAAACACATTTTAATGACTATTACCTCTTCTAGTACTATTAGTACAATGGAAAAATCAAGTTGTATTTTCTTTCATGTACCTTCTTTAGAAATGCAATCTGAGGTCATACAGCAGAACTATTAAATAAAATTACACAAAAAAGACAATCCACACTTGGGAAGTTCTAGAACTTAGGATCATTAAAGATATTAAAAAATCATCTTTTGACTTATCAAATTAGGTCTGAAAAATGTTAATTATAGAATAAATAAGAGCAAATTCTATTTATTTTTAGAATTTAGAATCTAGAGTTTAAAATTTTCTAATAACATATGGTTTAAAGTTACCCCACAGTAATTAAGTTTTCTCTTACCATCTTTGGTGACATGAACAACAAATAAACCTTCTTCATTTCCCAAAGCTATCCTTTCATGATCTATGCAAGATATAAATATGAAACATTTCTATTAGGTAAAAAACTGTGTAAAACTTATAGAACAGATAATTAAAAAATTTGGTAAAAAAACAACACTGAAATAAATAATTTAAAAATAGCAATAACAATTTGTACTATTAAATTTCTTTTTAGATTACAGTCGTAAATATTATCTCATGCCTTTTTAAATAGATAATTAAAAATAATCTATATCAATACTTATAAAAAGTAAATGTTTATTTAATAAAAGGTGAAAAAAAATAAAAGCTTAGTTTGTTAGTGCCCGGGGTTCAGTTCCATTTCTTGTTTTGGGAGGGAAAGACTGTAAAAGGCATTTGCAGTCTGTTCATTAAATGTTTTATTATTTACTAGAAAGTAGCAAAAGAGTTGGATGTGTACAAAGGAATATAACAAAAATTTAAACATCCACACATCGGAGCTGCCATTTATTTGAGAGCATTTTATATGCAAGGCACTCTGTGTTATGTATTACATCTTATTTAAACTTCCAAATAACCTGTGCAAGGCAATTAGTATGTATATTTTACATAGGAAACTTATGCTTTAAGAAATTAAACAGCTTGTTTTCACGCAAGCAGAGAATATACTTAATAGGTTAATTTTTAGCGCTGTTACTTTTTCAGAAGAAAACATATTTGAAAAGTGTTTACTGAGAAACAAAACTCTAGTATGCTCTCATTCACTCAATATACACTTACTGAGCATCTGCGACACAACACACACTGCGCTGGACACTGGGGATTCCTAGATGAAAGCCAATCCCTGCTGACAAGGTCGATTAGTAAACAATTACGTTAACAGGATAAATGTCATAAATTCATACCTATGATTGCAGCTGCCTGGGTTGTTTTAATGAGGGGTAGAGTGCTGTCATAAGCCTCTTTGGGAACATAGACTGAGCGGTCTCTGAATTTGTTTTTCTTCAAAATCTTGTGCAATTCACCGAGCACTCCCACCCACTTACTCTTCTCATTCTCACTATCTGCTAGCATCAGGATCGAACATTTGTTATTAGAGGCTGAGAGCTGGGAAGTTGTGACCTAGAAAAAGTGAATCAAAATTCATGATTTTAGAAAACAGACACCTTTAAGCGAGTTTGATGCTTATGCCAGCCAACAAAATGAGCATTCATTAAGTGATTCCTTTAGATTTCATGGCAAAGCGAAGGTAGCAGGTACCATTGTAAATGTTAGTAACATTTTTATTTTCTTTGCTATGAAGTGCTAGAATACTATCACTAAAAATGCATCGCATATACTCACATAACAGCAACTACCATTGACTAATTACTGGGCACTGATCAAAGCACTTCAACTCATGCAACTCTCTCCACATCTTCATCAGATAGGTATTGTTATTACGTCCTGATTTTATACATGAAAGAACTGGACGCAGAGAAGTTAATCTCCCTAAGGGCACACAGCAGACTGGGATCCCAGGATCATGCTTGTAACCACTACACCATACTGATCTTCAACTCGTTTTAAAAAGTCAGGAATGCTCAGAAATACTTACATGCTGTGTTATTTCATACCAATAACTCACATTATCTTAGAGAAGATCAGATCACTTTAGTTACTATTTAAATGAAAGCTTATCATTATGCAAACAGCACTTAGAACAGATTTAAATTTTATGGATCTTTTATTAAAAGTAATTTAAGCATCAGTGACAATAAAATCCCACTATTTTATCAGTTATAGATAAGAAGGCCTCTTTAGTTTTCCTTGGTGGCTACAGAGAGAATTAACAGTTGTTTGCATGGGAATTGAGACTAAATATAGTCTTCGTCTAACCTTCCTTACATAGAAGATTCACAGACATATACTAAGCATATAGGTCTTTTCTTTTTGCCTCTGTTATCTTAATTCACCAATTCAAGACTGCCCTGTGGATAGCCTCCAAAGATGGCTGCTAACAATTCTGCCTATGGAATTTCATTCTTCTTATCAAAAAGTGGAGTCTATTCTCTTCCTCTTAAATCTAGGCTGACCTCATGACCTGCTTTGACTAGCAGAAAGCACAAGGGTTATTATGCCTGTTTTGGGCCTAGTCTATAAAAGAGCTGGCAGCTTCTTTGGCTCTCTTGGAAGCCAGCCAGAGAGCTCAGCCAGACCACTGAACCACATGGAGAGAGTTCACAGAGAGAACTGAGACCGCCCAGCAAAGAGCCAGCACCAAAACCCCAGATATGAGAGTAAGATCATTTTGGATATTCCAGATCCAAATGAGCTGAATGCAGCCACATGAGAGACTCCAGTCAACAACAAAAGACCTACAGAATGGTGAAAAACAAATCACTATCGGTTAAGCCACTAAGTTTTGGAGTGGTTACTGCAAAGCAATATAACAACACACCTTAATTTTTTTTTCTTTTTTTTTTTTTAATTAATTTTATTGGGGTGACAATTGTTAGTAAATTTACATAGATTTCAGGTGTATTACATCGTCTATAAATCCCATTGTGTGTTCACCACCCAGAGTCAGTTCTCCTTCCATCACCATATATTTGATCCCCTTTACCCTCATCACCCCCCCCCCACCCCCTTACCCTCTGGTAACCACTAAATTATTGTCTGTGTCTATGAGTTTTTGTTTCTCACACCTTAATTTTTAAAAGGAGATTTTAGAAGAAACTTCTATTTTTAAAAAACTTGAGAAATCTCACACTTATTTCATTTTCCATATGGTAGTATTTATTTGAAAATTCAATTGTGACTCAAAATTGTCGTCCAAGGGGAAGCCTATTTTAGCAGCCATAATCATGTGGCTTTCACTAAGTAGTATTTAATTATTTAATTAAATACAGATCTTTCAGTAATTAAATATTTACTTAGCATTAATTGTCTACACATACAAGTGTTCAATGACACGAGTATATAAATGAATACAGGATTTGGTTCTATTCCTAGTAAGCTTCTGATTTATACGGAGAAGCGAAACATACTCATTAAAAATAAATAATTCAGTGATCAAATTATAGCACATACTTACTCTAAATATACAGGGTATATCTTTTCGACCTGCATGAATAACATCAGAAGCCAAAACTGAACTCACAGAAAATTCTTCATCCCTGAAGGAAAAGTGAAACATTAAAAGTCAGTTTATGTAGGTATGTGTGTGTGTGTGTGTGGGGGGGGGTGTCTTAGGTATGTATCCAAATAACACACATGAAGCAATCCTCAAAACTTAATTGCACAAAGTATCCAAATTAAGTGTTTTTAAAAGTTTGATTTTTTTTCCCCTCCATTGTAATTGATAGTGCCCAAAGTATTAATAATTTATCAAGAGTTTAACAGCGGCACATGATATGAGAGGTAGAAACAATTCCTGGCTTACCCAAAGTCCCAGGCCAGTAAGTATAAAAGTAGGACTGGATGTGAATGCTGGTCGGGCTCCAGAGTCTCCAGCAGACTGGACCCTTTTGCTTCCCATAATACATCTCATGTGCCCTCAACATAGCTCATCTGATATTTTACTGTTCTTTCAACACCTAAAACAGATTTGCTCCACAATAATTTATTTTTTGTGATTTCCTTAATTTGGTTATTGGTATCATCATTCTGTTGCTCTTGGAGATTTGACGTCTTATCTTTGATTCTTTTCCCTATCTTTCTACAATTAGTCCTTGAGCAGGCTCTGTCAGATTTTCCTTGGTAATATATCTTGCATTTATCCCTTCATATTCCATATTTATAAGAAAGATAGCATGTTAGAGATGCTGGCATGAAATGCTAGTGTGAGCCATCCTAGTTTTGATGAGGAAGATCTGAACTGGAAGTATATGTTTTGAAGTCATCAATGCAGGAGATTGGCTGAAGCTATGGGAGTTAGTAAGATCACTCCAGAATGCCTCCAGTTCCGAGAGGTAGGGGAGAGCACTCCAAGGGGCAGAGGAAGAGTCTGAAAAATGAGACCAGAAACTTTCCAGAGATGCACTTACTTAAATGTTTACCAGTTCAGTATATATTCCAAGAGCGTGTCTGATTTTGAGATTTCTATTTCCTTTCCTCACATTGGAATTATACTCTAAGCCTTTATTTTAGGTGATGATATAAATCCCACACATTAGGCCTCCAATATCCCAGCAACCTTTAAGCAGGACTTTTGGATTCAAACATTAGCTTCTTTTCTCTGAACCCTAGCCCCAACATACTCAACACATACACGCACAAACTGTTCTATTACGACTACTTCCTAGTTTTAATTATCTTACTATAGCAATATTAGTAAATTAGAAAATTAACACAATAGATTTAAATAAAAACACAGCAATATAATTAGAAGAAAAATCAGACATCTTTTATTCCCATGTTACAAAGATACACATATTTTCACCTTTGAAAGCAGCTTACCTCATGTCAATCACTTGACTGACTATCACACTAGGCTGAGATGTTTTGCCTTCTGCAATATCGTACAGAAAGAGTTTGAAGTCACAAACTACAGCCAATGCTCTTTGCCATCCTTTCTTCACTCCAGCTGGCTTAGGGATCTTAGACAAACAAACAAACAAACAAAAACAATTCTAACTGTCAACCACAGCCTCTGTAATCACATATGTACTTACATGGTGAAAACCTGAAGATAATGTACATGTGTTAGAAGTCTGCCACTTTGGTAAAGTAGCAGAAAGAACACATATATCACCAATAACATGTGAGAAAACGTGAGAATACATTCTAACACTGAAGGACTTTTTATTCTGAAAAATTTTTAAATGGCACCATTTTAATTTTCACTAGCAATTCATTAAAATGACATTCATGGATTTCTTTCTAAGTAGCATAAAAGTCAAATTTGGTAGTAAGATGAAATGTAGCTTACACTTTAAATATTACTGGAGATTACAGGTAAGATGATGCTTTGATAATACATCATACTGCCTAAGCATATGCCAATTCTCCCTCTAGCAAGACCGAGTGCCAAAGACTCTTATGGAGATATCGACATTGTTCATTACAAGAGAAGGACAGCACAGAAAATTGTGAAACATTTTGGAATTTATTTCCAAGCAAAAGCTAGGTTTTTGTTTTCAAATCATTACTTTGGGTGAAATAAAACTGTTAGATAAATTTTGTTTACGTAATTTTCTGTCAAGGACTATGTTTGTAAGGTGACTGGATTTTATTTTAATTCATTAATAAACCTTAAAAGATTAATCTAAATCCAACTTAATCATACTTACCCTGACATAACCTTCATAGGCTGTCCCTATTCCTTTCTGAGGGTCTATACCCAGGGGACCTTTCGTCTGTTCAGGAGGAACTGGACACACAGTTGGAGCTTTGTTTACACAAGTTATATGACACGAGAATCCACACACTTTTGGAAGGAAAAAGAAGAAACAACGTTCAACAAAAATTCATTTTTACAAAAAGGAAATTCACTGAGCATTCTTTACATGCAAGGTACTATGTTAGATGAATGCTTATTTCTGATTTTATTTTAAACAACTGTTTTTGTTATTTGGGGAGCTGATTCATTTGCTTACCAAAAGAATTTCAATGAGAAATAGTGAATTTTTGTTTATACTATTGTAATTTTATTATTCTGTGTTAACATTAATGATCAAAACAAGAAGCAAACAGAAGGAAAAAACATCTAACTTTCTGACTAAAACGGCTGATTTAAACTTTGAATTCCTAAGAGCCGTTTCTGGAGTTTTCTCTATCGCTTCATCTCACTGCAACTTGATCTATGCCCTGAAATTTCTCTTGCAAGAGTCATTAATGGATGTGAAATTACCTGATATATTTGCAACATCTGGCAAACCTTACCCATCCCTCTTTTTGAAAATGAAATTGTTCAATGATTAAAAAGTTGTCAATTAAGGATAAATTTTGGGAGTCACTGATGTTACTACATATATTTATACTACTCTTAAGGTAGATAATAACTGTACTTCATTGAATGCTTTTAATTTTTCTGTAACGATGTAAGAAAGGCACAACTACCTCTCCATTTACATATGCCTTGCCCTGTGGCATTGCTGGAATTCAAACCCAGGCCATCTGGCGCAGAGCCTACACATCTAACTACTAACAATAGTGCCAGGGTACCTCTTGATACTCACATGATGAACTTGAGATTTTAAGACAAAATGATAAATAAAAATAAACTCAAATTTTATGGAGAGTTGGTTGGGTGAGAATTACAGGTTAAAATATTTAAAACAAGCTTCTTTGGAGGTGTTAAGACACTAAGAATATCTACTTAGATAATTCCTACTTGAAGGGGGGTCCTGGAGAGTATTTGGGAAAGAATAAGAGAGGAACTGAATGGATATCATGTGGCAATCTACACACATGGGGCAATGGATTGTACATCATAAATGAGTATTGTGAAACCAACAGAGAGGCAAGATGGACTAGTACTGTCTGTCAAAAACTATCCGAACTTCTATAAGACATCTCAGTCACTTATAAGTAGAGTGTCTAACAAGTTATAACTTGTTTTATTGAGCAAAAAAAAAATCTTACCTCCAAAAAGGAGTGGAAGCAACAAAATAATTATCCTATACTAGATCTAATTTTAATCAACCAGGAAGAAATAAAAATGACAGGAATATTTAGAGGCTGCAACTACATTATCATAACATTTAAGAAAGCCTGGCATAGTTTAATGTGTCCCCACAGCTTTATAGGGTAGGCTTCCAAGGGTTTGAAGAAAAGATAGGCACAATTTCATGACACATGAGACTCGAGGAGGTGACATAGTTGGGAAGATCTCAAAAAATCCTACTACGAAATTGCAAATGATTCTGATGCACAAAAAATGGTAAGGAACCTAAAGCCAAGTAGCTGTCCAGGATTCCTTCTGATAAACATATTTTAAAATGACATTTATAAGCACAGTTGACCTTGAACAAAATGGGTTTAAATTGTGAGGATCCATTTACATGTGAACTTTTTTCAGTAAATACTGTATGTAAATGTGTTTTCCTTATGATTTTCTTGATGACATTTTCTCTAGATTACTTTAAGAATACAGTATATAACGCGAAATATGTGTTGATCGACTGTTTATGTTATCTGTAAGGCTTCATTTAGGTCGGCAGTAGGCTATTAGTAGTTAAGTTTTGAGTGGTCAAAAGTTATATACAGATTTTTACTGTGCTGGGTGGGGTAGGGGTTGGGGCCTCTAACCCCTGTTTTGTTCAAGCATCAACTATACTGGCTAAGTTCCAAAATAAGGCAAAGCTTAAAAACTGTACAAATTCTCTTCTTTTGGCTTCACAAACACCTTCCCAGTCAGATATAGGCTATGCCATCGCAGAAAACCTTGTTATCTTTACCTTTCCCCTTCCCTTCCCTTCACTATGTTTTCCAAGGCTCTGTCCTCATACATGGTCTCTTTTCATCTACGTGTGCTTCCTGCATAATGTCATTCACATTCATCACTTCATACGCTCCAAATTCTCAAATCTCTACTTCCCAACCCTGACCATTTTCTCTGGCTCTAAACTCATGCATCTAGCAACCTAGTTAAGATAACGCAATCTGGATCTAACACTCTGGTTGTGAGAACTAACCAAACAGGACGCACTGCTTTAAGGTGCTATTAATTTCCCTCTATTCAAAGTAGTCAAATTGGAGCGAACGACAGTGTGTACTCAAGGGGAACACATGCACCTGCTGGAGACTGACTACCTCCTTCGAGGTCCCTTCCAACCCTGACAGCAAGAAATGGAAACTAGCATTAGAATCTGAATTAGCAACTATTTCCTCATCTTTTTTATGAGATATACTGGTAAATTATATATAAGGCATTGTTACAGTAGCAAGTCTCATTTGATTTAAAAACGGCACATTTCTAAAATATACAGAAATCATATACCTCATTATAACTTATATCATTTTCATTTCGGAAGTCTTAGGAAAAATAAAGTGGTGCCCAAACAAATATACTATGTTTGCTGTTCAGATGACCTCTGACCTCTCATCTCTCCGAATGTGAGCTCCTGAGGGTGGGTTCTCTGTCTCCCCATCTATAACTGCATCCCCAGGGCCAAGAAGCACAGAGTGGGCCCTCCATGAACATGTGATGGATGAATCAATGAATGGTAGGAAAAAACCTCTGCTGTTAACACTAGGAATAAAATGTCTTTTGAGCATGTGGCAGACACTTATTATTTCTGAAAAGATACTGCACTGCCTTCTTTTCAATAATAATTTCTCTAATAAATTAAATAAGGTTAAAATTAAATGAATAGATTCAAGGATAACTTGCACGTCTTCTGTCACATAGGTTAATGGTGTTTTGGAACCACAAAATCATCTGAATAATAAAACAAAGGTTAATGAAACATATTTAAATATATCTCTCTTGAAAAAAGTTTCTAGTGACCACCTGTCTAGCTTCTCCAATATTCAACAGACTTTAGCAAGGTGCTCAGTTTATTGTCTCTATTCCTGTTATCCAAAGAAAAGCTAATAATTAAATACAACAAACATTTATATACCAGAATAACGTTATTTGATTACAATTTAGGTAGTAAATGTTAGGACTCTAAAGCCACATTTTCTTACCATTTTGTTCTTACCTTCACAGGCACAGCCCTGTCTTATCAAACCCACCATCAAAGAGGTACACTGATGACATTTGGTAGGAGTAGTAAAAGATTTGACAAAAAACTGGTGCGTCTTGCGCTACAAAACAAGTCAATAGAAACATACACATTGGTTATTTAAAGGATTTTCATCAGGTGAATCTCTGTGCCCCACACTAGCTACTAGAATGTTTCTCAATAGTAGTAGAATGAATTCTTTTCATTTCTCACCACATCTTTCTATAATCTATACTCTTCAAATATTTTTATTAGGCAATACTGAAATTATGCTTAAATAACAGAAGTTAAGTGATAATTGCTCTTGAAGGTCACTTAAAGTTACAAAATAAGCTGGAGCTTTCTTGTGGCTCAGAAATTTTGACTTCAGGATTTTTATCAATTCTTCATATTATTCTTTAGCAAAATATGTAAAAAATTTTCATATTTACACCTATAAAGAAATTTTGTTACTTTATAGCTTCTATCATTTTTCTTAATTTCTTTTGAAATACTGATTGTAGTTTTCATTGGTTTTATAGCCATGTCTTTCTGGCATACTTTCACTTTTTGTTAAAGATACATTGTTCTTTATTCGCTTTTTGTGCGTGAGACTTGACTGCAATCAAATTTTTAAGTGAAATAACTTTTCCTGCACTTTTATGAGGGAGGGGTAGGCTGGGGATTGCACTGAATGTGCAGACTGCTTTGGGCAGTACAGACCCAAAATCGATACTAGTATTTTAACAATATTATTTCTTCCAATCCATGAGCAACAGAATATCTTTCCATTTATTTGTGTCTTTTTCAATTTCTTTCATTACAGTCTTTTAGTTCTTAGTGAACAGATTTCTCACCTCCTTCGTTAAATTTATTCCTGGGTATTTTATTCTTTTTGATGCAATTGTAAATGGGATTATGTCCTCAATTTCTATTTCTGATAGCTTGTTGTTAGTATATTCAAGAGTATTTTCAAAGTTTGTTTTTTTTTAAATAATAAACATACCAAATTCCTGTATATCCGAGAATACTTTTAACATGCTCTCAGCTTTAAGTGATAATACAGCTGAATTAAAATTTTAGGGTTCAAACTCTTTTTCTTGAACACTTTAAACATATTTCTTTTTTAAAGATTCTATTGGGAAAGGGGAACAGGACTTTATTGGGGAACAGTGTGTACTTTCAGGACTTTTTCCAAGTCAAGTTGTTGTCGTTTCAATCTTAGTTGTGGAGGGCACCGCTCAGCTTCAAGTTGTTGTCCTTTCAGTCTTAGTTGTAGAGGGCGTAGCTCAGCTCCAGGTCCAGTTCTTGTTGTTAGCTGCAGGGGGCACAGCCCACCATCCCTTGTGGGAGTCGAAGCCGCAACCTTGTGGTTGTGAGGATGGGCTCCAACTGAGTCATCTGGGAGCTCAGTGGTAGCTCAGCTCAAGGTGCCGTGTTCAATCTTAGTTGCTGGGGGCGCAGCCCACCATCCCTTGAGGGAGTCAGAAGTCCAACTGGCAACCTTGTGGTTGAGAGCCCACTGGCCCACGTGGGAATCGAACCGGTAGCCTTCAGCGTTAGGAGCATGGAGCTCCAACCGTCTGAGCCACGGGGCTGGCCCTGAACATATCCTTAATTGTCTTCTTGCATCTAGTGTTGCTGTTGAGGAGCCTGACATCAATTTGATTTGTTTACAGACATTTGCTCTTTCTCTTTGAAAGTTTTTAGAGTTTTTCTCTTGATCCTTAAATTTTACTATAATGGATGTAGGTGTGTGTTTTTTCTTATCTACTCTCTTTTGCACATGATATATTTATATATGAGATTTTTCATTTAATTCTAGGTCATTATTTTTTAAGTATTCTTTAAGTATTTTTCTCCCTTTTGAAAGTCCTACTATGTAGATATTACTACTTCTGTCATGTAGCTTAACTTTCATATTTTCTATCTCATTAACTTGTTTTTCTGCTATATCATTTGCATAAAGCCATCTACTGAGTTCTTTATTTCAGCTGTTAATATTTTTATGTCAAGCACTTACAAATTATTTTTCTTCATAAGTGCTTTATCCTGCCCCATGTAACCAACATACTTCCTGTCTTATCTCTTTGAAGACATTTATTATGTTTACTTTTCTTTCACATTCTGTCTAACTTCAAAGTTTTGCTTTATCTGGCATTGGTTACCATATTTTGCTGTGTATAATGTGTACTTTTTTCCCAATTTGTGAGGGAAAAATAAGGATGCACATTATACATGGGTAGTTCCAATTCTGTATCTACATACATATTTTTAATTTTTTTATTTATGCTTGTGAGTTAAAAGTGTAACTCTAGAAATCAATGGCGATATACGTATGCAAAATATTCTGGAATATGATAATTGTTTTTGTTGAACTTAACGAACTTGTGACGACAAAGAGTTCTTGGTCTTCTGTGATGCCTAAATATTGTAAATTTGTTACTGGTACACAAAATTTCTTGTACCTTGTATCTGTTCTTGTGTTTTGTAATTATCTGTTACATAAAATTTCTTGTATCACAATATGTTAAAAAAACGAATGCTAAAATTCCTTTATAATACAAAAACAAGTACCTAAATGTAGACAAATAAAAATTTGAATTAAAAAATTAAAACGAAAAGGTTTTTTCCCTGAAAGTCTGGGCCAAAAACATGGCTGCGCGTTACACATGGCAAAATACAGTATTCTGTTTGTTGCTTTCTTTTATATCAGTTATACTTTTGTATATTTTATTAGTTTTTAGATCCATCAATCTCTCTTATTCTGTAGTTTAACCAAGGTTTATGTTCTGCAGACAGCGATTATTACAGTTTTCCAATTCCTAGAATTTTTTTGTAGGAGCTTCAGATAAGCAACTCAATCTTCATGTTCTTCCATGTACAATACTTCAGTCACAGTCGTGTTGAAAACAATTTTTTAAAAAAAGAAAATTCACCTGAATTTTTCACTAAGTATTTCTCTTTTTCAGTGGTTTATTAACCTCAACCTTAGATTCTTCCACAAGCGGCCTCAACTTTAATGCCTTCCTTACAACACATCCTCCCAGTACTCCTCCTCACTGGAACAGACCTCAAAACACTGAATTTAAGAAGATGGAAACAAAACAAACTTTTTACACTCTTCCTGCCTTTCTCAGTGATGATGATTTCCATTTGTACAGAATTTATTTTCTTTTCAAGCTTTCATGTTTGTGATTTTAAGGAAACCAATAATAAAGATCACAGGAAATACAAGAAGCAGAAATCCATTCTCTCTTTTTTATTTTCAGAAGACATTATGCTCATAACTAGATTGAGTACCTTAGGTGGAAGGCCTGTTGAACCAGGGCACGCCTTTTTCCTTAAGGTTGGTGTGTGAACTGGAAGTGGAGTACAGTCAGCAGTCTGAATCCAGGGGCAAAAAAGGAAATACATGTTATGAAAAACCACCTATTTTAAACACACTAGAGATAAATCAAGGTAAATAAAGCCAAAGAAAACATCAATAAGGCAAAATATATCTGAATGAAGTTAAAATTCTCATTGTGTTGATAATTTATTTTCTGCCTGTAATATCTACAAATGAAGTATTTGTTCAATTAGTAAAAAATTATTTGTCTGGAACTTTAAAAACAATTTGGAAAAGAGAATCCACAGAAGAACACAAAAAAGTAATAGCATATAGTCTACATAAAAATGAGGATATTATTTTCAAGTTCATCTGAAAATGCCACATTAATTCTAAAAAGTATCTGAGTTTTTAGCAAGATTTATAATCAAAATATTTAGAAGATTCTTTTAACTCCTTGACTTCTACATACAGAATGCATAGTACATATATGGAACACAATTCCGTCGATGTTTGTGTATGTGTATGGGGATAAAGAAGAAGGGGGGGAAGGGGAGGAGGAGGAGCAGAGAAGAGAGAGAGAGAGAGAGAGAGAGAGAGATCAGTAGGATTTTTGTTCAGAAATTAATTTCCAAAGAATGGAGTTAGATTATTTAATATTACTGGAATTCAGAATTTACACACAAATTTAGTTACAAGAAATATCTTTATTTTATGGGGTATTATTGTAAGATAGTTTTTTGAATAAAAGGAACCAGTGATTTTACTGGGTATTACTGTGGAAGAGAGACATCACTTGACTGGCAAAGTGTGAAAAAAGGACAAGAAGGACTTCCTTAAGATGCTAAGTAAGCAAACGAGGAAAAAGCCAGCTTTGTACAAAAGGTAAAGAATATTCTAAAATATTAAGAGAAAAAATGGATGGTTTCTCTTTGCCTTTGTTGCTATAGAACCTCCAAAAGCAGAATATTTTATACATACTCGTGTTATAGCCTTAAAATGGAATTCAGTTGAGCTTCTCAGAATTTTCTGCTTAATTGTGAATTTAGTCCTAATTTAAATTTAATTTTCTTTTTAATAGCTTGAAAAAGATAAGTTTAAAAAGATAAATATGAGAGGAAGACTGAAAACCTATATAAAGTTAAAAAAACAATTCATAGGAAACAAAATTGTTATTAGAGTTTAAATAGAAAGTCTAAGAGAAGTTTTTAGAATTAAAAGGAGTGAAGCAAGGGCGCTAGATACAAGATTAACAGTGTTCATAAAGACCCGCAAGGCCTAATTTAGAAAGTGTATTTTTAAAATGATCCCATTTATCACAGCAACAAAAGCTTAAAGGTACCCAGGAACAAACCTAAGAAGCAACATGGAGTATACTCATGAAGCAAATAATGGGACTTTATTGAAGGAAATAAAAGAATAGATGAATAATATGTATATCCTGTTCATAGATGGGAAGACCCACTATCACGATGATGTCAATTTGATAAATTTACAAATTCAAATCCAATCGAAAGCCCCACATAGAATATGACAAGCTGATCCTAAAAGTCACATGTAAAACTAAAGAGTCAAGAAGAAAGGAAGAATATGGTGGGTGAGAGTGGGAGTGGTTGACCATACCACGTATTTGAGGGCTAGAGTAATTAAGACAATGTGATATTAGTGCAACAACAGACACAAGAACAATGGAAGAGAATAGAGAAACCCCAAACAGACCCATTTATACAAAGCAGAGGTAGCTTTACAAATCACTGGGGGAAATACAGGAGAGTTGGTTGTTCATATGAGAAAAATAAATTAGAACCCCATTCCCATAATGCCTAACAATAAATTTCAGTTTGATTAAGGTCTTAAATGTTTAAAAATACTTTTTTTAACTTTTAGAAGAAAATCTTTATAATTGCTGCAAAAGGGAAGACTTGTTTTAAAGACATAAAAAGCAGAAGTCACAAAGAAAAAGACAGATAAATATGGCTACCTTAAAATAAAAGCTATTGCAAAACAAAAAGATACCACAAATAACATTTGAAGTAAGCCACAGACTAGAAGAAAATATCTGCAATGCACATAAGCCAGCTAAGGATTCATATCCAGAATATATAAAGAACACTTATAATAGGAAAAATAATTCAATAGAACAATGGACAAAAGACATGAACAGGCAAATCACCACTGGCCAATAAACACATAAAAAGATGCTGAATAACACTTGAAATCAGAAAACGCATATTAAAACAAAACTGCCACTCCATACCCATCAAATTGGCAAAGGTTACTATCTGACAGTGTGAGGATGTGGGAAAATGGGAAATTCACACACACTGATGACAGGAGTGAAAACTGGTCCAAACACTGTGGAAAATAATTTGGCAAGATCTAATTAAAAGTTGAAAATGCACATAGCACACAACCCAGTAATTCCACTTCCAGATATATATGCTAAACAAACTGCACTTTTGCAAAAGCAGATAGCCATTAGGACGTTCACTTCAGTGTTGACTGTAATAAAAATCTGGAAACAACCTACATATCCAATAACAGGAGAATGGATAAATAGTTGTGGTATATTCATATAATGAAATATTATACAATAGTTATAATGAATGAATTAAGTGGACATATATCTGTACGAGTAAACCTCAAAAGCACAATGGTGAATGAAAAAAGCTGCAAAAAGATATAGATAACCTTTGTGTAAAATTTATACAACAAACATGTATTTTTTATGGATACAAATGAAATAAGCATGTGAAACCAAGGAAGAGAAGATGCACGTCAATTTCAGGGTATTTAGATATGTCTGTGAAAAGGGGAGAGAGAATGGTATATGGAAGGGTGTTTCAACTATCTGGAATATTCTTTCTTTGAATACAAATTTGTAAAAAATAGGACAAAATGGTCATATATGTTAAATTTGTGGGAAGTGGTACATGGGTGTTATTTATTCTTTGTATGCTGGAAATATTTCAACATTAAAACTTAAAATATTAAAACAATGAAAATCAAAAAAAGCAGAGGTTCTCATCAACCAGTCTGAGGCAGTCTACCGCAGGGTTGGAAAAAAACCAAGTCAGAATCTGAGTACAACTCATACTTCAGAGAGCTTTCTAAACAGAACTACCTGCTTCTACCGGGATGCTAGACACAGCTCTGGAGATGAAATGGGAAGCAAAGGAGCTCAGTCAGAACCGTATGTTGAGTGGACCAGAACTGCATCTTGAGGCAGGATGGTATTGACCAGGGTATAACATATCCTTCGGACTTGTTGAAAAAAATGATCTCTGTTGAGAAAATCGGCCGATTGGCTGTTTAAAACCATTGACTGACATGAGGTACAAATACAACAGGTTTTGTGCTATTAAAAGGCATGATTTCGCTGAATGCCTATTGCTGATTTAGCAGTTAGAATAAACTGTTCAGTTGCCAGCACTGGCAATTTTAATTTTAAGCTCTACTTATGAAGTAACAGTCATATCACGTCTTGTTAGATTTATTAGAAGAATGAAATATGAGAATGGAACTCTGACACTGCCAGATTTGTATCTGATAATTCCAAAATTTACGTAACTCTGTCCTCTGTTCTACATTGTTCTTTACTTAAAATAAAGACTACCTTCATGATTCAATAAATTTTCTGTCTATTTCAGGTTGAATTTTGGGGGACAATTTCCTACTTTGGTTTTAAACTCCTAGCTACATTATCAGTCAGATGTAATGATCTCCAATATACTGTGACTTAATACACAATATATTTGATTGGAAGAGAATCAGATTTCACTTGTTTCTGCAACTCCCTTTTTCCTGACACAAGTGAAAAGTTGGGGAGCAACACTGCTCCAGTGAGGCACCTTAACTGGCTCAGCTTCACTAGATGTGGAAGGAGGTGTGGACCGTGACTGGATGTAAAACTTGACGTTCGGACTCCGTACATATGTGTTCTCAACGGGATCGGTCTAGGAAAATAAGTCAGGAAAAACAAAAACCCAAGAAATCACTTTTAAACAATGAGCAGCTCTTAACAAACTTCTGTAAGGCATGATCATGATAACATTTCTTGAGAAAGGAGGGTAACAAATTTAGTTTGAATATTCACATTAGGGATGTGTCATACAAAGGCATAACCACTAGCTTTAATGCAAACAAAGGTTAAGAAAATACTTAACGAAATGCTCCAATTTTCACTGTTGATCTCTTACTTTGAGCACTGATCTCTACTATATGTTCTTCACGTGTATTCTACATGAAACTTTTCACAAAATAAATCATACATGTGAAATAAATAGAGTATTTGTAGAGATACGTACTACAGATTAGAGATAATTTTGTCCTTGGTAAGAAGGAACTGTGGTTCTCTACCAGGCATTAGCTGAAAGTAAAAGAATCTGACTAACCTATTAGCTTTGTGCTTGTCACTGAAGTAAATCCCTTTTTTACTTTGCAGCAGAAATATCAGCACTCATATTCAGGTGCTTCCTTTTAACCAAGTATTTTTAGAAACTGAAAATGCTTTGGGTTAAAACTTAGCCTAAAAGATCTTATGGAGCACATTGATGATATATTTAGTTAGGTGATTTTCAAAATTACTAGGATTGGGTCTTCAAAATGAAAGGAAACGAAGGTAATTTGGAGAGGAGGTAAGGGAAAATGTTTCAAATATGTTGTACAGCAGGAACAACGCTAAGATCAGAAGTTACAATCAATAAAAAGAGCATTGGCTTAAGGATTTTAAATATGTACTTAGATTTTTATTCTTTTTCTTTCTTATTATTATGGTTACTATTTTACTTGCTGCTAGTGGGCTGGCAAACACTGTAGTAGCTCTCTGCTGGTGCCCACCTGTGGCCTCCCGGGCAGGCATGCTGGTCGGGCTGATAACATGGCCACCAACAGGCCTTAGCCTGCAGTTACTGGAGTCAGGAAAAGTGCAGAGAAGGGTCTCAGTGAGGGCCTTTGGGGACTTGGAGCAGCAGCTATTTACCAACAGCTAGGAAATATTCCGATATTTTAAAAACTGGAACGACTGAACTGAAGCATAGCAGCTGTATGTCAGTTCGATGTGTGCGATGTGGCTAATTTCATAAAACCAGCATGCCTTATGAAGTAGCAGAGCCAGGCCTGAACCCCATCTCTTGACTCCAAATGCAGTATTCTTTTTGTTGTATCAGAGGCAACTCCACAGTAGAGGTACTCAAAGAAATTTAGTGACCATGGAGGCCGAGTTATCTCCTTTCCCGAAGAACTCTGACCAGGAATAAATAAAAGAAAGAAGAAAATGGGACTCAAGACAAATTTTACCTAGTTTACAATTTTACTTAGGTAATCAGTTTAAATTAATAATCTTTGATCTTGACTTGGGAATAGGGCAGAAGTGTCTTTTACTCTCTAAAAAAATCTAGTTTCATCCAATTATATAAATTGCAAGCTGAATAAGTGTCCATAGGGAAGGGGGTTCAATTACAATGGAATTCATAAGCAAAGTAGCATTGATATATTTTATACTAATAAGAGCTGAAAACTAACTTAACGGTCTCATAAAGTTTTAAAGAAGTATGCAAGTTGGGGATTTGTTATATGTAAAAAACTGGGTCATCTTATGAAAATTTAAGTTTCCGACCTACCACACAAAAGCCTTTCTCTCACAGCATGAATGAAAGACATGAAATCAGACATTCCTAGGCGGAGGACAATGCTGTGAAGAGGACTGAATAGCTAAATAGAGTGGCTTTTACCTCTGGATCCAATAACTTTTAAAAACTTCAAAAATGAGAAAGACAAGAACTTGCTGTTTCCAAAAGTCCTGGCTGAAATTTTAAAGTAGGTCTGCTCTTTGAGCCACGTGAACATGCCGACAGAAGGTCAGCATACTGTTTTATACACCTTCTTGTACAAAATTAGAATACACTGCCTTACAACATTTTGTCACTATGTTCTAATGGGAGGTTTACATCATGAACACCATCAAACCTAAAATCAAACCCGTCCCTTTGCCCCAGAGTTGGTTGTTAAAACCAGCATGTTTCATGGCCCTATGAAAATGTGACATTATTACAGTGTGAAATTGGGCGAAGGGAAAAATGCACTATCACAGTTTAATTTGCGATTACACGAATTAGTGAGTCTTAAGGAACTCTTGAAACTTTTAACACATATCCCGTGGCCCTTCTGAAGAAATATTGTCATTTATGAAAACTGTTTCCTCCTAGTAAGTTTTTAACTCATCAATAAAAATAAAACAACAGAAAGGAGAATAGATTTTTAAACGATTTTCCTAGCTGAATTAAAAACTGGTTATTCAGAAGTGGAAAACATTTAAATTTAAAAAACAACCCAATGCCAACTGTAATAAAATAGAATAACGAAAATTACCATATTAGCTTTTTGGAGCTGTATGCTCTTAAACTAACAATAAATCCCAGAGATTAAACAAAATCAAGTTAGTTTTTGTAAATAAAAAAAAATTTTAATAAGCAAAAATACTGGAATATTTTGAGATGGCATTAACTCAACATACTAAAAAGTTGAACTATGTCATTTACAATGATACTCTGATTTAAAAAAAATAATAATATATAAGTGAAGTTTAAAAATTACCACTTTAGTTTCCAAAAGCATGTTTCTTATAAAGACAGAGTTTTGGTAAAGATGAATAAACTCATGGCAAAAATGTTTTGAATATCAAACTTTAAATTTCCAGGTCTTTTAAAAGACTCTAACAACTAATCAGATTAATAGATTTTAGTATTTAATTTCTTTTCTGGATTACTATCAATGTAAATAATATCTCAAAAGAGGATTAACAGTAAGAATGATAAAAATACAATACCACTTATATATTTTCTTTATCAAAGTGTTAAGTATCACCAAGAGGACTGTGGTTTTCAAGATGTTATTAATTTTATAATTAAATATTTACCAGTGCATTTCTAATTAATGGCTTATTCAATCCACTAACGATCAATTATTTTTACTAAATTTTCATAATACTCAATGACCATACAGTAGGATTTACAGATAACCTAAAGTTAATTTTAATAATTAACCTGCAATGATTCAGATAGAACACGGCAGCAAGGGAATTATTAATAGAATATTAGTTATTTTTACCTTCAAAAGAAAAATAATCATTAATATATTTAAACCACAGAAGTTAAAAAATTGTTATAAAATATTAATGTAAACAAATTAATGTTAAGTACTAAATGTAAGTAATGACTTACTTAAATAATGCAGGAAAAGCTAATAAATATGATATAATCAATAACAGAGATATCTTAATTCAATAATTGGGTTTATAATTACAGAAAGAATGATAAAAATGGGATAATACTAAAAAACAATAAACAGCTACTATTACACAGTATATTTTGATATTATCCACAGATCTTGGAAACAAACCTTAACAGTAAAAGCAATTCACTCAATATTTCTAACCTGTAATCTACTGAAAAAATAATTCTTTTTTCTAATTAAATATACTTTAAAGAGTTATTCTGATAAACAGGGAAACATCTACTATACGTCAGTGTCATTTTTATTTGTTGCTCTACTGTTTGGAACAAAAAGCAGAAAAATTGAGTATCCGCAATATTGTCCACAATGCAAAATTCTGTCATGCAAAAAGTCCATAATGTTTCCTGAATTCATTAGGATTTCCCTAATGACTACTCCACAAAATGTATTTTTAGAGTAGTACAGTAAAATACAAAAGTTTTTTTCTCCCTGGATCCGATGTAATTTTTAGATTACCTATAAGCAGTAATTCCTCAAATTATGCAGTTCTTCTAAATAATAAAAACTACTAAAACTACTCATATTGAATATGACTCATATTGAATATGATTGAATGGGTCTTTTTTTTAACTACAAAAATAATTACAGATTTGAACAAATACAAGTAGCAAAACATTCTATTAAGAAACCTGATTTTAAAGTAAAAGATACCAAGTTTTATATGGATTTGATAGAGATTAAAAATAGCATAAAGCTAACATATTTTGTATTGATAATTATAAAACTCTAAGTTAATAGCAAAATATTCAAGTTTTATCAATTTTTCTTTATTCTTTAGCGAGAAATATTTTGGAAACAATGTGGCAACTAATCTAATTTTTCGTATTCAGAAACACTTTATAACCTCAAATTTTTAGTTATGTAATTAATTCTGTTAATTAAGTTTATTATAAAAAACAGTATTATAGAAATACTGTATCATTTGGACAATTTAAATATAATATTTTAACATTCTAAAACAAATCATAAATTCCTGAAGGTTATGACTAGTAAGTGTAATCTCCTTAGTTACAAATATTGTAACTTATTTCTCTTTATGAAAACTTTTCAAGTTATTTTCAATATATTGATTTGAGTATCTACTCTGGAGAATTTACAAATGTAAGAAAACATAAAGTTAAGCCACATGTTGGCTATTTATAATCTCTGCTCCAAGTTCTGAAGGAATCATCTAAAATGAAACACTCAGTGTTTCTCAGTATAATGAAAAACAATATGGACCTTTCCATAACCATTTGTATTTAGATAATAATATTTATAGCAAATCTTTCTTATACTATGCTTAATTAGATAACACCACTTATACAGAACCTAAGTATTCAGACTGTAAATGAGGCTTTCTAGCACATTGGAAACAAAAATACAGTAATTATACAGTAATAACTCATATTTGTCACTTCAATAATTTTAAATTTATAAAAGTATTATGTATTTGCTTGTTTAAAAACATAATATATACAAAAGATTGCATACTACTATTAGATTCGAGGCCTCTGTTACGAATGGTAACTACATATACGGGTCCTATGGTACGTAATACACTCATGTTCCAGGGACTACTGCGCTTCCTCTTCTACTCTTCTACTGAGATGTTTCTTTGTAACTTGAATAATTGGTAATTCTTCAATCATCATCCTCACAGACATTACCACTTTTCAGTGGCTGACTTTTCATCTGTCACATACTTAACCAAGCAAACACTGAAGGAACCCTGGAAAGCAAATGACCATGCCTATCACATCCGCATTAAAAAAAATCATAGGCATTAGTCAGTGGGTTCTGGTTAAGTGTGGTTTATTCATATCCTATAGAATAAAGATATAGACTAAAGAACAGAGACTTCATAACAGCTTTTTCCCCTCAAAATTTTTTCCTTATTTCAAGATTCACAGAAATGTTCTAGGTGGCCAAGGCCCCTAGACATTAGCAAGGCAATAACTAACCTGTAATAAATTTTACCAGAAAAACAAAACCTCTATGAATTATAACCTTACTCAAAAACAGTTAAAAGTTTAGTCAATTCACAGGCTGATGATATGAACCTAATACAATTGGACACACAACATTTTGGTCTTCCCTTCCCGAGGTTATACGATATAATTAACAGTACTCAGATTAATTTGATAAACTGAAACACCCAATGGTTTTAACTCTCAACAAATGTCAAAATAATCAAGAAATCAGTTGAACCAGCAATCTGCTCATAAACTTAATTAATGAGGTATCAGTTGAACTGGTATCAGAGGTTGACAAGCAGTATCTGAACTGCTGCTTCATTATCAACCAGTAATTTGAAAAGATGTGCTTTATGAGGGCTAACCACATTTATTTTACAATCAACTCTCCATCACACCAGAAAGATAAGAGGAAAGAAGCAGTGGGCCACTCTACTTTCCATGCCCTCTATAAATCAGAGAATTCCCTGATCTAGAACTTTCCAAGTCCAAGGATTCTGGATTTAAGGTATGGATCAACACCAATGATCAGGAAGCTGACAGGTGAAAGTTAAAAACGTATCTTTCACAGGGTTTCCTTTTTAATGTTGCTAGTTTACATGGTATATGAAAATCAGAGCCAATAATGTCAGCTGACCCACTGCTTCTCAACTGAGGAATACGCATCTGTGTATACTGGTATTGGGGTGGAGGCTGGTTTAGAAAAACTTGAGACCTTTCCACAAATAGGTTCGCCACTCTGGGCATATCAGAATCTCGCAGAACAGAGGTAGCAGCTGGCCTGTTTCAGATTGAGAAACACTGAGCTAGCCCTAGCATAACAGATAAAGAATGTTACAAACATTTTTAAACTCTTGGATATATCTTAGAATATAAGTGATGTATTATTAACATTATTGCTCCAAATCTATAAATCTAAGAATTTGGGGATATTCCTTTGAACTACATTAAAAAAAATCTATTAAAGATTTCTCCAGGGCTGATTTACATAAAATTATAGTCAATAGATCTATAACATGTCCCAAATCACTTTTTGAAATTTGCATAATATGAATTATCAAGTTTTCTTTCTATATAATGAAAATCTCTAAGAAATCTCTACATAGTTGCTGATATTAGATTCTTATTTATAAACTCAATTACTTTGTATGGGATCAATTTAGAAAACATATTTTAGGATCACTTATTTCCCCAAAGTAAAAGACACCTCATCATTTTAGTAGTTTGGTTATAGAAATATATATGAACATTCCTAAAGCTTTGCGGCCAAAGTCAAAAGAAAAGAAAATACAGAAAAGCAGGTAGCAACAGCAGGAGCAGCAGCACAAAGCATGCAATAAATGGAATAATATAGCACACAAACATTAGCATGTTCTGCAACCACAGGCCACAAGGATAAGAGAGAGGGTAAAGGGCTTAGGATGGGGACACAAAGTGCAATAGTCTCTTACACGTCTGCCTTTGCTAGCTGGAGTACAGGATGGAGAGAGCTTCAACAAAGAAAGGAGAATACTACACGTTACAAGTATTTACACACGTGACTCTCAATGACTACTACCGTATTAACAGACAAAGTATATAAACATACATATAAAGACACATTTTCTTGATAGGTTGAAAGGACACGTATTTTCAGGAAAAACTGGAGGATAGGACAGTAAAGAAGTAGTTGTTCAGACTAGGTCTAAGAATGATGATATTACGTTTTCATTGGACCTTGCACAGTGACCCACGACATAACGCTCCATCAAGTGATGGACAATTTCTTCCCTGGGAAGGCTGGCAGTAGCAACTTGAAATGTCAGAACAAAAAGGATCTAAATAATTCTTATTTAGTGCTGGTAAGCATTTAATAAAATACTTAATTAACTAGTCTTCAGACATTTAGCTACCAAATTCTTACTCTTTTCAAGCATGATTCTTTTAAATGATAAGAGCTAAATTAGGCCTTCAGAATTATTGATAATGGATTAAAGCAAAAACAGTGACTTCAACAATATTGTCCATCTTGACTAGATATTAGGCTTAGACAAAAGAGGGACTTTTACCATTCTGGCATTAAAGAATTAAGTAATTAGGAAAAAGTAACAATAAGTAGGTAATAATTATATCAAAACATTTTTCAAGTTTTTGAAATTCTGTGATGCTCAAGCAGTAGAGTTCCCAAATATGAACCATATCTACCCAGGCAATTTCCTATACTTACTTGAACCTAACATTTATTGGGTTTACATATGTCAGGTCCTTAAAAAGATAAAGTAGGCATGGCAGATAACAGACGGGTGGGGAAGACATCAAGCCATCCACAATGTAATAAATGCTGCAACAGAAATATGTACAAAGTTTATGACAAAGTTTGTGTGGGAACCTGGAGGAGGGGTGTGCAAGATTTTTAGGGGGACCCAGAGGAGGAAATCTATAAACTGAGTTGACAGGAATCATGGAAGATTTCAGAGAAAACTTCAAGGATAAGAAATATCATGCAAGATTATCAGTTTTATTTGTACAGTAACTGGCAGGTTGGTAAACAGGACCTGTTATTTCTTTCCATAGGAAACTGGACTGGAAGGTGATTTGAACACTGTCCCAAAGAGTTAATAGCAAACCAGGATTAGAAGGCCTGCAGGTTTCTACACAAGTTTTTGTTTCTTAGTCCAGTCAGACTTCCATTATGTTGGAGGTCCAAGTCTCAAATTTAAACCTGGTTATATTCCATCAGTTACTAATAGGAAGTACCTGTCTTATCCTCCCCACTCCCAACCAACATAAAACAAGTCAAGCCCCAACCCTGTCTCTAGCTAACATTTAATCTCTCCCCTCTCTTCCTTAATAATGACAATAGCTAATGTTTATCATGTGTGTAATGTATACACGCACTTCTCAAAATACTTTACATACAGGAACTCTTTAAATTCTCACAGAAATCCTTAAGGAAGGTAATGTGATACTTATTTTAAAGACGAAGAAAATAGATTAACTTGCCACAGGTCACAAAACTGGTAAGTGCGTGGAGCTAGGATTCAAACTTTCTTAGTCAGACTTCTCAAAAAAAGGTATACAATCAGGGTCTGTACTTTCTAGCCTCTCAATTCATTTCTCAATACTATTTGGCTTCTGCTTTGAGCACTAATAATAAAATAAGCGTTTTGGGGTCAATTCTATGTCTGATTTGTCTTATCAGACATCAGTATCTGCCATTGCGCAGATCGTAGTATTACACATGTAAAAAGTGCTAAAATGTTTAACATAGAGAAATCTTTCACTTTTTATCTACTATTAGGTCAGAGTCTGGAATGTGCTAAAACCATGAAGAAGCAGGAATAGCTCAAAGTAAATATATTACCGCGATACTAAAGATAAGTCAAAATGTCTCTCAAAATTATCTTTGCAGTTGAAGGACAACACATTTTCCAAGCTGGCACTGTACAAAACTAATAATGATGCTTAGTCACTAGAGTATTAATGTTCTTCCCGGAGTGTCTACCTACAAATCTGACAACTATTTTTATGTTTTCAAAAGAAAAGGGCAAATTATACTTTTTTACTGATGGTACAATTAGAGGAAAACTCTCTCTCTCTCATACACACGCACACACACCATGGTTTTCTACAAACACCGAAACTGGTCTCAAGGCAAACATTGGAAACTAGTATGTTTTCTTAATATGCAATTAGATACCATTTAAAAATATTTGTTTTATATTTAGGTCTATAAATTGCCACTAGAACTTTAAGGCCAATTATGGAAGTAAGCACACAAGCACAAACCAAAAGAGGTAATTTATCTTATGGACACATCATTTGGCTAACTGATTTTAAGTTTCAGTTAATGAATTCCAGAGGTCTTATTTAATAAAATACTGAAGAGGTGAATGACTATGTAGTCCTGGTTCTTTCCCTCTAGATTGCCTACATACATTACAATGCATGATATATTAATACAAAATATATAATACCTGCAATAATATGCTATATAACATAGTTCTAAATTATGGAAGGATTGCATATGACAATATTCTGAAATGTGAGAGTTTAAAGGTTGTGCTTAATTAATATTTGGATGAAAGCTTTAAAAAATAAGAATTGAAGGAAGAAAATTTAGGAGTGCCGTACTTTCTCAGGAAGATCTAGGCTAGTTTTGCTCTTAGGATTAAAAAATCTTTACAACACGTTTTAAATTTCTCTCTTCCATTGATTCTCACATATGATCAACTTTCCTCAAATATAGTTAAAACTAAGCTGCTCAGCGTCAGACTTCTGTGACTTAAGATAGAATACGAAAGAAGCTAGGGGAGAGAACAATGTTAAAATCAAGAGATGCATGAAGGAAGCTAGAAACCAAGACTGAAATTAAATATTCTGGAACGTCTTAGTAAGATTTTATAAGAGGTCAAAACCAAGAGTAAAACTCCACTTGACATTACTCTCAGCCTGCCTGCTTCTCTTCATATGTCAGAATACAAGAAAACAGGATTAGGAGGGCCAGACAGTGGGACTATAGGTACTACCTCTGCTCCTGTGTGTCCGACCTTTACATTCTGGAGCTTTAATTCCTTAATTTACTCTTTCCTCAGTACACTAGAGTAAGACAACCTCCAAAAAGCAACTTGCTACATTCTCATTTGCCAGGTAAATAGGCAATTTCCATTTTTGTGAACTTGAGCTAAATGAACAGAGTGTAGAATTGTAATGTAATAAAACTCAAAACTTACCCGGCATATATTTACTATATGACAATATGTTTATCAAATATAAAGAGCAAATAGTTCATTTATATGACCACAATTAGTATTACCGTTAATACAGTCATGCCAAGCATTTGGGGGGGTTCATTTGAAAAGAAAACAAACTGAACAAAATAGGAAATTCCTGTAAGTGTGGTCTGATGACCCCTGAAACTGTTACCATTGGGATGAAGAGAACAGATGAGGAAACACAGGTTGCTGAGCTCTATTTGCCCCTCACCCAGCTTGTTACCTGGAGGATGAGGCCTAATGTGAAGTAATCATTGGCAGTCCAGGACTGGGCATATGGGGTTGAGAAAAAAGATGAGGGTAGAAGAGGGAAAAATTTCCACAGCAGAAGGGATCCTGGTCTCTGTCCTACTGCTGTCTTAATAACTCACGTGTGAATATCTTACCCATGAGATCACTTATCAAAGTGGTCCTAGTTTCTTTTAAAATTAACTCAAACTCCTTTCTATCTGCCCTAAAGAATATCACATATAACCCCTTTATCACTACTTCCCTAATACCCAAAAGACAGAATCCTAAAAAGTCACTTTCTAATGGGAGAGTATTATGATAAATAATGGTTAAAACCAATGGATAAAACATTTCCTAAGGTTCTTTTTTCTTTCAAAAGTCTATGATTCTACATATAGAAAAGACCAAATGCCTATATCCCCGAGTTATAGAAGCAGAGTGTGGAGGATGTATTCTGCTTTGCCTGAATCAGAGGGAAGGATGGGACAGATGTTACATATACTCTTCTATCAAGGCCATTCTTACACACAGAGTCGTCTAAATAGTGTTAACTTAAAAGAAAAGCGTCTTGCTCCAAATGTCTTCTCATATTGCCCAAAATCCTAGCACCCACTTGAATTCTGAATTAACAGGCAAAACACAGTGAGGAAAAATTAGATTTGGGAGTGTGGTTATGTGTACTGCTTTAGGTAGTGGAATTACAGTTTTAATAGACTTGTGTGGGAGGGTTAAGGGGAAAAGTAGAGATGATTTTGGAGAAGGCAGGACATTAGTGCTAAAGTGCTAAAGAATGAGAGGGCACTATGAGGGCACTAGGCTACTGGGGGCAGATGGAGAAGGTCAGTGATGTGAGGACGCCAAAGAAAACTTGATTTCTGCAATTTTCCTTAATACTACTAGCCTTATTCCCTCCTACACCTACAAGTTGTAGCTTCAATTAAAATTTTACATCTTCAACATATCTTCAACATACATCTTCAAAAAAAAGTAAACTTTTTTTTTTACTTTTCTATAGCAATGAGACAGAAAACAAGAAAACAAAAAAGAATGATCAGAGGATGTGTTCTATGTTGAGTTACGTATTCTATGTTAAGATGTGTGCTGGTTAAGAGTTAGTCTACTCATCACAGAGGGCAGTCACATATTATAAGCATCGTGCACAACGACCTAACTAGTTTTGGCACAAAGAACAATCAAGATTTATTCCTTAAGAATTAAAACGCCTAAGAGAAAGGAAGCTACAGAACTTGAATGTTATACTAAATATCTTGGATGCTAAGCCAAACATGCCAAAGACTGAATATCATTATTTAAAACATCATTCTACTATGGGTTTGAGGATGAACTGGATGATAATTCTGGAAAGGGTGAACATTAAACATAAACTATGAAGAGAAACAAGAGGTTTATGCCATAAAACATGAAGAAAGAACACAAAATATTTTTTATAACGTGAGTTTACAGCTGGCTGATCTTTGCCCTGACAGGTAAAAACCACTTTCCAATGGTAATGTGATTTGATAATTCTGGAGGAAGTTATAGTGCTTCGTACTGGTGGTGGGGTAGGCTGAGTGATAAAGAAGAAAACACTGAAGTGAAATGGATTGGTGGACAAGGAAGGCGGCTAAAGGAATACAGAAAGGGAGGGGAAGTGGCCTATTAATAGTACAAAAATAATAACTAGTATTACTGAGAGCATTACATACATAGTTGTTTTTTTTTTAAATCTCAACTAACCATGTGAGATTAGAACTACTGTTATCCCTGTTTGTCCAATGAGCAAAGTAGCATATAGAAAGGTTAGAAAACTTGCTCCCAATCATACACCTGGAAAGCAGCAGAGGTAGAATTTAAGTCAACTTAAGGGCTTAACCAATAAATTGGGAGAAGAGACCTTAGGAAACAAATGAGGGGAAGAACCATGAATCATAAAGATTCAGCAGCCTTTGTGAACTCACCTCCTTTTCATCTTATAGTAGTTCCTTAGTACTGCTTTAAAATTTAGTTGTATGCTTGAATTGAGTTAATGCTGAAGAACAGTATGTGAAGGGTAAGAAAGGGTATTCCTGGAGGAAAAGTGAAAGCGGGAGCAGTCACTACAGCTGGGAGGGGACCGGAGCAGGGCCACGATTGGGGACACGCTGAGGTGTGAGTTCCTGTAGTCTCTTCTGCTGAGAAGAGATAACCTATTTGCCAAAACACGTACTACTCCTATGTTTCACTTTTAAAGATTTTGGGGAGAAAAGGGGATGTAGAGAAGACTTTGTTAGAAACAAAAATGAAAATGGTTTTCCAGTGGAAAGAACAATTGAAATAATTTATTCAAACTTCCCATTCTTTTTAAGGTGAATGATATCTGTATGGAAACATCATGTTGAGTATTTTCAGATAGTAAAATATACAGCAGATTAGAACATGAAATGCTATTGCACATGAAGAGAGTTCTCTTTTTATCACACTATAGAATTACCTAGAATAATTATTTGTCTCAAGAATAAAAAAATAGTTTCCATATAGAATGGAAGGCTGCATACGTCAGTATAAGTATTTCAAAGATATCAAAAGACACTTTAAAATAATTTTTAAAAATCTAGATCAAGAGTTTTCCTTTAGTGGAAAATTATGCTAAATTATCTTCTGAATATAATAATTATAATTAATAAAATGCAAAAATAAAACATTTAAAGAATTTCCCCTGGTTTAAAAAATAGTTCTATGTACAATATTTACATTTAAACTAATTTTATTTCCCAATTTTTGGAATGACTAAGTGTTTAACATGACAATAAAATGCTTACGACAGGGATTATAGTCCCATTTAATGCAGAATACAGAGAATGCATGTGGCAGATATTTCTGTAAAAAGAATGAATGATATACATTAGGAACTTTTAAATTACTAATTGTATAGAATTCAGGAGAGAAAATGATAATGTAGTCAATTTATAGTGCATATAGTGCATATGTGAACTAAAATCACTTTCCACACTAAAAGAAAAATTCTGTCAGCATTAAAAAATGATTTGTATTCAATTACTGTGTTATGATAAAATCTACTGGAAGATTTAATAAATAAAACTTGTCACTTTTTCTGATTATACCTCCAGAGATTTACTTTTAAGTAACAGAGAAATTAAATAGTAAAGTGCTGTGAAGAAATGGGGAATGTGAAATAGATATCACCATGAAAAACAAAAATGAGCAATTATATCTATATCTGTGTATATATATATATGTATATATATATATATATATATATACAGTATATCTATATAGTGACAATAATCAAATAAGCATTACAGTTTTCAGAATTGTTGCAAAGAATAGAAATATAGAACTTCTCTGATGGCCAAAGAATTTTACAAAGTACATTTTTACTTTATTATGTTTAATAATGATAAACTCTTCATTACACTCAAGGTAAGAAAGAAATTATGGCTCACAAATAAATTATCAAATGTGATGCTTCTAAAACTGACTGCATTAGGCAAATTCTTCATATCAATTCACTGATCTCTTTTACTGAAGGATGCATTGGTTTGAAAATCAAAGACTTACGTCATCCAAAAAATCAATCAGTGAAGATGAGGAAGAAGAAAAGGAATCCTATTTAACGAATACAGCAATAAAAAAATAGAAAATATGGATGAAGCAATTTAATCAGAACAAATAATAAATTAAAAATTTTGTAAAAACAATTGAAAGGCAAAATGACATTACTCAAATAAATAAATGAAAAAAGTAGTCACGGCATTGTTTCTCAAGGAACTTAGAAATTCATTTATTACTATTTAAAGAGTGAGTCTTTTTCCCTTTCCCTAAGTAATGAAATATAGTTCACATACTATGCCCAAAATGTAATAAAATGAAATCTCAAGACAAATCACCAATAATAAAATTTAATGTAAGCATTTTAGACAGTAACAACTAAACGGAAGACACAGAATCTCTGCCTCTAATTGTTCCCAGTGTAAGCTCTTTGAGGGCGTGACTTGTCTATTTGGTCGCTACTGTATCTCTAGCACCTAGAAGAGTGCTCTGCACAGAGAAATACGAACACTTGTTGAATAAAGATATAATCACTAACTTCAATTTTCTGGTACAAAAATATACTTTATATTGCAAATTTTTTTAACCAAAGAATTTAAGTACCAAAGAATCATAATCATACACTCACTATTTCATTAATATGGAATCTACCTAATATGCTCTATGGGATACAGTTTTTAAAAACCATTCCTATTATGTACTTCGGAAAAACTGAATAAATTTGAAACAAGAACCAGCAATGCCCTATTGTGAGCTTTGACATTTTCAATTGCTTTTTACTGTGGCTCTATGCCTTACAGGAAAAGAAAGTGTCAAAATTACTTCAAAAGTTAGGATTTGTTCTGCACTTTCTGTTTTCTCAGGGGAAGAAGTAAAATTGCCTTGATATATTATAATAACTCTCATATTTAGACCTTCCTTACGTGTTTTCTTAAATACAAATGTGACTAGTTTCCGTAAGAATGCAGAACATATTTTTTTCCTAATGTTCTTTTTTTCATATATAAGATTCTAGGTCCTCTTATGTGGGATAAAATAAAAGTTTTACTGCAAGTGAATTTTAAGTCACAAAGTGATTTTTAAATTGACCAAAGAGATATGTGAAAGGTGTGATACTTACTTCAAATTGATCCAGAGCATCGGCAGGCGCATTCAAAAATGCCAAGAAAGAATGCTGTGAGTCCTGGTGCTCTATACCTATAAGACAGCAGCAACGTTTTTTAAACTAGAACAATTAAAACTAATTTTCATGGATGACCTTTCCTTTCTGAATCTATTAAAAGCAGTTCACAGACTACCGTATGTCAAAGCTGATCAATATTATTACTCTATGTATTTAAAAAACCAAATTACATTAATGTTTCTTGCAATATCATGTAAGAGTTAAATTACATCAGTCTCCATGAGACACATGTTCTTGACTTGAGTTATTAAATTTGTTTCTTTCCCTGTATAGTACATCACAAAAAACACATTAAATATTTTGGTAGAGTTGAGAGAATTTTAAAAACAGGGCCCTGATTATGTCTGATTTTTCTAAGCTAATTTATCATCAAACAAGGTTTCTGTTTTGTAATACTCTTATCAAGTATATAGTATACACTAATATAAATAATCTTTGGTAAGGAAATAATGCAGTGATGAAAACAAATATATTTAATTATGAAAAATACTTGTCAAGGCCTCAATCTGGTTTCAGGTATTGTTTTATCAACAGAATAAAGAATCAAAAACTTAGCTTTTCTCAGACGAATTTTAAAAATTTCTTGCGTATCTCTTGGCTATGATATTAACCATAAAATGAATAATTTCCAAAATAATTCTTAAAATATACATATAATGATAAATACTAGGGAGGAAAAGCAGAAGTAACCATGCACAAATTTTCGATTTCCACTTCCTTAGGAACTGACAACAACTAATTTGTACGCTTTTCCTATTACTCTAATAATGTACCATGGTTGCCAGATAAGGCAGGATGTTCAGAAATTCATTCAGTTAATAAATATTTATTGAGAGCTTATTATGTGCCAACCCTGTCTAGATACTGGGGATATAATATAAATAATGCAAAGAAAAACAAAAACTAAAACCCTTCCTTTCATTATGTAAACATTACATGATATTATTTAAGTAGTATAGTACATTATGTTACAACATAGAGTGAAATTTTATTCTGCAGCATTCAAAATCTAAATAAAAAGCTATGGGTTAACATGCTTTCATAAAGCAATCTGATAAAACTGAAGTTTTTTTCTTTTGCAAGTTTACATCTATTCTAAAAATGATGCAGTCAGGTCATCTGGTGTGTTGTAGTAAGTCAGACGACACATTGGCCTCTTTTCTATATATATATTGTCTTTAGGGCCACAAGTCCTCCATGTCTTATATTCTTTTCCCTTTACTCACTAAATAATATAGTTCCCTTCCATGTTTCATGTATAAAAACCCATTTCAGCATGATGTCTTGTGCTGATTCGAGCTCCTAATTCACTTTTTCTGGGTTCCTTCCTTTCCTTCTAAGAAATTCAATCAACATTTATTGCACATTACTACTTTTAATGGCTTTTTCATGTTAAGTCTTTTATGATTACCCTCTTTCCTCCACAATTTTAAAGCAGATGCAGAGACCCAACTAGCTTTATACATCACTGTATGTCACAGGGCTGGGAAACGATAGGAAAGCACGCAAGCAAAACATAAAGCCCGTTAACTAGGTCACAGTGAGCAATACTGACTGTGTCAGGAAGTGAATTTCCAATAACTGCATATAAGAGATGCCTTCATTAAGAAAATGACATTCTAAATTTCTTTTTATTAAATCTTCACAGTCTTAATGCCCACATTATGGAAAGTTAAGAAGTTCATATAATAGAGCTATGAAGCACTCTGAGTTGCTTTTCACATTAATAGAAAAATGTTCAAGCAATGTTTTCATGAAAATGGGAATAAATCCTGGGAAATCCCACGGGGCAAACAATTTAATAATCAAACATGGAAGACGATACTGAAACGCCAAAATAATTCTTCACCTTTAAATTGCCCTTTTAAAATACTGAATTAGATTAAGCTTTAGTCATTTCATACATTGTTTCCCCAAGTACCTAGGGAGTGAATTCCCTATAACATTTGAAAACAGTATAAAGTATATTATAAAATAATATTTTCTTTCCAATCACAAAAACATTATTTGCAAAATAGTCCATGGCACTGAAAAATGTTAAGTTTATAGCAAAGTGAGTTTTTCTGTTACAATAAAATCTTTAAATATGTATATTAAGTAAAACAAAAGGACTCAGAGACTAGACTACCAAAATATGTGTGTATCACATATACATACATATATCCATAAATAAGTTCCAGAATTGCCTATGGAAACAATTCTTCTACCTACACAATAAGCTGGTTCTTGTGTAATAAAATGCATTCATAACAGAATATTAAGTCCTGGTTGATGCAAAAAACACTCCCATACCCTTTTCAGATCTAAGCTCTTCAGTGTCCTTTATCAGCTGTTCAATTTCTGATAGTAGTTCCAAGTTCTTCTTCTCTGAATCTTTTAGTTTACTTAAATAAGGGGAAAAAAGAAAAAAATACCATTATTTTGATTGCTGGTTAGTGAGCCATCATGTATGTAGTTGGACTTACTTGGTTTCAATGTCAGTTACACTAAATTAGGGAACTGAAAACTACTGCAGGAAGGACAAATCCAGCCTGTCATCTAGTCCCGTGTGAAATTTTATAGAACACTGCCAGGCTCATCCATTTATTTATTGTCCATGGCGGCTTTGGCACCATAACACCCTCCAGACAGAGACTATATGGCCCCCAAATATTTACTATCTGGCTTTTTATGGGAAAAGTTGCTGACCCTGAGCTAAATTATTAAATTTTAAAAAGTCATAAAATCAAACATTAATTTTAGAATTCTATTAGCCTTATTTCACAGAGAACCATGAAAGTGGAGCATACAGATGTTTGAAATTTTCAGTTTGACTCATATCCCTGATTTATGAAGAAATGTACAAACTCCTATGTTCTAGGCACCAGAAGAAAGTAGCTCTTTCTGCTGGGATCAATTCACATTCTCCAGAAAAGGTTTTATTTTCCATTTTCAACGTCACACTAACACATTTAAGTAAAGCATACTTAATTTATGTCTAGTTTATTTATAACATGTATCTGGCCTCTGATTTGATTCAAAACATTAATGGCTGCCTAAGACTAAGGCTTCACACCATTAAAAACTGAATTTATGGGCCTGTATTTCTTTTCATGACCGAGTATCTTTGGAATTTTAGGTAGTCCAAGCACCAAAAGGATTTTTCTACTTATATTTTGATTTGTAACATGAACTTTCTATTGTTCCTCTATATCACATATACTGGATGTATTCTTGAACCATGTTTATATCCATTCCAACTGTGACTTTCATTTTATTATTTATTTATTCAGAGTGTAATTTGTTCTACTGTTGTGATAAGAACTGAGTGAACGTATTCATTAGCTAACTTTCCCAGAGACTGTGGGGATATACTTTTTTACGCATAAAAGAACATAAAAAATGATAATTAAAATATATTATACTATTATGCAATTTACCATCAATAGAACCTTCACTTGCAAAAGACTTATGGCATAGGCCAGAATTTTCAGATGACTATATTTTGTTCTTACTTCATGTTACGTTTTAATACTAATATGAGATTCTTGAACAAGAAAAAATTGGGGATTTAATGGAGTAAATCTGAGAGTCAACTAAGTTTTACAAATAAGGGGAAAAGTAAGTAACAGAGTATTAATTAGTAATATTGATTCCACTTTTCAGACAAGTCAGAGGAAAACAAGGCTGTATTAAAACCCCATCACTGCCTACAAGGCTTGAGGGTATCTATTCATTTTCATATCTTCATAACTTTTTCTGGTCATCACTTAAAAAAAAAAGTGACAGGTAGGAAACTAAACATGTAACTTCTCTCCAAATACTTTTGGACCACCATAGAAGTTATTTGAATAGGACCATATTATTCCATCTTACCATTCTGTTATGATGTTAGATGCTTTAACTTTATTCAGCTCTTCCTGGATGGCCTGTTTGGCTCTTATTTCTGCATCCAGAGCTGACTGCAACTCCAATCTGGCTGACATATCCAGTTTCGCAAAACGACGCATTTTCCAGGGCATATCCTATGAAATGATATGACTATGTTTTCAGCTCCATCCCATTTCATTTGTAACATTTAAATTTAGTAATCCAAATGAATTTGGAAATTACTTAAAAGCATCATCTTTCTCTAGTAACAGAATAAAAGCAATGCTTGTGAAAGTACTTTTTTTCCTTAAATTCAGAAAGAACGATAGACTCACACATGAGTTTACTTTTTATCATTATTACCAATAATGGTTAGCCATACAAATTACATTTGAGCAACTATGTGTTACGATTTCCTAAACTGGAAAAGACTTGGACTAACGGACTGCTCATAAAAAAACTTAACAGAAATCAGGCTAAATAAAGCCTAGACAAACTGGCATAAGTACTCAGATTTATTATAGTGTTTCTTGAGTCTTTCTCTCCCCTCATATGATAAGCCACAGTGCAGAATGGTAGCTTACTGTTGCTCGTGTACCCAAGCTGGAATTTCTTAATGCTTCTAATTCTTCAGTCATTTTAGAAGCTAAGGCCTGAAGATACCCTCGTGCATCCTTTTCATCACTGACCCTACAATACAGAAAGACAGCGATAAAGTCCAAAAGTAAACCAAACCGAAGACCTTCAGTGAGATATGTATTATTTTAAAGCATCATAAAAAAAAGTAAGTGAAAAGTGATAGAAATTTAAAGACGTTCTTAAATACATTCTTTCAAAGTTTTACCACATACCACTATCTGTCAACAAGGGGAAGAGGTTTATTGAACTGTTCAGTTATCTACAAATTAATGCTGGCCCTGCTTAGGAAAGTCCAAATTACTCACATCTGATAAATTAGTAAAATTTAACCCGTGAACCATAGAATTAATATTCTTTTAATATTAGAGTAACCCCCATGATTTCTAAAGAATATTAAGAGTTCTCATTAGTTGGATTCTGCCATTTTATATTATGAAAACACAACACACCCTTCTTAAAACTGAAGGACACTACATTTAGAAAGTTTAAAGCAGAACATTCTGCAAAAATCAAGGTTGTATTGTAATAAATCTCTTCTGTTTTCTAAAATGGTAAATAGTCAAAGACAAATAATTAAAGTCTACTGAAACTCAGTTTCTATTTACTATTTTAGACTATCTTGCTGATGCAACTATTAAGATTTTAGATAGAAATGTTTTCAAATTATATTCACTATGACAAATTCCACACATTAGAATTTCTCAAGAGAAAGTTTGCATTTTGTTACATCTTCTCCACAAGGGGAGCATCAACATATGAAAATCTACAAACGAAGGTACTATTCTCAAGAATGAAAACCATTGGTATACAGAAAGCTGTAATACCACAAAGAAGAAGATGAAATTTGCAATGCTCAAAAGTATATTGTAATACACTTTGGGGAAGTATTTGCTTTGTGCACTCTGATTGTTTTCAAAGATAAAATTCAAGCCATTGAATAGCTATGAGCAAAAGTATATTTCAGGAATTAACATGTATTAACATGTATCTGTGATGCATACAGCAGGGAAGTTTAAATCTTGAGCCTTGCTTTAGCATCTTTAAAATTTAAACTCCTGAGGACTCAAGGGATGATTCAGGGGTGGGATAAAGTGAGACCATGCAAGATTTCATCACACTACTCGGAACAGTACATAATTTAAAATTTATGAATTGTTTATTTCTGAAATTTTCCATTTAATATTTTTGGACTGTGGCTGAAATCACGGAAAGTGAAACTGCGGATAAAGGGGGGAATTACTGAATATCACAAGTTTCCAGTACCTTGTTTTGGCATTACTTCAGTGTTTAATAGACCAGACTGAAAAACTATAAATAGCCTGAGACTTTTGACCTTTGTAAGTTTGGAGAGAATATCTCAGAGACTTAACTTTCAAGTAGGTGAGAACTCTGAGAACAGGGAGTATATCTTTTACTTTTAGCCTAGTAAGTATTTAACAATTTGTTATCTAATGTAAGTCCATTTTTAAATACCAGCTTTTATGCAAAGTGTCTCCCTTGTATTCCTGATTTCTTCTGCGCATTTCACTTGAATATGAAAAGTGTACAATGAGCGTTTTGTGGCATCATGTGAAAACTTTTGCCTCCATCCTTTCTACCAAACCTTTACAGAGTCCACATTTAGAGCTTCCGTCCTTTACCAGGAGCACTTCCCGTTCCATCCAAACCCTCATGCCAGTTACTGGAAAAGATCAGCGGTCCAGGATCTCCGGCTTTGGCCAGATCAGCTTTGTGTTGTGGAAAGCCATTTCCAGCAACACCTTAATTATACACTTGCTTATATAATAATGGATTTACAAATAAATAGTCATAATTTTTTACACAAGCTTGGCTAAAGAGTAAAACGGTTTTCCTTCAGCGAGGTCATCAGACTTAATGACAAGGAAATAAATTAAACATTAAACGAACCATTAACTATACTGTTTGGAACAAAACCGAATTTCCCCAGCAGTGGCATTTTCCTTTAGATATTCACTGAATAGTCACATTATTAAGCCAAAGATAAGTTAACAGAAGATCTCTACAGTTAAGCCAATATCAAGATACTTGAGTCATTTGGGTAAGATTACTTAAAAGACAGTGTTTATTCACTTTTGATTTTATTTAAGAAGGAGGGCATTAATCTGGTATAAGTTAAGGAAAATGGAAAAAATGCTAAAGAACCAAAGTAAGAGCACAAGAAACTAAAATTTCCACCAAATGATTGGTCTATAAACATATGAAGAACCTAGTTGTTTTCAGATAAATTAAACATCCATGATTTGCAAAAAACCATAAAAAACTTAAAAAGTAAATTTAAAACGTTAAATTACCTACTTTCATTAGAAAATAAAATCCCCATTGGATTCTACTTTCTTCATGGATTATAAAAATATACAAATTTTCTCACCCATAAAAAGAAATAAAATCTTACCATTTGCGACAGACAACATGGGTGGATCTAAAGAGTATTATGCTAAGTGAAGTAAGTCAGACTGAGAAAGACAAATACCATATGATCTCACTCATATGTGGAATCTAAAGAACAAAATAAACAAGCAAACAAAACAAACAGACTCATAGATACAGAAAACAAAGTGATGGTCGCCAAAGGAGCGGGGTGGGGGGGGTGGGGGGGTTGGGGAGCTGGGTGAAAAAGGTGAAGGGATTAAGAAATCCAAATTGGTAGTTACAAAATAGTCATGGAGATGTAAAGTACAGAATAGAGAATATAGTCAATAATGTTGCAACAACTCTGTATAGTGCCAGCTGAGTACTAGACTAAGCAGGGGGACCACTGCATAAATTATATAAATGTCTAACCACTATGCTGTACACCTGAAACTAATATAAAATAATACTGAACGTCAACTGTAACTGAAAAAATTAAAAATATATATTAATTTTTTACAAATACCACAATAATCACTTAATGAATGAATTAATATAAAGATTAGTAAGTCCAATTATTCTTTTCTTAAACCTTTGAAATTTTTTATTACCATTAAGGTAATTATTCCTTTCAAGAACAGTTAATAAAACTAAATTGTGACTATTTAAGGTTTTTAAAATGCTATGTGTGAATCAATCTGTTATAATTAAGAAAGGTGATAGCACAACATTTTCAGCTTCTAAATGTTTCTCCAGGCTTTCTGTTTCTTAAAATTATCACAAATACAGCAACTTTGATCTTAGAAAGGAACATCTATAGCTAGTGAACGACTTTCTTCAGTTCTTTAAGGACCCACTGTCTTAGGAGAGAGTAACATTTTCTTTGCTTAGAAAGGAATACTAGGTTTCAATGGTGCTGTGTAAAAGCTGACGGGGTATTTGTTGGAGTTAGGGAACAGAGGACCATAACAGAAAGCATAGCAGTTAATAAATAACACTGATATAGCTATGTTTTTTAGGGTAACATGGTTCATAGCAAAAAATAAGATAACGTGTTAGTCACCTCCCGTTAATCATACCAACTTGACCATATATCCAAAAATCACTCACAAAAACACATGTAAAAGAGTACTCACCACTGAATTATTTCTGTGATTTGGGCTTCCCAATGTGCCACTGATTCTTTCTTGTCTGCAAGATCTTTTACCTCTTCTTCTAACTGCTGGTTGCGCACACTTAAGTTCTCATACAGAGTGGTAAGCTGCATGGTAGTTTTAGGACATATATGAATTTTAGGAACAGCAATTCAAGCTGCCCAAACCCTTCTTGTTAAATCTTAAATCACCATATTCTACTCAAACATGCTTGTCTTCCTGATTTCTTATTATTTCATGCCTTGTTGGTCCCTGAAGTTACTCTGAATTCTCCTCCTGTCTTAACTTCTTTCCCTTACTCCGTACTCTGAATTGGCTCCATTCTCCATTTGTCTGAAGAACTCCCCAGTTCTAGTGGTAACAATGTCTCTATGCCATCCTCTTTAGAAAAAACCACCAGAATTTCAAGCTTATGTAGGTGATTTATCATGAGCCCGTCACCCCACCTCAAGTATTGCCACCATGTCAAGCTTAATTCATTTGTACCGCTGTGTTCTTAACAACCGTCCTGCATTATTCTGAAGCAAATACCAGACATCATATAAATTTATCCATACAAACTTCTGTGTAACAAATCTGGCTTATAATAATTATAAGACTACAAAGGAATATGGAAAAATGTTCACATTTTAAATGAAAAGGCAAATTTGAAAATGAAATGTATATATTACTACAATAATGTAATAATATGTATATAAGCAAAACCTGGAAAGAAACATGTAAAATTAAAAGTGTTTCGTGATGATGAGATCATGGGTAACTTTTGAATATTTTCCATATTTTTTTGTAATTTTGCTTTTTGGGTAAAATATTTTAAAACAACATACAAATGATATATTTTTTTTTTTACTAGAAACCATTTCCTTTTACTCCATGGAATATATGGCTAATTTTATTTGCAATATAATCTTTTATTTAAAGGTAGAACTTAAGACTTCTGAAAATATCAACGAACCTTTTTTTTTTCTATTTCCTTTTTAATTTTTGGAGTTTAAAAATGTGAATGAATGAAGGAATGTATTAGTTACAAACGTTATATAAGTTTCAAAATTTACATAATAATTGTTTTTGGCTTCTGTATTTAAAATTCTATTGAGAAGGAATTCAGTTCTCTTCAAGCTGGTTCCCAACGGAACAGTTGGTATATCAGTGTCAAAGGTATTCTTTGGTTATCCCTCATAGGGAAAATACCCAATTCACAGCAACCCAGAAAATGAATAAATAGAAAGAAACAGTGAAGATGTGCAGCTAGGTGGACTGAGAGTTAAGCAGAGAAAGAAGCAAACGCTGAATGAAAGGAGCAAAAACGGACAAAAGGTTCAAATAGACGCAGAAACCCCAAATCCTTCCCTATTGCTCGAGGAACGCTTTCTTGTTATCATTTGCCATTAAATACTTGCCTACCATATGAATTTGCTTTCAAGGTTCTACACAAAGTTCTACTTCATCATATCTTTCAAGTTAGCAAGAAAAGGTAATGTTTATTTTTATAAACTTATGAGAACGTCTAGCATGTACTCAATGAATATAAATGAGATTGAATTACTCACCTTATCAAGTTCACTTGTCAGTTTTTTATTTTCTTCAGTTAATAATACCTTTTCTCGTTCATACTGCTGTTTGAACTCATTTTCAAATTCCTCCCTTTCACTTTGACTAACACAATTCAAAACATAAAGAAAAAAAAGGAACTGAATTAAAGGTAAAATAATGGTGTCCCAGATTGGCTACTGTACCATATGCTTTATTCTGAACAGTCACTTAGATCTTGACTGTCCCAAATTCCGATCCTTTCCCTTAAAATTCAAACTCACAATCGTTTTCTTTTAAATAATAAATAGATTTGTCCATTTAATAACATCTTCATTTTTCATTTGAAAATCTGAGGAAGACATCTGTGATTTGTAGATTTCCTAATGTGTTCACCTTATTTAGTTATGTATAAACTAGAAAGTATGGGGAAATAAGGTTAGGGAAAGATGATATATGGACCACAATATGATTCCTTATACTCAGCCCTGGGTTGCATAGAAAATTCACAATTACATTTCCAACAGTTCTCTCAATACACTCAGCTCTTCCTTCCTTCGCTTCTTTCTTTTTACCTAAGTACCTACCTACCTACACATATAGGCACACGTACACAACTTTAATATTATAAAACTTATTTAAAATGATAGTTCTGTGGGCAGACTGATCCACCCCTAGAGGTAAACACAGTTCTAACACTTTTAAAAACCTCCTAAGGGAGAAGGAGGAATCAGTTTTCAAATAATGATACAGAAATGCAGACACAGAGTCTTATATCGACAGCGGTTTAAGTAGGATGTTCACAGAAATCGAAATTCAACGTGGGTCAGTTCTGGGTAACTTTATATGATTTCTCCCAAATCAACAAAGAACATAAATAATGATTGATTTAAAAAATGTAATCTTAAAAATCCTTTATACCAGTAAATTAATGAAAATAAATTACATTAAAATATAAATAATAAATTCCAGGAAAATAAACCATCCTGTGTCCAAGTAAAAGTACCCTTTCTTTATTAACTAGTCAAAATGCAAAATTTTCTTATGTTTAAGAATTTTTCTTGATTCAGAAGCAACTTCAAAGGACAAAGAACAACAAAAACATGAAAAATTATGAAGAAGTCTCCTTTTAGAAAAATATGTACATTAATAAACTGAGTAAAGTTTCTGTCTAAAACCATTCATTTTTCCTATTAGCATTAAACAAAGCTAAATTTCTCTCATATTAAAACAAAATGAACTCTTCCCTAAACCCTACATCATGCTCATTTTTCACTTGCCGTGTCTTCCCGTTCACTGCTAAGTGACCATCTTCACTAGAAAGAGTTGACCATATCCACTTTCTCATCACCTAATTGTTTTTCACCACACCAAGATCTGGCTTCTGCCACCATCACCTCAAGGAAACTGTCCTCTCAACACTCACCACTGCCTTTTGTTATTGCATCCGATCTACTGGTTACCTTGGACAGTGTCACCCATTGCCTCCCCTTGAAATGCTACCATCTCTTGGCTACAGCGATACCACACGCTCCTGATTTTCAGCTTCCTTTGTGAACTCCCCATCCATCCTTCCCAGAGGCACCAGTGTTCCTCGGGATTGTCTCGGATAGAGACTCTTGCCTTTCTACACATTTGCCCTGAGCTATCTCATCTACTACACTACTGATTTCAGTTATCACTTATTATGCCAACGAACTCTGAACCTGCACTGGAAGCTGCTCTGGTCTTCCATCTGCTGACTTGGTGTCTCTACAAAGATGTCTCCCAAATACCTCAAGTTCAACATGCCCAACTCAAGACAGCACATAACCAAGTTCTCACCACCTCTCTGCCTTCAGTGCCCAAACTATACTTCCTCTTCTCTTACTGTAGGTAAACAACACAGCTGAGGCACCTGCTCAAGGACTCTGCTCTGACACTGCTTTCCTCTCTCTCCTGAATTACCTGTTGGATAATTTCTATCAGATTACAAGCATGGTGTTATTTCTCCCATCTGAAAAAGAAGGCAAAATAACTTCTTTTGAGATCCATTTCTCCTCCAACTACTACCTCATTGCACTGTTTGCTTTTATAATAAAAGACTCCAAGTAACAAGTGTTACCTACACTCTGTCTCCAACAGCTCTCCTTCAAGTTTTTGGATCTCACTGTGAGGGGGTCGGGGGTGCTGGCCTCTACTATTCCCCTGAAATTGTTCTTATCAAAGTCACCAATGACCTTCACCTTGTTAAACTCAACTGCCATTATTTGAACCTCATTTTATGTTATTCAGACCTCATCTCATTTGACATGTAGACAGTTTTGATATGTTTTCATCACATAGCTTCCAGGGCACCAAATTTGCCTGGTCTTCTTCCTATCCTTCTTGCTGCTCTTTCTCTACTTTGTTGTTTCTTCCGTATTTCCCAACTTCTAAAGATGGGAGGGCCCCAGGGCTCAGTCCTAGAAGCCTCTCTTCTATCTATACTCACTTGCTAAGTGATCTCATATAGTCTCACGACTTTAAATATCATGTGACTACTAAATACCCCCAGGGTTTAATTTCTAGTCCTGAAATCCAGCCTGGTCTACGTGATGGCCTAATTGACATCCCCACCTGAACGTCTAATAACTTGTTCAAACATAACTTGTTTAAAATGAACTCCTGATAGTACTGCCACCCCAAACTTGCTTCTCCTGGAGTCTTCCTCTCTAAATGGTAACTATATTTTCCTAATTGCTAAGGCCAAAACCTTAGTATCATCCTTGATACTTCCTTCTTTCTCACTCCATATCTAGTCCATCAGCAAATATCATTATCTCTCCCTTTAAATAACACTGGAATTTGAACGTTTCCTCCCATCAATTCTGCTAGCCCTCGGGGCCCTAGACGACATCAACTTTTGCCTTCTAAATGGTTTCACTGCCTTTTCTCTTATCTAATTCAGACTATTCTTAACCCAGTCGTCAATGTCATCCTCTTCCAACAAAGTCAGTAGTTGTCAATTTGCCAAAGTCCTGCAATACTTCCCTTCAATGGTTTTATTCAGAGAAAATAACTGGAAGTCAACTGGACATGATTTAAAAAGCCTTACATGGTCTGGCCCCCATTATCTCTCATACTCATCTTATTATTCTTTCCCCTTAACTCTACTTCAACCACACTGGTCTCCTCCTCATTATTATTTTTGATAGACTTTATGTTTAGAAAAGTTTTCAGTTCACAGCAATATTCAGCGGACGGTACAGAGATCTCCCACGTACCTTCTGCCTCCACATAGGCACGGCCACCCCACTATCAGCATCCCTACCAGAGGGGTACATTTGTGACCTTCGATGACACTACACTGACACATCATTCTCAAACTCCACAGCTGACATCAGGGTTCACTCTTGGTGGTGTACAACCGTAGGGTTTGGACAAATGTATAATGACATGTGTCCACCATTATAGTGTCATACGGAGCAATTTCACGGCCCTGAAAATCCTGTGTTCTGCCTACTCATCCAACCCTCTTTCCCAGTTCCCGATAACCACTGATCCTGTTACTACTGCCATAGTTTTGCCTTCTCATTTTTTAAGAGACTTGTGCTTCTCATACAGATACATCCATAGAGATACCCCCCGCAGTCTTCAGTCCTCACTGAGACGAAACCTTCTCAGTGTAACTTTCCCTGACTGTCCTATACGTGTGATTGAATCCTCTCCCTTATTGCTTCATAGCCCCCATGCTCTGCCTCTTCTTTTTGTTCTTGGCACTTATCATTATCTACTATGTTCTCTATTTTACTTATTTTGTTTACAGTTTTTCATCATAACTAAAAGGAAACTCCATTAGGACAGAGGTTTTTATTGTCTGTTCACTGCTATGTTCCCAGTGCCTAAACAGTGCTTTACATCTAGTAGGTTCTAACACTTTTGTTGAACAAATATACCAAACTGAATAAACTTGAGGCTTCCAATGTAAGTTGAGAATGACAATAACATACATTCAGTTGCCTAAAATCTAGAAACCTGAGTATCATCGATAATTTCTCCTGCTCTTCCTTTTTCACATCTGGTGATTGTGTCCTCTGAGTTCCGTCTTTTCGTGGCCTTGTAAATCCATACACTTCTCTCCATTTTCACTACCACTACCTAAGATGCAGCAACCTCAGCTGCCACAGCCAGAGTCCTATCTGTACTCTGCTCCTTTCAATCCATTCCCCACAGTTTCAAGAGTAATCTTTTAAAAATAAAAATATTTTTTAAAAATACAAATATTGTAATACAAATACAAATATTTTAAAAATACAAATATATTGTTTTCCTTCGAATAAAATCCAAATTCCTTAACACTCCTTCATGATCTTGCCTGTTTCCTTCTTCATCCTCATTTCTAACCACTCTCATTTTTCTTTTTATGTTTTCACTATAATGGACAGCTTTTATTTTCTGGATGTGCCATGCTCCCCTTCTTCTCTAGATGTTAGCACATTCTGCTACCTCTGCTTGGACACTCTACCACAGCCATATATTTCTTTGGTCTCAATTTAGAAATAATTTCATCCAAAAACTCCATGTACTGAAGTTACATGCAGTTTTTTGTAACTTTTCTGCCTCTTCTAAGGGTGCTCCTGACACACCCCATTTGCTTTCCTATCATGCTGTACTGTAATTATCTATTTACCCAGCTTGACCTGGGCTTTCTGAGGACTGGAATGTTTATTGCCTATGTATCCCCAGTCCCTGACACATAACAGGCATTCAATAAATATTTATGAAAGGAGTAAATAACTTGATTCTTACCTCTCTCTCCTGTTTTTCTCCAATTTGTCTTTCAAAATCATAATTTCTTTGTTCAGAGCAAGTTGCTGGCCTTCTGAGTCATGTAGTTCTTTCTTCAGATTTTTAATTTCATTTGCATGCATTCCTTCTCTTTTGGATAATTCTTCTTCATAAAAGATACTTTTCTTTTCCAAATCAGTCTTTAATTTAGTTATCTCTTGCTGATGTTCTATGCTGTATACTCCTGGTGAGTAACTAATTTGTTTTTGCTATAGAAATAATAACAAAAGATTAGTTGGTCTATAAGAAAAATATGAAATAATTTCTATACTATAAAGGACTGTTCATATAGCTAAGCATTATTTTGTGTTATCACATAAAAGTAATACTTTCTATTAGCCTTTTGTCTTCTATATGTTGCAATTTTTTCTTAGTGTACATTTCTTTATTGTGTATTTTACAGTCTTCTTCACACCAAGGTTATATATTTATCCATATTTTCTGCTGATACTTATATAATTACTTGTTTTACACTTAGAGTTTTAATTTATATACAATTGTTGTTGGTATAGAGAGTGAGGGCAAAACGTGAATCTTGTTTCTGATGTGGAACGAATAAAAGGTAATAAATACTTTGTGTTTTTAAAAGATTAAATTGGGGGAGGGGATGATAGAACTAGAATGTACAAAAAGAAAAGAGGGGGCTTCTAAAATAGTCCAGAGAGAAACGACAAAGGTCTAATCTAATATATTCAATATTCACTCTATAAAAAAATGATAGGTCTCTGCATTTAAGTAGGGCATTAAGGAGAAGAAATTTGGTTGAAAGCCATCTTTTTAGGAATTAGGTTGATATATACACTCAGCAATAAGGGAGAAAAAAAAACTCCCTCCCTCCTTCCATTTTTCAATTTTAGCTGCCATCCCAGTAGATATGGAGTGGTATCTTGTGGTTTTTAACTTCATTTCCCTAATGACTAATAATGTCAGACATCTTTTCATGTGCTTAAAATGGCTATTAAAATATCTTCTTTGGAGAAAGGTCTATTTATTTGCCCATTTTTGATTGGGTAGTTTGTCTTTCTGTTGACTTGTAGGAGTTCTTCCTATCTTCTGGGTAATCAAACCCTTAGCAGATATTTGATTTGCAAATAATTTCTTCCATTCTTTAGGCTGTCTTTTCTCTTTCCTAAAAATGTCCTTTGATGCAATGAATACAAGTTTTCATTTTGATGAGGTCCAATTCATCCATTTTATCTTTCGTTGCTTATGCTTTCAGTGCCACATCTAAGAATCTACTGCCAAATCCAAGGTCATGAAGATTTACCCCAATATTCTTTTCTAAAAGTTTTATAGTTATAGCTCTGATATTTAGGTTGTTGACCCATTTTGAGTTAACTTTTCTATACAGTGTGAGGTAGAAGTTAAAACCTATTTATCTGCACGTAGAAATCCAGTTGTCCCAGCACATGTGTTCAAAGGCCTATTCTTTCCCTATTGAGTGGATTAAGTACCTACGTCAAAAATCAATTGGCCACAGATGCATGAGTTCATTTCTGGACTCTTTATTCTGATAGTCTGAAATAAAAATTTATTCTATATTTTTATTTTGGTCTGTATTTCCATTTTTATTCCAGTACCACACTGTTTTTATTGCTATAACTTCATAGCAAGTTTTGAAATTGGGAAGTGTAAATTCTCCACCTTTCTCCTTCTTTTTCTGCTTGGCTGTTTGGGGCCACTTGCAGTTCCATCTGAATTCGAGGACTGCATTTTCCACTTCTGCACAAAAAGACTGTTGGCATTTTAATAGGGATCGCATTAAACCTATACATCACTTTGGGCAACAATGACATCTCGTCAGTACTAAGTCTTCCTGTCCATAAACACTGGGTGTCTTTCCATTCATTTAGGTATTCTTTGTTTTAGCAATGTTTTATAATTTTCAGTGCACGAATCTTTAACATTCTTGCTTAAATTTATTCCAAAGTACTTTATTCTTTTTGATGTTACTGTAACTAGAACTGCTTTCTTAACTTTCTTTGTGGCTTGTTCGTTGCTGGCATACAGGAACACAAGTAACTATTGCGTGGTGATCTTGTAATGCTAGGGTTGTTTGTTTTCTTCCTATTGGGTTTTAAAAGTTCTTTGTATATTTTGGATAACAGGTTTTATCATATGTGTGTGCATTTTCTTGCAGTCAGTGCCTCATCTTTTCCTTCTCTTGAGAGGGTCCTTTGCAGAGCACAAATTTTTAATTTCAGTGAAGTCTAGCATATCAATTCTTTACCCAAATAAAACCTGACCAAAATAGTATACAATAGCATATATAATAAAGCTACAGATTCATCTCTCTATAAATTTAACAGCAAAAATTGTTAATAAAATGGTAACATTTGCAATATATTGCCATATTAAAATTGTACTATTATATGAGCAACTGATTCCCAGAATTTAAGAATAGTTTAATTATAGAAGGCTTAATGTTATTTCCTCAAAAACAGATGAAAGGATCTCTTTTTGTTTTTCATTAGCCTGGCTATAGGCTTATCGATTTTATTGATCTTTTCAAAGAGTAAGCTTTGAGTTCATTGATTTTTGTCTATTGGTCTCCTGTTTTCAATTTAATTGATTTCTGCTCTAATTTTTATTATTTCTTTTCTTCTGTTTACTTTAGATTTAATTTTCCCTCCTCTTTCTAGTAACCTAAGGTGGAAGCTAAGATCATTAACTTTAAATCTTGCTTCATAATATATGCAATCGATACTATAAATTTCTCTCTAAACACTGCTTTCACAGTATCCCACAAGTTTTGAGAAGCTGTGTTTTCATTTTCATTTAGATAAAAATATTTTTAAATTTCTCTTGTGATAGTTTCTTTGACCCATGTGTTATTTTGAAATATGCGTATGTTGCTTAATTTCTAAGTATTTGGAATTTTTCCAGCTATCTTTCTCTTATTGACATCTACTCTAATTCCACTGTGATCTGAGAGCAGGCATTGTATGATTCCTATTCTTTTAAACTTATTAAGGATTTGTTTTATGTCCCCAAATGTGGTCTATTGGTGAATAGTCCATGTGAGTTTGAGAAGAATGTGTATTCTGCTGTTGATGGATGAAGCAGTCTATAGATGTCCCTTATATCCATCGGATTGAAGCTTCCTACAACCTTGTAGAGGACCAAAAACAGGTTTCAAATTTACAGGTTTTCTGAGCCAGAATGTGGTCTATCTTGCTGAATATTCCAATAAATTACACTTTTAGAAAACAGCCTAAGAAATGAGATTAATATAATAATTATAGCTAACACTTATGGAGCCTTAACTTTTTGCCATGCCCTAGGCTAAGCATTTAAAATGCATTAACTTATTTATTAAGTAGTTCTAGTAGTTCTCTATAAATTATCCCTAATTTATAAATAATACAAGAGATTATGAGTGTTTGATCAATAGGTAAGTACATATGATTCAAAGTTTTCAATACAGCATTCTTTATTACAGAAAGAAAAAAAGCACAGACTACTGGATAGAACATGGCACTGAGAGCTCGAAAACCTGGGTTTAAATTGTACTCTGTCACTTATGATACAAAATCCTTAACTCATCTGGGTCTCAATTTCCTCAAATCTAAATAATCACTAAGATTTCTTTCAGTTTGCACTTTATGATGCTGTTTCATTACCCAAATCACCTAAGATAGTGCTGGAAACAAAGCAGTCCCTGACTGAAAATCATTTGAGATGGTAATGTAATGACCTCCATACACTAATCCTGCTCTGTAAGTTTATGTGTTTATAGAGAAACATCTCTACTTTGGAAAACTAACGAAGTGTGTGCAATTACAATAAATCAAAAACTGACACAAAACAAATAAACCAATCCCCAAAGCAAGAAAATAAAATCTAGAGTTTATATTTATAGCAGGGATACCTCACATGCAACTACTGATACTCAATCACCAGAGAAAAAGCAAGTGCTGACCAATTCTACCACACTGATGTAACCTACTCGTACTTATTCAACAACTTATTAAATTCTGGCCCTGAGCCAAGTTAATAATACACCTGTCTATGTTTTCAATAACTATGTCACAGTTTAGATAGGGAGACATTTTATAAATAAATAATTATAATAAGAACTATGCTAAAGTTATTAACAGAATCCTATAGTAGCCAAGAGTAAGGAATGCTCAGACTTCCTGAGATGACATTCAACTTGGTTCTTGTATTTGCTGGGTAAGTAAGAAACAAGACGAGGCATGATTATGCAAGGAGTGGGTGGAGGTGGGGGCTGGCAGACAATGCAGAGGAAACAGGATAGATATATCAAGATTAGAGTTAAGAAAAGACAGACATCATATGCAGAATATAATTCAGTGCAGTAAAAAATATGATGTCAATTTAATCCTAATTCTCTCACTGTGACATACATAACATCACTAAAGCAAAGAGTTACTGAACACTTAGTATGTGTCAGCTTACATACATATGCACGTACATCTTACATAAAAATTACATAAAATCAATCAGAGAGGGCTTCACGGATGAGAAAATTTAGGTTCAGAGGTTAAATGTTTTGTCCAGCATTACATAGCTAGTAATTGATGAGGCTACTAGCAGTTACAAGCAGGTAGTCCAACACTAGGGCTGGCACAGGATTTCCTTTGCTAAGCATTTCTGCTGAGATGTGTTAGCCCAGGCACCATGTGATCTCATCTTACCTAACAGAAGCTTCTACAAAGCTACCTCTGAGCCTCTCCTACGTCATTTACAAGAGAGAGGGTCGGATATCTAACCATGTCTTCTAGGCAAATTACCAACACATCTTCCAGGTAGGCAGTCCTTCCTAAATATTTTAATGCCTTTCTGATAGATTTCCCCACTAAACACAGTCTTCCCGTTCCTTCCAGCATGATTAGGAAGTCTGTATCAGCTTCCTACTGGTGAGAATGAGTATTAAGAACGCTAGGTTTGAAGGAGAGCTAGTTTTCACTCTACACCAAAGAGAGCATGTAACATTCCTATGGTTAAAGAGGAGAAAATTAATTCAACTACATAAATGTGAAATCAAACAATACCTTCAGTCCCTCCAATTCATTTTCCAATTGCTTAGAATAGTGCTCGCTCTGTTCACGCAGTTTCCTGTCTTTAGATGCTTCAGCAGCTACAGCTTCTGTATGAACTTCCAGCTTTAAAATAAAATGAAAAAAGCAGATTTCACGGTTATAATCGTTTTTCCAATAAAATGTTTTTCCCCAGGGGAATTTACCTTATAATAGGAAGATAACTTAAATGTTGAAATTCGTATTAAATAATGTTACCAAACTAAAATAAATAAATGAATAACCTTTTTCAAAAATTAAAAAATGAAATATATATTATTTCACTAATCTGGAAAAGCAGCTGTAATCCCTACCCCATGGACACTATAAAATCTGCCTGACTACTAACCTCTTTTTTGGCTCTTTCTGTTCTGCGCAGTTCTTGCCTTAAGCTTTCAACTTTTTGCATCACCAGGTCCACCTCTTCTTCCTTATCTCGGACATGGCGAGCAAGTTTCTGTTTTTGGGTGTGCAATTCTGTTAGCCGCTCATTGATCTCCATGAACTCCTGCATGGCCAGTTTCCTCTGACAGTGTGCATCTTTCAGCTCTTTGGACTGGTTTTTTAATCGCTCACTAGCCTGGACTAGTTCCTACAGTTTTGTAAAAAGAATATAAGTTACCAATTCTGCATGCAACCTCAGAAGCAAATTTGGCCATCAAAGTTGCTATCATGAAGTCAAGAAGAGCCAAAATTATTCACCTCAGGACAAAATTAAAAGAAATGAACTACTTTTGAACAGATATGAAGAGCATGGTATTCTGTTCATATTCTCAATTCCTTATGCTAACTGCAAAGGAACAGCTGATTTAACCTTCTAGTACCTTAGTTTCTATAAATAAAGAGTACAGGAATACAAGATATGGCGGTCAAAATAAATGCTTTGTGAAATTTAATGGATATGTGTGATTTTAAAACATTTTGTATCAAATGATTACAAATTATAAAAACTGGTTGTTCTTCTATGGAGACTACACCTTAGGCCACAAGCAAAGAGGAAAAGTTCAACTTCCTGATTAAACTGAGAAACTTAGAGGGGGCTAAAGTAGACTCAGCTTAGTAGAGCCACCTGCCTCTCAACAAAAGGAAATGCAAACCTTCCTTGAGGAAATGAACCTCAATGAAATCTGGGTTTCTTAAGAGCACACAAATATGAGTTCACAACCATAGACTCTAAAACACCCAAAGAACTAACAACCATAGGCAAACAACAGAAACAATAAAAATAAAACCCAATGGTACTTGCATATTAGAATTATTAGATATTGAAATAAAATTGGTATGCACGAAATGTTTGAAGAAATAAAGGAAATCATAAAATGGGAAAACAACAAGAGACTATTAAAAATGGCCAATCAGATTTATAAAACAACCATATAGAACATTTAGAAATGAAAAAAACGTAAGTATTAAAATTAAAGACATGAAGTCACCACATAGAAAGCTCTACATTTATGAAGAAATAACAAACCCAGAAACTTTTAAAAAATAAAATTGTGTAACACCAAATAAAAGTAAGTCCTTAAAAGAAATCAGAGGAAAAAATGACAAATCACCTATTCTCCATCCTCAAAAAGAAAAAAGAATCAGAGCAGACATCTAAGAAGTAATAATAGGAACAGGAGAAATATTCTTAAAAAGATGAGAAAATAATTAATATTGTATACCCAGAAAAATTACTTTTCAAGTATAGGGCTAAAATAATGAGATTCATTAAGAAAATTGACAGAGCTTACCACAATCAGATATGCACTAAAGGAACCTCTAAAGATTTCTTTTAGGAAAATGAAAAATGATTTTAGAAGGAAGGTCTGAGGAAATGGAGGGCTAAGAAATTACGAAATACAAATGTGAATGCAAACAAACATGTATAAGACTGTATTATAAAAACATCTCAATTGTACAAAATAAAAGGATATAATTAAAATATTGGTCAAAACAGTACAGATGTTGAGAAGAGGTAAAAGAATTAAAGGTCCTTAAACTGTTTGGGAGGAGTTGCTTAAGACATTAAAATTAGACTGTTAAACATACATTCTATACATTTATACGATGATAAAATTCAAGAGTAACTGCTAGAACAAGTAGCTAGTAAAATGGGAACAAGAAAACAAACAAAAACCTCAATTAAGAATCAAGAAAAAAGTTTGCAAGATGAATAGATTCTGGAGATTGGTTGCACAACAATGTACATGCGCTTTACACTACTGAACTGTACACCTGAAAAGTGGTTAGCATAGAAAATTTATATTTTATATGTATTTTACCACAATTTTTTAACCAATGCATAAATGAAAACCTTAATATATGACAGAAGCAACATTGCACATCACTGGTGAAAGGTGGGCCTTTTAGTAAATGAACAACTGGTTAGCCATATGGGAAAAAGTGAAATTGCATCCTTATCTTACGATACACAAAAATAATTTCTGATGCATTAAAAATTTAAATATGAAATACCAAACTTAAAAATTTTAAGATGAAAATTTAGGAGAGTTGTTTTTTACCCCAGATTTCTTATATAAACCAACAAATGCACTAACCATAAATATATTAATAAATTTGACTACATTAAAACTAAGAATTTTTGTTTATCAAAAGATCCCATAAAGAAAATGAAAACACAAGTCACTTACTGGGAAATATCTATAATATATATAACTGATAAAGGGTTAATATGCCCAGGAATTTTCAAGAATTCTTACAAACCAATAAGAAAAACACAAAGAACCCAACAGAAAAATGTACAGAGGATACTAAGAGGCATTTCACAAAGAAGAAATATAAATGATAAGTGGACACATGAAGATACTCAACCATCAGTAATTAGAGAAATGCAAATGAAGAACACAATAAATCATCATTTTAGACCTAAAATATGAATTCAGACTAGATTGGCCAAAAAGGATATATGTAGTAATGTGAAGTATTGTTTAATATAAAAACTCCTATACACTATTGCTGGGAGTGAAAATTGGTATAAGCACTGGAAAATAATTTGGCATTACAAAAGATAGAATAGCTGCATTGCCTATGACCCAATTATTCTATCCATGTTTGTGTGTGTGTGCATCAGGATATATGTTCAAGAATGTTCATAGCAGCACATTTATAGTAGCTCTCAATTATAAGCAACCAAAATGTGAACAAAAAGTTAGATAAATAAATTGTAGACTGTTCACATATGGTGTATTATATAGCAACTAAATGAATATCTATACTACATGGACGAATCTTAGAAATATTAATGAGTGAAAGAGGCCAAGTGCAAAAGATTGCATGTACCATTTTACAAAGCTCAAAAACAAGCACTACTACTGTATCGTTTAGAGATACTAATATGTGATTAAAATTTTTTTTAAGTAAAGGAATGATTAACAAAATTCAGAACAGTGGGGGCTGGCCCGGTGGCTCAGATGCTCTGTGCTCCTAACTCCTAAGGCTGCCGGTTCGATTCCCACATGGGCCAGTGGGCTCTCAACCACAAGGCTGCCTGTTCGATTCCTGAGTCCCGCAAAGGATGGTGGGCAGCGCCCCCGGCGGCTAGCAACGGCAACTGGACCTGGAGCTGAGCTGCGCCCTCCACGACTAAGACTGAAAGGACAACAACTTGACTTGGGAAAAAGTCCTGGAAGTACACACTGTTCCCCAATAAAGTCCTGTTCCCCTTCCCCAATAAAATCTTAAAAAAAAAAAAATTCAGAACAGTGATTACCATTTTCAGGGATGTGAAGAAAAAGGGATACCCAGGGTCATGCCACAAAATAGGTAATGTTCTATTTCTTAAGTTAGATGGTAGGTTCAGAGGTGTTCATTTTATTATTTGTGTCAAAACTTATATAATATTACACTTATTCTTTTAATCAAATGAAAAAAATCTTTAAAAGAATACCTGTTTCCTGTACGATATTAAGCAAATCACTTAAAATTCTTTATCAATATAAATCTGTTTCTTTTCAGCATTATCCTTTTCTCAAAATATACTAAAAGGATTTTTAATATTAAAACATTAAAAATTGGCAAAATACTTGTTACTATAAATCTGGATATCAGATTCTCATCCTCATTATATTAACTAAGCTTGGCTGAGTAACCCTACCTTTAAATACATAATAGTAACCACTAATATCACTATATTTTATTGCAACAAATAGAACATCTGTTCTACGTTGCAAATATTAAACTGACCATGAATTTAAATGGATCTATACACAACATTGCTTGAAACTTCAAGAAACTTCAAGAAAAAAGTAAAAATACATTAACCTAATTCAATTTATAGCTTTCTCTGTTAGTCTTTTTTATTTGCTACATCAGCAAAAGGTTGTTTTATTTTTAATTACCTCCATTTCTGTACTGAAAGCAAGACTTAGGAATATTTCCCAGAAGGATTTCATTCTGTATTATCAACATATTATGTACTACATCACTGAATATAATTTATACTACACCATAAACCACTCCTTTCTGTTTTGCATTGGCTAGTATTAATTCCCACAATTTTCTTATTTGTTAATGATAGGCAAAGTACACACAGAGAGTGGTTTAAACAAAGTGCTTTTCTCTAGTGCTTGAGTATTATTTACCTTATTGGATGGTGTTACAGTGTTCTAGCTACTAATAAATTTTATTGATGTTTATAATACTGTTTAAGTGTTACACAAAGTTCTTATGAAAATAAGTTTAGCTTGTCCATCCATGCTTTGAAAGATAAAATGACATTTTAAAAAATTATTAAAGCATTATAGAAATTTTCTGTTACAATTGTTTAAGAATGTTAATATCAGCAAGACACAATAAAAATGTCTGTATTTTTAATATTTCCATAGACATTCTCTTATTTCTTCATATTTCTTTTTCAATAACATTCACTTTTAACCAAGTCCTTTGATTAACTTTCCAAAAGAACAAGATTGTGAACTTCAAAGCCTCAAGATTATGTTTTTTCATTACTAGCTATTAATCAAATGACATACACCAAAACAATTCTTAAAGTTTTAAACCAACTTTTTACACATAAAATATACTATTACTGTAATTCGTTACGAATGCTTTCAATATACAAATTGATTCAGAAAAGCCTTTAACAATCTATCCATATATTCTTACCTTATTTAATTCTTCTCTTTCTTGTTGTAATGTTTTGATTTGCTTTTCGTAAGTCTTGATTTGTCTAAAGGCATCATCTAGTTCTCGCCTCACAGAATTAGCTTCTTCAAGTTGTTGTTCCAAGTGACTTGATTCTAAAAACAGAAGACAATGTTTCTTTTACTATTTGTATAAAGACAAATGCCTGAAACTAAGGTTTAAAACAACTACATTTTTTGAAAAAAAGTAAAGTATTCTGAATTTGGTATTAGGCTGAACGACACCACATAGCACTAAATGCTGATAAGTTTCACTATAAGATGGTGAATGGCCAATGCCAGTGTGACGATGTACAAAATGTACGTGCAAATGCCTTACATATCTACTGGAATAAAAATATCACACTTCTAAAAACAGTGCCTTTAGAACCATTAAAACTTAAAACTAACAAAAAAGAACAAAACCAAACCAAACAGACAAGTGTTCCTCTCCTGCTGGCTGGCATTCTTGTGCTGATGTTAGTCAAATTATTATAAGATGGTTCTGTTTCTAATATTGTGGTTCCACATCACCCAGCCTGGTTTCACTAGTGATGATCTGAAGAATAAACTCTGATTTCTAAAGTAAATATTTGAAAACCCCTACTAAAGGTCAGTTCCTGTATTTTTCAGATAAAAAAAACTAAAGCTCAAGGATGCTGAATAACTTGCATAAGGTAAGACAGCTAAATGAGTATCAGAGCTGAGACTACAGACCAGAAATTCTTGCTCAAAAAGTAATGTTATTAAATAATGTTTAACATTATCAGTTTAAAGGAGTTAATATGAAACAATAAAATTATTAATTTTAGAATATGCTTAAATAATATTTAATGAATTGCTGTGAAATGCTCTTGGCGTCAATTTACAAAACTGAAGCCAGTGAAAACAGAAATCAAAACACATTCACTGTTAATTTTGTTCAGGATATTTTCTGTTCTTTAAAACTTTGTTCCTGACTGTCATCATCAGCCTCTTCTGGTAGCTTGCTAGAAATGCAGAATCTCACGCCCCACTCCAGAACTACTGAATCACTCTGTATTTTAACAAGATCCCCAGGTGATTCATTTGCAAATATTCTATGATTCCACTTGATAAAGGTTCCTAAAGTAGTTAATTTCAAAGAAACAAAAAGTAGAATGGTTGCCAAGGGCTTACTGGGTAGGGAATGGGGAGTTATTGTTTAATGGATACAGAGGTTCAGTTCGGGATGATAGAAGGTTCTGGAGTTGGTGGTGATGGATACACAACTCAGGAATGTACGTAATGCCACTGAACTACACACTTGAAATACTTCAAATGACAACTTTTATGTATATTTTATCACAAGAAGAATAATGAATGAATGATACTGAAGGGATGGAATGGAATCAAGGGCATCACTGAGGCCTGCCCACGATCGACAACAGAGAGCTTGGGAGGAATACTAGAAATGTTCTCTGAACATGATTTTCACTGTTTCTATTCCGCCCTTGAGAAGTGACTAAAAATAATGAGTAAAGAGCAGTACTACAAGCACTGAGTTTAGGGAAATGGTAGCAGTAAAAATAGATGAAAGAAAGCTCAATCAGTAAGAGTTTAATGGCAACCAGTGTTCCCAATGAGGGTGACTATTTCCAGGGACCATTTATTTGTATGTAAGGGATGCAAGTGAGCACATTACAGCATTGCCTATAAAGACACAATGTAGAAAGATACCTTAGAAAGTGATCAGAGAAGGTTTCTAAGAGTGAGGTTTTCTTTAGTCATTCACTCACTCATTTACCAACAAATAATGACTTAGGGTTTTTTATATGCCAATTACTATTATAGGAACTGGATGTATATCAGTGAATAAAACAGTCAAAGTACCTGTTCTCAAAGAGCTTATAGTCTAATGATGAGGGGAGGAAACTAAAGTGATATACCAACAAAAAATATGTCAGTGGTGAAAAGTATTATAGAAGAATAGAAGTTTGCCAGGTGAAGAATGTTTCCAGTAAATAAACCAACAAAAATGAAGGGAGGGAGGAAAACAGGGAGGGGAAAGAAAAGAAAAAACAATAAATATGTGAAGAGGTGACTAGATGGACCTAAAAGTCATTTGCTACAGCTGGAATCAGAGGCTGAGAGAGTAGCAACAAGAGATGAAGTTGGAGAGGCAAATACATGCAAGGTAATGAAGAACCTTGTAACCAGAATTGAGAAATTTTAATTTAATCCTGGGGGTAATGGGAAGATATTTAAGAATGTATACTGAATCTGTGATGTGATCAGATTCACATGGTAAAAGCTTACTTGGGGGACTTCTGCTTCCACAAAGATGGAACAGATGTATTTCCCATTGTCCCCATCAAGTAAAACTAAAACCCCTGGACATTATGCATAAAACCAAGCAAAGAAAACTGAAATTTGTATAGAAAAAGGATGACCAGCTAGGGACAATGGAACCTGACACAGTGTTGTCAGGAACATTGGAATGTCATAGGGGTAAGTTCCCTGGGTTTTCTTTGGGGTTCATATTTCAAAGACTTACAGCTGAAGAAGCTGGCAACCCACAAATACCAACAGGGGCGGAGAATAAAAGCCCCAACAAAAGCCTACTCTTTCTAGCCTAAGGATCAGGAAAAGCGGCAAACTAGCATGACAGAAAATTTTTAGAAAATAACGTTTCTCAAGTTAAAGACCACAGAAAAACAAACAAACAAACAAACAAACAAACCAGTGGCCCCACAGCCAGCAGTTTCAGCAAAGGGGGAGTGAGGAGCTCGATTCCCAATCACTTGAGGATATAATGAAGTGCCCAAACACACCACCAAGGTAGCCAGAGAAGGACTGGTAGGGGCCAGAATGTTCAAACCCACTGGCTGGTAACAAGCCCCTTCCCACAGGCAGTGTCAGTGGAAACCACAAGGGAACTAGGACTCCCCCCTCCACCCAGCAGGATCTGGTCCTCTCCCCATGGGGGTGGTGTCAGAAGAGAGTAAGAACTTTTACCATCACCCACTGGTAGTAAAACAACTCCCACCACAGTATTAGTGGAAACCAGGTGGGGGGCTTAAATCCCCAACCTGTTCCAGGAGTAAGGAGGAGCCCTTTTTAGGTTGTCAACAAAGACCAAATGGGGAAACTCGACTTTTACTCAAACCTATCAGTAAGGAGACAGCAATCCATTTTCTACTGCTGGGGTAATATCAGGAAGAACCAGCTAAAATGGAAGGTTTAAATAAGATCCAGAGTTATCAATTGAAAATCACTCATCCTACCAAGAACCAAATCTCAACCTGAAAGAGAAAAGAAAATTCATAGATGCCGACACTGAAATAACAGAGATGTTAGAATTATCTCTCAAGACATTAAAACAACTATGATAAAAATGCTTCAATGAGTAATTATAAATATACATGAAAGAGATACACAACCAGAAGACCTGAGCAAAGATATATATGAAGTCTCAGCAAAGAAATGGCAGATTAAAGAAGACCAAAGTGGAAATTTTTAAAATAAAATAAACATCTCAGTAGATGGATTCAAAGGCACAAAGAGGGGATCAAAGGAAAGAATCAGTGAGCTGGAAGATATAACAGCAGAAATCAATCAATCAAACAACAGATAAAAAACAGAATGAAAACAAAAATGAACCGAGACTCAGGGACTTGTGGGGGTGTGGGATGATAACAAAAGATCTAACATCTGTGTCATCAGTCCCAGAAAGAAAAGAGAATTTAGGCAGGTCTATAAAAATACTCAAAGAAGTAAAGTCTAAAAACTTTCCCAAATTCAGCAAGAGACATAAACCTACTGATTCAAGAAGATAAAGAAATCCCAAAGAGAACAAACCCAAAGAAATCCATGCTAAAACACACCATTAAACATCAGAAAACTATAGAACAGAAAAACCTCGCAAGAGCCAAAGAAAAACACCTTAGATAAAGGGGGAAAAAACTCAGAATGACAGTGAATTTCTCCTCAGAAACCATGGAGTCCTAAAGGAAGTGGCATGTTTTTCTGATGCTAAAACAAAAGAACTATCAACCCAGGATCCTATGCCCAGCAATAATATTCCTTAGGAATGAAGGGAAAATTAAGATATTCCCAGATGAAGACAAACTAAGAGAATTTGCTGGTGGCAGGCCAATCTTTAAAAAATGGCTAAAGAAGTTCTCTAAACAGAAAGCAAACAAGAAGGAACTCAGCAATTTCAGGATGAAAGAGCATGGTACACAAAGATGAGTGAATATCATGGGATGCTTTTCTCATCTTAAGTTTTCTAAATTATATTTCATGGTTGAAGGGAACATTATAACCTTTAAAAACTGCAGAGGAAATACTTAAAACAATTCTATAATAAACATGGAGCATAAATAGTTGTTATTAACATAAAAATAGACTGCTCTCGCTATACACTTACTCAGATCATGTGATGCCTCTAAACCCTATAAAAGGTTCCCATTTCACTCAGAAAAAACAAAGCCCTTAAAACAGTCAGTAAGACTCCATTGATCAGGCAACAAGCCCTTTCTACCCCTTTACTTCTCTAATCTCCTCTCCTTCCATTCTCCCTGCTTGCTCATTCTACTCCAGCCATGCTGTCCTCTGTTTTATTTGAACTCACGAGCCCGTTCTGACTCTCTGGCTTTTGCACTGGCTGGTCCTTCTGCTTGGAACATGAGTTCCTTACTTAACTGCATGGCTAAGCCTCTTACCTCCTTCAAGTTTCTGCTCACATGTCACCTTCTCAATGAAGCTTAAACCTGGACTACCATACTTAAAATGATAAAACTCCTCATCTTGCATTTCCAACCCATTCCTCTTATTCTGCTCTATTTTTATTCTTATTTGCTTCTAGCATCCCAAGAGCCTAAGACAACACCTGGGACACAGTAGGTGCTCAATAAATATCTGTTAAATGAATGAAATAAATAAATGAATGGATATAATAAGTATGTCAATAGTTGTCAAAATTAATTTTAATCTATCTCATAATACACTGAAAAATGAATTGTTACAAAAAAAATAAATTTTCACATGCCTCATGCCTGTATGATGTCATTCCCTTATCTACACCATCCTCCACCCTCACTTCTAACACGCTTTCCCCTACCCATGTTTTGCCAGACAAATTCCAACTAAATATCCCAAACTACTAGGTCTTCCAAAAAAGTAGTATTTGTTAACTTAAACCTGGCTTAGGTCCTCTTTCTATGTACTCTCCATGTACCTGTGTTTATTTTTTTTATAGCCTTTTCACATGTATTGTAAAAACTATCTCTTTTCCATAACAAAAAATGAGCTCTTGAGAGCAGAAACCATTCTTATTTGCTTTTCCCTCACTGGCATATAGCTTTTATCACATATGACAAGTACTCAATAAATGTTTTGTGTGTGAATAAAACATTTTTAAAAATCTACTAAATTAATAGTGAATCACAGAAATTTACCTCTTACTTGTTTCCTTAGTTTTTCAATTTCTTCTTTTAAGGTTTTTATTTCTAAATCTTTGCTTGCTGTTAGCGGACCATCAACAGTTGAATACTGCAGAGCTTGGACAGTCTGTGTTGACTCTAAAAAAAATAATAAAAGACAAAATAAGAATGATGGCCATATTTTAAACATTATTAGCAATATATCTCTTTCTAGAGAAATCCTTGTAATTCCACTGGTCAAAACATGTACCCAATGACAAAAAGCATGTAAACACACTAAAATTAAATTACACAACTCCATTGTATGTCTTTAAAATCACAATGTATGTAAGAAGGAATCTACCTTCTAATACGTGTAATTTCAAGTTTTAAACACTGCTGATGCACGCTGCCAGTTAGTCAACTATTTGGCCCCTTTTATCCTCGTAGGGAGTGTCACCATGTGATATGCCCAAAACGTCGTATGTCAGATGATGTATGAAAGACTAAGTCTGGTGCATGCAGGGAGATTTAGAGATATGAATCTATATAATATGCAGAAGCACTGGTCTTCAGCATTTCAGGTATGAAAGTGGAGGCCCACCTATAGGTGACTTTGGCTCAACAGTTTAGTTACTCTGCTGTCTTATGGAGGGTTCTCCAACAGTAAGTCTCTACCTCACCATGAGTTTTTATTAGGACAAATCAATACTGATGCTTTATATTACAGTCATGCACCGCTTAATAATGGCCACATGGTCCAAGAAATGCATTGTTAGATGATTATGTCATTGTGCCAACATCACAGAGTATACTTACACAAAACTTGATGGTACAACCTCCTCCTGTAATTGTATACACGTTATACTTTCATATGACTGGTAGCACAGTATGTGTGTTTACACCAGCATCACCACAAACACATGAATAACGAAATGCTCTACAACGTTACGACAGCCATGGGAAGTTTTCAACTCCAATATAATTTTATTGAACCACTATGGTATACCAGGTCAGACAATGAAGTTCGCAAACTTGTTGCAATGATGTTGGTAACCTTTTTTGATAACTGAGGGATTATTCATTATGAATTTGTACCAACTGGACAAACAGTTAACCAAGTTTACTATTTGGAAGTGCTGGAAAGGCCACATGAAAAAGTCAGACAGCCTGAACTTTTCACCAACAATTCATGGCTCTTGCATCACGACAATGCACCAGCTCACACGGCACTGTCTGTGAGGGAGTTTTTAGTCCGTAAACAGATAACTGTATTGGAACACCCTCCCTACTCACCTGATCTGGCCCCCAGTAACTTCTTTCTTTACCCAAAGATAAAGGAAATATTGAAAGGAAAACATTTTGATGACACTCAGGACATCAAGGGTAATATGACGACAGCTCTGATGGCCATTCTAGAAAAAGAGTTCCAAAATTACTTTGAAGGGTGGACTAGGCGCTGGTGTTGGTGCATAGCTTCCCAAAAGGAGTACTTCGAAGGTGACTAGTGATAGTCAACAATGAGGTATGAAGCACTTTTTCTAGGATGAGTTCGCAAACTTAATTGTCCAACCTTGTATGTGATCCATTGTTGATTGAAACAATGTTATCCAGCGCATAACTGTACTTATTTATATATTGCTTATATATAACTTATTACTTATATAATGTATATTATTAAATATATTACATGTATATGTGTATATATATATGTGTTTTTTTTAAACTCCAAAGGACTGTGACCTTCAGTGGATGGAGATTTTCTAATTTATTTTCACCACCTGTAGAGAAATAACATCATGACCATCATGCACAGTTGTCAATAAATATTTGTTAATTTGAATTAAAGGTGTAAGATACATCACCTTGTGCATCCAGCCATGATCTACACCTAATAAGTATTTCTTTGAGTATAAACATGCTAAAAATTGGTGCTTATTCTATTTATTGTTTTTAAAAGAATATCCTTTGTTTATTTTAAAGACATCTACGTTGGGAGTAGAAAATGAGGAGACATAAAAATAGTCTGTGGACATCAGTAGGAGCTCTTTTTCCTCCTACACCCCACATACTGCAAAGGAAGAGGTGGGGCAGGGGTCCTTGCTCCTCTTTGTTCTGTCCTCCCTGCAAGTCCCAGGTCTGCTACGAAGCCCATTACTTGTTCATTATAGTTATCTACTGTCTTTCTTTCTCTTTGAATAACAATTTTACACACTGTTTACTATCCCTCTTTCTGTTACAACGCTTTTTATTATTCTTAGTGACTTTCACATAAAAATTGACAATCTACCTGAAACGCTAGCTTCTCCGGCACACAAATCCCCTATGGCAGGCTCTGCTGGGTTTTTATTTCCCTAGCAGCTATTCCTCTCTTCTTGCTTGTAAACCAAACTCAGGTATCAGGCTACAATGTGCACAGGTAAGTGGGCCCAGCCAAAACTGAGGATTCTATAGTCAGTCATGGTTATCCCATCCCACGTTATCAGTATTAGTTAAGAATTAGTATGTGACTTGGTTGCAACTAATAGTACCTTGAGAAAAAGTCCACTGAGGAGGCGTGGCTTCATGGAAAGGTTTTAATCTCTCACTAAGTAAGAGATGTACGAAAGAAAATGAAACTTCCTGTTTTGGGGGTTGTAGATGTGTGAAGACATGATGTCTGGAACTATGGCAGTCCCGTGGAATCAACAGGGGAAAGCCAATACCATCACAGAGACGCTAGCCCTGACATCAGCACTGAAAACTGTCCACTTCTGGCTTACGTTGAGATTAAGCCGGAATCCATATTATTTAAGAAATCTATTACTTGCAGCCCAAAACAACCCAGCGGATAGACTTCTCTCCAGCACAACCACCGAATCCACTGGTCGTCTCCTAGACCTCTGTGAACTTAGAAAAGTGCTTGTGTGTCTGTGGTGGCGGTGAGGTGGGTAGTAATGACATAGTGCTAGGAGACTGCTAGAGATATTTAGTATCTGGGGACAAAGTATCTGGGGACTCTGTCTTAGAGTCTCTCACATCAAAGAATTACCCTGCCCCAAATACTTGAGAAATGCTACTGCATACTTTGTCATTATTAATAACTGTACAGCCTCCCAAGTCTTGATTTCGAATATACCACCCTCTGATTACGTCTTATGCTTACAGCTCACACTAGGGACCACTACAGTAAGTCCTCATTCTCACCAAGAATGTCAATCCACTGTTGCTAGCACTTTTCTCTTTTCTTCCTTATTTGCAGGTTAGATTCCTTGGTCTGTGACTACAATCCTGGTTCGCCTGCGCACCGTGATTTCTTTGCCCTGCTCTCCGTGATTGTGCTTTGCCTAGAAGGCCCCCATCTTGGCTAACTCCTGTTCTGTGCTTTCCCCCTAGAAGGTGAATGTGGCTGAGGAAAACACTGTCATCTAAAATTCATGTCTCCTAACCTGAAATATCTTGGCCATTGATGCCTGACAATCCTAAAATATTTCCTTAGTCCATTTACTCTTCTCTAAACTGACCATTCCACATCTTTTCTTTTTCTTGTCAAAATCTAATACATTCTCCATCTTCCTTATACTCAGCTGATGACACTACTTTGTATTTGATTTATTACCTGTCTCCTCAAAGTAGAATGCAAGCAGTGCAAGGGCAGGCATTTTTTCTTTTTCTGTTATTACATTCCCAGTCATATGCAGAACAGTTTCTGGCTCATTGGTGCTCAATAAATAGCTGATAAATGGCTGAGTTGGCTTAAATGTTAATCTATGTCATTGTATAAAACAGGTGTTAATACCAAAAGGCAATGATCTTATATTTTCATTGGGTTTGCTTTATGCAAATTATACCAATCACAGGTAACAATACTCTCTAAGAATATACTGAATAATTCGAACCATCAAAAAAACCTGGGACATAGAAATTTCTCATTCAGAATAAGATGGAGTAGGAAACAACAGGTTACTGTTCTATCGCTCCCACTGAAAAAAGTAAAAATATACTACATAATTTGCAAAAATCTTATTTTTACAAACATCATGTATCTGGGAAAGCAAAGAGGACTAATTAACCAGAGAAGGATGAGCCATAGTGAGTTGAAAGGGCTACGACAGCTGCCTATTACCTCAGAACCTTACCCCATTCTGTGAGGGGGTTTAGGCTCAAGTTTGCCCTGAACTGAGGAATATCAGGCTAGGAAAAAAACCCACCATAAATTCTGGAGAATAGGTAGAGCTGGTATAACAATATGGAAACCTCAGGATCCCTAAATATGTGGTGCTCTTGTCCTTATACTATATTTGTTGTATCTGGGGGCTGCATGGAAGTTAAGGAGCTTCTAAAAGTCAGACTGAAATATTCTATATTGGAGTATTCAGAGGCAAAGGCTTACTTGAAGAAGAAGGTCTGTCTCAAACACATGGCCAGTCTTCCCATCAAGACATGTGCCATACTTGGAAGTGCCATGGGGTATAGGAGGGTGAAGGGCAGAATAAATCTCCCACAGTTTACGGAGTAAAGGAGAAAGAGCACCAACCAAGCTCTATCTTGTTCTCCCTTCATGACATTTGAAACCAGAAGTAGGTTGAGTCTAATTAAATCTGCAAATCAGCCTGTCCTAGCTCAATTTCTAACTAGACAATGAAAGGGAAACCCTACCTGGAGTGAAATAACACAAACATCATTCTCTCTGTTATTTTTATCCATAATATTTGTCATTCAATAAAAATTATGACACATTTGGAAAAGCATGAAAATGTGATCAATCAGAAGACAAGAACAGAAATAGAGACAGGACCCCCGGATTATCCAGGTGTTGGAATTACCACCCAAGGACTTTAAAATAACTATTATTAGTATATTAAAGAAAACAAAAGAAAAGATAACCAAAAAGATGAAAAATGTCAACAAAGAACTGAAAACGGGAAGAAAGAATCAAATGGATATTCTTAAACTAAAAGAGAAAATAGATGAAATGACGACTTAACATCAGAATAGACACAGTGGAAGACAAAACTAATGAACCTGAAGGCAAGTCAATTAAAAATATTCAAATTAAACACAAACAGAACTAAGAACGCGAGGAACAGGACAAGAAATGTGGGACACAGTCTAAGATACACATTGGAGTCACAGAAGGAGAGGTGAGAGTAAATGGGGCAAAAGAAATATCCAGAGATTACAGCTTAGAATTTTCCAAAATTGATAAAAGACACCAGTTAAGATTCCAAAAGCAAAAAAAAAGAAAAAACAAAAAAGATTCCAAAAGCTCAATGCATCCCAAACATTCCAAAAGCTCAATGCATCCTAAATATTAATATAATACTTTGTATTGTACTAATACAAAGTAAACTACATCTAAGCAGATCATAGCAAAACTGCAGTTAAAGAAAAAAACCTTAAAAGCAGCAAGAGGGAAAATAAGATACATTCAAAAGACTACAGTTAACAGCTGGCTTTTCAAATATAATGGATGTCACAAAACAATGGAATAACATCTGTATAGAATTAAAGAAAAAAAAACTGCCAAGCTAGATTTCTAACACAGCAAAATATCCTTTAAAAATGAAGGCAAAATAAACATATCTCAGACAAACAAAATCTGAGAGATTTTTGTCACAAAACACATATATCACAAGAAATACTAGAGGAAGCTTTTCAGATTAAAGAAAAAATTATTCCAGATGGAAACATGAATCATTAGGGAGAAAAAAACAAAGGGTAAATATGTGGGTAAATAAAAAGATATTTAAAAAAAAATTAGTAAGTAATAAAAATTTAAACAATAAAACAAATTTATCAATAGGTTTACAACAGAGAGGTGAAATATAGAACAATCACACAAAGAGTTTTTGTAAAGTTTTTATACTGTTTGTGAAGTGGTAGAATAAAAATTATTTTTCAAAAAGACACATAAAAGCCTAATAGAAAAAAAATGGGCAAGAACCTTGAACAGGGACTTCAGAAGACTGATTATCCAAAAGGACACTAAATATATGAAAAGATACTCATGTCATTACTTACTAGGGAAACACAAATTGACATCATAACGAGACACCACTATATAGACATTATAAGAGCTAAAAGTATAAAAGCTACCAATATTAAGTTCTGATGGGAATATAAAGCAAACAACACTCATGCATTATTAGTGGAACTATCGATACAATCACTTTTGGAAACGCTTCGACAGTACCTTCTAAAGTTGAAAATACTCTAACCTATGACCCAGAAATCCTACTCTTAGGTAGACATCCAAGAGAAATAAGTTCATATGATCACCAAAATAATAATAATAATAATAATAATAATAATAGTAATAATAATAATAATATTCTCAGAAGCTATGCTTGTAATAGTATCTGGAAATAACCCAAATAGTCAACAACAATGGACTAGATGGTATGATCTGCATGTTTGTGTCCCTCCCATATGCATATGCTAAAATCCTAACCCCCAAAGATGATGTTATTAGGAAATGGGGCCTTTGAGAGGTGCTTAAGCCATGAAATTAGTGCCTAATAAAAGAGAACCCTTGGAGAAAGGACACAGCATGAAGGTACTGGCTATGAACCCTCACTTGACCATGTTAGCACTTTGATCTTAGACTTCCAGCTTCCAGAACTGTGAGAAATTTCTGTTGTTGTTAAGCCATCCAATCTGTTGTATTTTCTTACATAAGCTAGTACCCATTAAGATATTGGATAAACAAACCTTTTTTGTATTTATGTACAATGTAATACTCATCAGCAGTATGAAAAAAAACTGAAAAACAACATGTTGAGTGAAAGAAGCCAGATACAAATGAGAACATACTGTATGATGCCATTTACATGAAGTTCATGAACAGGTAAAATGAATTAATGATGAAAAAATTAAGATAGTGTTTCTTTCAGGGTGGTGGCTTACACAATGGCAAGGGGCATGAGGAAACTTTATACTATGCTAGAAATGTTCTATATATTGATTGTATATTAATGTACACACATTTAAACATTTATGGGGCTTATACTTAAGTAAAACACTTGCACACTTTATTGTATGTATAGCACCATTTTAAAATCAAAGCATCATGTGACATGAGTCATTCCTTCTTTCTATCCCCTTCGATTTACAACTAGTTCGACATCCATAACCAAGCAAAGTGCTCTGTACAGCACACCAATACACCTGAGAGATCCATCCATCTGCACATCCAAAAGTTGTCAGACTGCACCTCAGAGAAGGCTACAGAGCCAAGGGCGTTGCAGCAGAGGTGGTAGCAGCAGCAACCTCTCTAGCAAAGGTGGAAAGTGAGAGTGGTGAGTAAAAGTCAGCCTGACCATGAGGGCTGCAGCTGGATGGACCCCTTGGCTCTTCAGCAATACCCCAATTTCTGAGAAGAGACCTCAGTGACGGGAGAAGGAAAAGAACAGGAAGAAGGCAGACAAATACAAATGAAGAACAAATTTCCTGCTGTCTGCCCACAGTCCTCTGGGACTCCCCCACTCTAGGGTCCCCTCCATTGGGCCATAAACACACCCAAAGCTACAAGTCTAAGCATACACCTCCCCCCACTCTGCCATCATCATATTTAAGTGCACTCCAAACTTGAGAAGTGAGTCAGTTCCAGTAAGAGAAACCAAAAACTTGTGCTATATCGCCACCTTCTGGAAAACAAAAGAAAGTTTTCTGATTGCCAACCTGTTGAATTTAGAATCAAAGTAAACAAAGCCTTACCCACTAAGTAAGAGAAATGTTTGCTACTTTAAATGTAACAGCAGAGGCATATTTCATGAAACACTGAAAAATCATGGTAATACAGCATCACAAAAAGAAAACAATTCTCCAGCAACCAAACTCAAAGACATAGAATATTGTGATCTAATAAAGAATTCAAAATAGCTGTTGTTTCTTACAAGCTGTAAGAAAACTCAGAAAGGCAATTCAAAAAACTCAGGAATAATATTAATGAACAGAAGAAATAAATTCCTGAAGAAATTGAAATTATATAAAAGAACCAAACAAAAATTCTGGAGCTGACAAACTCAAGAAATGAAATGACAAATGCATTTGAAAGCACTGAAAATAAAGCAGACCGTATGGAAGAGAGACCAGTGATCTGATGGACAGGTATGAGAAATGATTCAGGTGAAAGAGGAAAATGAGTATTTTAAAACGTGAAGAAACCCTACAAGGGTTACCAGCCTTCATTATAAAAGCCAACATAATGGATATACCAAAAGGAGAAGAGAGGGAGAAGGGGGCAGAGAATATTTAAAGAAATAATAGATGAGAACTAACCCAAACCAAGGAAAGAACAGGACATACATGTCCATGAAGCTGATAGAACACTTTACTATCTCAATGCCCAAAGACCTTCAACACACATTATAATGTAGCTATCAAAAGTCAATGATAAATAATTTTAAAGGGGGAGAAAAAGCAACCTATGAAGGAATCCCCATGAGGCTATCAGTAAATTTCTCAGCAGAAATCCTGCAGGCAAGGAGAGAGAGGAACGACATGTTCCAAGTATTGAAAGAAAAAAAATTGCCAGCCAAGAATACTCTATCCAGCAAAATTCCGTTGTTTCCCTGAAAATAAGACCAGGCCTTATATTAAGTTTTGCTCCAAAGGACGCATTAGGGCTTATGTTCAGGAGATGTCATCCTGAAAAATTATGCTAGAGCTTATTTTCCGGTTAGGTCTTATTTTCAGGGAAACATGGTATCCTTTTATATTAAAAAGAAATAAAGGCTTTCTCAGATAAACAAAAGATGAGGGAGTTCACTACTAGGTCTGCCTTATAAGAAATATTGAAATGAGCTTTTCAAGCTGAACCAACAAATAAAGTACATAAAACTCTGATTAAGGTGATAAATAGAAAACTGGAATTCTATTTTAGAAGTGTGTTAAACAATTATAGCATAAATGTTAAAGGTAGAAAGCATTAAAAACAACTATAGCCCCTACAATTTGGTAACAAATTCACAGCATAAGATTTGTGATATCAAAACTATAAAAGGGGAGAAGTAAAAGGATAGTAACTTCTTAAATGTATGAAGATAAGTTGCTACCAGCACAAAAAGGACTATTTTACCAATGAGATGTTTTATGTAAATTTTACGGTAACCACAAAGCAAAACTGTAGAGCATAGACATGAAACATTTAAAAAGGTAGAATGTCACCGTGGAAAACCACTAACTTACAAAGGTAGAAAGAAACAGAAGGAAAAAGAAAAAAATACAGGTACAAAATAAACAGAAGGAAAAAAAAAGTAATAATAGTAAGTCCTTACATATCAATAAGCATCCTAACTGTAAATGGATTGAATTCACCAATTAAAAAGCACAGAGGGGCTGGCTGGCTGGATTAAAAAAAACAAACAAAACAAAAAGAGAGACCCTACTAGATGCTGCCTCCAGGAGACTCATTTCAACTTGAAAGACACAGATAAGTTCAAAGTGAAGGATGGAAGATGATATTCCAAGAAAGTCGAAACCAAAACAAAGTGGGCAAAGCCATATTTATATCAGACAAAATAGATGCCAAGCCAAAAACGGTAATCTGAGACAAAAAGGTCATTATACAATGAATAGGAATCAATGCATCAAGAAGATATAAAAATGGTAAATACATATGCTTCCCAACAACCAAGCACTGAAATAAATTAAGTAAATCTAACAGCTCTTCAGGGAGAAATACATAACAATATAATTATAGTAGGAGACTTCAATACTCCATTATCAGTAATGGATAAATCATCCAGATAGAAAATACACAAGGAAATATTAGACTTGAAGCATACTTTAGGACAAATTAACTTAACAGACAGGTACAGAACTTCCCATCTAACATCAGGAGAATACACATTCTTCTCAAGTGCACACGGAACATTCCCCAGGATAGATCATGTGACAGGACACAAAACAAATCTTAGCAAATTTAAGAAGATTAAAATCACACCAACTATTTTTTCTGACCACAATGGTATGAAACTAGAAATCAACAACACGAGAAAAATGAGATGATCTACAAACACGTATAAACTAAACAACACACTTTTGAACGACCAGTGTGTCAATGACGAAATCAAAAGAGAAATAAAAAAATTAACTCAAAACAAATGAAAACAGAAATACACTTGATCTTAGCCAAAAGGCCGAGAAGCGATTGAAAATAGAAATACAACATATCACATTTGTGGAATGAAGCAAAAGCAGTTTTGAGAGGACAGTTATTGCAATAAAGGCATATGTTAAGAAATTAGAAAGATCTTCATCAACAATCTAATCTTACGCTTCAAGGAACTAGAAAAAGAATAAATTAAACCCAAAGTTAGCAGAAGGAAAGAAATAATAAAGATCGGAGCAGAAATAAAATAAAATAGAGATGAGAAATAAAACTAAGAGCTGATTCTACAAAAAGATAAACAAAACTGACAAACCTTCATCCGGACTAAGGAAAAAAAAGAGAGGATACTCAAGTTAATAAAATTGGAAATGAAAGAGGAGACATTACAACTGATACTACAGAAATACATAGGAACGTAAGAAACTCCTATGGGCAAAAAAAGTGAAGGGAATTAAGAAGTACAAACAGCCCGTCATTAAACGAGTCACAGGGATGTAAAATACAGTACAGAGAATATAGCCAATAACATTGTAGTAAGTAAGGTGTCAGGTGGGTACTAGACTTACGGGGATGGAGGGAAATCACTTCATAAGTTATATAAGTAAGTGTCTAATCACTATGTTGTACACCTGAAACTAATATAATAAGTAAACTATAATTAAAAATAAATTTAAAAAATACTATAAAAATAATGAAAATACAAAAAAGGGGAAAATATTATCTTTACAATAATATATTTACCTTGAAGCTTTCTACTAAGTTCAAGTTTCTCCTGTTCTAGGCGCTTAATTCTTCTTTCATAAGCTTCAGTTGCTAAGTTGTTATCCAGAGTTCTCTGAACATTAACATCAAGATCCAGTGAAGTGGGACCAGCTGTAACTCTTAAACAGCTCCTATCAGAAAGAACGCTGAAGAGAGAAAAAATGTGGTTTTACAATGAAACAAAAAGTTTGAAGAAAAAAAGATAACTTTTTGCAATTGTTCATTTAAAACATGGATTTGAATACCTAGTTACAATTAGCCATCTAGAATGATGATAAAACACAATTTTTTTGCAAAATCACCATAAAAGACTTTACCGAAGCATATTTAAAATGAAAACTTAAATTGCCCAAATGACCTTAATTTTAATAACCATGAATTAGAAAAATAAGTTTGCTGCAGGATTATTGCTGGTAGTTTGTGACCACTTATGTGACCACTGAAGTGAAATCACAGTCAAAAACACCAACCATGGTCCTCTTTAACTAGAATTTGGAATTCCAAAAGTATAATGCTTTCTTTAACTCAATATAATTTAAAATATTTGAAGAGCTGGATATTCAGCAGTGAGCAAAACAGATAAAACTTGCCCATGTAGCACTTATAGTCCAGTGACAGAGACAAAAATAAACAAAATAAACATGTAATATAGTCAGTACATTAGTGTTAAACGCTAAGGAGCAAACACAAAGCAGGAAAGGGGGAAATAAAGCATTGGGGAGGAAACAAAAATTTAGAAAAAGTGGTAAGGTAAGTCATCACTCAGTAACTCTGAATAAAGTCCGGGTGGGGGAGGGGAAGACTCAGGGAATATCAGGGGGAGAAGCATTCCAGACAGATGGAACACAAGTGCAAAATCCCTGAAACAAGAATATGTCTGGCATGTCATGGACCAGAAAGGATACCTGCGTGGCTGGAGTAGAGTGAGCAAGGCGAAGAGTAGTAGAAAATAGAAAGATAAAGTGAGCCAGTCATTTAGGGCCTTAAGAACTTTGGCTTGCTGTTAAGATACGAAGCCAGCAGAGCTGGGGGCAGTGGAGCTTGGTCCTGAAACGGGGCATGTTCTGACTTATAGCAGGGTCACACAGACAGCTTCAGAGAAAATAAGAATCAAAGTTATGAACGTTTGAAGTAGGTGGTTAAGAGAGATTTTAAGGAGACGAGTGGAGAGAGGTCTCAGCTGGAGACGCACAGTAGGAGTCATCAGCAAGGAACTGGGAGAACACCACGGAATACACGGGAAAGATTCCAAGACTCAGGGTGGAACGAGGGAGATTAGGAGGCAGCAGAAGGGAGACTGAAAAGGAGTGACCAGAAAGGTAAGGAGAAATCAGGACAGGGCCCTGGGAGCTAAAAGAACGTGTTTTAGTGGGAAGGAGCCATGACAAATAACATGAGTCGAGACAAATCAGTAAGACTAGGACTGAGAAATGATGATGAAATGTAGCAATATGGAGGTCAGTAGTGACACTGATAAAAGCAGTTTGCATAAAGTAATGGGCGCACACACCTGACTGGAATAATGGCAAGAAAGAGGAGAATGAGAAAAATGGACAAAATATGCAACAGCTGGAAGTAATTTTTCTATAATGTGGAACAGAGAAATGGTTGGTAGCAGGTAAAGAAAGTGGGATTAAGCGAGATTTTATATTTTGCTTTAAGATGGGGGGAAAATGCATGTCTGTGAGCTGATGGAAATGATGTGATTATGCAAATGACACAGAAAGGAAAAATCTTATGATGTAACAGCTAGCAATGCACTAGAGTAGGCAAAAGGGAGGGAAAGGGTCAGCCTTAGCTCACAATTCATGCATAAAAAGAACAGCATACGAGTCCAGAGGGATGTAGGCAGTAACTGTGGTGAGGAGAGCTTGTGGAAGTTGTCTGCTGTTTGCTTCAACCTCTCAGTGAAAGAGGAAGCGAGATCACAGGTGACAGTGAGGATGATAGAGGTTTCAGAGGAAAGCATACAATATGAAATAGCTATGTAGGACAGCGGAAGATGAATACACTCGGTAATATACATTTGCTAGGCAGTAAAAAGGAACACGTGAGGTTGGTAATCATGAACTTACAGTGCGACTGGTAAGAATAGTCAGATATTTTTCTCTAGACACTGAACTGCATAGGTACACACAGAAAACTGAATTATAATAATGAATGTCGACTTAGCAAACCAGTGTAACAAAATGAGACAATCAAGGAATTGAGGGGGCACACAAGGTGTGTTATAATCATTCTCAATGGAATTTAAACTGGGTCAATGAAAAGATAGTTAAGATCAATGGGCCAAAAGTTCTGATGCTTCACACCTAGACGTATTTATTCAACAGCATGGGACACGTCTAATTCCTGCCCCACTGCTAATAGCTATATTCTGAGCGCTCTATTTGTCCTATTCTTTTTCCTCCAAAATGAGTTAGATTCTTATATGTTCTATTCATTTTGTAATGTTTAACTTATTCTAGCAGTAGCTTTGTGGGGACAGAGCCAGGAGTGCAGTTTCCAGGCTCTTGGCCTCACGTGGAAAAGTGCTGGCTCAGGTAGTAAATGGCCATCAACTGTGATTGCATGGCTATCAGCTGTAACCAGTGAGCCATTGTCACTAATATAACTGCTGTGGCTGAGCTAGCAATAAATGGAGGCTAGCAAGAAGATGGTGGCTGAGCTGGCAAGCGGCGGAGTGTGGATTGCGGATTGCAGAGAGGAGGATTGCAGCTAGCCAAGTGAGGTTGGTTGGCAGAGAGAAGTGCACGGCAGGTTGCAGACAGTGTGGCTCCTGCTTCCTGTGTCTCTAACCCAGCCGCCAGCAAGAATATAGTGGTATGTCTCCCCTACCTATGGCTCCGTGGGTGTTCCTTTTTGGCCTCACCATGTCCTGCGTTATGTGCGGAGCAGGACTAGAGACCCCGCAGGTCACCTCACATGACAAATGGCGCAGAGAGCAGGGTACGGTGCTGGCCAAAGCTCCCCGAAGGGCAGTGGAACAGTTTGTGCGTATGAACAGTCTCAGGAAGACCGGGAGGAGCAGCTGCAGGAGAGCTGGACCCCCATGAGGGGTGGGATGACGTGGATGGTTCTCCAACCACCAGAGGCCGAAGAAAGAGAAGGTTGTTGCGGCCCTGTGGGCTGGGAAGTGCTTGCTGAGGCCCTCACCCCCAGGTTGGGGAGGACTTGGAGCCCTTTCCCTGCGGAGAGGGCACACATTGTGAGGCTAACGCATAGCCCTGGCGAATGACTGTGGACTATGGGGAATGGGCTCCATCCCTAATTTAATGAACCGCTTGACTGTTTGCTTGAGAACATACCACCATGTAGTGGAACTGGTGGATGTTTGCTTTTGTGTCTTGACCGGCCGCCATCGAGAATATGTGAGAAAGACTGGCTGTGCCCAGGAAGTCTGGCTGTGCCCAGAGAGAGTGGCAGTGCCCTGTGAGCCCTGGCTGTGTCCAGGAAGTCAGGCTGTGGCCAGAAAGAGTGACGGTGCCCTGAGAGGCCCTGGCTGTGCCCGGGGAGACTGGTGGTACCCTAAGAAGCCCAGGAAGTCTGGTTGTGCCCAGAAGGACTGGTGGTGCCCTGAGAAACCCTGGCTGTGCCCAGAGACCCTGGCTGTGTCCAGGATATTGCATTCACCTCTAGGAGCCTCCACAGGGCCCTTCACGGAAGACGCTTGTCATGCAGATTGAGGCAAGACCCTGTAGGGGTGGAATGTGGGGACAGAGCCAGGAGTGCAGTTTTCAGGCTCTTGGCCTCACGTGGAAAAGTGCTGGCTCAGGTAGTAAATGGCCATCAACTGTGATTGGATGGCCGTCAGCTGTGGCTAGTTGGCCGTCAGCTGTAACCAGTGAGTCACTGGCCACTAATATAACTGTTGTGGCTACGCTAGCAGAAAATGGGGGCTAGCAAGAAAATGGTGGCTGAGCTAGCAAGCAGTAGAGTGTGGATTGCAGATTGCAGAGAAGCAGATTGCTAGCAAGTGAGATTGTTTGGCAGAGACAAGTGGATGGCGGGTTGCGAATAGTGTGGCTCCTGCTTCCTGTGTCTCCAACCCAGCCGCCAGCGAGACTATAGTGGTATGATTCCCCTACCTATGGCTCCGTGGGTGTTCCTTTTTGGCCTATGTCCTGCATTCTTATGTGGGGAGTGGGACCGGAGACCCCGCCTGACTCCCTGCATGACAAGCTTCATCCTGTTTTTTCTTTAATTTTTGATTTACAAAGTCCTCTCATGCCTTATATTTTAAAAAACCAATTCATTTTAATTTGCTTTGTCTAAATTATGTTAACTTTTCAAACTTACCAGCTACTAGTATAGGTAAAACCAACAAATGGCAGATGGTGGCCAGAAAATGCAGTATGTGTTGGTGGAGGCATTGTTTCCTAAAGGAATGAAAAACATCTGGTAAGAAATAAGTAACTATGACCTTATGAAAATAAAGATGGAAAGTCTGACTGATATTGCGAGTACCGTCATTTTTCATGTATTCCACATTTGCAAATTTGCCTAGTCACTAAAATGGATTTGTAACTCAGAATCAATATTCACAGTGCTTTTGCAGACATGTGCAGAGCAAGGAGAATCTGAGCTGCACATGTTCCCAGCTGGAACTGAACAAGGAGATGTTTGCCTTCCTGTTTCAGCTCTCAGGCTGTAAACAAGTGTTCTTCTCAAGGTCTAAGCGTGTGCCATGTTTTTCTCACTTTTGTGCTTTTTACAGGTGATTTTGCTTCCAGGATAGTGAAGTGCCATCTTGGGTTCCTAAGCAAGAAGGCTGAGATGTGCCTTACAAAAAAAAGTTAGCTAAGCTTCATTCAGGCATGAGTTGGTGGTGAGTTCAACGTTAATCGACAATTTCTACTTAACAGGTGTCTTTAAATAGAATCACACATAAAACAAGGTTCTGTTTTGATGAAGAGGTCTTGACCACAGGCTCATAGGATCCTAACCCTATGTGTCCCCTAGGAGCAATGGTCCAACTAATACAGTGTTCACGGCGACTTTATTAAACATAATTACTGCAAATCATCAGAACTGACTGTACTGCGTATTCAATTTGGAATAACTCACAATTTCTGTTAACAGTAAATACAATTCTTGTAATAAAAAACTCATGAAGGAAGTCCATTTTAATCTATCTTGTAAGTTTCAGAAAGGAAAACATAAGAGAAGTTCTTATCTGCCTTGAGTATGGTACTTACTGAACAGTGAAAAGTGATGTAACTATAAAAATTTTTAGTGCAGAATTAAAACCATAAGAAATGTAATAATTGAATTAAAACAACAATTCAAATTAAGAAGCCAAAAATCTAATTTTATGTTTTTATTTTCCTAAATTCTAATTTAATATAACGTAACGGTTTAGAGCAGAGGTTGACAAACTATGTTGGCCTGTTTTAGTATGGCCCACAAGCTAAAAATGGTTGAATATTTGGCTTAATCTGCTGGTTTGCCACTCACTTCAAACACAGCTATAACTTCAGGCTAGTAAAGCTGTATATTTTCTTTCACTTCCCACCAAGTTTGTTATTTTTAGTGGCAACACCCCTGGGCATGGGTATTTAGCTCTCCAGGTCAAGTCAGCCCCCTCGTGCAGCAAAACTGCTGGTTTTTAGAAGCAGCTCCATACTAGCAGTTCTACTGTCCCAAGCAAGCTGAGGGAACAGGGGTGCGGGCCAGAGAAGGGAGCTGGTTTTAACTAAAGTTCAGCGGTTTTTCATGCATAAATGCTTCTCAATTTATTTACCTTGGGTTGATTTGTAAAACCCTGAAATGGTTGTTTTTGACAATTTTGTCCAGTTTCATGGTGGTTTTTAAGGAGAGATTTGCCAACCTCTTCATTCTGCCATCATGAAGTCCACTCTTTTAAGCATCTAATTTGTCGTCTTCTTAGGAAACCTAATGGCATAACTAATCTCAGAAGTAAACCTTTGAATTTGAATTTTGTTCCTAGTCATGAATAACTATGTTCACATCAGTACACTCTCTTAATTTCTTGAATTTGTGAGAGAATAAATACTTGAAGCCATAACTGTCTGATTGATAATTGATAAAGTCGTCCATAAAATTATAACCATATTAAAAAGAAACGGGGACAAAACTTCACAATGTCATACTCACAGAATTCTTTAAACAATCATCATCCACGTCAAAATTCGATGTATCTGTTGGGCTACTAACTTCTGGAATATAAGGTGCTTCACAGTTTCGAATATTGTCCCAATCAATTCCATTGAAAAATGGGTGTTTCTTAAAGTCTTCTATTCCATTTTGACCAAGTCGATGTTCTCTGCTACAAATGAGCCTTCGAATAAGATCCTTAGCATTTTCAGACACATCTGCCATCTGAGCTGGAAACTGAAATCTCTCCTAAACAGAGAATAATAGAAACAAAATGTAAATCAGTATATAACATACTCAGTAAGTTGATTACCATTTATTTTCTTGAAAATACCTTTTCATTTAAAAATATCTACTAAGTATATATGGTACAAAGTACTAATACTGAAGGAGATACAGGGATAAATGAGAAGACTCTCTTCCTAAAAAACTTTTAATTTCATTTGTGCTTATACACGTACTGTAGAAAAAATTAAATGCTAAAGATACCTTAAATGGCTGTCAGAATGAAGAGAATTCATTAAAAATAGGAGAATGACTGAGTATTTCAATAGAGCATAGATTATTTATATAAGCCACATACTAGTGATTAAGTAACAATAAACATTTTTAAAGAATGTAATATGTACTTGACAGTACTGGAAGTGCTTGTAACTCATTTAACTCATTTAACCCTCACAGCAATTATCTAAGGTAGGTACTATTTTCCTAATTATATAGAAGGGGAAACAAAGGCACAGAGTTCAAGCCACTGGCTCAAGGTCACACAACTAGAAAACGATAGAGCTGGCATTTGAAATGAAGCTGTCTGACTCCAGAATCTGTGCTCTTAATAACCATGTCATGTACAACAATTTCCCTCTAAAATGCTTTACATACTTTTTACAACTTTGTAGCTATTTACTTTCAATTGTTCATAACTATTTAGCAGACTATATTTGCAACTGGGTTCTAAGAGCATTAACTCTATCAAACTGATATCTATCTGTCTGTCTGTAGCAACTAATCATAATTGTGTCGCCAGAACAAATTAAAAAGAATAGACTGTCACTCCCTTTATGAGATACTACTATTCATATTCCAGGTGTTTGCAAATGCTCACAATTTTCTGAGACCAATCAATCAAAACCTTCTTCCTATTATGAACAATCTATTTTCATTTCACTTGGTACTAAATGGATTCAAGTTTTATTAATTCCTGTTGTGCATTTGGATTTTTTCCAATGTTTTGTGATCATAAATAATACTGGAATAGGTATCCTTGTACATACATCTTTGTACTACTGAAGATTTCCCTAAGGTAGATTCTACAACTGAAGATCTCAATCAAAAGCTTCAACTATTTATTAACACTCTAGATGCATACTTATAAACTTCTTGACAGAAGGGTTATATCAACTTATATTCCTATCAACAATACTCATCTCACTGGATTTTACAGTACAGAGTACTATTTTTCTTTTCATCTGCCAATTTGACAAGGGAAAATATATCTTGTTCTTATTTTGATTTGCATTTCACTTATTATTACTGAGGCTGAGACTTTTTAAAATGTATCCTAGTCATGATTATATTTATACTATCATATAGTAATTACTACACTATACTATAGGAACGATATAACTGTCTGCTTATGAAGTATGTTTTTCTACTGGAGAGACCATTTAATTTCCTATTTATTAGCATGTTTAATAAAATACAGTGTAAGGTTAGAACTAATAATTTTAGGTATAATTAATGGACTTTGATTATTCATGTTTGTCCCCTATTAGCATAGAAATTAAGCTGTTTACTGTTTTTAGAAAAATATTTTCTTTTTAAATATCGCACTACTTTTACATTTATTATATGTATTATAAATGTAATTATATATGTATTATAATAAATACATTTATTATATGTATTATTTATCACATTAATTTGAAGAAGAGTAAAATGTACTAACTTTGTGGTTCATGATTTTTCCATATGTCTCCACCAGAGATTCTGCATAAAATGGTGTTTCTCCATAAAGCATTTCATACATACAGACCCCCAAAGACCACCAATCACACTCAGGACCGTATCTGCCTTTTCCATCTTCCATGGCTTGAAGGATTTCAGGAGAGATATAATCGGGAGTTCCAACAGCCACTGAGGACTGGACCTGAAGAAGTTCACATTTTTAGTAATTAATATGTTAGAAACAAAGAAAAATATTTACATTTATTTGATACACAATAGACATCTCATAACTACACTGTCATTATCTGAATTTAGCTTCCTGGTACATATAAATTAAATTTTACATAATCTCCACACTAACACTTCTCAAAATTTCATAATACTATAGAACTTTTATTATAGCTGTTACTTAACTGACTACATTTAGGTTAACCAAGTGATTTAAACACCACAGCAATTAATAACAAATTATTTACTTTAGAACACTGTTATTATTGATATTAACATGTACATATGAAAAACTGGAAGTATAAAAATTTTACAATTAGTTAGGGGTAATAAGCCCTAAACAAACCTGACTAATATTTATGAACAACCTGAAGATTATTTTAAAACACCTTAATGGAAACTTAAGGAAATAAATAACAATGTCCTTCAAATTACTTATTAATTTAAAAAAAATATAAAGACATATGCTTGAAATAATAAAGTCCCAGTAGGGAAAAATAGTCGTGCATATAATTATGACAAGTTAGATGTAAATTGGAAACAATTGCTAAAAATGATCCTAGGCACAAATCTTGTAAGATGCTCTGAAGTAAAAAAAAAAAAAAAGGTTCCCCATGTATTTAAAAGATTATATCAAAAGATAAACATTCTCAAGGTAGAATAATGGTTAATACTCTGAATTTTCTAGACTAAATTACCATCGTTAATAATTATTACAATAAACTTCCTCTTTGGCAATACTGAAATTAAATAATTTGAAAACTCGTCCATTACAACCTTAAAAATACTAGATAAAATATAACAACCATTTTTATAAACATATAAATGAGCTTTCTAAAAAAAGACAACTCATAGGGGCCAGTAATCAAGAAACGGTTGAGAATCTGGGATGGTAAGCATTAGAGTAGAAATGGGGTTGGGAATTGCCGGTTTTCATTTTCTAGGTACTTGGATTTTACCATGTACATGAGGGCAAATGGAAAAAACCTTGGGCTTACATGAGGTTTGAAGTGAGAGGCTGCTGCATACAACCTTTACCCCTAAAGGGTCTATTGTAAGCAAGAAGCTGAATTACAAAACTGCCACTCTGCAGAGAAAGACGTTTTGTCTATCTTGATTGCTGATATGTGAAGAAAGATTCCTTCTCTGGAGATTCATAACTTTAGGTCACATAGTCCCACTGGGATTTTAATTCACAGTGCTTCTGTGGTCCAAAAGTTCTCAAGCCAAGAAAGTGGCAAATATGTTGGCATCAGGTTAGGAGCCCCTAGAAAGCCTGACATAACAAATTCAAAACTACTCTAGAGGACACATGCTCAAACAGAGCCACATATAATTCCCATGAATAACAGCCCATTGAAGATAAGCTCACAATCCAATATATGAACTCAATGAGAAAACATTCCATTATGAACAAAAGAAATCCGAACAAACAATACAATTAGAGCCCTAACACATCAGTTGCACTTCATGAAATATTTATTATTAAAGACATCTTTTAAAAATCAAAAGCATAAGAAAAGAGATTTCAGAACTCTGTAAATGTATTAAAAATCACTAAATTGTAAAAAAAAAAAAAAAGATAGAAAAAAACAAATCAAATGGAAATTCTAGAAATGAAAAACTAGTTAAAATAAAAAACATAGTAAATAGGTGAAAGATGAAAAGATAAATAAAACCGGATACACTTCCATTAAAAACATTGAAGAATAAAGACATTACCTAGCGAGGAATGACAGACTGACAGCTGAATTAATACTAACATAGCAGTCAGAAGAAAATGGAATCGTTTCTTCAAAGTAATGAGACAAAACAATTGACAAAATTATATTCCCTACCTACCTAAATTATGATATAGGCATGGGGGTTAAACAAAGACATTTTTACGCAAAGACTGAGTGAACGATCACATGTAGACGCTTTCAGATAAACAGAAGCACTAAAGGACATACTTCAGAAAACCAGAAATTTAACCCAGGTGGAAGAATGTGGGCCGCAGCTGCACTGTCATGTGGGGCGGGATCCATGCTCTCCCGCGCAGGCACACTGAACTTTATTGTGCCGGAACAAGCCCCGGTTTCCACTGTTTCTGTTTTTTTGAAAATATGTCAAAGGTTCAGGTGAACAACTTGGTGGTGCTAGATAACCCTCCTCCTTTCCACATCACCTTCGAGTGAGTCGAGGACCTGTCTGAAGACTTGGAATGGAAAATTATCCACGTGAGCTCTGCAGAAAGCGAGGAATACGACCCAGTTCTAGACTCTTTCATAGTGGGTCCTGTTCCTGCAGGATGGCAAGTTTGTATTTCAGGCTGATGCACCTAAGCCAGGACCCGTTCCAGATACAGATGCAGTAGGTGTCACAGTTGTGCTAATGACATGCACGTATCAAAGTCAAGAATTTATTAGAGTTGGCGATTATGTCAACAGTAAATATACCGAGACAGAATTAAGGGAAAATCCGCCAGTAAAACCAGACTTGTCTAAGCTTCAAAGGAATATTTTGGCATCTAATCCCAGAGTCACAAGATTCCACCTTAACTGGGAAGATAACAGAAAAATGAGAGGATGCAGAATGCAGTCATCCAAATCTACAATCACGACTTTCAACAGGCGCATTCCTTTCAGCATCAGAGGGATGGTCCACATCAGAAACTCACTAACTGTCATGCTAGAACCCCACACTGACTGCATGTGACCACCTGCCATCCCTCTAGTACAAATTCAGCTATAAAAACACACAGAACTATTTCCCTGAAACTCCCGTAAGTCATAGTCAAGATACAATGTGAACAATTTGTTTCAAGAACGTGCTGTAGAACGTTTATAAGAAAACCAGTATTTGAGCAAATTGTGGAATACAAATACAACTATTTTTAAGCAGTTTTTTCCTCTAATGTGTTATTTGTTCTGAAACGAATCTAACTTTAAAATATATTATTTTCTTCTCCTCTATATATAATTGAAGCATTGACAAAGAAATATGAATCATTAGACCAGGTTATAAAATATTCTAGCCTCTTGGACAATAACCTTTGGACCCGTATTTTACTGGCCTTCAAAAGAACAAAGTTCACTTCAACTAAAATGTTTCTTCCTGTAATAACACATCGTTTGGTTTCATTTTAGGGGAGAATTTCCATTGTTTTTTGGCATGTCCTTAGAAGGGATCTGAAGTCAACTATGTGCTACGAAGAACTTTAGGATCTGACTTCCCAGGCCATCTAGAAGCCTCCTATGGTTACTGTTATAGTTCATGTAATGTTTGATAGCAATCAGTTTGGTTTCTAAGATAATAACAAATGTGGTTAATTCTTTATAAGTCCTCTGGCTGTGGTTTTTATTTTTATAACAGTTTAGTACATCAGAACACTCCTTGAATCACCCATCATTACCCAGCAAATTCAACACGTCAAGAGCAGATACAAACTCCCTGAGTTTAAGAATAGGAGACTATAATAAATTAGATTTATACAAATATTGTAAGCTTAACTCTTTAAAATTGTTTTCATAGATCATTTCTTAGCAGCACTTACATAAAACCAGTGGGATAGATTTGAGAAGGTACATTTATTATAATAGATAAGTTGCTACTTTGGAAATATATACATTTTCACACATGTAGTACTCTTCTCCGTATCCCTTGAGACTCATGCAGAATAAGATTAGGCATATTTGTGGTTGACATATTCTAGATAGCTTTTCCAGATAAGTTTTTTTTAAAGCAATCTTGGAAAGGAATGTATTAACTAAATGGACCAAAAGATTCTTTTTCTTTGATGAGAGCTAGGTCCTTCCTCAAAAAGTTTCTTATGCTCCATTAAGTGTAGAATAGTCTCACTATTCTTGCTGCTAAGCAAGACATCAGCCATATGATGCAGAGTTATGCAGTGCGTTCATATCTAAAACTTCCACACTAACATTTTAAAGCTTTTATTTTGAAGAAGGGAAAGGGGCATTTGTCTGAATATGCAATCTAAGTTGTACATATTTCCTGTCATTCTAAGAGAATTTGTGAAGCAAAATTTTACTAAATGTTAACCTTTGAAATTTAATATACCAGCTTATTAACGAGTTCGCTAACTAGGTTCATAAACTTTAAAAGTAAAATACATCCTACTGTTAAAACTACATGAAGAGAATCCAATACTAGAGAGCAGCACAGTGAATTCCAAGATGATGAGGAAAGGTAGGCCTAGGATGATAATTCTGCTGTCGGCCTATAGAACACTCTAGATTAGAATGGAAGAATGCAAGACTTTGGCATGGATATCGTCAAAGGATAAAAGGGAACTGTGAAGTTAGTGTGTCTGAGAGAAAGGAATTTCTAAATTACTTAATGTGTGGTGAAGAATTTGAGGATAACTTTGTGAGAATTACATAAACAACTAAGCGAAGCAAAGTGGTCACTTACTCCAGGGAGACCAAAAAGTTTTTCAAGAAAAGAAATGTAATTAAAATCAACTGCATGGCATAGCTATGAGCTGAACAGGACTTAATGACACTGCGTGATAATTGCACTGAGAAGATAGAGAGGAAGTACACGGGTTGGGTCAAATCAAGGTAAGAGATCTGAATCCTTATCTTCCATAGTAGGAAATGAAAAAACATCTAAAACTAAATAATCAAGAGATGAGAGCAGCACAAATACGATAATAATAAATATGTAAGTAAATCAAATGACAGAAGAAAGAGCTAAAAGGTTTTAAGTCAGCCTCTAAAAAAAGAGATTTGCAGGTGGGAAGAACTAGAACAAAGGAATGCTGTTTTTTGCGATGTCTTCCTGAAATATGTATAGGTTGATAAAAAATAAAAATAAAATGGAAATAAAACAAGTAAAAAGGTTTCTTCATTATAATTTTCTAAATGGAGGACCAACATGCTATTATGCCCCCCAAAATTACTTTGAGATCATCAATAAAAAAATGAATTACTGGGAAGACACACCAGGATTTCAGGAATAAATTTGATCAGGGAAAACTCATATAGACAGAAAAAGTACTCATTGCATTCTGGAATGTACAGGAACTTGGAAGACTGGACATCAGACTCCAGGAGAGGAGCCCCAGGTTGGAGTCTAAGGGGCTTATAACCTGCAGGACTGGGGAAACACTAGCTCTTCCCCTGGAGTTCTTTTTCAGTGTAGTTCTCTCCTCTCTGGAATTGTGGTCCACAACTTCCTGACGCCACAGCCTCCCTGACTTTAATCTGTATTTTCTCAACTCAGCAAGACAGCCATGCTATTTCTTCCTTCTCATGTCATACTGGGCACTATCCACTTCCCACTTTATGTATCACACACATATAGTTATCCTGCAGCAGTATAATTCCACAAACACATCTTACACTGTGTGACTGTTATTCTGTCTTTTACTTCCACATATATTATAAACCCCACATTACAATGTTATTATTTCTAATTTTAACAGTCAGATTTTTTTTGTATAAATTTAAGAAAATACAGTGTGTTCTTTTTTTGTATTCACTTACTACCATCTGATATTCTTTATTCTATAGATCTAAATATCCAAATGGTATTACTGGCCTGAAAGGCATTCTTTAGCAGCCATGCCTGCTGGAAATTAATCTCCTCTTATTTATCAGAAAATGTCTTTAATTCATCTTTATTTTTGCAGGATATTTTTGCTTGATACAGAATTCTTGGTTTACAGACTTTTTTCTTCTTTCAACACTTTAAAGATACCATTCCATGACTTTTGATGAGAGGTCAGTGGTCATTCTTACCATTTTTCTACAGCATGTAATGTGTTTTTTCTTCTGGCCGCTTTCAAATTTTTTTGCTTGTCTTTAATTTTCAGCAGTTTTATTGTGACATGGCCAAATGTGGTTCTTTTTATAAGCTTGAAATATGCTAAGATCGTAGATCTGTGTTTTTCATCAGATTTGGTAAGCTTGAGCAGTCAATTTTACAAATTTTTTCTGTTCCTATCTCACTCTCTTCTCCGTTGAGAAGTCCAATTATAAGGATCCCTGAGCCTATATTTATTTTGCTTCAATCTTTTTCTCTCTGTTCTTCAGAATGAATAGTCTCTATGGATCTGTCTTCAAATTCAACAGTTCTTTCTTCTCTCATCTCGAATTCACTGTTAATCTCCTCCTGTAAATTCTATATTTCTATTACTGTGTTTTTCAAGTTCTAAAAGATCCATCTGATTTCTTTTTCTGCTGAAATTCCTTATCTGTGTAATCTTTAAGATATTTCCTTTGATACGTTACACATCTTTATGATAGTTTCATTAAGTCTGCCTGCTAAGTCCAACACGTATGTTACCCAGGTTTTTACTGACTACTTTTATTTTTGATACAGACTACTCTGTATCACAATTTATACCCTACCCTCCATTTTTGTTGGTCTAGTGATTTCTGACTGAATGCTGGTCATTGTCAATAAGACATTATAGAAAGTATGAATTCTGTTATCTTTCTCTGAAGAATATTCTTATTCAAGCAGATTAAAAAAAATACTGATCTCCTTAAACATGGGTTGCTTTATGATTATACTCTTTCAAGGCAGATTTACAGAAGGTCTAAGATTCACTGAAGTTCCTTTATTTGGAGGACCATTTTCAAACTATGGATCTTATCAGGACTTGGATTAAGGCTGTTTGACAGGTTTAGACTAAGTCTTACATGTTATAAAGGTGTCAACTACCTCTCCAGGGCCAAAATTCCAATGTTCCCTTAGCACTATTTCTCCCCCAGCACTGCCTGATTTCCAGTATTCTGTTTGATCTTCAAATGAGTATCATCTACCATTTGGTAAGTCTCATATGGTCTTTTTTTTTTTAAATCAATGTATTTTATTATTATTATTATTAGTTTCAGGTGTACAAAACAATGTAATAGATACTTATACCCCTCACAAAGTGACAAACCCCCTCCCCAATCTATTACCCCTCTGACATCGTATATACCGTGTTTCCCCGAAAATAAGACCTAGCCGGACAATCAGCTCTAATGCATCTTTTGGAGCAAAAATTAATATAAGTCCTGGTCTTATTTTATTTTATATTACATTATATTATATTATATTATATTATATTATATTATATTATATTAATTTTTGCTCCAAAAGATGCATTAGAGCTGATTGTCCACCTAGGTCTTATTTTCGGGGAAACATGGTGGCTGTTACAGTTCCACTGACTCTATTCCTTATGCTATACTCCATATCCTGTGACCACAAATATATTAAATTATAGTTGACATTCATTATTGTTCAGCTTCAGCTTCACATGTACACTGCAGTGGTCAGGCACCTAGACTGTCCATGAAGTGGTCTCCCTAATAAAACAAGTGTCCATTGGATACCCTGTAAAATCTTTACAACATTACCAATTATATTCCCCAAACACATCATATGGTCTTATACTGCATATGTACAACCCAACCTTCATGAGATAGCCCCCCATAGATACTTTAGGCCCTCTCTCTACAGAACTCCCCCCTCTCCAGTGTCAAGCCCTGCAGATTCCAGCTGCCTCAGCTAACTCAAGTCTAATCTTTCTCCTCAGCTCCATAGTAATTCTATACTCTGCTCTAACTCGAGCTTTCTGCATCAGAGTCAGAAAACTGTCCCAACTCTGGGAAATTGTGAAGCACACCTCATGAATTTATTTCTCTTAGACATAACAGTCTTGTGGTGCCTACTGTCCACCACCTGAAAATACTTGTCTCATATATTGTATCCACTTTTACTGTTGTTTCTAATGAGAGGACAATTTGGTATCATTTGTGTCACAATGGACACTGCCTCCATTGTGTCCAGAGGCAGAAGTCATATAATCTTTTTTAAAAACTTATCTCCTTGGGATAAATTTTCAGAAGTCAAATTACTGGTCCAGAATAATGTGACATTTTCATGGCCTTTGGAATGTATTATACTAAACTGCTCTCTAAAAAAGTTTCTGCCAATTAAAATGATATACATTTGGACCTCTACTATACAGCCAGGAAATTGAAGTAAATACAAAAACAAACCAGGGAATAAAATTAGGGCATATAAACTTTTAAATAAGTGAAAGAAAACAACTAAGGGTCGTTGGGCTGGAAGAACTAAAGTAAATGGTAATATGAAACTGAGTCAACCCAGAGGGTTTTGTAATAAAAGCATTCATGTTTTGAACACTGTCCCTCAGGAAAATTAGATAACTAGAAAAGAAATATAAAAGAAATAAAAGTGAAGAAAAAGTCACATTTTCTTTCTCCATGTGGGATTTGTATTTTTTACCCATCTGGAAATGTAAAAATATCTCAAGTACAATAATAAACAGTTCACCTAAAGGAAGAACAAACAAAAGTCTCTCAAAAGGCATACTGTATCAATCTTAAGATCATTAATATAAGCAGTTGAAAATGGCATATGACTTTATAGACAAGTCCTATTATGAGTAAGTCGGCCTAAATGCCTTTGTGGAAGGACCTGATGCATAGAAAGGCAACAGATGTATGAAGAGTTAATATAAATAGATGGTTTCTAAACAGATAAAAACAAGGGGCAAGGAAAATGTCTGTGGGTAAAATAATTTAAGATTATCTTTATTTACCGTTCCATCTTCCATCAGCTTCAGACAAGAACCGAAATCTGCTAACCGAATATGTCCATTCATATCCATCAATATATTGTCAGGTTTGATGTCTCTAAAAAAATAAATACATTCCAGTTTTAGTTGGGAAGAATAAATATAATCAGATACTTGGTAAGATAATCTTTTTGTCTGAAAATTTCAACTTCTTTTAAAATTAATACTCTAAGAACATCTATTTGACTATTTTATGGATTCAAATCCTGGGTCTGATTCACATTAAAACTTTCTTAAACATATGTAATTTCAGTCTTCTCCTGGAGATAAAAAGTACTGTGGTAATTTTCATTCCAGTTAAATAAAGAATCTTAACATCCTTCCTTTAGATTTGCACATATTCCAATGTGACTATGGTATGCCTACTCTCTGCATACAGAGAAGAACCATAATTACTTGATTACTTGTAGGCAACCTATAATACCTCTAGCCGCTGGAATAGAACAGGGAAAAAATATATTTCCTAGACCCTGAATATAAATGTAGATAAATTCTCAATTACTGCAGTTCATGACGAAACAAAGAAATTGCTTCATAAAGTTGATTTTGGAAAACAACTGCTTAATAGTAATCTATATTATATAAAACTATTTATAAGTCAATGGATTGTTGGACATTCAAATCTAACAACCAACTAAAGCATACCAATTTTTTTACATTTGAATAATGAAAAGTGTTGCAAGCCTTGAGAAAATCATACATATAAAATATCATCTACAAATGTGATAGTTTTACTATTTTTCAACTTCTAATTTTTTCTTTTGCCTAACTGGTTGGCTATTTTCTCCACTACAATGTGAAAAATTATTGGTAACAACAGACATCTTTGTTGTGTCCTGACTGTAGTAATGTTACCTATTAAGCATGATGCTGACTTTTGAAGTATGAAATACACACACAGAGGAAGCATCAATCTACTATTTTATTTTAAAAAGTATTTACTAAATTCAACAACTCTTGATTAAAAATAATCAATTCTAAAACACAAATACTATATGCCTAAAATTTATATTGCGAAATATCAGCATTAGATATCAGCATATTAAAGACATGGGGTTAAACAACAGAAAAAAAGTAGCTTAAAGGAAATGAATGTGCCCACCACTGGAAAGCAGGCATAAGAGGGATGGAGGAGGGACTATTTCTCAATATAATCTTTTTGATACTAGTTGAGTTTTATTTTAATTATATGCAGTATTGTCTAAAATTAATTAAAAACCAAAAATACATGTGTATAATAATGTCTTAGTCATTTTACCTAAGAATACGAAATACTTTGAAGAAGCCATTATGCTCATCAGCAGTCAGCGATATTTTCCAGTCAAAACAGTTCATTAATGGATATCAAGATCATAAACACAATAATTTAATAATGATAATACTAACTTGTCCAACAGGAAGTACAATTATACATTTCACGTACATAATATGTCGCCTATTGACTCACTCTACATACTCAGGCAATTTATTTCATGGTTAAAAAAGAAGTCTCTGTGTTCCTAAAATGGTCACTATATGAGCAGATGGGAACTCTCCTAACTTTCTGAATTAATAGGACCTCGGGGGGATATGAATTAGCCCCCTAACCACCTGTTGGGTTTGAAAATATTTATACTTGATTTTTATTCTGGGAACAAAGTACAATGCTGATTTGAGGTCGAACTGAAAGGATTCATAGGGAGGAGGAAATGATGACTTTTTCGTGTAGCCGATGTTAAACATGACCTAAATTACTAGGCCCAAGGAAGGCCTAAAACTTGTGTAAGTCCATGAACTTTATGACCTCAAAGGAAAATATGTCCCTTCCTTCTTTTTCAACCAAAGACTACAGTTTGACCTTTTGCAGTTTCCTGTTTCCTTCAGGATTCTCTATCATTTTCATCTAAATCTAACTTAATAGTGGCCAAAACAAAAAAGGAAGAAAGGATACAAAATATGATTTGAACTGGACCTAAACTATGCAGGACAAGCCCTGGTTCTTTTTGCACTTCAGATTTTTGAAATGTGGGCAAAGTGAAACAGAGTCCGCAGATTTAAACCCCCACAAATGTCAAGAGTGATGTGGATGCATTTGCCGACCGACATCTATCATCTGAGTAAAGAATGCTTTTAATTACTTCATAAGAATGTTCTTACTGGAGTAGAGGATGGAAAGAGATCCCCACGTAGAAAGATGGTTACACTTATGTATTGACAGTGCTCTGAAACCCAGAAAGTTCTCTGTCATCTAGAAGAGGTAGGATCAAAGAAAAGTAGGTGAACATCTATCTGTTCTTTCTACAAATAATTTGATCACTGAACCATGGTTTTGGCATCTTACAGGGCTACATAAGAAGAAAAGGTTTAATATTCAGTGAGTACTTGACAAAACCTTTTTAAATAATTAAAATCATAGTTACAAAGTTATCTATCGTTATTATACCTGCCCAAGAAAATGCAAGTCCTTGTTCTTACATTACCACTGAAATGTACTTGTATGATCAGATTTTAAAAGGAATTCGAGTGCTTAAAAGAAGTTTTTAAAAACTTGCCTTTCCTTTATTCTTCGTTATGCAGCAAATATTCTCTTTAAGATAACTAATGACTTTGAATTGCCAATACAGTAGAATCTTTTCTGAATCCCATAATGATTTCTCTATGACATCTGACACTGCTGATTATTCTGTCTACTATACCACTTTTTCCTCTATTTATTCTCTCAACTAAGACCAATTTCTTCTCAGCCTCTTCTCCTGATTCCTTTTTCCAAAAGCATACTCCCTGTTCCCCTAATGCTGTCGGTTCTCTGCGCTCTTCTAGCTCAGTGATTTTCTCCTTGAAGGCGCATGTCTTTTCTTAGATTTCAGGTTAGCTGTCTGCTTGTGACCTCAGCTCTCTGATGCATTCAAGAAAAATTGTAATTTCTTCTTTTTTTTTAAGTGGTTGCATCCTTATTTTTCAGGGTCCACACAGAATTAACGTTGTGACTGTGGATCCAGATCCACGTCCCCTCATCCTTTATGCTACCGTTGTCATATATATTTATATGTATCACATCTACATTTATTATAAACCCCACAAGGCAATGTTATCATTTTTGCTTTGAGCAGTCATGTTTTATGAAGAAATTAGAAAGAAGTAAAGTTTTCATAGTCTTGCATTTATCCAGATACCTATATTTTTAGTGCCTTGAACTCCTTTCTGTATATCCGAGTTTTCACCTCGTATCATTTCCCTTCCATGTGAAGAACTTTCTTTAGCATTTCTTGTAGTACAGGTCTGCTCTCAACAAATTCTTTAGTTTTTCATTTACCTAAAAGTGTCTTTCACTATCATTCTTGAAAGATATTTTCACTAGACGTAAAAGTCTTGGTTTATAGCCTCTGAGAATTCTTCTGTTAATGGAATCTTTGTGTCGTTTTTCTCTTGCTGCTTGCAAAATTTACTCTGTCTGGCTTTCAACAACTAAACTGTAATGAACATTGGCATGGCTTTATCCATAGTCACTCCTATTAGTATTTAATGAGCATCTCAAATACATAAATTTGTGTCTTTCAACAAATTTTACAAATCTGGGGCCATTATTTCTTCAGATTTTTTATTGGTCCATTCTCTTTCTTCTCCTTCTGGATCTCAAAGTACATATATATAAAACCTTTTGAAATTATCTAACAGGTCCCAGAGATACTATTATTTTAATCTTTTTCTCTGTGTTCATAATTTTCAATAATTTCTATTTATTTATTTCCAAGTCTTTATTCTGTCATCTCCACTAAGGCTGTTAAGCATACCCAATGAAATTTTTCGTCTCGGATAATTGTATTTTTCATTTCTAGAATTTCATTTGATTTTTTTGTTTCTATTTCTCTGCTGAGATTTCCTATCTTTGTACTTATCATGAGCAGATTTTATTTTACTTGAGAATAGTTACAATAGCTACTCGAAAATCCTTGTCTACCAGTGTCCACATTTGGGTCATTTCGGAAATGGTTCCAGTTGATTTTATTTTCTCTTAAAAATCAGTTACATTTTTCTGTTTCTTTGCACACTGGGTAATCTTGAATTGTACCCTGAACATGATGAATGTTAAATTGTTGGGACCCTGGATTCTTTTATTTTTCTCCAATTATTGTTTTTTTTTTTCCCCTTCTGTTTTACCAGTTGACTTATCACACTTAAGCTGCAAACTCTGGTTCTTGGGCAGCCATTCTGGTCTTGTCTTTAGCTGAGCAGCTTTGAGTGAATGTGTGGTTCAGGGGTCAATCAGATCTGAATGTAGACAGACCTGCGATCTCCTCTCTTGCAGAGAGTTCTCAGCATTCAGTGTTCTGATTCTACAGGCCACACACACTGCACTTCCTCCACCTCTGCCCATGCCACATTGCGCATCATGTTGTCTTCACACAACCCCAGGATAAAAGCTGCAAAAATGAAAACCTCATCTTATATACCTCACCTTGTCTAAACGTATACTTCCAATCAGGTTCTGTCTGCTGCAGTTCATTCTCTAGTACCTTTGAGATGCTGGGCTTTGTGTTATGCCACATTTGAATATGCCATATTTTTAATCCATCTTTGCCAATTAATCTTTAAAAAACTGGAACCAATAACATATTTATACCTTGTCATATATTGACCTTATGCTTTAAGTGTGAAGTTCATCCTTAAATTCAGAATAAAGTTCAGTTTCATCCAAATATTTCATGTTTTCCTTTTACTTCTATGAGAACAAAGAAAAACTGCAATGAAATGGCAGTAATGCATTGGGGAGAGTTTCATATAGGTATGCCTTTATTATGGCACTCACTTTTTTAAAAAATTAAGTTTTCTAAAAGATACAGCCAACCCTGTTTCTAATTAAGGCACCTTGGCCTTTTAAGTTTCATGGACGTGGCAGATTGTAGTTTTCAAAAATTGCCACCATCAAGACTGGGAGAATATGTCCTCTCTGCTAACCTGGGCAGGCTTTTGTGACTGCCTCAACAAATGGAGTATGGTGGAAGTGAGGTTGTATGACTTCCAAGGAGCAGTCATAAAAATGTCATCAATTCCGCTTTGTTCTCTCTGGACACTTGCTCTTGGAACCTAGTCATGTTGTTGTTAAGAAACTCAAGCAGCCCATAGGGAGACCCGGTGCAAAGAACAAAGGCCCCAGGCCTACAGCCTGGCTGAAGTCCCAGCTGATGAGCCCCACTAACAGGCTAACTATGTGAGTGAGCCATCTTCATAGATTAACCTCAGGTGAGTCACGAAAGCTCATGCTAGACAGCAGAGAGACAGCAGGCCCTGCCTAGTCGTGCCCCAACTGGAGACTCGTGAGCAAAAAGGTGGCTGTTGTTTCATATTAGTCACTGTATTGCAGGCTCTATGGTGGACACGGAGATATGCCTTCTCCTTCAATGGAGGGCTTTGCCTCAGACGTCAGCAGACAGCTCCTACCTGTCAGCTCATTCAAAGTCACAGAGAGCCTCTTCCTCAAAAGGCCGGTCTTTCTTGGCAGCCCATGTCCACTGAAGGATGATACAGAAATATAAAGACTTGGCCATTTCAACTAACTGGGCCATAGACTCTCCAGAACTCCTAGTGGGAAGGCCTGAGGCTCTGGCCTGCAGTGTAATCTGACTTCTCCCTCTGCCTAATCCTGTTTCCTCCAACTCCCTTTCACAGGTGTAAATCCCTAATTCACCTTGCATTCCACATTCTGTTTCCGTGCCTGCTTCTGAAACCTGTTTTGGTTCATTTATTTTAAATTAAATTTACTGGGTGTAACATTGGCTAATAAAATTACATAGGATTCAAGGGCACATTTCTATAAGACATCATCTGTATAGTTCTTTGTGTGTTCGCCACCCAGTCAGGTCTCCTTACCTCACCAGGTGCTTCACGCCCTTTACCTTTTTCTACCTCACCCCACGCCCCTTCCCCTCTGATAACCACTAAACTGTTGTCTCTGTCTATGAGGTTTTGTTTGTCTGTGTCTGCTTCTGGAAAACACATGTTGCACAGCAATGGATAAATGGAACAATGAGCCAGCGAATTCCATTTTCTGATATAAGCAAAACCACATCTGGCATTGGGAACCATAAAGCGATGCCACCAGCCAACCAGATACCAAGTATTGTCAATAAAGGGAGTGAAGGGAAAATTCAGGCAAAACATTCATTCTAACCTTGACAATCAATGGAAACAGAGAAAGATATAGAAATGTTTAGAAGAGATAAAATCTCTACATTATCACTAAAAACATTATCCGTTTCTTCCTACGAATCATACCAATTATCATTAATTAAAGTTTCCAAAATCTGTAATTTTTCTTGTCCCCAAGAAAAGAAAATTACATATGGCTTAAAAGGAACAGTATTATTTTAAAACTCTAAGTCAAAGTTAGTATTTACAATGATGCTTTTTAATTTATAACATTAAGAATAAAAAAGCATTCCAAAACAATGATCATACTGAAAGGACAACATTCTGTATGTCATTTTCACTTTATTACTACACTAGAACATCAGTATCAGAGCATGATTATTATAAATATTATGCCTAGAATAGTAAAATGTGGCTAAACAGTCTTTAAAGCAGTAATTTTCAACTCTGGCTGGACATCAAAATCAACTAGACAGATTATTGAATTACATGTACCTAGTTCCCAATCCAGACAACCACAATCAGAATGCTGCATGGGGAATGGTCACTGAGAATTACTAATTTAGGATACATATTTCTCCCTCCTAGCAACATTATGTCAATGTCTCCCATTTGGTTCCCTTTTCAACATTTACATAGGGTGGGGGAGTAGACTTCACATAAGAATGCTTTTATTTTCTGGTCTTCCTACTCCTCCCCTTTATATACTCATTAGATAAAATCAGCATATTGTATTGTAATATTACAACTAAACTGTTTATTAAAATTGCCTCAGTTTTGTCAAAAATATTATATCAGTAATAAGGAAAAGAAAATCCACGCTCGTAAAATTACGTCACAAACTGCCTTTTGGTCAGTCATACATTAGCATTCTTAATGGAAACATTAATTTGAGACTGCCTTACAACTGAGAAAACAGTTATTCATAAAATTCTGTCAATAAAATTTTCTCAAACTTGACTACTGCACAATGAAAATATTTACTAATTCTATGTAAACAATAAAAAAAACTAATGATTATATAGTTTTGGGTACTATAAAATTATGGTGGCTGCCCAAATCCTAATCTTTCTACATATCCTTCAAAAAAACTATCCATATACAATACAATCGACAAGAGGAACAAGTGATACTGATCCATGACCCACACCTACAGTCTAACTCAAAGTGCATCTACCACAAAATTAAAATTATGTAATTATGGAAATATATATGCAAATCCAGAAGCTGCAACTCTAGACTACATGTGAGAGAAAAGACATGGGAAAGAGACGTGGGAAAAAGAAGAGAAGAGCAGGGAGTCCAGGGATGATAAAAAGGACTCAATTACTAACCACTGTCACCAAAAGAAAAAGTCCTCTCATGAGTGGAGAGAGATGTAACCATTGGGGGACACTAGGTAAAGGGCACATGAGACCCTTTTGTACCATCGGCAATTTTCTGTGAATCTATCATTTTAAAATAATAAGCTTTTTTAAGTGAAAATTATCTTGAGCAAATTTATACTTATTTTATGCTTCTTATCACCTTATTATATGTTAATATAATCTCTTTAACATTTATACAATATGTCACTAAAAAAACTTGTCAATGGTCTTATCTGAGAACCAATCATTGAGACCCTAACTAAAAAGCAAAGAATTTTCATCTGTGGGCCTCCTATGACTGTCCCTCCCAACCCAGCTGTTCTGCACATCCCTTTTTGTCCATGATCTTCACCCCCACTATTCTGAATAAATCCCAACTGGCCAAACACCAGCTGCTAAGCTGCAAGAATAATCTGAGAATTACCTTTGACTAACTATTCCCTCCATCTGACCTGTCTTGCTAAACCTCTATAAAAACTGCCTTTTTCCCCTAAGGCAATGTCTACGTCAGCGTGGGCTGCCCCAACAAATACCAAAGACTAGGCAGCTTAAGCAACATAAATTGGCTTTCTCACAGTTCTAGAGGCTAAAAAGTCCAAGACCAAGGTCCAGCAGGGATCGGCTTCTAGTGAGGGCTCTCTTCCTGACTTGCAGAGGGCCGGCCTCAAGCTGTGTCTTTACATGGCCTTTCCCTGGTATATGCACATGAAGAGAGAGCAAGCTCTCTAGTATCTCCTTTTATAAGGGCACTGATCCCATCACAAGGGCCCATCTTTATGACCTCGTCTAACCCTAGTTCCTTCCTAAAGACACACTGGGTATAAAGGGCTTCAATGTAAGAATTCTTGAAGAGACACATACCATGAGTCCATAACAAATGCAATATTACTTGAAACCTTCTCATGCCCTAAATTATTCTGAGTAAAGGCTTATGCTTAACAGCTGATTTTCTTCTACAGGTCTATTAATTAAGTCAACTAACAACGGAATATTCACTATGTACCATATAGACTGTGCATGGTGCTAGGTTACCAAATATGTGTCTGAGATTAACTAAGGCATTTCTACTGCTTAAACTGAATAATGAGAAACTTTTCGCACTCCACAGGGGAAAAAAAGTTAATGGGTAAATTTATCAATTTTAAAACACCACAGAATTATTTACATAAGAAATGCTAAGAGATATTCATAAGTAGTTCAATAGATTTTTCTTTTTAATTAATATATGGCTTGATATTGTGATGTTTGTATTGCATATCTCTACATATAATCATGTTTACTGATAATACAATTGTTCTTATTTCACATAATGGAGTAAGATATATCAACATTTCATGGTGTTCTCCAAGGTTCATTTATCATCTACCAGAACTCTACATTGGTGTTAGATATCATGAAACAGGAGTGAGGCCATTTGAACTAAAAACAAGCATGTTCTGTTTGATAATGAAATCAGCAACTAACTTACAAGACAATTGCTGGTCATATTTTGGGTTCTTCTGAAGTTTCTTCAAGTGATTCTCAAATGAATGGTACTACCATATTAACATGAAATTACTGTAAAATGTATTTATCCACTGCTATGTTATCAAGGCACTCCTGTCTTCATTGAAATCTATTTGTTTCAAAAATTTACTTATTTTGTCAATATATTGCAAAAACTTAATACAATCCTTGAAACAAATAGGTCAAACAGATAAATAATCATTAACGACAGCCACAGATTTTTTTTTAAATCAGCAAATAAAAACAACGAATTGCTGCATACAAAAGAAGTGCTCAAAATGAAAAGAATAAAAATAAGATGAAAGAAATTCAGAGGGATACGGATACTAATATTAAAAGCCTGGTGTACCTATATTTTACCATGTAAAGTAAGTATCAAGCCACCTCCTCCCTAAAAAAGCCTTATTAGTGGTAAACAGAACCTCTAAATCATAGCTAAAAGAAAATTTCACCAGTAACAGATAACAAGGATAAATTTGTATACTCTACTCTCTTGGGGAAAGAGACGAGGGAGGATGCTGGTGTGACTACATAATTCTCCCCTCCTCACCTCACCCTTTTTCTACACAGCCCCTCCCTGTACAATGCAGGGTCCCAGATCCAGGGCTGCAACTGCAAGTGCTGGAAGGAAGGATAATTCCTAAGCAAGAAACTCTATGACTTTAAATCTTAATGTCAGAATTCCTAAGGGCCTGATGGGACTGAGTTATGCCTATGTGGCAAAAGCAAGGCTGATAGGGAATACTGCTGGATTGCCTAGCGGTCGCCATAGCTCCCGACTTCTGTAGCTATGCCATCCAACACCGTGTAAATGCACTAGAAGGGAGGCACTTGCTGGACTTCGCAGTGTTCAAACTAACATCCCTTCCAAAGGTGGAAAATTTGGACAAAAATAAATGATAAATGGAAACATGGAAGAATAGCTAAGGGTAAAGGTATAAATAACTGGGTTTTACAATGAGGGATATCCAGCATCACACTGATGCTTTGTAAGAGGCTCAGAGCAAGAGATGACACTGTCTCTTAACTCAGTTATACCTGAAGCTCAATTACACCTGAAGGAGTGAAGCCATACGTTGTGGAGACCACTCCTGCTTTTGGAACTTGCCATGGTCAAATGAAAGCCTGCAAACCTGAGTCGCATCACTCTGGGCGACAACTTAGTCATGTGATATGATGCTAGACTAGCTGGTAACATGCCAGTATCTTTGGACTCTTATTTTTCAAGTTACATCTAATGCCATACTGCAATATTGTGCTTGTGGGTAAGATGCAACCATATTATGTAAACGGGTCTTAAGATAATACTCATCTTGATAATTCAGTATACTGGGAGATTTAGTTAAAGCCTCCACAGGAACTAATGAAATAACCAGACTCAAGAAGAACTAGATTTAGTAAGCCATAAGCTAGTTTCTATGCTAAATAGTTCTGCACACGCCTTATCATATGACACAACAGCAAAGGGAGAAACAAGTCATTTAGTACAAAATATAAAAATATATATCATGGCTTTAGAGGATGGTTGTGGTTTCTTTAAGCCTACCCTTACTCTGCACTGCTGTGTCCACCACATAAATGCTACGCTAACTATAGATGCCCAGACCAATCTGACTATTTTGCTGTAAGAAAAGCCTGGACTAAAGGCCCGGGGAGGCCTGTGAAGAGAAGAACTAATCGTACCCACAGAGAGGTCTGGCCATTGCCCTCAGCTACTGGGAGGTGATCTCTAGGCCCTTGGAATATCACACCTGACTGGATGCCTTTGTTTGCCTGGGGACTTTGGCCACCACACCCTCTAACAATGGAATTTATGATGGATGGAATTTATTTGGGCTATATAGTGTAAGTTTTACCCCTGGAAGGGACTGGAAACTACAAGTATCGTCCCAACCTCTGGGAAAGGCTAGAGACAAGGTCGGTATGTTGAGCCCTCGAAAAACTCTGTAAAGCAAAGGCTCACGTGAGCTCCCTGGTTGGCAATACTCCATTGCTACCATCACACAGGGATGCCGGGAAAGTAATGCTGTCCTAATGCCACACTGAGAGGAGGACGGAAGCTCTACTCCTGTACCTCTCCCGAACTCTGCCCAGGCGCCTCTTCTCTTGGCTGATTTTCATCTGTACCCTTCCCATGTAATGAACAGTTAAGTAGAACAGCTTTCAGTGAGTTCTGTGAGTCCTTGCAAATTATCGAAACTGACCGTGCTTCTGGGAAACACCCGAACCTGCAATTGGTGTCAGAAGTAAGGGTGGTCTTTTGGGACTGTTCCCTCTACCTTTGAATTCCTCATAATTACTGAAATACCAAATGCATTGTAATAATGATTATCTTTATATAAAATGATTCTGATAATGATACACATCCTGAGTTCATCTATAGCTAACAATTTTTAACTAACATTATGTATTCATCTATTCTTTAGTAATTTCAGGATATTATACAAATACTTTCTTCATTAGCAGTATGAAAAATTCCAATTTTGAAATGTAACTCTGGCCTGTGAGGAGCTGAACAGAGTTTTATGTTAGCCTCAGGTCTTAAAGTGTTTCTATCTTTTTGTAAAAGTGTAATGATTTCATATATACCAAGAGGATAACTGCCAAATCCTACCACAAATCCAAGCTGAAAGAGATGAAATCAGCCTGAAGCCCAGCTGGTGGAGACCCAATACATACCTATCCTTAATAAAATTCTTATGAAATAAGAGATGAAAAACTCTTTAGAACTGAATTCCGTGGTATTTCCCCCAACAAATTCTATTAAAATAGGTTTGATCCACTTCCTATGATGTCAGAGGACACTCTGCCCTAGACTTAACCACATTATATAAAATGTTATTAACATTAAGTAGATTAGGTTAATAAAAACTGTAATCACAAATCTTGAATATGAAACAAATTCCAGTGGGAAAAAACAGGAGTTATAAAGAAATCCATGAATACTGAATTGTTTTTAGGTTTTGGGGTTATTTTTGAACTAGGGTAAGGAGATATTACTTCTAAAAATACATTCCATCCTAAGAATTTATTCAAGCTAATTTTCAACTTTAAAACAAACACAGGAAAGCACAAAAGTACGCCATTAAGTTCCATGAAACTAGCTTAACTGCCTTCAGAAAGAGATTCTACTCAACCAAAAGCTAGTGAGCCTGAGCCCTTAAGATCTTAGACTGATTTGAAATTTGGATCTTTTCACATGAAAAAACTATACCAGAAGTAGCACAGCCTAGATTAAAATCCAAGTCAGGCTCATGCTAGAATTTATGTTCTTTGTATAACATCATATTGCTCATAAGAAAAGCTTAAATGGTGGGGCTTTGAAAATATTGAGACGACTTCTCAGATCTCTTTCCCATTTGGCTGCAAGGATGATAACAGCCAGGCTTTGCTCTCCACATAGAAGATTAGAAGATTCTTTTCTGAGGGATTCTAAACAGGGCAAGTGAAAAGGTGTACAATTCTGAAATTGGGATATTCTCCCAATGAAACAGCTAAGCCAGATTACCCAGCCATACAGCGTGTCCCATCAGCTTTTTAATACCTTACTATAAATGTGAATGACTAGCCAGGGATCTCTGACATCTGTGGGAAACCTTTAACATTAATATCCAAAACCAACATAAACAAGAAACAAGAATTAAAGATAAGCATGAAAACATAACTTGACAATGTCTGTTCGTTAGTTATTTTATCCTGGTTTAGGTTCTTTACTTTTAAATATAATTTTAATCTCGTGATTCTTTAGTCCTCCACATATTTTGCCATCATTTATCATATGCATTCTTCCTTTAAATTACCTAATTCCATTATGGAATTACTCTCATCACCCACAACTTAAAAGAACATTCACTGCTGTCTTAGAACCAAAGTTCTCCATGTGTGGTAGATGGACCAGCAGCAGTGTCTCCTGGGAAGATGCCAGAAATGCCAATTCCCCGGCCTCATTCAACCTACTCAATCAGAAAATCTGGAGTTGACCCAACAGTCTGGGTTTTAACAAGTCCTCCAGGAGCTTCTGATGCATGCTAAAGTTCGCAGACTACTGTCTTAGAAAATGGTTCCATTTTGTTCTAAACTGGCAGTGTCCCTGGTTACCTACTTCTCTTTACTATCTCCTTACTCTTTCTCACATTTTACGCAACCCCAAAATTCTCTCATATGAATGATTAATTCTCCTGTAACTCTGTGATGATTTCCTACTTTCTTTCCTTTTAAAATGTAAAACTGCCTTTTAAACCACCCAATACATTTAAAAAATTTTTATTACACATAAATTATTATGGGCTGTTTACATAAAGATGTTTAATGTGTAAGCAGGTACAAGAACAATCCTGTATGAAAATCATCTTATAAATAAGCCCATTTTTTTCTTTTTATCCATTGTAAACTGCATACAACATAATACTCATCTGTATGGAAATTTTTAAATAAATCACTGTACTTGTCAAATAATTTACAAATCAATAATTTTTCCAGTCATCAAAATTATCACTTTCCTACAAAAATATGTTTTAACATTTATACAATCCGTGAAAGTATTTTTTTGAGAAACGTAAAATATGTATTATGGGGTCTTATTTAGCAAATGAACTTGTATGGCCTAAAATTCTGGCTGATATCAATACATAAAACTCAACTATAAGAATATTGGCCCATGCATAGTTTTTTTGAGAAGGAAACTATATGTACATTTAAATAAGAGTGCTTTCTTAGAAGCATCCTGTAGAAATGCTGACTGGAAGTGAAAGTAGATACTATACATGCATATGAATGTATAACAGGCTTTCTTCAATTCTTCAATGCTGACAAATAATGACAACAACAACAACAAAGCAAAACAACTAAAAGCATCTCAGAATTAAGTTTTTTGATGAGAAATGTACAATTTGGTACATAATTAATAAATTTGGTACAAACAGACCTCCGATTCTGGAATCCTATGGTGGCTTCCAGCCATAGTCAATGAAGGAGCATCTTACTCACCTGTGTACGTAATGGAGTTGATGAACTGAATCAATTGCTATCACCATCTCAGCCAAGTAAAATCGAGCCATATCTTCAGGCAATCTGTCTTCAAATTTGCTGAGCAGAGTAAGCAAATCCCCACCAACATAATAATCCATAACCAGGTACTGGGAATGAAAAAATAAAATGTACTCAGTACATAATAAGGGTGAAAAATAATATATTTAAAGTAGCCCAAGGTTAAATAGCACTAGGTCAAATACTTTTGTTGTTAATTAACAAGAAGCTGTGTAAGATTATCATCACCAGTCATTACAATGCTTGTAAATTCATAAGGTGGTAAAATAAAATTTTTAAAAATCGGCGACGGGAACAACATAGGATTACCATTGTTTTGTTATATTTTGCACAGTAACAATATATAAAAATAACATCATCACTACCTACAATAACAGATCACAGTTTTACCAACATTTCATAAAAGAATGAACATTTTAATTCTTCGAAAAGGATTTTAACAATTCAGAATATAAGACAATCCTTTACATTGAGTAAATTCATCTTTGTCATCATTCCATGTCCTTTATTTCATCTTGAACCAGTAACCAGCACTTGAATCAGCATTTGGAAACCACTGTGGCATAGAATGCAGTTAACTCGCACCATATATATTTCTCTTCCCATTTCTGATAGTATGACATTTCAGAATGAACTTTTCCTTTCTTTGGTACATATAAACAGAAGCCAAGTAATTTTAGATGTGAACTCTTATGCGTATGTGTGTGATTCTGTGACTTATAAGAAATATATATTTTGCAGTACAGAGCACAGATCTCCTAAAAGCCTTTGGAATTTCCCAAGTGACAAGATTAAGGTGTCTTTTGTTATTTGGAACACACCCTTTCAACCACACCTGATTTATGATAATGAGGTGACTTTTGAAAACCTCTAGGTAACCTAAGGATGCGAGCTGGCTGTCAGAGGAACCAAGATTAAAGGTTTAGAATTTTAGTTCCACCCCCAGACAGAGGGGAAAGGGGCTGGAGGTTGAATCAATCATCAACAGCCAATGATTCAATCAATCGTGCCTAGGTAATGAAGACTCCTAAGACCCCAAAAGGATGGGGTTCGGAGAGCTTCGAGATTGGTGAACACGTGGAGGTCCTGGGAGAGTGGTGCACTCGCAGAGAGCATTCGAGGCTCTGTGCCCCTTTCCTCATTCCTTGCCCCATGCATCTCTTCATCAGACTGTACCTCAGTTAAGTGAGCTGCTCTAGCAAATTAACTGAACCCCAAGACGGAACCTCCCATCTATAACTAGTGGGCCACAAGAACAAGTAACACACTGGACTTGTGACTGGGTGGTGAGGGCAACAGTCTTATAGCACTGAACCCTTAACCTGTGGGATCTGACCCTATCCCCAGGAAGTGCCAGGATTCAGTTAAACTGTAGGACATCCCACAGAATTGCTTGATGTATGGAAAACCCCCATTTAATGTCAGCAATGAAGTAGTATTCAGAGATTACTGTGTATAATGCAAATAAAAACAACAGACTTTGCCTTGACTGTGGGTGTATATGCCCAAAAAGAAGAGACAGGAATATATACCAAAATGTGAAATTATAGACAATGTCATAGCTTTTTGTCATCTTCTAGATTGTTTCATAAACGTATTACATATTATATTACATTATTTTTTAAGGTGAATGAAAACTAGGCACAGCAGAAGAATAATAGGCTTTGTAGTCAGCGAGACCTGTATTTAAATTCTGACTCTGGGTTTTAAGTGGCTTTTGAAAATTATTTAATCTCTTTGATACTTTATTTTCTCATCGACATAACCACAATAATGATACCTTCTCTGTAGTGCATCACTTAGCATGAAGGCTAGTAAATAGAAGATATTTATATGTCAGTTATAACTTCTTAAAGTTAGGTGATTTTATTACAGAATGGAGATACTATTTCAGGGATATCACCAACTACGTTAAATTTATTTTAAAAACATACCAAGTCTATAGGAAAAGCTATTTTCCAAAGCTATTCAGTATTTCACAATAATGACTGCAGGTGGGGTTTTCTGTTCAGAATTATTTCAATCTTGGCCCTTTGTTCACAATATAGCAATAAAATGTTACCACTGGAAAAAAACATTGAACGGTATATATAGCAAGTCAGGATACTCAGCTTTGATTTGATAAAAATTCATGGAAATAATAATAGTTGTTTTTATGAGACTGAATGCAGTTCAACATTGATACTACTAGTTCAATAACGTATGATAGGTTCAAATATTTACAGCAAACTACCTTTTGATTAGTAACACAATAAATATCCACAGGCTTTCATCACCTAATATTTTCACGATTTGTACATATATCCAAATAAGCCTCTTTCTGCTCCACACATATTTTCATCACTCTCAACTGTAATACATCTTAGCAGATTCCAATTCAGCTTATGCCAAATTAGTGTTTACTCAACTTCTTTGAAAATACTGACTATAATCATTCCACACAAACTATTCATAGAGGCTAATTCCTCAGTTACTTCAAACTCAGCACTGACTCCTTCAACAACAACAAAGCAGAATCAGTAACATCTTTCAACTTAAGAGCCAAAGAAAACCCCTCAAAATCATTTCTCTGGTTTTATAATCAACTACTGATGTTGCTCCCAGTGTCCTCATTTCTTTGAGCAACTGTTCTTGCCAAAAGGCTAACAGTCTTAGACAAGTTAATTTTCTGTGGACACGTTTCTTTGGCTCCTGCAATCAAACATGATTTAATTAACTCAACATTGGTAAATGGCTTTCCTTGCATGGCTAAATGAGCCCCTCAGGAACTTACCACAGTGCAGCCTCAATTTCATTTTCTGTTTTTATGAAGGAATTCTGGTACGATATTCTGTTTTAAATTTCCTAACTTTTCTGACTGCTGCTTTCCTGTGAGGTACGAACATTGTGATGAATGCCCAGTGTGGCTATGTAGACATTTATTGTATTATTAGTACAACTTAGTAGTTATAGTAAGTTGCATAATAAATACCATGCTGTCACTTAATTCATTAGCAAAATAATCCACACTCTACTGTGCCTTCAATACATAATATTTGAAGTCTACTTTTCTCTTCTTTCCTTATTTTGTCATATGCGTATGCATTATTTCCAACAGCCAAGCCATAGAAGCAACTAAATGTCCATCAATGGATAAATAAAGAAGTTGTGGTATGTATATATATATATATATATATATATATACACATATATATATATACACACACACATATACACAATGAAATATTATTCAGCCATAAAAAAACAAAGAGATCAGCCTAATATCCAAAGTATATAAAGAACTCATACAACTCATACAACAACAAAAAATAATCCAATTAAAAAGTGGGTAGAGGACCTAAATAGACACTTCTCCCAAGAAGACATACAAACGGCCAACAGATGTATGAAAAAATGCTCTATTTCACTAGCGATCAGGGAACTGCAAATCAAAACCACAATGAGATACCATCTCACACCTATTAGAATGGCTATTACCAACAAGACAAAGAGTAACAAGTGTTATTGGAGAAGTTGTGGGTAAAAAGAAACCCTCATACGCTGCTGGTTGTATATAAATTGGTACAGCCACTATGGAAAACAGTATGGGGGTTCCTCAAAAAATTAAGGATAGAATTACCATATAACCCAGCAATCCCTCTTTTGGATATCTACCCAAAAAAATTTGAAAATATTTATTCGTAAAGATGTATGTACCCTTATGTTCATCGCAGCGTTATTCACGATGGCTAACAAACACATGGAAGCAACCAAAGTGTCTTTTGATAGATAATTGGGTAAAGAAGATGTGGTCCACACATATACAGTGGAATATTAGCCATAAGAAAAGATGGAACACTGTCATTTGTGACTACATACATGGATCTTGAGATTATCATCTAAGCAAAGTCAGTCAGACAGAAAAAGTCAAGAACCTTATGATTTCACTCATAAGTGGGATATAAAACTGAAAGCAACAAGCAAACAAAAATTCATAGACACAGACAACAGTTTAGTATTTACGAAAGGGTAAGCGGGGATGGTGGTAGAAGAGGGTAAAAGGGGTCAAATATATGGTGACGGGAGGAGAACTGAATCTGGGTGGTGAACACACATCACAACACAATATATAATTTTACTAACCAATGTCACCCCAATAAATTTAATAAACAAAACAAAAAATAAATAAAAAACAAGGAAATCCCAACTTTGTGACAACATGGATGGGCCTTGAAGGCACTATGCTAAGTGAAGAAAGCCAGACAGAGAAAGATAAATACTGTATGATTTCATTTATATGTGGAATCTTAAAAAAGGGAAAAACAACTCATAGAAACAGATCAAAGTCAGACTTATGTGATGTCAGACTTGTTATCAGAGGTGGAGGATAGAAGGAGGTGGAACTGGAAGAAGGTGGTCAAAAGGTACAACCTTCCAGTTATAAGATAAGTATGTCTAAGGATGTAACGCACATGGTGACGATCGCGAACATTGCTGTATGATTTGTAGGAAAGTTGGGAAGAGTAAATCCTAAGAGTTTTCATGACAAGGAGAAATTTCCTTTTTTTCTTCTTTTTCTTTTTAGTGTAGCTATATGAGAAGATGGGTGTTAGCTGAACCCACTGTGGTAATCGTTTCACAATACATGTAAATCAAACCATTATGCTATAGCCCTTAAACTTAGTGATGTATGTCAATTAATTCTCAATAAAACTGGAAAAAAATGATTCTTACTAAGTTATTGTCATCTTGGAAAGCATAATGCAAAGTTGTAATCCATTTATTGTCTCCATTCACTAGCACATCTCTTTCTTCACGAAAACATGCTGTCTGTAAAAGAAAAAAGAATATTTTTAGATAGAGGACACTTTATGTAAAACTAGGACATATATTATGCAAGCAATTGCTTAATATGTTTATTACATTTTCTGCTCTGGAAAAGAAATACATCCAATATCAATGTGAGCTTTCAATAAGTCAAATTTAAAGCATTCTCAGAAATCAGACAACTGGAAGAGTACACTTAAAAATATTTTGCACTAAAAAATACTGTTATAGTTTTAAAAATAGGCAAAATACACAGAATCATTTAACAATCATGGTCCAATCTACCATCCAGATAATATAAATGTCAGCATTTTGCCACATTTAACTCTGGTCTTTTTAAGGAAATAAGATACAAACTATACTAGCCTTCCTACTGTTATCACATTCTTCCCAATATAATAAATAATCTGAAGTTAGTATTTATTCTTCACATCATATGCTTTGATCACACATGTATGTATCCAAAAATAGAATTGTTTTGTGTTTTGAAAATTTCCACCAATGGCATAATTTTATCTATCTTTTTGCAACTTGATTACTTTTTACCCAATCATGACTTGTTTTTCCTTTTAATTGCTAGGGTATTCCACTATTTAAATACACCAAAATTTATTTATGCAACCCTCCTAATCATGTAAACATAGGTCATTTCCATTTTTGTGTTATTATAACGTTGCAAAGAGTATGTTTGTACAAGAGTTTCTATAGGGTATACATTTAGAAGTAGAAATGCTAGATTGAAGCATTTTCAACGTTACCAGATACAGCCAATTTTCTTTCCTAAGTGCTGTACCAATTACTACACTTCCCCAGAGTATGAAATCTCCCATTTCACCCACATCCTCAACTGCACTTGGCATTATTAGACTTTCAAGTGTTTGTTAATGTGATGGGTGTGAAATAACATCTCATTGTTCTTTTATTAACATAATCCTAATTATAGGTGCAGATAAATAACTTTATACATGCTTATTAGACATCTGAGTCTTCTCTTTGAATTGTTCACTCCCCTTTGCCCTTTTTCTCCAATGAACTATCTTTTTCTTTTTGATTTGTAAAAGTTTTAATTTATTCTGAGAATATTTCCATATGATAGAGGTATGTCCTGGAGAACCTTAGAAATGTGTGGCTAAAAATAAAAAATAATTTTATATGATACATTATAATTCTATAATATATCTTTAAATTTTGAATTTAAGAAACTACTATGCCAGAAAGTTCAAAAAGAACTTAAAGGTAAAGTAGAAACTGAAGGTCTCCCTGGGTCCTGCCCCCATACTTTCATCGTCCACTTGTTCTGTCCAGAGGTTATTATATAAACTCTGTTGAATATCATCTCAGAAAACTTCTGGGTATATGGAATCCATCTCTCTCTCTCTCTCTCTCTCTCTCTCTCTCTCTCTCTCTCTCTCTCTCTTCAAATGGTATCTCATATTCTCCATCTTTTCTTTCCTTTACACAAATGAGATCACAGTGCTCCATAAGTTGTTTTATCAAGTAATAATATATCTAAACAGCCTTTCATACCAGTACAGAGACCTACCCAATTTTCTGTAATGGCTATACCATATTCCATACACACTAAAAAATCATCATATAGTACTTTTTATATATAGGTGCTTAATAATTTATTTGCCACAAGGTAAATTCAACAGCCATGATATACAAAACAAATAACATTACCTAATTTACCCTAATTAGATACTCTTTTTTTCCATGTATTTTCCATAAACTATATTTGATCAAATAGAATTTCCGAAACCATGCATTAAATAACATCACCAGAGGAAATACTAAAAACAATTAAAGCATAAACCAAATGTAATGGGCAGTTTTACCCTTCAATTAGATTATTAACATTATGTTTTGGCTTATTTTAAGGTAAAAATAGAATCACTTAACATACTTAACACTAAATTCTGTTTTAGAGTTTGACCTGAGCTTGAGGTTTGCTGCAAACATTCTAGAGAGGTGGTAAAGGTGCCGAAGGGACCCCTTTTTCCTGGCTTCATCTTATTACAACTATCTGGAATTTTACAGACATTCCAACTAGAATCTAAGACACATCTGACTGATGACTCCTAACTAAATTAAGCTCCAAAGACTTTTTGTCATCAGAACATATTAAACTTCAGTAGATTCTAATCTCTTCTAAATTGTTCAGTGAAAAAATTAATTTTTTAAAATATATGAACTATTCATCATATAAAACTTCAAACACATACAAAAGAGAACAGTAAAAAAAGCCCCTTCCCCACAATGTACCCATTAACCAACTTCAACAATTCTTTTACTGCTCAATCTTATTTCACCTACAGCCACCCTCCCTCCATGCACGTATGTGCACGTGTGTGTACTGTACGCTCACACACAACATTTGTAAAGCAAATCTCAGCCCTCACATGCCCTTCTCCATAAACACTCAGGGCTTAATGCCTCAGATACTAAGTTTACACGTGTGAGGCGCAGTCTCCTTTGCCGCTTCAGTGGATCACGTCCTCAGCGGGCGATCACAATTGAGGGGTAATGCTACTGACGTCTAGCGGGAAGAGGCCAGGAAAGCCATCACACATCCTGAAATGCATAGGTCAGTCCCACAAGGAATTACTGGGCACACATGGAATATCACAAATGCCACTGTTGACAGACACTCACAAAGTTGAGGCAAGGAGTCAACATGGTTAAAAGACTGTCATAACATCTGCTGCAATTACCTTTTTTTAAAAAATAAAGATTTAAAAAAAAAATATTTCCCCTTTAAAAACAGAATATTTGAGCCTCTAAGAATGCAACAAACATGTGGGAGGGGTTACTGGAGATTACATAACTTCTTCACATTCTGTCACTCAGTTTCTATTCAACCAAATATTCTGCTTGCACAGTGATGGTTTTGACTGTTTTGTTTGCAGTTTTATATTTTTAACATTCAGTACGTACTGTTTAAATTTTATCCTTAATGGGTTATTGCTTAAGAGAAAGAGCAACAGGAATATACTGAAACAGAAGTTACTATGGACCAGATATAAAGGATAATAATTCTGCAAAACTGTCACATGATTCTCTACCCCAGATCCATAGGTGCCTTCATCAGAACATTCTTATACATTCCTATACAGCACACAAAATTTCCTGAATACTTGGAAATCATGTGTTAAAACAAGAAAATGCACTCAGATTATATATACCTTGGCTTCTTTTATTATTGATAAAGATTTGTCTCACCCATAAAATATAATCATAGAGAAATTCTTTCAAATAGTAACTGATTCATTCTCTCTAATCTAATATTTGAGGAGAGAAAAGCCAATTTTTTTTCATTTAAAAAAAAGTAAACGAGTGGAATTTTAAATTGCAAAATGCAAGAATTCAACATTAGGTCTTATACACCAAGACATCAATTTACTTTTAAACCTCCATTTTTGTATTTAATGGCTGAACCGAAGAAGAAATAGGTCATTTTTTAACTTGTTAGTAAAAATAGTATTTTTACATAATTCAAGATAAATCACTTGATAACATTCACAATTGGCAAATGAGTGAAAAAACAAACACGTTTACAAACTATGAGTGCAAAGATATACTGACACTATGTTTTTAGAAGACAGTTTGGCAATGGCTACTCAAGTTTAATGTATACCTGCCCCCTCATACCCAGGAGTTCCATTACTGAGGGTTTAATCTGGGGAGTGGATCAATTCTAGAGTCAGCACAACATGAAAATCCCTTAGTACAAAAATATTCTTAAAGTCACTTCAACCTCAGTACACACAAACAGTATACCTCAGGGTAGCCAAAAGCAACATTTCTGATGAACAGCATTTCAGAGGCCCTCTTATTTTTACTTACATCGCACATACTTTTTAGGTGGCATAACTAGTTCTGATGCACTATTTTCTCTCTTGTTGTGAAATTCTCTTTGCCAACCACACATAGTTCGATGTGGTGAAATAACTGAACTTACTGATAGTTTGATTCCACCTTACAGAGAATTCACACTTTGAGTCAACTTGCAAAAGTATTCCAAGGTACATGTATAAATTTTTTACTAAAGCATAGTTCAAAATAGTCAAAATGTAAAAACAATCTAAATACCCATCAATGTTTTTTTTAAAATCAACCTACTAAAAATATATATCCATTCAGTATAAGGAAGTTATTAAAAAGAATGAGATAAAGCTATAAATATGGAAATGGAAAAAATTCAACATGTACTATTAAATGATCATAGCAATGTGAAAAATCGGTCTTTTAATATGATTCCATTACAGCAAAATTTTCTCTTAAGGATAAATAAGAAATTCTTCATGATTATTTACTTTGGACAGAAAGACGGGATATCTGGGAGAGAAAGGGAGCTTTTATTTTCTTTTACCTTTTATTTTCTGTAGTACTTGTATTTTTTTAATATAGGTAGCAGATCAGGAAGCAGAGGCATATCAAGTCTAATGACCCCAATTCATTATTACTATTACTACTACTACTACCATTACTACTGCTACTACTACTACTTCTACTACTGCTATTACTACTGCTGCTGCTATTACTACTACTACTGTTACTACTACTATTACTATGATTACAACTCCTCCTCCTACTACTACTACTACTACCGTGTTTCCCCGAAAATAAGACCTAGCCTGACAATCAGCTCTAATGCATCTTTTTGAGCAAAAATTATAACATGATAATGGGTCTTATATATAACACAATATAAGACCAGGTCTTGTGTTAATATTTGCTCCAAAAGACGAATTAGAGCTGATGGTCCGGCTAGGTCTTATTATTTCAGGCAAACAGGGTACCACTACTACTATTACTACCAGTACTGGCACCAGCAATTATAAAAATAATAAGACAGGGATAACAATAACAAAAATAATAATAGGCACAAACCAGTAATATCGCAGTTAATGGTCTCTACGTCCATTAGACCATTAGTATTCCACTTAATGGACATAATGGTCTGATGGATGTAGAGACCATTACCTTCAGTTAATAAATGAGATAACTGAGTATTAGAGAGGTTTAACTCTCAAGACGGAGTCCATTTCTGGAAACTATACTGCATCTTCCAATGAAATGAGTAAGGATACCTCCTATATGAGTGAAGTCTGTAAGAGCTGAATAAATTTGAAGAAAAGATAAAATTTACAGAATAGACTGCGTGAGGTTAACTTAAGATATTGTTAATGTACTAGCAAAGTTCGTAATGATGAACCTGTAGAGATACCAATCTCTCTTAGTCAGCTGCCCAGGTTTGGAAAAAGGTTTCCTAGTACCTTCAAATAATTCCTGTCCCACTAATTATATATTTGGTATATACCAGAAATAGAAACAAACATGGCAAATAGGATGGAGGTAAATCGCTGAAAAAATTGTTTTAAAGCATCAACAATACACGGATTAAAAAAATTAAAAAGGCTGCTGCTCATCTGTAATTTACTGTGTTATTGGTAGGCCCAGTTTTCCAAAGTTGAATAAGTCATAGTCAAAGTGGGTTTCTTTTTAATGTTTTATTTTTTTTTTCAGAAAAACAATTTGATAATTCAGGTATAGAAATTCAATTCCATTCCACTTTATAATGAATTCCTCTTTTAAAGTTTCAATGTGGAATTTCTTCCTAAAAGATGAAAGGTGCAAATCATTTGAGGAGAGCTCCTTTCAAATACTGAACCGCTCTATTTGCATCTTTGTTCATGAGGCATATTGGTCTTGAACTTTCTTTGTCTGGTCTTTGTCTGATGCTTCCATTGGAATAATATTGACATCACACAATAGGTGTTGCAGGGGCCCCAAAGTCCCTAGCTGGTCCACCTTCCTCTTTCTCCCTTTTATTCTTCTCATGTTTGTTTTATGCAGGGTCTTTAGCTGTACTTAATGGGAGGAATAGGGAGAAGAATATATATTCCATTTTGCCCCAGAATATAATAATGCTTTTTAATTCAACAAAGTAATGTTTAATTCTCAATTATCCCTTGTTTTATCTTCAATTTTGCCACTTCTTCTAGTCAGTAATGAAAGTAACAGTGATCCTTCCTTTTCACAATTCTTCTCCAACATATCCAATTTCTGAAGAACTAAGTACAAACTTTAACTCAATTTTTTAAAGTAGCTCTAACTCTGAAACACTAAGTGGACTATAATTATGATTTCTGTGAAACAATTAAAGCATAATTATTTAGTATTTCTTAATGACTTGTTGCTCCAGCAGCTGGCAATGCTGTCAGTCCCTTCAGGGTTTGCCTCAGCTGCAGAAAGCCTATTACTAGTCCAAGTAGTGACAGTAAGGCAATTCATTCTTAGGAAAATTCAAAAGCAAAGGTTGAAGTGATTGAATATTCTGGACACTGGTACATATGCCAGAACGTTTCCAGACACTTTTTAAACAGACATCATTGCATAGTAATTATCTATGGGATGTAGAGAGGAGCTGGATTTAGGTTGGATGTAGTCAAAGAGTATTTAGCTTTATTTGTTATGTGCTATTATTATTTGTTTTACAAAGATTGTACTTGTATTTCACTTATGCAGTTTTTTCAGTAGACACGTAGGAAAAAAAAAATCTGAAAAAAGCGAAAAGTTGCCAAAAATATTACTGATTAATTCTAGGTGATGGAATACAAGTGATCATTAGTTTCTTTTTTGTGCTTTGTAGTATTTCCCAAATATCCCAAACAAAACAATAGTGAAGTGTTTACTTTCACTACTATCGTATCTATCACATGGGAACATTTTTTGCTTTTCCCTGTGTCTATTCTTTTTCAGGTTGCTGCAAATACTGGTAGATAAAGAAAGACTCTAAGGGCTAATTTCTCATTATCCTCTTACGGGTCTTACTAATCTCCAGAGCTAATTCTCAGCAGTATGACCCCTTCTACAAGTGAAAATACTGAAACACTTCCACACCAGTAAGCTCTGCTTCCATGAGGCCCAAGCGCCACCCCGTGTAGCCACTCACTATGATCCAGCACAGCAGACCTCCCACCCCAAATTACGTGTAATGTCAGTTCTGACCACACCACACCAATTATTAGCCATAAGCATGACTCCAGTCAATCTCGCCCTCCAATCTAGTACCAAAACAGAAATGCTGACAATTTTTGCAAGAGCAGATTTTACTATCATTCTTTAATGATATAAAACAAAACAAATTTAACTGCACGACCAGCAATAGACAGAAGTCTTAGATGGCATACTCAAAATACCTGCTGAGTTTTGACTGAGTAGAATACAGATAAACACAGAATGATATCAACAAGTTATGTCAAATTGCAAATCAATCATTACAAAATGTCTTCCTATAAAAGAAACTGTTTTCCACACATCCTTTTAACATAAATGTGTAAGCCCCACATTACAAGGATTTCCATTTGGTTTTCAGACAATATTATATTAGTACCGTGACTTATAACTTTCATCATAACTTTATCACAATTGTGAATTGCTGAATTTGTCTCTTAGACCTTAAAATGTAATGTCATCAGATAAAAATGTTACTAAATGATATTTAAGGATCTACTGGCTCTCTATAATTTTACAGTTCTTTAAAAATATTTCTAAAATATTATTTAAATATTTCAATAATTAGAATCTTACCTCAGCTCTTTTCAGCATTTCCCATTTATTCAATATTTTCATGGCAAATACCTTATCTGCATTTTTTAGTTTCACTACAGCAACCTAGAAAAGGAAATACAACTTTTAAAATACAAGAAATAATACTTTACACTCATCCATTTCCTTTTTCCTCTCTGTAAAAAAATAAATACCAAAATTATCAATGATTTCCATGCAGTTCAAATTCTAAGATCCTAAATCAAATAACATTGTCAGTTGAAAAAGTTACATTAGTGAACACGTGCCAAACAAATAAAGGTAGTTTTGAACACTGTATCAGTTGGTGATTATATATTATATTCTCCTTTTTGAGTTTTCTGCCCTGGAATTTAAACTCAACATCTACTACAACTAAGAAATTGGCCAAAATGCCCAAGGTGAAATAACTAGAGCTTATTAAATACTGCACGCCAAATTACAACACAATGCTACAGTGAATGCCTGCTGTCAAATATGTTTTGTGGGATCAGACAATATGAAATAAACTGAAAATGATATTAATTCTCACACCACATTTTCTTACGTACTATACCACAACCCCCAAAACACACATACCCCTAAAGATCAAATAAGGCCGACAGCTGTGCCACAAATTGTACACTTTACACATTCCTTTCCAACAAGAAAAAGTACAGATATTTCGGTATCTTATATTTTAGTTATGGATCAAAAAACTGTCAAATACAAATAATAATCCCCCATTTTCACCCTCAACAAACTGTTTCTACTTCTCTGCATCAGTTTGACTAGGTAATATCAAAGGGCCCTTGCAGTTTATTGGGGACGCTAAAAGGCTGAGATTGAACTGTAGAAGAGGAAACAAAAGTTGTGTCCAGTTATTGGGTAGTACAGAAGGGGAAGACAAATATAACCCTAATATGCAGAAGGACAGAACAAACTATATATAGCATCTTCAAACAGTTCAAAGGGATATTTCCAAGGATAGAGAATACATTTTAACTCAAATGCCAAAATTTAAAAAATCTTAAAAGCGAGCGTACAGAATCACGGGCATTTAAAAAATTTACATCTGGCTCAGACTACAATAAAACTAATATGATCACATAATTAAAAACAATGTATAATACTATAAAACTATATGAACTAGAATATTCCTTGGTAATCATCATAAATGGTTATAAGGGCTGTGATTACAGGTTTTCATCAATTAAAATGGTGGGAAGAGAAAATATCTCAATTTCAAATGCAATACCTTTAGTCTTTGGTCATAGCAGAATTGATGGGTTAACATTTTTCTCTCAGTGGGCTCATGTTTAAAGAAAGGAGGCTGTACAAGACGTAACAACCTAATATAAAATTCAGCCATAAAAAAGTAGGAAATCCTGCTTTTGTGACAACACAGATGAACTTAAAGGACATTATGCTAAGTGAAATAAGCCAGACACAGAAACACAAATAGTATATATAGATCTCACTCATATGTGGAAGCTGAAAAAGTCAAACTCATAGAAACAGAGTAGAATGGTGGCTGCCTGGAACTAGGCGGGTGAGGAAAACAGGGAGATGTGGGTCAAAAGGTGCAAACTTCGAGTTATAAGATGAATAAGTTCTGGGGATCACTGTACAGCACGGTGACTACAGTGAACAATACTGTATTATATACTTGAAAGTGCTACAAGAGTAGGTCTTCAATGTTCTCACCACAAAAAAAAAGGTAATTGTGTGAGGTGATAATCTTACTGTGATAACCATTTTGCAGTATATACATGTATCAAATCATCATTTTGTACACCTTCAACCTGCACAACGTTATATGCCAATTATTTCTCAACAAAGACGGAAAGAAAGAAAGGGGGCTATAACAGAGTCGGGAAAACTTGAATCAAGGCTGAAAACACCAGTTAAGCTGCTCTGGAGACTCAAATGACATGTTGCAAAATCGGGAGTGCAAATGGACAGAAGGACAAGAGGACTAAGACCTGCCTACATTTAGGACAGGGAAGAGACACGGAAGGCTATCACTTAAGCCCCGTTACTCTGATTTAGGGAAGAATGGCTGAAAGACTCCAAATCCTTAGATTTCCCCACCTCAGGTCATGTTGTGAGGAAAGTATGCTTAGCACTATACGATTCACTAATTTCCTACACATATAAATGTATATAAGTATCCAATAATAACTAGTGGTAGTAGTAGTATCCACCAACACATACAGAGTGTATTCTATTATAAATGCCTGGCACTTGTCTAAAAGTTTTATGCAAGTCCACAATCCCTTACCTGCAATATGAAAAGTAAAAAGGTTTTCACAATCCATTTGGCAGCATGTACTGACATCAGGCTATTATATCGTGTTCCCCCCAAAATAAGACCTAACTGGAAAATAAGCCCTAGCATGGTTTGTCAGGATGACATCCCCTGAACACAAGTCCTAATGCATCTTTTGGAGCAAACCTTAATATAAGACCCAGTCTTATTTTCGGGAAAATACGGTAGTTTTGTTTTGTTTTGAATTTTTTTAATCTCAGCTATTATAAAGACAAACATGCTTCACTGCAGAACCATTAATGCATTTGCTTATGAGGTGCTGCTCCAAACCCCAATAGGAGTGTTATATAAAATAGAGTATACACATTAAATTATCTTTCTAAATACCTAAAAAATACTGGAACCAAAACCACCTCTGGATTAGAGAGCTGCGCAGTAGAAACTAACGTTTATTGAACACTGAGCTAGCACTTTTGTGCTGCTCGGGGTGGTGGACATAGTATGGACTCTGTAGCCAGACTGCTTGGGTTTGAATCCTGGCTCACTCATGAGCCATGTAACTACGGACAAATAACTTAACCTTTCAAATCCTGAGTTTTCTTAAAAATCTGACAGGGTTAGTAACAGTACTTACCTTCCACAGTCGTACTAAAAACTGTATTAACTAAAAGATTAAAACAAGTAATACAAGTATAAAGTGCTTACAACAGGGTCTGGCACTTAGTAAGCGTTCAATAAGCATTAGCTATTACTGTGTTTCAGGCCTTGCACTAAGCACATTATAGCTCAATCTCTCAACTGCCGTTTGCTTTACCATTTAGGGCAGACATTATATTATACATCCCAATTACTTCAATTTCTTAACTATGAAGATAGTTAAGAATTTGATCTCTTCAACTTGTAACTTACCATAATTTTATACACAATACATACTTGTACAAATACATAGAAATATAGTTAGAAATGCCCTCAATTGAAAAATACATACAAATAAAAATTAAGCCACAACATTTACCATAGTGTACTTTCCAATAGTAAAATAATAGAAATAAATTTTCTGAAAGATGGAACTAACTAAATATATCACAAAATTATAGAAAATTATTCATATGCATGAAAATACTTTTAAGGAATACTATTTAATAGGGAAAAGTACAATATACTGTTTAAAAGAAGTTTATTAACGTTTTAATGCTATGATAATTTTTTGTGTATATATATGTATATATATACATGTATATACATATATATATACATGAAATGTATACCTATGAATTTCTATGTCATATGTATACTGAGAAAGATAGGCACTAAAATATTAGAAAATCAGGTATTTCTAGTCACCTTTCTACACTTTCCGTATGGAACATGCCAAACTTGAAGCATGGAATGGGATACGTGAATACCATGCCTCACCTTCATCATGAAATCACCACTGATTCCTGAGGGGCTGCAGTGTGGCTGGTAAGGGCCAAAAGAGACCCACGCTGCACATCTACACAGTAACCAGGAACGCCAGGCTACTGGAGGGTGGAAAACATTCTCAACGCTGCCGTGTAATAGTCTCATGGCTTACCTAAACACTTTCCTGAGATGAGTTGGGGTGTGATAAAATAAAAATGTCAGTTCAGGAAATAATTCTTGACTTATCAAATTGATGACATAGTGAGACAAGAATAAGAAGCTCATGAAGTGGTAAAATAAAAACTGACCTTACTTTTCTCCTTTAAAGCTACAGGTCATTTTTATGTTCATTTCAGTAGAAGAAGAAAACTTAAAAAAAGGATTCTCCTAGAACTCTAATGTTAGGTTCTAGATTTCAAGAACCACAGCTAACTGACATATAAAAGGGTAGTATGTTAATATGTCCTTTCTAATTTAATTTGATCAAAATGAAATGTACATTCAGTATGGACTGAAAGATTATAAATTTAACCCAGAACAAAGATACATTTTTAAAACACCAAATATAGAGATGTCTTTAAAGACTTTATAATAAAAGTCCTCTGATGTCAGAAAAATTGCAACCACCACAAAAAATAAAACAGTAGAGGGCATGTAAAGGAATAAGTTCTCAAACAAATCTTAAGTATCATCACTTATAGCTACAACATATAATTTAGGGATGGTTACACTATATTAAATAGAATTTCAATATCCAAGAAAAAATTGCCATGCAGTTCTGCAAATCTAGTCTACATTCAATATATCCAGCATTCACCATCCCTCCTCTGGTCCATCCCATTCCGAGCTCCCATGATATCTCGCCTGATTGTCCTACCTGGCCTCTCAATTCTGCCCTTAGCCCGCCCCCGCCCCCCAATCTATTCTCAACATGGCAGCCACAGTGATCCTGCATAAACATAGCTCAGATCATGACACTCCTCTGCTCCAAAACTTCCAACAGTTTCTGATCTCTCTCCAAATAAAGTCAAAATCCTCACAATAACTTGTAAGGCTTATATATTCTGGCCCTCCGACCTCCCAGATCTCATCCCGCTCTCCTCGCTAACTCTGCTGCAGACGTATTAGGCACCTCGTTCAATCCCAACTCAGGGCCTTTGTATTTATTCTTCCCTAGGTCTCAAACAGTCTTCGCCCTCACAACCACATGGTTTGCTCTCTCACGCCCTCACTGAAATGTCACTCTGCTCTTTCCCACTTTGATCCCATTTCTTTGCTTCCTTTTCTCCTTACCTCTTATTATTTAACAAACTATGTATTCCATTTATGTATTTTGTTTATTGTTTGCCTCACTCGCTAAAATATAAGCTCTATGAGGACAGGGATAATTGATTCTCATTTGTTCCCTAGTACATGCCCAGTGCTTAAGAATCAAAAGGTGCTCAATAAACATTTGTTGAATAAATGGTGGATGATTGGAATCTATATGGGTGGATCACATAGAAAATTGTAAGGCATCAATACTCTCAGCTACTAAACTGATACTGAAACTCAGATAAAATGAAGGCATTATGATAACAGAAATACAACTGTGTATTGTAAGATTTAGTAAGTGTATAGCAGATTACTCCAGTTCACGTTGCTCTCTAAACAATATGCGTGGCTTTCAAGGTCTTGACTTCACAACTTAGCCTTTAGTATCTGTTGTCTGACTGTTCGCTACTTATCGCTTCATGTCTTTGTCTCCTTTTTATGTCCCCTGGATAATTTCTACCGTTGTTTAATATTAAGGACAATAAAATAACAAAAACAACTCTTATTATAGAAAGCTTCCTACTCTGTGCCTGGCACGTGGCTAAGCACATTGCAGATCCCACCTTATTTAACTCTTACACCAGGACAAAGACCTCACTGTCTCATGACGAAGCTAGCGTTCTTTACCACTGTCAGTACTGAATAGTTCTGTAGGCTGGTCCTGAAGAGAGCTTCCCATTCATCATGCCTATGATATTGATACCTACTGACACGTTCATGGTGATCAGTGTTAATATGTATGGAAATCACTGTATTTGTTTTTTATACACTGTTCTGTTAGTGATCAGTTTGTATTTAAAATATTTAATGAAAAAAAATACTAAGTCACTTTAATAAGCACACTAAAAATACTACAAAGAGTTTACCGAAGAGCTAGAGGTAGCCTCTCTATGGAGACACAATTCATATACTCGTATACAGTAGCAACAGTCAAAATACTTATAAATTGGTACAGCATGGCTTGACCAATCAGAACAGACACAGGCTATAAAAATATGGCATGCCCATACCAGCGTGCCCCAGGGACTCAAGACTGGCCCTGCATACGCAGAGGCTATCAAAGGTGAACCATGCAGTGTAACTTCAAACTTCTCTTACTCTCCCTTGAATCCCAGGAGAGCCAGGGTACAAGAGTTTTTAAGGAAGAATGAATGGCTAAAAATAATTCTCCTTTCAGACCCTAGGACTAGGTTATGCAGACACATAGGGCCTAGTTATAATAATTAGAGGAAGCAAGCTAATTAAAAGCTTTTGACACCTGAAGCAGGGGTAGCAGGCCAAAGCAGCAAGCTTTCACAACAAGCTCTGAAGCCCAGAAGCCTTGAAGCTGCCGGAGCAAGGCTGGAGCAGGCAGAAGCGGTGAGCCACCAGGAAACTGTGGACAGGTAACACCCAGGGCGTAAGTTAAAGGTTTTCCTGAAAGCAAAAAGGAAAACCCAGCGTTAAGTTAAGCAGTAACTGACAACAATTGAGTCGTAGAGAGAAGGTTCTTAATCCGTAGAGCTGTTGATTTTCAATTATTATCTTGCTCCTTTATTGTTTCCCATGAATTATGCATTTCTTGTAAGAGTTACATGAATTATGCTTTTATTTTCATAGTTTTATTTTTTTAAGAAAAAGCATAATTAATAGAAATGCTGCTCCTATCAGCTTTCTGTGCCAGAGGTGAGCCTATCCACTGGGTCTACAGACCTATTTATAAATTCCTAGTAGGCGACAAAATACCTTGGAAGAAATGATTATCTTTTTAGAGTTGTCTTTGCATTTCAAAATCTATTACTTGATAAATACTGCAGGGTAAGGCCACCAGAGATATTTTAATCAAGAATGAAAAAAATTAAGCAGCAAAAGCTCATAATCCAGCCAATACTACTTCTCTATACAAAATTCACTGTCTTAAAATAACAGAGTAAATTATCTGCAATCTTTAAGCTATATACATATAGAGCAAGAATATACCACAACAGAAAGAAAAAAAAGAAAACCTTCTCACACTGAATCTCAAATATTATCAGTCATGCATTAAAACTGAGTTGAATCTGTACATTTAAATTGCACTGGCCTGTGACCAGACAGGACTTATTCCAAGTAGACGGACAATGTTCACACTGCTGTTCCTTAGCCTACTCCCCAGCCCTGCACCCCATTTTTCAATTCTTCACCGCAGTAAGACTGTAGAGCAAATATCACTATCCTTAACTATCTGCCTCACTTAAATCCTAATGAGTAACTATATGTATCGTGTTTCCCTGAAAATAAGACCGGGTCTTATACGAATGTTTGCTCCAAAAGACGCATTAGGGCTTACGTGCAGGGCATGTCATCCTGGAAAATCATGCTAGGGCTTATTTTCTGGTGAGGTCTTATTTTCGGGGAAACATAGCAACTCTCCTATCCCTATCCTTCTTTTAGTCCCTTTTATTTTTTAAAAATGGTTTTCTTTAAGTCTTTTTATTATTGCTTCCATTTTTTGCATAGCTCAATCTCAACTGAGCCCTAAAATCCACCTGCAGTCCCACCTTTAATTCTCTGTCTTTTACTCACCTTCTAAAATACCCCGTGTCACCCTGCTACCACCATCTGTCCACCGGTCCTATTCAACCCTCACCTACAGTTAATGACCGGGCCACATATTCATAAAAAACAGACCTTTCACATACTCTCAGACCATCTTTAAATGTTTCTACATTTCCATTTCTCCTCACTGCTTCTCCTCTGAACCCAAAGAATAAGTGTCCCCACCACTTTTCAAGACTAACAATATCATTTGAAATCTTGATCCTAGATTCTCCTTTTTCTTTCCTTCTTGCCCTTGTCCCATTAAAGATTTGTTTCCTTCTCCTGGCTCCTGAATATCAACTGACAAACTTTTCCAAGACCACCTCCCATCCAAAAATAAAACAAAAACTTTACCTCCATCCTACCTTGCCAGAAAGGAAGTGATACCCCATCCCTTTTCCATAAGGCAACATTTTTCCACAAAGCACATTTTTAAAGAGTACATGCTTGCTTTTCCCACTTGCTCATCATTTATTTTCTTCTCAAGCTCTGTCAATCACCTATTTCAAGACAGTTTTATTTCACTCCACTAGACTGAACTTAATTCTTTCAAAGATCAATAACAACCTTCCAATTTCCAAATAAAATATACTGTTCTCAATTCTCATCTGCTTCAACCTCTCTGCATTATTGGACATTGCTAATAATCAGTACACTCCCCTACGTTTTCTTTTTTTCTGTAACCTGGTAAATATTGTTCCCCAAGGATCCCTACTCCACCTTTCTTATATGTCCTCTCCTTCCTGACTTGATGACCTATTCCAAATGCCCCAATTAATACCTATATGTGATGACTCCTAAACCTTTATCTCCTAATATTTAGACTCATATTTCTAGATGCCTACTAGTCATTCCTAGAATGTTCACCAAATACCTCAAACTTAACAAGTCAAAAACCTGTCTACAAAACTCATTTACTCAAGTTGCGCACTTCAATCATCTATGACTTCAACCTTTAACTCATCACTGACTCCCAAAGTGACTTCTTTCCCATCTGTCTCTCCTACCCACGCTTCTTTCCCATTACCACTGGCATAGTTCAAGACCTCATTGTTTCATCTGAAAAATGATAATAGGCTCACTTTTTTTACCACCTTACTATATGGCAGATGCTCTGCTAACTACTGAGAATACAAAGATTGAATAAAAATCTCAAAATCTTACAGTCCGGGGTGGGAAACATACCTTAACAGATAATTACATAACAACATGGAAAGGAAAGGTAAAAACAAGATCCTATATAAGTCACAGACAACTTGAAGCTGAACGGCACCCTCCACAACTAAGACTGAAAGGACAACAACTTAACTTAGAAAAAAGTCCTGAAGTACACACTGTTCCCCAATAAAGTCCTGTTCCCCTTCCCCAATAAAAATATTTTTTAAAAATAAGTTACAGAGGAAAGATCTCTGACCCAAAGAGGAGTGGGGGAGGGAGGTGTATAGTACGTGAATATAAATATATGTTAAAGTTTCTTGGAAGAATTGACTGACCTGTGAGTGAACGCCAGAAACAGGGGACCAAGTGGGTTTGGTTGGAGAGAGGGGTATTTGGGGAGCACCATGAGCAAGGCACAGAAGAAATACCCATGTGGAAAAAGGAACAACGCGCAGTTTTCTTTCTAGGAAAGGTTTTCCTCCTAGCAGGGAATAGCAAGAAATGAGGCTGAAGGCTCCAAATAATGCAGGCGCTTGCACGTCACGTCAATCAACCAGAACCTGAAAATGCAGGTAACAGGGAACCATTCTTCACAGTTGGCTCTAGTTAGGTCAGTTCAATAGATCTGTGGAGAATGGTTCTTAGGCAAGGAAAGAAATGAGAAGCTTACAGTGGTGGTTGAGGTGAAAGATACTGAGGACCTGACTAGAGAATAGAGATGAAAATTCAAGAAATACTTAGGATTTGAAAGTTGGTGACTGATTAAATGTGGGGACCTGAGAGTGAGAAATCCAGGACCTCCCAATCTCTGGTCTCTTCTCTCATCTTTCCTCTACACTGTCACCAGTATTATCTTTCTAAAAGAATTCTGATTACATCACTTCACTACTCTGCGTAGTGACATTTGCAAGGACTCCCATCTGCAGAATAAAGTTCCAGGCATTCAACTGCTTTGCCCAAGTGACCTTTCAATCTGTGTTTCACCAATAACACCCTGTATTCCAATCACAAGATTGCTATCTGCTCCCTGAATAAAAAGAAATGCACTTAAGAGGGGAAAAAATAAAACAACATTCTTTTGGTTCTAATATAATTATAGAAAATTTATAAAATTAAAGTATAAAAAATAGAGAGCCACAGGTAACATTATTTCATAGAGAAAACTAACCTGAAATCACATAACTTTGACCATATCCTTTCAATCATCAAGGTCCTCTTTTAGAAGAAATGACTTAGAAAATCATTTGAAGTGCAGTGAAAGTATTATGTACAAAAAAATGCTTTGTAGAGCATTATTGATACATTATTCATAATACAGAAAAACTAGAACCTAAATATTTCATTCATTCATTCATTCATTCTACAAATATGTATTGAGCACCTAGTATGTACTAGGTACTATTATAGATGCTGGGGGATTGCAGTGAACTGATGGGGAAAAATCCTTATATTCAGAGCGTACACTCTAGCTTAACATTATTGTTAAGTAAATTATAGGAACATCTATATAAAGGATTTTTATGAAGCCATTAGAAATCAGGTTTACAAAGAAATAGTTCTACACATGGGGAAAAAAGCAAAATATTTGGTATGGAGAGCTAGTTAGATATTAATGTTTACAAAACTATCCCAATTTTATTACCTATGAATAGAAATAAAATTGGAAAGAAATACCCCAAAATTATAGATCTCATTTCTGTGTCCCTTTCCCTCTTGCTGATTAACAAGACACTAAACAAGGGCATTGGATGTGTTTGGATTATGGTACATGATTAATAAGTATTACTTTCATTAGTCAAAACAGAGAAGCATGAAAGAAAAACAGAACTTATTTACAAACCGGGTCACATTCTGAGGCACTGAAAGTTAGGACTTCAACGTGAATTTTTTTGAGGGGGTGGAGAAACAATTCAGCCCATAGCAGTTGACAGTTTCTTGTTTCCTGGTAAAAGTATTGTTAAGTTATAAATCACTCTTTAAGTAGGTCACAAATTTTGAAATGCAATATCACCATTCATATCTAATTATTTTATAATTTCCCTTATGATCTATGCTTTTATGTGTGCAAACACCTGGGTCAATTTTAGCTGTCTGGTATTAATTTCTTTACTAAAGTCAGAGATCATGCTCTTCATAATGATTGGGGGGGTTATTGAGGCCCCCTTTATGGCCTAGAACATGGTAAATTTTAAGGATGATCTGTATGCACTAGGAAAAGAATGTGTATTCTCTGCTGGATGTAGATTTCTACATTTATCTATTAGGTCCAGGATGATAACCAAGTCATTAAAATATTTTGTATCTTACCCCAGTGGCAACACTGGTAGATGTGGGTTCCAGGAACCAGGTAGGAGGACTGGACATAGCCACTGCAGGCACAGGGTTTTCTTCAGGAAATCCAGGGTCCAGATCCCGAAGTGTGTGGGCCCCAGCATCCTTTCTGCCTGATGATGCTGCCTACCATCCCAAGCAGGCCCTATTCACACCCCTGCAGATGAACTGCTCAGCCTCCATCATGAGGACATGAGCTGAGTAAGCTGTTTGCACCTTCCCTGGATAGACCCAAGCTGCTTCAGAGAGTACAGTTTGCTAAGAAAAGAGATCTGCCTAAAAAACTTTGATAACCAGGAACAGTGGCCAAAGTGTCTAAATATTAAAAACACATCATCAGCAGAGTTCCTGAGTTTCTTTCTGGGGGCCTGGGGCCATGAAAACCATTTCTGACCAGGTCTGCATTCACACCCCTGGGAATGCCAACGTGGCGATGGCTGCGGAAAACCTGCTCATCTACTACGTAGCACGGGGTGGCTGCATGGGGCCTTCCCTCTGGAGCCTGAATTTCTGGACCAAGAGAGGCCTGGTCTCTCTCTAGTGGCCTCTGGGACTCCCCTGGAGGCTACAGCAGCTATTCTATCCCCACCTCCCAGCCCCAATGTGACCATCATGGGACGGAGGTGCAGAGACGCCCCCCCCACCCCCCGGGCACGAGGATGTGCCAGCCTGGTGATGCTCCTTCCTACAAAGATGACAAGCACTACAGTTAGCTTCTGCTGGCCCATTCCAGTGCCGTGATCACAACTGTATGGCCCAGGAGAGGTAGCGTTCCCTGGGTTTGCCTACTTCCTGCAGTCCAAGCCTGAAGTCTAACAAACATGTCACCAACCAGACAAAGGGAAGTCACACCATGTGGATCCTGGGCAGCAGAGTGAAAAGTGCCACCCACTGCTGGATGGCTGTCAGCTAGCAAACTTACTAGAGTAACAACTGCTTCTTGAAATTCTCTGAGAAAGGGGCTACTGCGGAATCAAAGAGATAGTAGTTGGAATCTCATGTACAGATCTGTACTAGAAAAAAGTTTCAGCCTATGGTAGCCTATCCAGCCAGCCGTGAATGTTTTTGTTTTGTTTTGTTTTTGTTTTTATATATGGCACGTTTGGTTAATGTGGGGATGGGGGTGGGGGGGACTCCCCTGTATTTTTTTAGTTGGGATAAGATTAAAGTGTAGCCAGTAGCTAGCGTGCCTTAGGGCCTGAGAGACCAGACTAGGCCCAGTCCGTGTACACTATTTGAGTTGATCTTTTCTGGGTTGTACGGGACTCTCTTACACAGAGAATCATTTCAAACCCCGGCTACATCTCAGCTGCCTCAGTGAACTGACCCTCATGGCTCACAAGGCGGGCAGCCCTTTAAATCTCCTAATAAGGACCTGCATGCAGACGAGTTCTGCGAAGCGTCTGCTGCTGCTCCAAATCCTGCTACAAACAACCTCCAACCAGAACATCTCCAGACAGCAAAACTGAGTGAGAGGGAACCTGAACAGTTTGAGCAGGTTTTCCAAAGGACTGGAAAACGGAATTTCCAGCAAGGATTTAAATTCCCACATGTATTTAGTACCTCTTACCAAGTAGTTATTTTTCAGATTTGGAATAAGTTAAGAGACACGGTAGACAGTCCTTTAAATGAAGAAAACCATTTTGTCCTGGAGGTCCCTAAATCTGTTGAAATTTAGGGACCTAAATTTCCATGTTACATATTTTCTCTGTTCTTTTCTGTAGCTTGATTTTTTTTTTTTAACAGAAGCTTTATTTGCAATGAAAATGAACTGATCACGTGAATGAACAATTGTAACACTGGCTAAAACAGCTGTGCTAATTGCAGAATATAAATCCCAATAGAATAGTTTAAAACAAAAGTAGGTGGTCCCTACCAGGTATAGATTTGACTGGCCTCTAATTCCTTGGTAAAACTAGTTTGGGAGAAACCAATTTTTACCATTTTTAAAAATCACTGTTTTACTCTACCAATCATTTTAACACAGAATGGAATAACTATGCCATTAAAAAGTTCCACCGCCAAAAAATAAACACTTCCAAGACTTCACATTTTTTAATCTGTTTGACTTGCCAATTTTTGAGAACAGAGTGTTAGAAGCTCTATCTTAAACTGTTGAAAGCTCTTGTATTCTCCTATGCAAATTGTATTCAGTTATTACTTTACACATCTTAAAGCTAATTTGCTAAATGAACATATATTCCACATTACATCTTCTTTTAAAAAGTATTTGACATTGTATTGGATTGATTGTAACATAAAGAATTGATTGTAACATAAAGAAAACAAACTCTATAACTTTACAGAGTTAAACACATTTATAAAGTGAACATATAACTAAAATCCAGATCAAGAAACAGGACACTGCAGTAACCCAGAAACCCTATCCCACCCCGCAAGTGCCCCCAACCTGACCACAACTTCCACCCTCCCACTAGAGATAACCAATACCCTGACTTCTGTGATAAAATCAAATCCTTTGCATCCTTTCCTGTGTTTCCTCCTTTACTCAACATACTGTCAGGTTTTAGAAACAACATTATTCTAACCACATAAAAGAAGTTGGGCAGTGGTCCCTCTTTTTCTATTACCTGGGGAAGTTTAATTTAGAATTACTTTTTCCTTAAAAGATTCATGAAAACCTGCAAATTAAATCATCTTAACCTGGAGGAATTTTTTAATGATGTTTAAAATAGATAAATATCTAAATGCTTCAAAAATCAAACAAAAAGGTTTCCACTTAGGAGGGTCACTCCCACTCCTGTCTTGTCTACATGTACCCCGTTTCTTCTTGTCCCTGTAAAATGTTACTTTATGAAAATACAAGTATAAATCACAAAATTCCTACCTCTTTTTAACAAAAGATGATATACTATACATATTATCCCGCATCTCATTTTCTTCGCTTTACAATATAACCTGGAGATCTCTCTCTACTGGGGTACAGCAAATTTTTTCTTTATTGCAGCTGTACAGCATGCCATCGTATGGATATAGCACAGTTTACTCAAGCTATTGTTGGATACTTGTGTTGCATTTGTCTGATTTTTCACACTTGAACATATGACCCATTTGTAGTTTGTCCTGATATGTAATATGGATTTTACTTAAATCCACAAAAAGACTTTTCCAATTGACTATCCAGTTGTCCCAAGACCATTTATTAAAAATTCTATCTCTTTTGCTGCCTTTAGCAAATATTAAATTCCTATGTGTATTTGAGATGCTGCCTTTAGCAAATATTAAATTCCTATGTGTATTTGAGACCATTTCTGAATTTCTTATTCATGTGTTATTTGCTGAGGCTTTATAACATTTTAATATGTAGTGAGTCTCATTATTCCACTTTTTAAAAAAATTTTGTGATGATTCTTAATTATTTTCATGGATAAACTTCAGAATCAGTCTAATAATTACTGTTATGTACTGGAATTCTTTAATCAATTAATTTAGAAAGAATTAATACTTTTATCTTCCAACTGTGGTTGTTTATACATATAAAAGTTCATGATTTCTGTATATGTATAATTATTATTGACTTACCTCTTTAATTTGCAGTTTTCAGTTATTATCTTGGGTTTTTGAGATAAGTAATATCATATTTGCAAATTAAGATTCTAACTCTTCCTTTCCAATTCTTACACCTGCCTGATACACACTTTTTGACAGAAAGTGTGTGCGTGTGTGTGTGTGTGTGTGATTCTAATTCATTTTTGTTTGACTCTAAGTCTAGGCAATTTACTTGATACTACCCTCTGGCTTATGCACTAGCAGAAAGGAAGAAAGAGAGCAGAGTTATCAGCAAGAAAAAAATTGACACTGATGTTTCTGTGATGAATAAGAATATTGTGACACTTCTTAAAAGATGATAAATTCTAAGAGTGGGGGCAAGCTCCATATTAAAGAGAAATGACAGAAAATAAAGCAAAGATTTCTGGCAAAAGAGTCAACAGAGAAATTGAAAGAAAACATTAAAAATATTCAAATAACCCAAAAGAGGGCAGGAAGAGAGCAACAGAAGTACAAGGATGAAGCAAATAGGAAAGAAACAACAAAGGACAAACCTAACTCTACTATATTTATAAATGTATTAATTATAAATGGTCTACACCAGGCTTCAGCAAACTATGGCCTGCTATATAAATAAAGTTTTATTTGAACACAGCTAAATCCATTCATTTACAAATTGTCTAGGACCACTTTTACACTACAACGCCCGAGTAGAGTAGTTGCCACACAAACCATTTTACTGTCTGGCACGTTGCAGAAAAAGCTCGTCAACCCATGGCCTAAACAGTCCAATTAAAGTGCAGAGACTATCAGAATGTACAAAAAATGCAAAACCTAACTACACGCAATCCAAAAGATTCACTTTAAACATAAATGGCAAACAAGAAAAAGGTTCATCCCATAAGAAAGCTGGCTATGTTAATGAGAAAAATTAGACTACAAGACAAGAACATTATCTCACATAAAAGGAAGCATTCCATAACAATAAAAGGGTCGATGCATCAGGAACATGTAAAAATTGCAAAAGTGTATGCTCTTATTAAGAGTTTCAAAATGCGTGAAATAAACAGTGACAGAACTATAGGAGAAATAGGCATACTCAAAATTATACTTGAAGACTTTAATACCCTTCTCTCAAACAGTAAATGTGGAATAAAAATCATTTTTAAGTGCATGTAGAATGTTCAGATAGATAAGCAATATTATGACCATAAAACAAATTTCAATAAACTTCAAAATTATTGAAAAGTTAGAGTATGAAAAGTAGAAGTCAATAACAATAACTCATATAGCTCCCAAATTATTAAAACTAAACAATATACTTAATAACTCATCAATGATAGAAGGTATCAGAGAGGAAGTTAAGTAGTACTTTGATATAAATGATAATGAAAATATAACATCAAAATCTGTGGGATGTACCTAATCCTGCTCAGAGGGAAATTTATACCTTTAATGCCTTAGTTAAATAGAAAAGAATCAAAGATCCAAGTTTCTACCTTGATAAGCTAGAAAAAGATGAGCAAATTAAATTCAAAGAACGTAGAAAAGGAAATAAAAATTAAAAAAATAACTTTTTATTTTATAAAAATTAAGTTTAAAAGAGACCAAAATATAGACAATTCACAAACCCAAAGTGGTTTTGTTCTATAATTAGTAACACTGAAAAAACTCTAACATGATTAAGCAAGAATAGAATAAAACATAAATTATAAATATCAGCAATGAAAGAAGGATTATCACCTCATATTCCACAGACATCAAAAAAACAGCAAAGGGATATTAAGAACAACTTTATACATTTGGAAACTTAAATGTAGTAGACAAATTCCATGAAAAACACAACCTCCTCAAGCTGACACGAGATGAAATAAAAAATCTGAATGGTTCTATAACCATCAAGAAATTAAATTATTAGGATTAAATTCCCCACAAAGAAAAAGCCAAGTCCAGACTGGTAAATTCTATCAAATATTTAAGGAAAAATAATTCCAAATATACACAATTTTTCCCAAAACACAGAAAAAGAGCAAACAATCCCTAATTAATTGTGTAAGTCAAGCATAACTCTAATGTCAAAATTTGACATAGACATTATTGTAAAAAATTATAGGTCAACATTTCCCATCGTACAGATATGAAAATAAAAAAAATAACAGGGAATTGAATAGAGTAGTATCTCAAAAGGATAGTAAGTCATGATCAAATGGAGTTTATCCCAAGGATTAGTTTAAATATTTGAATAATCATACAACACCAAAGATATACTCCATGAAAGAAATAAATGATAAGCTAGACTTGATTAAAATTTAAAACTTCGGGCCAGCCCAGTGGCTCAGGTGGTTGGAGCACTGCTGAGGTCGCTGGTTCAATCCCCACATGGGCCAGTGAGCTGCGCCCTCTACAGCTAAGAATGTGAACAATGGCTCTCCCTGGAGCTGGGCTGCTGTGAACAGCTGGAAGTCGGTGTGAGCTGCCATGGTCTGCTGTGGGCTACCGTGTGCTGCGCTACCGTGTGCTGCCATGAGTGGTCGGTGGCCAGTGGCTAGCGTGAGCGGCCAGCAGCTGGCCAGAGCCGCCGTGAGCTGGTGTGAGTAGCCAACCAATGATCAGTGACCGACTGCCTCAGCCGTGGGAATGCAAGGCTCATAATACCAGCATGGGCCAGGGAGCTGGGTCTGCACAACTAGACTGAGAAACAATGGCTTGAACGGGAGTGGGGGGAGGAGGTGAAAAAACGGGGGGGGGGGGGAAAATCGAAAACTTCTGGTCTGTGAAAGACAATGTAAAGAAAATGAGAAGACAAGCCTGGGGAGAAAATATCTGCAAAAGGCACATCTGATAAAGGACTGTTATCCAAAATAAACAAAGAATTCTTAAAACTCAATAAGAAAATAAGCCCATTAAAAATGGACCAACAATCTTAACAAAAACCTTATCAAAGAAGATATACAGACGTGGTAAATAAGCACATGAAAGGATGTTCAATAGCATCTATCACTAGAAAACTGCAGGTTAAAACGACCATACAATACCACCACACACTAATAGAAGGCCCAAAATTTACAACACTGACAACACCAAATGCTGATAAGGATGTGGAGCAACAGGAACTCTCATTCATTGCTGGTGAGGAAGCACAGTGGTCCAGCCACTTTGGCAGATATTCTGGCAGTCTTACAAAACTTAAATAATACTCTTACCACACATTCCATTAATCATGCTACTTGGTATTTACCCAAATGAACTGAAAATTTACACCCACACAACAACCTGCACATGGACGTATACAGTAGTTTTATTCATAATTGCCAAAACTTGGACGAAACCAAGATGTCCTTCAGCAGGTGAATAAATAAATAAACATTGTCATACTCACACAATGGAATATTAGTCAGCGCTAAAAATAAATGAGCTATCAAATGATGAAAAGACATGAAGGAAATTTAGATGCATGGAAAAAGCCAATGTGAAAAGGCTACATACTATGTGATTCCAACAATATGACATTCTGGAAACGGCAAAACTACGGAGACGCCGTGGGGAGAGAGGGATGAACAGACACAGCATAGAAGATTTTCAAAGCAGTGAAACTATTCTGTATGATACATTAATGGTGGATACGTGTCATTAAACATTTGTCCAAACCAATACAATGTACAACACCAAGAGTGAATCCTATTATAAACCATGGACTTTAGGTGATAAGATGTCAATGTAGATTCATCTACTATAACAAATGTACCACTCTAGTGGGTATATTGATAGTGCGAGAGGCTACCCACGTGCAGGGGCAGAGATATGGGAACTCTGTACTTGCTCATCCATTTTGCTATGAACTTAAAACTGCTCTAAAAAATAAAGTCTATTAAAACAAAGTCAATCAAAGTAACCCATCATATTAACATAATAAAAGAGCCAATCTATATGATTGTTTCAAAAGATGCAGAGAAAGCATATGACAAAATTCAGTACCCATTAGTAATTAATATTTTAAATTCTCAGCAATCTAGTAATAGAAGACAAATTCTTCAATCAGATAAAGGACAAATACAGAAACACCTACAATTAACATCATACTTAACAGTGAAACACTGGATCCTTTCTCCCTAAGTTCAGGAATAAGGTAATGATATCTATCCTCATGACACCTACTCAACAATGTACTACAGGTTCAAACTAGTGCAGTAAGTCAAGATAAAGAATAGAAGATACAAAGTCTGCTAAGTGAAAAGGAAACTGTCCCTATTCTAAAACAATGATTATTTACTTAGAAAAACTAAGAAAGTAGCAACCAATACAAAAAAACTACTTAAATAAACAAATTTAGAAAATAAAGCCAGACACAAAAATCAGTGGTGTATCTACATATCAGCAGCATACTATTTGAACATAAAATTGTTTTACAGGTCACTTACCATAGCATAAAAAAACATAAAATACGTAGGAATAAATGTAACAAAAAGTGAACAAGATCTGTACACTAAAATAGCAAAGCATTCTTTAAAAAAAAAAAGACTTTAAAAAACAAAGACAAATACCTTGTTCACGGACTAACAAGTAGAGTCAACATCATTAAGATGTCAGACTGCCCAAAACGGATCTATAAATTGAATGCAAACTTAATTTCAATACCAGTAGGTTTTGATGGAAACTGACACACGATTCCAAAATTAATACCACAATGCAAAATAGAATAGCTAAAACAATTTGAAAAAGAACAAAGGATGACTTAGGCTCAGACTTCATTACATGCTCTAAACTTTATAAAGCTATAGGAATCAAGCCAATGTGGTATTAGCATTAGGACAGACAAAATAATGAAACAGTATAGAAAAAGCAGAAACAGACCCACTGTTATACAGTCAACTGATTTTTTTGAAAAAGATGCTGAACTAATTTAATAGACGGAAAACAGCCTCCTCAACAAATGGTGCTAAAGCAACTAGGTATCTGTATTTTTAAAAATTAACCTTGATCACTATCTCATATCATACATGAATTAATTTGAAATGGATCACCAATCTAAACATAAATGTTCAAACTATAAAGCTTTTAGGAAAAAACATAGGTGAGTATCTTTTTACCTGGACATAAACAAGGATTTCTCAGAAAAATTAACACAGAAAAATAACCATAAAAGAAAAAAGTTGATAAAACTATACCATTAAAATTTAAAACTTCTGCTTGTCAAAAGACATTTTTAAGAAAATTAACTGGCAAGCCACACAGCTTCTGAGAAAATGTTGACAAAACATCTATCTGACAAAGGACATTTATAAATACGTATAAAGAACTCTTACAACTCAGTAATAAAAAAACAAATACCTAATTTTAAAAAATGAGGAAAATATTTGAACATATATTTCACAAGGGAAGATTTAACAATGGTAAATCATTATGTTAATATATAATATAAATCCAAACAACAATGCAATTTAAGACCATGAAATACTATTACACACCCACTAGAATGGCTAAAATTACAAAGACTAACAACAAAAAATATTGGTGAGAACATGGAACTGGTAAGAACGTAAAATGGTACAACCCCATTGGAGACAGAAAGTGTGCCAGGTTTTTAAAAAGTTAAACATGATCTATCATTTAACACAGTAGTTCCATTCCTAGGTATTCATCCAAGGAAAATGAAAACGTATTTCCATAAAAACTCATATAAGAATATTCATAACAGCATTATTCCTAAAAGCCAAAAAAACTAGAAACAACCTAAATGTTCATCAACAGATGAATGAGTAAACTGTGATGTATTAATAAACTAGTCTACTACTCAGCAATAAAAAGGACATGTTAAACATTCAATCACAAGGATGGATCTCACACACATTACTCTGAGTGAAAGAAGTTGGACACGAAAGAGTACATGTGGTATAATTCCATTTATACGGAATTTTCAAACAGCCAAAACGAACCCATAGTTAAAATTTTGAACAGTGGCTGCCACTTACGGAAATTACAGGGAACTGACAGGAAAAGGACTTTTCTAGGATGCTGTAAATGTTCTATATGTTGATTAAGGGTGAATCCATTTCTCAAAACTCACGGAGCTATACATATACAATTAGTGGACTTCAACATATATAAAATTTACCTCAAAAGATGTAAACAAACAACCAAAAAAAATTGCACTCCTAGTGTAGATGGCTTCACTAGTGAATTACCCCAGATACTTAAATACAAAAATAATACAGTGCTTCCCCGAAAATAAGATCTACCCGGAAAATAAGCCCTAGCATGATTTTTCAGGATGACATACCCTGAGCATTAGCCCTAATGCGTCTTTTGGAGCAAAAATTAATATAAGACCCAGTCTTATCTTCGGGGAAACACGGTACCAATCTTACACAAACTCTTACAGAAAATTGAGAAAGCTAGAACACTGCTCAAACTGTCTTATGAACCAAGCATATTATTAAAAAATATAAGAAAACTATAAGGATGGGTCAATTAAAGTCCAAACTTGCTCATGCACATAAACAAAACAACAAATTAAACCCAATCATATATTAAAAGAATGTATCAGGAACAACTGGATTTACATAGTAATGCAATATCGGTATACTTAAAAATTAATCAATGTAACTCCCACTTTAACCAAATATAGAACTTAAATCATATCATCAAAATAGATAATACAAAAAGCTTTGATTGTTAACTCCTATGCACGATAAAAGCTCTCAATAGCCTTGGAGTAGGAGGAAAACTTTCTTAACCTAAAAAAGAGTAACAATTTAAAAGATAAAAAAGCTGTAGTAAACTTCATACTTCGTGAAATACTGAACACTTCCCCCTGAAATCACAAACCAGACAAAAATTCCATTTTCACTACTTGAATTCAGCAATTTATGGAAAGATCCTCTCTATTGCATTAATACAGGAAAAAGAAATAAAAGGCATAAACATTGGAAAGGAAGGGAAAGAGTTGTCATCTGAAAATATGGCTGGGTACATAAAAAATTCAAAAAAATTGTTTATAAATTAGAAGTATATCAAAGTCCTTAAATACAAGAGCAGGATACAAAAATCAATTGTATTTCTATTCTAGCAACAAAGTTAGAAAACAGAATTCTAAAAGTATCATTTAGAAGCTCAACAAATATCAAAAAAACATAAATAAATTTAAATAAACATGAACAAGATTTCTGCATTGACAGCTATTTAAAACATTAATAAGAGTAACACATATAGGGTCAGTTGATTTACAACAAAATTTCCTTTACAATCAAGTGTGCAGAAGGTAGTCTTTACAGTAAATGATACTGAGAAACCCACAAAGAATAAAATAAACCTTAATCTATACCTCAGAAAACACAAAATAATTGGTACCAGATGGCTTGCACACCTAAATGTGAAGGACATTTTTTTAAGATTATAGAAGATAATACAGGAAAATATCTTCATGACTTTGGGGTTAGAAAAAATTTCTTTAAAGGAACACAGAAAGCACTAACCATAAAGAAAAGTTTAATTAATTGTACCTCACTAAAACTTAGAACTCTTCAATAAAAGATCCCTATGGAGAGGGTAAAGCCAAGCCACAGAAAGGAAGAGGTATTTTATTTAATACACACACACACACACACACACACGCACACATCTCCAACAAAAAGATTTGTATCCAGAATATAGTAAGTCAGACATCCTACCTACCTGCTCTCACTCCCTCAACATGTGTACTTCATGAAACAGGATTATCCAAGTTATGTGAAGTGATATGAAAATGGCCTAAACTTTACGAGTTATCAAGAAATGAAAAATGAAATCACTCAATACCAATACTCATCCATCCAAAAAATAGCTAAAGTAAAATAAAATAAAATAAAGTGATCCAGTGTTAATAAGCCTGTGGAACAAATGAGACCTTCTTACACTTTTGGTGAGAGTATAAATTAGTATCCACTTGGGAAATTATCTGGCACTATCTGTGAAGGCTAAATAGACCTACCCTGTGACCCAGCAATTCCACTCCTAAGTTTATATCAAACACAAATTAGTGCTTCTATCTCCCAAAGACATGTACAAGAATGTTCAAAAGCAGGAGGTATCACACTTCCTGACTTCAAGCTATACTATGAAACTACAGTCATCAAAACAATATGGTGCTGGCATAAAAACAGACAAACAGACCAACGAAACAGAACTGAGAGCCCAGAAATAAACCTAAGCATATAAGGTCAACAAATATTTGAGGAGGGCTGCTAAGAATACTCAATGGAGAAGAGACCATCTCTTCAACAAATGGTGCTGGGATAATTGGATATCCAGATGTAAAGGAATAAAATTAGACTTATGACACCCCTCACAAAAAATTAACTTGAAATGGATTAAAAATTTAAATAGAAGACCTGCAGCCATAAAATGCCTGGAAGAAAACACAGGAAAAAGCTCCATGGCACAGGTCTTGGTAATGACTTTTTGGATATGACATCTAAAGCTCAAGCAACAAAATAAAAAATAAACAAGTGGGACTACATCAAGCTAAAATTCTTCTGTACAGCTAAATAAACTATCAACAAAGTGAAAAGTCAACCTATGGAATGGGAAAAAAATATCTGCAAACCATACATCTGATTTGGGGTTAATAGCCAAAACATATTTTAAAAAACTCATAAAACTCAATAGTAAAAAAATAATAATAACTCAATTAAAAAATGGGCAAAGGACGTGAATAGACGTTTCTCCAAAGAAAATATAAGACCAACAGGTACATGAAAAGATGTTTAACATGGGTAGTCATTAGGGAAATGCAAATTAAAACCACAATGAGATATCACCTCACACCTATTAGAATGGCTATCATCAAAAAAACAGAAGCTAACAAACTCGGGCGTGGATGTGAAGAAGGGGAGTCCTTGTACACTGCTGGTGGGATTGTAAATTGCTACAGCCATTATGAAAAAACAGTATGGAGATTCCTCCAACAATTAAAAACAGATTTGTCGTATGATCCAGGAATTCCACTTCTGGGAATATATCTAAAGGAAACAAAAACACTAACTCAAAAAACTATCTGCACCTCCATGCTCATAACAGCATTACTTACAATAGCTAAGACATGGAAACAACCTAAGTGTCCATCCATGGATGGATGCATACAGAAATTGTAGTATAACATACAATGGGGGGAAAGGAAAAAAAAAAAGGAAATCCTACCATTTGCAATAACAATGGATGGACCTCGAAGTCATTATGCTAAGTAAAGTAAATGAGACAGAGGAAAGAAAATACTATATGGATCTCACTCATATGTGGAATCTTGAAAAACACCACCAAACTCATAGAAAAAGAAATCAGAGGTGGAAGATGTGGGAGGGGGAATTGGAGGAAGGTGGCCAAAAGGCAAAACTTCCAGTTATAAGATACACTAAGTACTAAGGATGTAATGTGTAATTACATCCTTATATGACTATAGGTAACTATAGCTACCACTGCTGTATGATATGCTGGAAAGTTAAGAAAGTAAATCCTAAGAGTTCTCATCACAAAGAGAAAAAATTTTTTCCTTTATTCTTTTCTTTCTTTTATTTTTATTGTATGTCTATGAGAAGATAGGTGTTAGCTGAACCGACTGTTATAATAATTTCACAATATATGTAAACCAAGCTACCATGCTATAGGCCTTAAATTTATATAGTGATGTATGTCAACTATTTCTCAATAAAACTGGAGGAGGAGGAAGAGAAAAAAAAGAATGTTCATAAAAACATTATTGATAATGGCAAATATCATAAATAACTTGAATATCCACCAACACTAGTATGGGTACATAACTAGTGATTTATTCATACAAAGAAATTCTGTGAACCAGTAACAAATTTAGATGAATTACACAAGCATAATCTTGAGCAAAAAAAAGCCAAAAACAAACGAGTACATATTTATTACATAATTCCATTAATATAGAATTCAAAAATAGGCAAAATAAATCTACAGTGATAAAAGTCAGAATGGGTGGTTCATGAGGAGGTGGTTATATTCACACAGAGCAGGCAATGGGCGTGTGTCTTGATCTGCAAAATGGTTACACACGCACATGCAAATGTGAACATCCACTGACCTGTGCATATATGTAACTAATTGTTTTACATTTAAGACCACAAAATAAATATATTTTCAGACGAATAAAAGCAGATAATTTATTATCAGCAGACCTGATTAAATACTAAAGGGAATTTTTAAGTCAAAAGGAAAATGATATCAAAGGAAGGTATGGGAATGTAAAGATGTGAATGTGAAGAGCAAGAGAAAAAGTGACTATATGAGTAAATCTAAATAAATTGGGACAGTGTAATCATATTTTTGAGATTTCAAATATATGTAGAAATAAAAGATATGACAGCAGCAAGAAAAGGTAGAATGAAAACTGGCAAAATACAAATTTACCAAGGATACATGTGGCAGTCTCTAGTGTAACCAATAAAAGAAAGTAAAACTAAGAAATTAATAGAAGGGGGAAAGAATAATTTAAAATACTCCATTAATCTATAAATTGAAAAAAACATAATCCAGAATGGGCAAGACAAATAGTAATAGTGTAAATACATTAAATGTCAACTGACTACACTCCAATTAAAAGTCAAGAAATCATCAGACCGGATTAAAAACAAAAACTATATTCTCCTTAACAGTAAACATACCATAAGGTTATAGAAAGCTGAAACTAAAAGGATGGAATAAGCTATTTAGTGCAAATACTAATATAATAAAAAGAGATAGAATCATTCTATTAATATCAGATTAAGAAAAATTTAGTTCAAAAAGCATTATTTAGAGATAACAAGGATCATTCCATTATGATTAAAGAGTTAATCACCAGGAAGATAGAATAACTCTGCATTTGTTATCAGTAAAAACTGAAAAAAATAAAGCTTTTCTCAGGAAATGACAGATCAAGCAGAGAAAACAAGAAAGTAAGAATGTGGAAGATTTAAACAACATTAATAAATTTGACCTAACTGATATTTATAGAACACTGCACAGCAAATTTCAAAGGATTGAAACCACATAGTGTATCTTCTCTGACTGCTCTGGAATTACAATATAACTCAATAACAGATACGTAACTAGAAAACCTAAATATTTAGAAATTGAGCAATAAATTTCTAAAGATCAAAAAAGTTACACTGAAAATTTTAAATCACATCGGAAATCACACTGTATTATGAGCAAAACAATACTAAACATGACATTTTGATTCTTAATGCTATTCTAAAATACCATAAAGAATATCACATACCTATGAATAAATCTGCTGAAAGATGTAAAAGTCCTCTCTACTAAATGAAAATTATAAACATTAGTGAGATAAATTTATGAAGCCCTAAATAAATAGAGAAATATACCATGTCCATGGATTGGCTGACTCAGTATTGTCAAGATGTCAATTATCTGTAAATTGATCTTCAGTTTCAGTGCAATTCTAATCAAAATTCCAACACACGTGTGGGTGTTGGTTTTTAAGAGTAAGTACAAATTGAAACTCTGATTCTAAAATTATATGAAAATATACAGGGCCAAGAGCAGAGGAGGAGAGAGAGGAAGCTGGAGTACATACACCACCCAATATCAAGACTCTTAAAATAGATCATTTAAGACAATGTGGTATTGGCACAAGGAGAAACAAATACACCAGTGGAACAGAAGAGAATCTAGAAACATACTCAACCTTACATTGATATACGAAAAATAGAAATACCTTGGGGGAAAAAACCCATGTAGAAATATTTCATTCAAAACTTTAATACATTTTCTGATCAATCATATCAATTACAACAGCAAGTAAATAATATTTCAGTTAAATTTTTTCAGACTGTATAAAATAGCTTTCAAAACAATTAGCAGACCTTCCATAAATTCTTTATCTCTTACCTCTCCAAAAGCTCCTCGACCAATCACCTTTAATATTTCAAAGTCTTCTCTATGTAATCGCATCTGTTTCACTTTAGAAGTAAATGGTTTAGCTGAAACAAAAAAACAACATTAATTATTTTCTTAATGAAATGTGATTCAAATTAAATATAAATAACGGTTTTTATTATTTAAACAATAAAAAAATCAAATTATGATTAAGAATTATGCCAAAGTATTTAACAATCTCATCCAACTATATTGAAAAGAAATAGATTTAATTTCCATAAGAAAACAACATATTTCCTTTATTTATTACATATGAAATACATTTTTGGTGGAGGAACGTATTTTTAAACCCCAAATAACATGAAATAATGTAAAATAACAAATGAGAAAACCGTGGCACATAGAAGTGAACACTGATCAAATGACCAAATAAGTGGTTTTGAACAAATTGGAATGGACAAACTGTGAGGTTGGCCACTGTGTATCAGTCAGGGTCCCAAGAGGAAATAAATTATCCTAATTTGAGGAAAGTTTATTGACAAATAGACTATTTACAAGAGTGTAGGAGAGATAGTAGGAAACCACAAGGAACAGTGCAGTAATCTGGGACTAGTGTCCAGACCCTTTCCTAGTTTCTGTATCAGACTATCAGAAACACTTGGTTAAGAAGGGTAGAGATAGATAGAAAATAGTGAGACTAGTGCAGGCTAGTTGCCAACTAGAGCTGGAAAACATCACAAAACAGCCTACGAATGTTAACACTTAGCAGTTAAGTATATCTTCTACTTCACTTTACATTCCCCACTCTCACGAGGCTTCCAAATAACCAGTCACTCAAATAAAGTATAAGCATTATATTTCTGTCTCATTATTGACCCTAAATCCAAAAACAGCATTTCATCACAGACAATTAAGTTATTTATAATCCAGTTGAGTTTTTAAAGAATAATTCTGTGTATACTGTTCTCTGGATAACATCCTATTTATATAAAAGGTCAGAAATCTAGATATTTCAATCCTCTAAAATACTACTACAAATCAGGAAAATTTTCTGCTTTTAAAAACTAGAGTAATTTAAATACAATTCAGGTAAGCAAATGGTTGTTAAAATGATCTTTTAGCAAAGGTACAAAGGATGACATAGTCTGTGAAAAAATAAGTATCTTTCCATGCAGTAGCATACACCCTGAAAGCATCACACAAATGAGTACTGCAAAATCATGCATAATTAGTATTAAAGATTTTGTTAGTTACCCAAGTTTTACAGAAGCCTATGGCATTAACATAAATTAAAATAACCCGGTCTAGTCTTTACTCCCTAGAACCTGCTAGTAAAATATTATCTTTGATATTGCAAAACTATTCTCTTTTCAGGCATTCAAAAATGAATTAAGTCACAAATTTCTTCAAAAGGCTCATAGTTTACTAATCATTTATTCAATTCACTTAAGAAGTACCTTTGAATAACCACTGTATGCTAAGCATTTTGTCAGAGGTACAAAGATTAGTAAAATAGTCCCTGTCCTCAAGTAAACAAATTATGCAGTGTTCCTCTCCTATTTAAAAAGTTCAGAGTGGTTGAACACAAATGGCTAATAAACAGGAAATGATGCTCACAAGAAATCAGAGAAATGCAAATAAACTTAGTAGGAATGTATTATTATTTACCAACCAAATGGACCAAATATAAAAAAGCTGAAACCACTAAGTGTTAGCAGGAATGTGAATAATACATTGCTATTAGAACTATTGACTACAATCTCTGTGAAGATTTGACTTTTCTTTCATTCTCTTAACATGGCATATTAAGGTTTTAGAAACTAAACCATCTTTGCATACCTTGAGATAAGTCTTACTTGGTTGTGATGCACTTTTTTTTGGTACACAGATGAAATTGTTTTGTTTTGATTTTATTTAGGAATTTTACACCTGTGTTCATAAACAGTGTCGGTCTATAATGATCTTTTCTCCGTATTGTCTTCATCTGATTTGGCACCAATGATAAACCAACCCCACTAAATGTGTTGAGTAGCTTTCTCTCCTTTTCTATTCTCTAAAGCAAAATTATTCCAGGTTGTTTAAAGATACCAATGTGAAAAACACAACAAGGAGCAGCAGGATGGCTCAGTTGGTTGGAGTGTGAGCTCTTAACAACAAGGTTGCCGGTTCAATTCCCGCATGGGATGGTGGGCTGCGCCCCCTGCAACTAAGATTGAAAACGGCGACTGGACTTGGAACTGAGCTGCGCCCTTTCATATTATTGTCATTTGAGTGTTTTCTATTTCTACCCGTGACAACTGCGTATAATTGTATCTTTCTTGAACTTATACGTTACATTAAAATTTTCAAATTTATTGGAATAAAGTGACCTATAATATTATTTTATTTTGAAAACTACTGTGGAGAGATTTGATCCCTTTTAGCTGTTAATATTGTAGGTTTGGGTTTATATTCATTGTTTTTCCTTACCACTATTGTTAATGTTTACATAGTTCACAAGTTTTTTCCAAATACACAATATTTAGATTTGTTAATCCTTTCTAAAATTCTGTGGCTTTTTTTTCTTTTGTTTAAGTAGGTTCTTACTTGAATTTACATAAAACTTCAGAAACAGAAAGCAGAGGTTAATGTAAACCTTCCGCCCTCCCACTCCGGGGGTCGGGGGGTAGGGAGCTAACCATGTTGATATTAGACAAAAGAGATATTATGGAGAAAGGCATTAGTAGAATAGAGATAAAAAAGAGCCATACATAATGATTTAAAAACAAACAAAAAACTGAACTAATTGAACTAACCAACCAACTGAACTAACTATAACTAGGACATACACTAATGATTCTAAACATGAATACACCCATAAACATAACCTTAAAATATGTAAAGCCAACTGACAGACATAAAAGAAGAAACAAACTCTCCTTCATAGAGATCGTACTACATATCTCAATAATTAATAGCTCAAGCAGACAAAAAAACAATATATTTGAACAGAATAAACATTAACATTCCACCTAAGAGCTGGAAACTATAATTTTTAACCACACAGTGAACCTCTACAAATTTTGATAACATGACAAGACATAAAACTACCTCTAACAAAATTGAAAGTACTGGGAACATAAAAACCAAATTATATTAAATACAGTGCAATTAAAACAATTAGAAATCAATAACAGAAATATTATCAGGACAGCCCATAAACTCTGAAATCCAAAAATAATTTCAAATAAGAAATTAATAAGATAATTACAAAAGACAAAGAACTACATAGTAATAAAAATAGCACATATTAAAACTTCTAGGATACAACCTAAACCAGTATTTACCAGAAAAAGAAAAAGAGCCTTCAATATTTACACTGGGAAAGAAAAAACGCTGAAAATTAAGGTGTTAAACACAACATAAAATGTTAGGCCAAGAGAATAAACTCAAAGTAGAAGAAAATAAAAATATAAGAAAGAAAAATAAATAAAATTAATCTGAAGGTAAGCATATAATAAAAGTCTCGACAAGGCCCAAAGATGATTCATTGAAAAGACTAATAAAATAAAACAGAAAGGAAGGTATAAAAACATCAGTACCGAGAAATTACAGAAAACTATATATGCTGCTGAGAATAAACACATAGTAAGAGAATATCATAAACAATTTATGCCAATAAATTTGAAAATGTAGAAGTGAACAAATTCCTGAAAAAAGTCAGTGATTTTTAAAAAACTGAAAATATGAATTGTCCAATAAATAAGTTGAATCGATAGCTTAAAATACCAATTCTGAACAGCTTTACAAGCAAGTTCAACCAAACATGTATGAAAGAGTTAACTCCAACATTAAACCAAATTTTCCAAAGAATAAACAAAGAGAGAAAGCTCTTTTCATCTTACCCTCATTTCTTCCTAACCTCACACCAAAAACAGACAATCTTGCTCATGAATGCACAGATGCAAAAAGTGTCTGCAAAATATTATCCAACTAATCAAGTAATGAATACATAAAATAATATAACACAATCAAGCTGTGTTTATCCCAAAAATGCAAAGTTGTTTTAATATTAGAAAATTGATTAACATAATTCTCCACATAAAAAGATTTTGAAAAAAATATCTCGATACATTTAAATGCAAACACTGTTCAACAAAATTAAACAGCCACAAATGCTATTTTTAAAAAACTATACTTTTCAACAAATGAGGAATGAAAAGGATACTTTCATGATAAATGATAGTTGTAACAGCAATGGCGGCAAAACAGCAAACATGACACTAACGATAAAATGTTAAAAACATTCTTTAATATCAGGAAATAAACAAGGATGACTTCTATTAAAATAATTATTATCACTTTTATTTAACATTGTAATAATGATCCAAGCCAGTGCAATAAGAAAAGATATAAAAGACACAGGACTGAAAAGGAAGAAAAAAATGGAATGGTATTTTACACTACACACAAATTCATTCCAGGTTGTTTAAAACACAAGAATATAGGAGGACACTGTGACTTTGGGTTAGAGAAGAATATTTTAATCAAGATAAAGTATAAATATAATAAATTTGTGTAAAATTAAGAATTTTTTTCATCAAAAGGCCCCATAAAGGCAAGATACTAACTAGGACCATTTAACTGTGACACATATAACTGAAAATGGGTTAGTATCCAGAACTCGTCTCCTACTAACCAATTTAAAAGAAAAGAAACAAGCCAACTGAAAAACAGTACAAAAGACAGGTATTTCGGAGAGAAAAAAATACCACTGGTCCCTAACCATATCAAAAGATATCCAATCTCACTAACAGTCAAAGAAATGCACCTGGTCCTGTGGGTAGACTTGGTGGGGTTATCACTTTGTGAGGTGGGTAAATGTCTAATCAATATATTGTTTTGTACACCTGACATTAATTTAAAAATGCACCTAAAACCACAATGACATACAATTTCACACCCACCTGATTGGCAAAAATTTAAAATCAATAATACCAAGTGTTGACAAGAATATCTTGTCCACTGCTAGTTGAGAATGTAAATTAATACAACCACTGTATTAAAGTTTGTCATTTACCTATTTGAATTGAATATGTACCTATTTTACAACCCAGAAATTCCACCTTAGATATATAATAGCACCTAGAGAAACTCTTGCTTATGGTAACTGGAAAACATGTATCATTCAGCATCATCCATAATACTGAAAACTTGTCAATGTCCATCTACATGAAGATGAATAAATATATTGTGGTTCATTCACACCAGCAAGTAATATATGAAAGTGAAAATAAATGAACTATAGCTATTTTAAGCAACATGGATAAATCTCAAAAACATACTTGAAAAAAGTACAGAAAATACCGTATGATTTCATTTAAAATACTGTATGATTTCATTTAAAGTTTAAAACCAGGCAAAAATAAACAACATACTCTATAGGGATAATTACGTATAAAGATGACAAAACTATAAAGAAAAGCAAGCAAATTTCATTGTGAGATACAAAGGGATTTCCAAGTTCCTATCGATATGCCCATTTCTTAAGCTGGATCAAAGGGTACAAAAATGCTTATTTTATTATTAACATCATCCTTTGAACTGTAAAGAAAAGTTTTAAAATTTTTATATATAACTTCATAAGGAAAATTTTTAATAAAAAAATTTTAAACTTGTATAATGTGAATGATTCAATATTCATTTTAATGAATATGATTAGCTCAAAAATCTACTTATTTGGCCAGAATTTTTTCACAACTTAATATTCTATCAAATCTGAGAAACTATGGATGTTCTTAACTAGAACTGACAATACAACTTTAATTTCAGTGATCAAGTTAGATAAAAACAATTGATCATGAAAAACTGAACCCTGAACAACTTGAGGAATAAGACAAACCATTAGTAGTCATCATCATTACTCACACAAAAAAGTTCTCTCAAGACAAGTTTCTGAGAAGAACAAATGACTTGTTGATTATTGGTCCTTCAACTTACTACATGATACAAGCAACTTGATCCCGCAAGTAAAAAGATTATCTTATTGATATTTAGTCAAAACCATTTTCAATTTACATATTTTCAAGAAGCACTGCTCAAGAGCTTATCATTATTCTAGTACATGTCCTCAGGATCCTACTTTAGCTACACCAGTACACCTGTGGACCTCTCTTCCTTCTGATTGCAACTAACCTGACATAACTAAACTCGGAGCTAACCACCACTAACAAAGAGTCTAAAACAGGCCAAAGGATGTAACCGAAGCGGATCTCATTAAGTGTCTCTATCTACTTAACTCTATCTTTAACTGCCTTATCTTCAAGACAACCACAAAGTGTGTCTGATTCCTTAGATTAGTTACTCATCATCTGCCCAGAGATTACACCGATATTGAAATTAGCAGAAATTAGCAGGCAAAGATTTTTAAAACAACTACTATAGATATGCTAAAATTTCCCAATGAATGAATGAATAGGAAATCTCAGCAAAGAAAGAGAATCAATCATTCAATGTATTTTTTAAAAAGAACCAAATGGAAATTCTAGAACAGAAAAAAATCTGAAATGAAATAATTATCAGATGTGCTTCAAAGCGAAATGAAATGAGGAAAGGACCCATGAACTTAAAAATATATCCATAGAAACAAACAATCTAACAAACTTTAAGAACGAACAGTCGCAGGCACCTATGAAACAATATCAAAGGGTAATTAGAATCTCAGAAGGGGAGGATAGAGACAATGGGGCAAAAAAATATTTGAAGAAATAGTGACTGAAAGGTATCCAAATTTGGTGAAATACATAAATGTACAGATTCAAGAAAGTCAGAGAATCTCAAGCAGGAAATATAATTAAGAAGATCACACCTACACACACTTTTTAAAAGCTAAAAAAAGACTTAAACCCTGAGGGTTTTTTTGCATACTTCCATTACAGTGTACTTCTGTCACATTCTATTTTTAAATAATAAATATTAATTTTTGGAGGACCTGATTGCCAACTCAAGAAGTAGTCAACTGGTCCTGCTTCTTCAGAAATACATTTGAAATATTACCAACCATTCCACTGAACTGCTTTAAGCAAATATTAAGATACCTAATTTATCAAGAATAATTTTTATTTGCAATGCAGCAAGTGAATAAAATAATTCCACATAAAATTCTCTATTTTTCATACCATAGTCTTGGATTTTCTATTTCTGGAAAGAAAAAAAACAGAACTTTTAAAGACTTCAACACTGAAACCATACTAATAATAAATTTAAATGACTCTGAGATACCATTTCTCATCTATTATAACTACAAAATTCAACAGCTTTGTAATATGCTTCCCTGACAAGGATATGTGGTGGGAAGGGGAGGGTAGGGACGCTCTTCTACACTGCTGATAGGAATTTGGCAATATCTAACAAAACTACATATGCATTTACTTTTTGATTCAACTATCTCACTCTTAGGAATTTACCCTGAAGATATACTTCCGACAATATAAAAAAATATATATATATAATATATATATACATATACATGCATTATTATTTATAACTGCAAAATATTAAAAATAAATACCAAGGCATGGAAAAACCTATTTGAATAAATTATGACACAAACACATAATGGGGTATCATGCAGTTATTGCTTAAAAACAAAGGGGAAAAAAAGAATGAGGAAGATCTCTACAAACTGATATGGAATGATTGCTTAAGTGAAAAAAAAAGTACAAAATGATAAAGTATACTGCACTTTAAAAAAGTGCATATTTTTACATATGCCCTTTCACATAAGGACATGATGGATATACGGAGTATGTCCTTACTTCTACAAAAAGAAATTAGAAAGTTAAAAGTGATTCCCTACAGAGGGTGAGCAGAAGGAATAAAGTGGAAGGGATAGGGAGATAGTTAGTGACAGTGACAACTGAGTATACCTTTTTTCTATAAATTTGACCTTTAAATGAACCACAAAATTTTTTTTATAAAGAACTCATCTATGTAACTTTTGAAAAAGTACTTTGAATATATACCCTCAGCCTAATGAAAAAAAGAATACAAAGAAACCTGAACTCTACTTAGATTTGTTGTTTGAAACAGGAAGTAGCAATTCTGAAATTATTTTTTATTTTGTATATGTTGTAGTTAAACAAGTGAGTAATGTAATACGTGGCTGTTGGTGGGAGCCTGGGCTTTCAGTGTGAAAAGATACAAATATGGGGGGAAGAAGGAGTCAAGAAAGAATGCTCTGGTGTTAAGTTAGAATATATAGTGTCAATATAAACTCATGATTATAAACACACACACATCATAACATACTGAAGGCACCGAAGTATGACACACAAGTACCTCAGCAGCAATAAGCACAAACTAGGTTGATCAAACAATATAGTGAAGGTTTAAATTTAAAAAATGTTATTACAGTAAAAGACACATTGCCATTAATCCCCCTCAAAATACTCCCCTTCACTTCGAACACACTTATCCCATCATTCTTGCAACCTCCCGAAGCAGTTCTGGAAGTCCTCTTTCATGAGTGTCTTTTGTTGTGCTGTCGTGGCTGCCTCGATGTCCTGAATCATTTTGACTTTGGGGAAGAGCCAGAAGTCGCACAATGCCAGGTCCAGTGAATAAGGTGGATGAGGACACACTGTAATATTTTTATTTGACAGAAATTGCTATGTACCAGAAGAAATCGGTGTGCCACGGAGCACTGTCATGATGGAGGATGAAGTAAAGATACTCACGAAAGAGAACTTCCAGAACTGCTTCAGAAAATGTCAAGAACGATAGGTTAAGTGTATTAAAAGTGAGGGGGAGTATTTTGAGGAGGATTAATGGTAATGTGCCTTTTACTGTTAATAAATTTTTTTCATTTAAACATTCACCATATTTTTTGATCACACCCTCTCGTGTAACATCCAAATACGTATTGGTTTCTGTTTATCAGTCTTTAAAAAAAGGAAACTAGGTCACTGTGAGTAGTGGCTAATATGATGAACACAACATCACAATAATTGAACAAAATGACTTTATGTGCTTCCTGGTATGATACACTAAGAATGAAGAGAATATCACTTATCTACATGCCTGCCAAGACCAAAAACTGAATCTAGTCATAAAGAAATAATCAGACAAGCTTAAATTGAGGAATAATCTATGAAGCAACTGCCTTGTGGTGTGACAAGTTTCAAGACACGACAAGGACAATAAAGACAAAGAACATCTGAAAAACGGCCCAAATTAAGAGATTAAAGAGGCATGACTACTAAATACAATGTGTAATAATGGATTGGACATTGCATCCAAAAACAAACAATAAACAGTGCTGTAAAGGATATTATTGGGACAAATGGTGAAATTTCAATATTGAATGTATACTTTATATTATTATTGTATCAGGGTTAAATTTGCTAAATTGGTAATAGTTCTGTGGAAATATCTCAGAGAATGCCTTTATTCTGAGAAAACGAATGCTGCAGTGTGTACAGTAGTCCCCTTATCCCCGAGAGGATCATTGAGGAGGTAAGAAAAATGTTCTAAAATTGAATTACAGTGATGGTGGTACAACTCTTGTGAATATACTGAAAACATTAAATTGTATACATTCAATAGGTGAATTATATGGTACACAAATTATATCTCAAATCTGTTTTTCAGAAAGTCAGTTGTACGTCTATACACCTGCAAGGAACAATCCAAAAAGGAATTTTTAAAAATCTATTTAAAATAGCATCAAAATAATAAAACAGGATTAAATTTAACCAACGAGATGAAAGAGCTGTATGCTGAAAACTACAAATATTGCTAAACAATTAAAGAAGACCTAAATAAATGGAAAGACATCCCATATTCATGAATTGAAAGATTTAATATTGTTAAGATGAAAATGTTATCTGAAGCAATCTATAGTTTCAACAATATCCCTATCAAAATCCCAATGGCATATTTTACATAAATAGAAAATCCCATCCCAAAATTTACATGGCATCTCAACAGACCCTGAATAGCAAAAACAATCTTGAAAAAGAACAAAGTTGAAGGCCTCACACTTTGTGATTTCAAAACTTACTACAAACCTATAGTAATCAAAACAGCATGTACTCACATGAGGATACATATATAGACTAATAGAATAAACTAAGAACCCAGAAAAAAAATCTTCACATGTATGGTCAATTAATTTTGACAAGTTAATTTTTGTATATGGTATAAAACACACACACAAGTGTGACAAAGTGGGCTGATACTTAAAGGCCCTGTTAGAACTGAAAATGGGAGCCTAAATATAATTAAAAACAATTGTAACACCAATCTCCAATACTTAAAAGCTTTGATTTCTACTATTTCCCAGGAGCTCCCACAAGACTGTCAACTAACTTCTCAATAGAAACTTTGAAGGCCAAAAGGGATTGGCAGGAAATATTCAAAGTAATGAAAAGCAAGGACCCACAACCAAGATTACTCTACCCAGCAAAGCTATTATTTAGAATCAAAGGACAGATAAAGAGCTTCCCAGACGAGAAAAAGCTAAGAGTTCATCACCACCAAACCAGTATTACAAGAAATGTTAATGGGACTTCTTTAAGAAGAAGGGGGGAAGAAAGATCAAAACTATTGAGTAATAAAATGGCAATAACTACGTATCTATTAACAATTACTTTTAATGTAATGAATTAAATGCTCTAGTCAGAAGACATAGGGTGACTGAATGGAAAACAAAAACCCTTACATATGCTGCCTACAAGAGACCCATTTCAAATCGAAATAAGCTCAGAAACAGGTCCACTAATTTATGAAAATTTAGTGTAAAATCAAAGTGGAATTTCAGATGAGTGGTGAAAAAGATAAACTATTTAGGAAAAAAATTAATCCACAATTCACACAACTCAAAAAAATAATAGCATAATTAAAGAAATAAAAATTTGTAAAAACTATAGAACTACTAGGAGAAAATAATGAAGCATATTCCTATAATCCTGAAGTAGAAAAGACTTTCTTGGCAAAATACAGCCTTATGGCCAGAAGCCATAAAGAAAAAAGGGCCAAATTTACTTACACATAAACTTAAGTCTTCTGTAAGGTTAAAGATAACATCAAGTTAGTTTTTAAAAAAAGAAAACTGAAAAAATATATTTGCAATAAACACATTTAACAAGAATTAATATATAGAACATACAGTTTTTACACATCAATAAGAAAAAGAAAAATGGGCAGGGTAAATGAATGGGCAATTTATTAAAAAAGAAAACTATATAAAAAATGTCCAACACCTGGACGTAAATCAGAGATTTATGTATTAAAGTAACAAATATCAATTATTGACCATGGAATAGGAAAAATATATATATTGATAATATCTGGTTTCCAGCAAACAGGCACACTCATATACCATTACTGGGAGTATAAACTGGTACCCACTTTCAGGGAACAAAATATTGCAGCAACTTGAAATATTTTCAGTGCGTGTTCCATTTCTTCCAAAATTCCATTCTGAGTATCTACTCTTAAGTAGTGCACAAAGATATATGTACATGTCCTGTAATACTATGTGTTAAAACAAAAATCTAGAAACTACCAAAGAAGTAGGGAAATGGTATATAAATTATGGGACAGCCATACCATGAAACACTATGCAGTCAATAAAAAAGAATGAAATGGACCTATGTGAAATAACAGGAAAACATTTCTAACACATATTGTTAAGTGAAAAAAAAGCAGTCACCGAAGAACATGTAGAAAATTATCACATTTATGCAAAAAAAAAAAAAAAGAGAAAAAGTAGTACCCATCACACATATACTGAAGTATGCATAGGAAAGGGTCTATGAATACACAGGACAAAGAGACCGGCCAAATAACCAACACAGAGAACTTCTGTAGTATACACCAGTCATCATTCTTTTCATTTTAAGTTGAACTCCTCCCCATTTTTATCAATCACCTCATAGCTAGGTCTTGCCTTTTTGAAGTTTTCATCTCATCTGCTCATAAAAAACTTACCTTACCAGTACCTTTGGGTTAATAAATAATATCAACCCCATAAAGAAACTGAGAATTAGATTAAGAAACTTATCCAATATTATACAGCTATTCAATTACAGTCAGGTTTTGGAATGCAGATTTTTCTTTTTTTTAACATTTTTTTTAATTTTTCAATTACAGTTGATATACAATATTACATTAGTTTCAAGTGTGCAACACAGTGATTAGACGTTTAAATAACTTACTAAGTGATCGCCCCGATAAATTCAGTAATCATTTGACACCATACATAGATATTACAATACTACTGACTATATTCCCTATGCTGTACTCTTTATCCCCATGACTATTTTGTAACTACCAATTTGTACCTCTTAATCCCCTCCCCCTTCACTCATGCTCCACCCCCCCACTTCCAGAAACTATCAAAATGCTCTATGTATCTATGAGCTTGTTTCTGTTTTATTTGTTCATTTATCCTGTTCTCTAAATTCCATATATAAATGAAATCATGTGACAGTGGTCTTTGTCTAACTTACTCCACTCAACAGAACACCCTCTGGGTCCATCTATGTTGGCAAGATTTCATTCTTGTTTATAGCTGAGTAATAGTCCACTGTATACATGTACTTCTTCTTTATCCATTCATCCACTGATAGATACCCAATGTCTTAGCCTGCTAAAATGTTTGGATGTGAGACAGACAGATGGCACAAATGCATCTGTCCATGGTCCTGAACCTCCATCAACTGTTAAGGCAAAGTTCATTCTAATTGTGGAACACCAATGACAATTCAGTTTCCCGGGAATTCTCAAGCAGGTAAGCACTAAAGGAAAACAAGGAAAAAGACATAAATGACCCAAGGCACTTCTGAAACAGCATAGCCATGGAGAGATGACCAGTTAGGGTGTGAGGGGGGTTGCTTTGACAGGTTTCAGATATGCAAAAGAACAGGAAGGACGAGAATAAGGAGGTGGAGGGGGAAGGGAAGGGGGGGCGGAGGAGATTTACCCCACTCTGTGATTTTTGAGGGAAAGTGTTACAGAAGGTTTATGGAATTAGATACATTTGCGTTTACAGCAATTCTGTTTTTCTGATAGATGTCATTAATTATGGTGATAGAAGTCAATAATATACGATGCAAGGAAGGGGAAAGAGGGGTGTAAGAAGAGAGAAGAACCCAGTGACCAAATATCTACTAAAATTCTCCTCTTTCCCCATACCTTATAATATCTATGAACCAGAAGGAGATACCTGACTGAAGCTGTCCCAATCAAATTCTCTCGCAATTAAAAGAAACAGAGACTAGGAAAGGATCCTTTGGAGAAGCATAAAATGCAGTGATTAACTTTACACTATGATAACTGACAAGTGGAAGATTTAATTGAATAACCTTCGAAGGACCAGAAATGGAATGGATGTCACCCAAAAAGTAGAGGGGGAAATTGACTCAGGAAAATATACTGAATTAATCCTAAAGATAGTGACAACACATAGAAAAATAAATTTTTTAAAACCAAAAAAAAGGAAAGAAAAAAATGTCAAAGTTAGTCAAAGTAAATCTGAATTTACAATAAATGTAAATGGCTACACACTACAGTTGAAATACAAAGATTTCATACTGGTGAAAAAAATCCAGTTATATGCTTTTCAAAAAAAAAAATCCAAACAGAAGAATACAGAAACAATGAAAACAAAGGAATGAAAAAAGATAAACCAGACAAAAATCAAAATAAAGCTACATTCTTTATATTAATAAGAGAAAAAGGAGGAACTTTAGGGCAAAACTCCTCACTAGAGATAATGACTGTCATTATATAAAAGGACCAAAAAATGTAATAAACCTACACTATATGCACTTAATTGATCTGGCCTCAAAGTATATAACACGAAAAAAACTGACATAATTATATGGGAAAATTGACAAATACCCCATCAAGATAAGTAACTTTAATACACATTCTGAGTAATTGATATATGATAAAAATCTGAACAATCTAACTAACAAGCTGGGTCTAGTGGACACAGATAAAACACAACTGCAGGAGAAACATTTTGAAAAATATGGAGAACACACACAACAAATACTGAGCCACGATATAAAGAAGTTAGAAAAAAATTTAAGTTACATTTTTAAAAAACTATTTGGAAATTAAAACATACCTCTAAACAACTCACAGTTCAAAATAATAAAACAGAAATAGGAAATTAGAAAGCGTTTAAAATGAAACAAAAATGAAAAGAAATCTAAAGTCTTAAAATTTACATTAGAAAAGAAAAATGCTAAGAATTAATGGGCTAATCATAAAACTTTAAAAGATAGAAAAAAGAAAAAAAAGATAGAAAAAAGAATAAAAGTAAATGAAAACATAACATAGATCAGAGATATTAATAAAATTAAAAAGAGAACAAATCACAAAATATTGGTTCTTTCACAAGGTTGACATATGACTAAAAAAAGGATCAAGAAAAGACAAGCAATCTTAGAAACAAAAAAATGCACACAATAACTGGTGCTAAGAGAGTAAACAAAATCATTATTTTAAACAAATTTATGCCAATAAATTTTAAAATTAAGTGAGAAAATTCCTATAAAAACTCAACTTGTCAAATTGACACACAGAGTCATAAAAAAACTGAAATAATCCTATATTTAATAAAGAAATGAAATTCTGACTTTAAAATCTTTCAAGAAAACCTCACTATGAGATAGATTTCTTCCGAACTCTCAAATATCTAAGGTAGAAATACCAGCATTACCTGAGGCACTACTTTCCAACTTGTTTTATGAGGTCAGCATAATCTTGATACCAAAACCTTCCACAGACAATATAAGAAAACTATAGGCTAATCTCTCTTGCGTACACAATGCAAAAAAAATCATAATCAAAACACTAGTAAATCAAATCCAGTTATATGTTATACATCTAAATTACTTATACAACTAAACCAGGTTTAATCAAGGAATGCAAGATGGATTCGATATTCAAACTTCATTGTCAATCACATTAATGGAATAAAGATGAAAAGTCATATGATTATCTCAACAAACACAAAAGATATATAAAATTCAATACTAATTTGCAATAAAATAAAAAACTGAAAACCTCTAAGAAAACTAGAAATAGATATACTAGGTAAAACTGTTAAGTGGTTTTTAAATGAACTTCTAAAACCAACATTGCCAGAGACAAGATTCAAAACTGGGCCACAAAGATTGACTCTAAAACCCAGTGTTTGTCCACAACAGTCTAGCAGTAGTCATGAAATACTTCTGTTCACATACTGTCTCTGCAAAGGTTCGTTCTGGAAAAAACAATGTATTCCCTTGAACAGTTTAAATTATAGCTCAAATATTTAATTATAGGTTTAATGGTTATAAATGATGTAACTTCCAACATATTTCATATTGTATATGTGCTTTAAATAGAATTCCATCAAAACCTGGATTTATGAAAATTTATGGTAAATGTCCACCATACAATCTAATGGCAAAGCCAATCCTCACCGTCAAACCAATCAGCAAAAATAAGACTTACTTCTGTTATAAAACATTTTGACTTTAATTTTAATTCAAATGAATGGCTTATTACATAGCCTAGTATCAAGCATTTGGCTTCCAAGTTTTCAGAAAGATAATGGATGACAGAGCTTTGTCACTAGTTTGTAAGCTTGTGAAATAAAACACCTGCTTCGGTACTTTTTATTGAAGCTCTTTTTGTTTTGCCCTCCCTTGGGAGCTATGCATTCTCAAACAGTTCCTTTATGTTTTGCACCCAGGAGATTTTCACAATCCAAAGCAATGCACCATAGCAAGATTTGAAACAGGTAAGAAGTATGCCTTTATTTTATAAAGCGGGAGGTGGGCAATTGTGTAATGGGAGTGGAACAAGAAAAGTAACAGACTTAAGAGTGTTCTCAAACAGATGGATTTTAGAAAAGAATACTTAGTGAAGCTGAGAATCTGGAATTTGACTCCCATCAAACTACATGCAACCACATACCCCTTGGGAAGTCTTCATGAACCATGGGTACTGATACTTCAGTTTGAAGACCTACTACACTAGAATATCACCACCCTGACGTTAGTAGAAATTGACAATCTGCATTTTAACAAAAAATTTTAATCTGATTTTAATTAATTGATTCTCAGGTGTAAGTGAATGGTGATACCTTAAAAACGGACTCCATCTGGAGGCTTTGTTTCCTAACAGGGATCATCTGCCTTATGTGAGGATTGTTCTGGCTGGGGATGGGGATCACTTTCTCAGCCCTCCCCCTCTTTTCCTCACCCTAGGATAAGCTTGCCAGCCACCGGATCTCAGCACAGTGATTCAGGGTGACGGAACTGTGTCTCGGGGCTGGAACTGCCTCTGAGGGTCCCTGGGACAGACCTGCTGCTCCTGGTGGCCAAGGCTCCACCAGCAGTCTAGTGTGTGTTCCACAGGGCTGATACAGTGCCAGGCCTGCTGCCGGCCGCCCACCGCATTCTCCCAAATTCCAGTCCTCCACACCCCAAAACTATGGCACATGTGAGCACAGAGAACGCTGAACCATATGAGAATCTAGGCCAAACCAAACCAGGAAAGTCAGTCTGCTGCCCTATTAAAACCCCTCATGCTGCAGTAAAAAAATATTTCTTAAGTCTTTTTAATCATTACAACTCTTTTTCCTGATTGGCTGCTCTGGTGTGACCCAGAACCAGATAGGGGTAGGTCAGTTCAGAGCATTCGCTCCTCAACCTCCGTTTTTGTCCCTACGTCCCATCCCAGACATGCCTGGGGAACTCCAGGGCTTCTAAGAACACGGCTCGTCAGGATACCATCACCAGGCCGAGTTCCCCAAGCCCTGGGACAGAGGCAGTCAGCCAGCCAAGGGCCACCACCTCGTCCCAGCCCTTAGGATTCTGGGAGAGGGCACCTGTCCTGGATCCCAAGGTCCAGACGACAAGACGCCCTCAGCAGCAGCTATCCTAGGGCCCCAGAAGCAGCCCAGAATTTACAGGTTTGCTCCCATCCAGCTGCTGAGTCTCCTGTGGCATATACCCTGCGCCTGCAGAGCCAGGGCAAGTGAGACCTGAAGGGCCTGCCCTGAGCACCAGGCAGCAACGCGGTCTGAGCACCTCCCACCCTCCACCCAGAGCTGGCACTTCTGCAAGTGTTCCAACCCGACAACTGCAAGTTTGAGAACAAAACCTGAGGCCGGGAAGAGGAGTGGGACACAGCACTGCCCAGAGACTACTCTCAGAGGAGTGGGACACAGCACTGCCCAGAGACTCTCGAGGCCTGAACTTCTGCTCTGACCTGCCAGAACTCATAAATGACCCTGGGCAGGACCTACCCTTAATTAAAAAGGGGGAGGGAGAGAGTCCACTGATTCTGAGTAAAACCAGAGCAGTCAATCAGTCAAACGAGTTCTAATGATTAAAAAGAAAAAAGAAAAAGAAAACTAGAGTGAATGAGTAAATATTGCTAGGAATGCAATATTAATATTCTTAGAGTGAGAATAGCCATTTTCTGAAAACTATTATTTTTAATAATAGGCTCAGAGCTGTAGCCCCTCAGCTCCTAGTGAAGCACCTAAACTGGGGGTGCTCTTGGGGACCAGACACACACATCTCCTCTCTAATTTTCCAGAAATCCCATTACCTCCCAACATTCTCAGCTGATTACTTTGTCTTAAACATTACTGAAATAATAGAAATAATCAGAAGGGAACTAACTGTTTTTTCTTCCACCACCAAATCTGCCCACTCACCTGTACCTGTAACTCTTTTCTCTGCCTCCCTACCACAAAAACAACCAAACATACAAAAAAAGCAAGTGCCCTGCTCTAATCAAAGCCCAATTCCTCTCTTTATGTTCCCTCTTTCCTATATCATAAATTTCTTTCTCCCGTTGGATCATTTTTATCAACCACAGTTTTCTCTCATGCTTAAAAACCTCCCTAACCTCATGTCCCCCCAGCAACCACCAAATTTCTTTGCTCCCCATCACAGTGAAACCTCTTTAAAGAACGGTCCTTATTTGTGGCTTCCCCTTTGCTCCCATGTTCCCCTCATCTGGCTCCGTTTGGACTTTTGCCTGCATTTTCGCCACATTCCACAACGTGTGATATTCCTTTCTTCTGAAATTTTGATCCTGCTTCCTGACAAAGCATTCTCCTGGTTTTCTTCTCCCTCCGAGGCCACTCTCCATTTCTGACGCCTCCTCCGCACTATGCTGCTCAAGCTCTAACTTCTGGATGCCTTAAGAATCAACTCTTGGCCCTTTTCTTTTTCCTCTTGATACATTTGCTTTAAGAAATCTCATGTACTCGTCCCATGACTTTACCTATAAGCTGATGAATCTGAAATTTACACATCCAGTCCTAAACTTTCCAATAACTAACATATCTTCTTCAGGGTAGCACATCAGCTGCCTACTATCCCACACTTAACACGGCTAATACAAAATCCTTAATTCTCGCCCCACGGAGTGACAGGTGTCCCCATCACTCAATTTCACTCAATTTCAATGGTGGCAGTACAACTGAGTAGTTGCGATTAAAAGGGTGTATTCTAAAACCAAATTAAATGTTTTGGATCTTGACACCACCACTTACTAGCTGTGAGATTGAACACCTATGCCTCAGTTTCCTCATCTGTAAAATAGGCATAAAGCTACCTTCTTCATAAGATGAAAATTGCTTAGATAGTACCTGACACACAGTAAATACTCAATAAATATTAGCTGTAGTTATTCATCTGGGTGCTCTGGCCAAAACATGACCAACCAATCTAACTTACCACCCAAAACACTGTCATGTCATATTCTTTTATTTTCCTTATAGCGCTTACCAATATCTGAAATAATGTATTTACATGTTTATTTCCTGACTTCCCCAAATTATGATGTAAATTCCATGCCAGCTGAGACCCTGCCCGTCTTGTTCGTGCTATGTCTCCAGAATAGGAACCTACCACATAGGAAGCATTAAGTATTTGTTAAAATGAATTAATAAGTATACTACAAAAATATTCTGTCATAACAAAAGACTACAAATCTTAAGACTACTTATGTTTTGATAGAAAGCAATTTCCAAGTCTCCTTGCTGTAAAAACAAATACATATTCAATGGCTTTCCAATGCCCACAGGGTCAAATTCAAATGATGTAGTAAAACCAACTGAAATGGCCACAACTCACCATTCCAACTATATTTCCCACTGTCCCCCGCTCTGCTCCAAGCACATGCCTTGGGGCCCTCCTGCCTCCATACTCTGCATTCCCCTTACATCTAAAATGCCCTCCTCCTATGCTGAATTCACAAAACACTAACATCTTAGGATCAGCTCAAACGTCTCCTCCGTGATTGATCCTTTTCCACTCCCCACTCTCCTCATCAATAGTAATCTCTTGTGCCTCTTTCAATACACTTACATTCTGCTTAATTCTTTGAGGGCAGGAAACCATATGTTGTTCATCTTTATTGTTCCCACACTCCATTACACACATATTTATTGTGCACACTATTTACTGAGTTGACTGAAAGCAGACCTTCTCCTAACCACACTTCTGCAGATACCAATATACTGGAATTCGTGTTAGAGATACAATAACAGATGACCCTTGGTGTGACATATATAAAAAGACAATTAATAATAATCCAAGATAAGTCATACTGGTTGTCAAACAAAGACCATAAAAATATTTTATAGGCACTTAGAGAGGGATAAGCCAACAAAAGATGGCATGGCTGAGAACAGCATCGTTTTAAATGACCATTGCAATTTTAAAATTGAAATTTAATTAGAGATATCTATAATGCATCCTTTGCTCTCTTCCACACAATAACACTGGCTCAAAATCCTTAAATCAAAACCACATATTAGAGAAGGCATTACTTAAAGGAAAAAAACAAACAACACCATAAAACTTTTCTGTAGTACTAGTAATTCCTGAAGAAAATGCTATGAATAAAATGTAAACTGCAATGCCAACTGGAGTGGATTCTGTGGTTTACCCAGAATCCATGCCCACTTCCTAAATAGAATCCTAATACTGTTAAGTGACACGTCCCTCACACAGCCCATGCACCTCAAAAATCCCACCAATAAAATGACTGGATCAGGAACCGACATGAGACCTAATTGTGGACATTAGGACCAGAAAGGCGTTGGGGGGATTTCCATGAAAAGTCAAATCTTGTTCCTCACGAGAGGGCTACAGAAACCACTTCTCTCTCCTCCCACCTGAACAAGGAATCATGTTGCTTCAGTGCCGTCCCATAACCTTGGGGGAAAGCAGTGTTAAGAAAAGCCTACACCAGACGGCCGCTGCTGCCCAGACCAAGATGGCTGGGCTATAATTCTGTCCCCCCTCAGCCCCTACAACTACCCAGTGCTCATCCAAGATGCCAGAGGGAACATACCTGACAAGCACAGCCGCCCCTAGGACCCCCAGGACCCAAGCTTGGAGGGGCTGAAGAAACTGAGCAGCTCCACTGATAAGGAGCAGGCCCCCTCCCAGTGGCCCCAGTAAAAATGAATGTGAAAACCAAAACAAAAAACAACAACAAAAAAAGAAAAGCCTACACTACAGCAGCAGTGAGACTGAAAGAATCTGGAGCTTGAGAACAGAGAAGCTTACCCTACCTTTGCTCATCATAGGTTAGCCAGTAAAACCAATTTGCATTGGAATTTCAGTTACTGACAGCCAAAAGCACACTATCAACCCTCCATTTTTATAATGTAATTAATCAACAACCTTTTCTTATTACTGTACTATCATTTAAATTGTTTGTTTTCATTCCAACTATTGAAGTCAGAACTCGTACCATCAGATATTTGAACTGTTTCTGCCACAGAATCAAATATTCAAGAAATAAAGTACATGGGCCGGCCCGGTGGCTCAGGTGGTTGGAGCTCCGTGCTCCTAACTCCGAAGGCTGCTGGTTCGATTCCCACATGGGCCAGTGGGCTCTCAACCACAAGGTTGCCAGTTCAATTCTTTGAGTCCCACAAGGGATGGTGGGCTCTGCGCCCTGCAACTAAGATTGAACACGGCACCTTAAGCTGAGCTGCCACTGAGCTCCCGGATGGCTCAGTTGGTTGGAGGGCGTCCTCTCAACCACAAGGTTGCCGGTTCGACTCCCTCAAGGGATGGTGGGCTGCGCCCCCTGCAACTAGCAACGGCAACTGGACCTGGAGCTGAGCTGTACCCTCCACAACTAAGACTGAAAGGACAACTTGACTTCAAAAAAGGCCAGGAAGTACACACTGTTCCCCAATAAAGTCCTGTTCCCTTTCCCCAATAAAATCTTAAAACAGACAAAAAAAAGAAATAAAGTACAAATGTTCACAAAATTCCATTTAAATTCATTTTTTTAAAGTTAAAAATAATGAACAGGCTCTATTATAATTTTTTAAATATAACCGCTTAAAAAAAGAAATATACAGCCAAGATGATTTTTAAATTTTCAAATGAAAACTATATTTTACTAAATATATATCTCTATTTAAAAATAAACATTTCCATATTTTTATCCTGAAAGATAAAAATGAAATAGATACAATTATTATGAAAAAGATCTTGTTCCAACTATTTTCAGATAGAGTGGCAGGAAAACAAGTATTTTTAAATTTATTTTTATTAACAAATGAGGAATCAGTAAAGTTCACTGAAGTCTCTATTACTGAGATGTAGTGGTAATTCAACAGGTATTAAGATAATTTGGTCATAATCTTATTATTTTCAACTGCATTCTAAAATCAAAATTCTCAATTTTTAAAAAATTACTTGTAAAAAGGATTATGAGGATAAGAAGTATTTTAATAACAACATTATTATAAGGAATGTCTCCTTCTCCTCATTCTATCTTCCACAACTCGTACAATTATCTAGCACAAATCATTCCATAACTGTTTGAAATTAATTATTGCCATAATAATTAATGACCACTTTTTGACGTCTGATCCATATTTCTGAGAAAGTTTTTCTGCTTTACCAGCCAATTTTTATACTGGTTTTAACTTTAGCTGTCACATTTTTAATTTCAAAGAACTTTTTTCATTCTCTTTTGTTCAGTTTTATGGCATTCTGATTTACTTCATGGTTTTTCTCTTATCTCTGGAAATATTAATAATAGTTTTACATTTGTTTTTGAAGTTATGCCTTCCCTGCAGAGTTAGCTTCATACAAGCCACTTTTTTTTCTGTTTGTCTGCATGTATGTTTGTCTGTACCTTATACATTAGAGGCTTTCCTCACATATCTGGCAATCCTTGGTTTTCTATTCGTATTTAGATATGAGAAAATGAAGAGATGATCTGAAGCTCTGATCCCCTGGGTGAGGTCCACTGATAATAAACTTCACTGCAGTATGATTTCCTGAGCCCTGTACTGAGGAATCCCTGATAACTTTATCTTTAGGTCTTTCTTCTTGGCCTAAGTCAGATTGTCCAGAGAAGACTCTTCTAATCTTTGTGATAAAGGCCTAGTTGCAGCATTCTGAGAGCCAAATGGAAGATAATAAAATAAGAGACAGGATTATAAACCACTACTTGTAAGAAACCACTACTTTTGAAATAAAACAGGATAAATCAATGAGGAAAGAAGTCCTTGATATACAAAAATATGATTTTCAAGCAATCCTTCAAGATCAAATCTATTGCTTTTAGCCTTTCCTGTAACAAGCACAATGGCATTAATTCATTCATCCAACATTACCAAATGTGCCATCAACTATACGAGCACAGACAAATAGGGGAGGAGTTGCAAAAGAGTTTCCAAACAAGTTAACCAATACGTGAAAAGTCATGGAATAGTCAACACACATGACTTAATCAGTAGAAGAGTCAGTACTTCCTTACAACTGGAGGAAAAGGGGAGTGTGGGGCAAAAGGGCAGCACAAGAGAACATGGGGATAATGCAATTGCTCTGTAGCTTGACTATGCTAGTGGTCTACATTTGTCAAAACTCATACGATGTACACCAAAAAGTAAATTTTAACAGAGTTTTGTAGATTTTTAAAATATTTTTTAAAAATTTCTAAATGTGAGAGTGGGAAGTAAATATAAACAAAGTTGTGTATGTGTACACACACATGCATTAGGAGGGGTAAATCAAAGCAGGCACAGAGAACAGAAGTCATGGTCCACCAGAGTAGGGTGTGGAAGGCAGAGTTGGATGAAAGGATATCCACATACAAGGGCTGCACGGCACTGAGCGTGTCCGAGGCTGAGGAACATGAGGAGCGCATCCAGGGGGTGGAAGGAAAGCCTGCTGTGGGAAGTCAGAGTCTGAGCAAGGTAAGGAGCACATCTGTGGGAGGACAGAGAGATGGCAACCCAGCCATGGAAATCAAAGCTCAAATGGGATGATGGCAGCTAGGCATGAGGAGCCCATGACGGCTTAGGGTGAGCAGGTCACCTGCAGGAGGGAGGGGCTGGCAACATTCGTGGCTACACAAGAAGCGGTTGATCTCGTAAGTAAATATATTAGGGATAATGGGACCCAGGCTTCTCACTGTTGGAAGAGTTAAAAAATTAAAAGAAAAAATACAGAGTGCATCCTACAGGGCTGGACTGGAATCAGAAATGTCCATGCAAACTCACGGTCTTCAATATACACATGTAGAAACATACAGCGAGAAAATATATGGAAAAATAAACATATATGAGGTGTGATCAAACAATATGGTGAATCTTTAAATTTAAAAAAAAGTATTACAGTAAAAGACACATTGCCATTAATCCCCTTCAAAATACTCCCCCTGGCTTCTAACACACTCGTCCCATCATTCTTGCCACTTTCTGAAGCAGTTCTGGAAGTCCTCTTTTGTGAGTGTCTTTAGTTGCGCTGTCATGGCTGCCTTGATGTCCTGAATTGTTTTGTCTTTGTGGAAGAGACAGAAGTTGCGCAGTGCCAGATCCGGTGACTAAGGTAGATAAGGACACACTGTAATCGTTTTATTTGACAGAAATTGCCGTACCAGAAGTGATATGTGACAGAGCGTTGTCGCAATGCAGGATGATTCATGACAGCACACTTTAAGACACACCTTCTCTCAACCTTAGCTCACAGCCAACTGCACTGAACAAGCTGAAACTTGTCACACACTGTTACTAAGGTTCGACGCACCGCTTTCCGTACTGAAGCTCCCTGCCTTTCCGTTGGATGGCACTCGGCAGCAGCATTCACCATTATGTTTTGATCACTACGGAAAGGTTCCCTGTCACACACTGATTCTGGTATATGGCAATTTCTGTCAAATAAAAACATTATGGTGTGTCCTCATCCACAGATCTGACACCGTGCAACTTGTGGCTCTTTCCCCAAAGTCAAAATGACCATTAACAGTAAACATTTTGAATCAATTCTGGACACCGAGGCAGTCACAACAGCACAACTAAAGACACTCGTGGAAGAGGACTTCCAGAACTGCTTCAGAAAGTGGCAAGAACAATGGGATTAAGTTTGTTAGAAGCGAGGGGGAGTATTTTGAGGGGGATTAATGGCAATGTGTCTTTTACTGTAAAAATTTTATTTAAACATTCACCATATTGTTTGATCACACCTCGTATATGTATGTGTGTAAATGGGTATATAGCATAGCTAGCTCTATCCACTAACAGAGCTTATAAACAGCAGTGAGCACACACAGAGCCCGGATCTTGGATTCTGTATCATCCTCCACTAAAAGGAACCAGGACTCCTTAGGAAAAGGGCTGATTCCACAGTAAGGAAACTGCAAGATAAGCCTAAACCATCTTCTTGGGCCAGAAAGCAAAAAAGTGCTCAGAGCCAGAGAGACATGTCGAAGCACACAGAAACCAAATTGAGAGGACCCCTACTAGCCCAATCTGGCTCAATTTGGGCCTCAAAATAAATAATGAGAGGAAAGAGTTACAACCTAATGAATAAACTAGACAATCATGAGCCCAAACTGATATAAAATAATTTGATAAAGAGCAGCATATTTAAATAATTTCAAAGTATCGCCTCAGAAAGTGGCTATTAATTACCAAGGAGAAAAAAATGAACTTTACAGTGGAGAAGGCTGACAGATACCACCCTAATAAAATAAAGTGAACACCCATTATTTGCCAACTATACCTCAATAGGGCTGGAAAAACATAATAAAATGAACACCGATAATAACAAAGTGATATAAAAATCATGCACCACTCGATAAAATGCAATGAGAAGAACACAGCATCATTTCTAGAATATTCTTGCCAAAGATGTGGTATCATAAACAAACCCAAATTGAGGGTTACTAAAAATGCTGCAAAATAGCCAGCCTGTAATCTTCAGAAGTGTCAAAGTCATGAAAGTTGAGGAAAATATGAAGAGCTAGTCCAGAATGAATGATAACCAAATGCAACAAACATGTGATTTTGAACTGAATCCTTTTGCTACAAAGACAAAACTTGAATGAGGTCTAAGGATTAGATGACAGTAACGCATCAGTATTAATTTCTGAAGTTATGCAAAAGAACAGAAAGTTGAAAATACACACAAACATATTTGGGAATGATAGGGCATCAGGTAGGCAATTTACTCTCAAATGGTCAGAGGGGGAAACACTGGATGTCTGCGTTAAGGAATTTAAACGCCATTCTGAAAGCTATCAGTAGTCACTGTAGGATATTAAGCAAGATGTTGACATCATCAAAGGATCATGTTGTAAGTATTTTTTAAAAGTCCTTCTACTACAAGCCCTAGATATGTAGGAGTCACAATATTTTCAGGGTAGGAACACATGTAATAATGAGGTTACAGATTACTTAGCATTAAATTGAGAGAAAAAGGCATGATTAATAAGGACAGTAAGATCCAGGAATGTAATACATTTGGAGACATTTAATACAGACAAGTCAATTAAACCAGATGTACACAGAGGCTGAATAAAATCAGGATAACCCAAGAGCCGCTGCACTTCATTGGGATTACCACAGGAACACAGGAAAAGAAACAAATGTGATCATTTAATCACAACCTCAAGCAATGTAATACAGCGATGGACTCCTGGAAAACACTGTCAACTTAGCATGCATCAGTCAGAAATGGGGTGACACATTACAAAGGCACGCAGCAAAAAGACAGAAACAGAAATCACACCACACTTGCAAATATTCCTGTGGTTTTAACTACAAACTCTAGGAAAATCTTTATAAGTATGGAATGTGGAAAAGCTTTATGATAATAATATCAATATTTCTGCGTCACCACATACCTGAGCTTTTAGTGTGTTTCTAAATGTTTCTTAGTTATGATTTTTGGTCAGGGCAAGGCCATAGTTAACTAGCAATACAAGCTCAAAATGGGGTTCTAATCATTGTGGGCTTCTCCTAATCTTGCCAAATACGTATTTTTTAAATCTTAGGACAGAACACTTCTAAGTAAATGTTTGACGGCTTTCAATAATATCTGAGTCAATTTGGGGCCTTAGCCACTCTCAGTAAACCAGGCATTAAGGGTGGGATTCTTGCTGCAGCAGGACAACTCCACTGCTTTTACAAAACCCTCATAAAATCTAATTAGCTATGTTCTATTTCACAACCACGGCAGTCTCCCTCTCAAGTTCTGTACCAATTCTGAGGTAACTGGATTAGAAAATCATCAAGCTGTACGGGGAAAAAACAAATCACTAGGTTAGCAGGTGCATCTTTGCAAACCAAGGACGACACATATAAACATAGACTTAAAGGCATGCATCGAGTCTTACTGTCCTTTGTCCGTAAACACAGAGACACCCACACAGAACTCCACACCAGCCTAGCGAACACTGCTGACTGCCTTCGAAGTGATGCAAATGGAAGTCCAAAAAAAGGCAAGTCGTTCAAACCTATGCCTTTGGAGTTTGATGTAAATTATGACAACATTCAAAAAACAATGTGGTAGAAGAATTCAGTAACCACTATTTGTCACATAACCAGTTTAAAGGCTCTGACACTGCCTAGGGGTTCTTAACGTATGAGTGTGCCAGCATGTCTCACACTCCGCCAGATGTTCCTCATAAAAAGGGTTCCAAAGTCAAATGACTTAGGCAAATTCTAGGTAAAACAAAGTAAAAGGTATCTATACTGCACAACTTTTAAAAACTTTTACCATGATAATGTGCTCTGCAGTATCCAAAGAGGGGTGCAATGAACACTACTTCCCAATCTTACATATCCACTGAACTCTTTAATTTTCAGAATATTCATCGTATCTCTTGAAATACAGTTTTAAAAACACCAGTGTGCAATGTTATTTTTCTTCAGACTTACTGTAAAACCACACAACATGCACTTATGGATGCTGCATAATCTTTAGTCCATAAAGTCCTAAGAGAGGGACACACCAATCATTTTTCATGATTATTTTAAGTTTATTCTGAGTTGAGGTTATTCTGAGTTGAGGTTCAGAATACTACCATTGAGTTGCATATTTGAACTATACAACTCTAAAAGTAAAACACAACTAGCCACCTCATAATATCTGCTATTGGTGATGCAAAGAATGGGCACTAGTTTAATATTTACTGAAATATAATTCGGTTTATAACAATTAAATGTTCCAACGTGAAATATCCTAAAAGAAGGAATAAGATTCTGTTTGCAAAGTCACACAGGGAAAGACATCTCCAATGCCAATGTAATTTAATAAAATGTCAGTAAGATGAATATCTGTTAACGGTAAAACAAAATTATTTACACCCTTGCATTAGTACAGCGATACATTTCAACTAAAGTTTACCCAAAAATGGCATTTTGGTTCTTCCTTTATCATAAGGCTAGACAGAACTTAAAAAACAGAATGGAGAAAAAAGCCAATCAAATCCGTCCAAAAATCACCAGAAAAGGAAAATTCCTAAACTAACTTTTCAACCTTTTGGCAAAACAAGGTACTGCTATTATGTTCATTGTTTTTACAGATGATAAAAGAAAGAGAATAAGTAACCTGCGTGAATCATCTGGCCAATAATCAAAGCCCATTCCTTTCCAGTGTATTGGTTTAGAGCAGGAATATATCAGGCTGAGGTATTCCATCCACTTGCAGATCTTCACCAGGGAAACTCTAAGTAAATGTAATTAAGCTTTATCACTATGAATAGAGAAAAATGAATAGAAGGTGGTTTTTAATTGATTAAATCTACAGTGATATGTAAGCAATTTGAAATAAAACTGCAAGTTAACAAATGCTTGCACATGGCTAAATGAATTCACATGTATTTTGAAAAGATTGTTTTCATCCACATAAGTAGTACTTTTGAGCATAATTAGATTGTGGGTGAGAGGAATGGTGTTGATGGGGAAGAATTAAAGAGAAAAATAAATTACATCAGGAGAGGGGAAAAAACTAATTTATCCCCATATAAGCCATTTGTCTTTAAATAATGAAGCTGAATTATCCTCTAGTATTATCTGCCACCCTCATACCCAGAGTAGAAGGTTATAGTGAACGCAGAGTTCTAACTGTCCATAGTGCTGAGGCAGCACCAATTAAATATGGTTTTCTCTTTAACAAAAGGATTGTATTTTCTGGTTTCTTTACGCTACGTATAAATAGGTGCTGGCACTTGAAACCATAGCTTCACAAATACAATGTTATAAATAATTGTAAAGTTCTCATACTAGTCCAAAAGTCTGAGAAGGATGGCTTAGCTAAAAGCTGTAACCTTAGACAAAATAGTACTTAACACTATAAAGGATTCTTAAATTGCGTAAGTGATGCAAATGGATGATCTTTTCCTCTTAAATATCACAAGGTAATGAATAAAGATTCAATATAGACAGTAGTTTTGTAACATGTCATAATAATAGTAACTAAAGCTGCAAAAGATAAAGTGAGAATTGCTGTACTTATTGGGAATGTTTATCTTTCAGTTCACATGACTATAAATAGAAGACAATTAAAAGTCCACAACCACTAAGTAAAATATAACTTATTCAGGTTTAGATTCTCTCTCCAAACCACACAGTATCCCCAAAGAGTCCCTCAAAATTATCTCTTAGAACCCTCCCTAATAAAAGGAACACCATGACCTCATATTAATAGAGCATTTCCCAAAGGGTGTTCATTGGAACACACTGGTAACCATCCACCTTCCAGATATTCTGCAAAAAAATATGATTCCATAACCATGTAAACTTTATAAGTTCTAGAAAAATCTGCAGTATTTTTAATGTGCAATTTTATAATAGTTTCCCAAATTTATTTAGCCACGTAACCCCCTCCTAGCCCCCTCCTCAAAGCACCTATTAATATCCCATGGATTTCCAGAACATATTTTGAAACCATGGAGGGGGCTAGAGTGAAAAGGCCCTGATTCCAATAGAAGCAAACAGTTGATCTGAGGAAGAATTAAGGGGCAAACAACGAAATTAGAAAGGGGGGAGCCAGGTCTTCATGCCTCCTGTTACCATGAAAGTCACAATGCTGCTCTCCTATAGCAACAGATGAAGCAGCACTAGAATAGGGGCGAGGGTGTTAGACAAACAAGGGCTACCCATTGCCCACCTATTAACTGGAAATAGGAGTGGGCACTGCAGAGAGGAAGTAGGGAACAACTAGCTAGAAAGAGCAATCCTGGAGCTCTGATCAGTATCAATGGAAGAAAAGGAAATCTACCGTGTTTTCCCTGAAAATAAGACCTAGCCAGATAATCCGCTCTAATTCATCTTCTGGAGCAAAAATTAATATAAGACCCGGTCTTATTTTACTGGAATAGAAGACTGGGTCTTTAATAAAATTAATATAATATAATATAATACAGGGTTTCATGTTTTTTGCTCCAAAAGATGCATTAGAACTGATGGTCTGGCTAGGTCTTTTTTCGGGGAAACACAGTAGATCTAGAAAGGAATTTTCTATACAGTGACAACAAAAGACAGCCATTCGTATGTCTGGGATGACCTACAGTAAAAATGGGGTCATTCAGAAACAAAATTCATTATGGAAAGAACTCCTTGATTCATTAAGATACAGTAAAAGCAGCTGAGCAATTCTTGCTACCAAAAACTTGAAGTCATTCTCACTGGCAGTTTCATGAGTCACAAGGGATGAGAAAATCTACAGAACTAGCAAATCCTCCTCACCTACATCTACTCTAGAGTTCATCTGGAGTAACTGGAAGATATAACCAAAAAACTACTACCAATGTTTATAGGTCATATGGTTCTTCCTCATGTTCAAGCTTATACAACTCTGACCATCAATGGAAGTCTACATCCAAGAGTCCAAAGTCAGTAAAGGAAAAATGACAAAAGGAAAGGGAAATGAACCAGCAAACATAATATAAGGAGTAACGTTGATTCCTCTGTCCATTAAGTTCTAAATTAAAAATACCCAATCATTCAGGGATCAGACTAAAGCAACCCAGGGAAACAGTATATCCATGCTCATGTTATTCTTCCTCTTTCCCATACTCCCTCCCTCATCCTCCCTCTCTCTCCAAGTATCTCTCCAAGTCCCTATCTAAACTCACTCTCTTCATTAAATTCTTCATCCTGTCCCTAATTGTATCATGTGTGCTTTTTCAAAAAAGGAACTATGTCTGTAATCTTTTCATCAACATATTTTAGCTTCATCTACACTAAAGAGTTTCAAACTTTTTTGCCCAATCTACAGTAAAGAGATACAAGAAAACAGAAGAATTTTGTGTAACAATACTTCTTTCTACACTTGATGTACTTGCTATTTTCTATTCTAGTCTATAATTTTTAAATGCTGGTGGGACTTAATAAATTGCTTTTAAAACCTATCAAAACCAACAAAATGAAAAACAATGAGCTACCTACACAACATACTGGCAAATAAGTACACCAAAAGAGAAAATGTTTTGGAAGAAATTTTTTGACTGCCATAGAAGAGTAGCACAATAAAACATTAATTTGTACCAAGTTCAGTTCTCTTACCATGAAATAACCTGGGCTTACTATGTAATACTAATCAAGGAATTATGGGACATTTAATAAAATTTGCAACATATTATGCTATTTGTTTTTACACTGCCATGCTAAGATATGCCTTACATTTCCACATAAAATAAATTCCAAAAATTCATAATGTTAATCCTGACATCCCTGTTATCACTCATAGAGCAACAGATTCTTAAAAAGAAACATAAAGAAAAAAAACTGGAAAAATAATAGCCACCATTTAGTGAACACCATGCTAAGTGTGCCAGCATTGTGTCAGATCAAAACATTATATTTATTCACTATTGTTCTTAGAATAGACTATTAGGTGGCTAGTATAAAGGAAAAAGTGCCCAACTGATATTTCTGATGACATTCATAAAGATCCTAATTGAGGACTTAAATAAAAATAAACTTAATCATCTACATTAAATGAGCATTTTAATAATTTGGTATGATTAATAAATTCTACTGCAGAAAAGCTAATACTGAGAAACAGCAGAACAAAGCATCCTAGAAAAGATACTTCTAATCAAGCCATCATCACCTCACCTAATTGACCCACACATGAAAAAAATGTGAATAATCTTTAAAACTACTCTAACACATCTACAGTACCTGCTGATGTATTCTAGTAACAAGTTTATTAATCATTCAGACAATTGTGTGTGGAGGGAGGTATACACTGAATAATATGTATTATTCATATTATTACATAATATGAATTACATACATATAATACATAATATGTATTATAATAGTATTCATATTATCACTGAATAATATGTATTATTCATATCCATAAAATGACTGTATTTTAAGGATAACTTAAATGAAATGTTACAAAATCCAAGATTCAGGAAGCATTAAAAACCAGTTATTCACATACAGACAGCTCAGATGTTTCTTTGGTATTGAGCAATACTATCTTACATCTATATTTTAAGTAAATGAGTAAAGAATTACCTAAAATTCCAATTTCCCATTTCATAGTAGAGGGAAGCTAATTCAATGAATAATATACTCATTTAGTCATTACTAACAAATTAGTTTATAATATAAACGTTATTTTTACTTCTACAACTGTATTGTAACTAATTCTAGAGTTATATTACTGGCATCAAAACTCTAATTTTATCAACAAACATAAAAACCAGAATCATTTCAACAACTTAAAAAACAAAGGAGACACAAGGAAGTTTTTCAAATCTTCTTAGATGTAACTGCAAAATATATATTATTAAATATAAAAGTGATCTATGACCTGAAGGCCCTCTGATTCCCTTGCTCTACTGCTTACCGGCTTAATACCCTCTTAATCCTCTGTTCCCCTCTAAAGCTCTGCTTATTTCCTCCCTCAAGCCATCAGTACCAAGAGCAGGGAATGCTGTCCAACATACCTCATTTTGAATCATCAGTTTGCTTACTGTCATGATACTGTAAAGAACAAAACAATGACTGTACCAATATAAAAGTGAAATGGACCATAACTAGGAATAAAGCAAAACTGATGGAAATGCAGCAAGGCAGACCGAATCTTGGCTGACTCCATTTTAAAAGTAGCCTATCATCAGCATAAAAATAAGGCATATCTAGATGACACTTTCATGAATATAAACAGCTAAACGCGAATATACAGCGTATATTACAAAGAATTTAACTACTGCTCTCCTGTTGCAAATAGTGGGACTTTTAAAATTCAAACTAAAAATTGTAACACTTAAGGAAGGCAAATTTAAATTACCAAATTTAACCCCAACAAACAATCCGTGTAAATTTCCATCACAGACCAAAATAAATAAATAAATAATGTTTAAAAAATTAAATTGAGGTCCGTTCACTACCTGGAAACTTCCTAAATCTAATTGTTATTTTATATAACGTTAAGCAATCAGGGGGGACAAAAGGGCATTTCCCAAAAATGTAGTAATCAATCCATACATGAAGAACAGCTGATATATTTCAATGCTTAAATGAAGAGACGGAATTCTTAACCTAAATTCTCAAATGACTTAAAGACAGTAAATACTACGACTTACGATACATCTCTTGACAGATTTTCCCCTTACCCTTTTCTTTTTCCCCTTTTCTTAATCCTTACCCAAACCTGTTGTTGATAACTCCCACTTTCAAGACCTCATAGTTCCAACTTAAAAATGCCTGAGACTTAACTGACACTACCTAGCCCCAAAGTGTGCAAAATAATTCCTTAAAAATTCTACTCTCTTGTTCTCTGTCACTGAGCAACACAAGTTTACTTAAAAGACTGTCCATCATTGTTATGTCATATCAGACTTTTAAAAAGACAAAATAGGAAAGATACTACTGAAACTTAATTTGCTTTAAAATGTGAGAAGTCCCTGGTTTGAAATTATTTAAAATATACTAATAAAAATAAAGTGTATTTGGCCAAAAACTTATTTGACTTTTGGCTTATTTGGCTTAACTTAAATATGTATAAAAAAGGGGTTTCTTTTAAATACTTATAAGAAACAAAGCCCGAGAAAACATATTTAGTGGCAAATATACATAAATTATTCTGATAATACTGTACAGAAAAGTATCTCATAGCATAAAACTACTAGGTAAACTCTTACTATCAAAAGGCAACTGAGCATATGGTTTTTTAATCATAATTTTAAAATTATATTTACTATTGGTATGTACAAATAGTTCTCCCTTCATTTTTGCAGGTGAGAAAGAAGATACTAAATGACAATCACAATCGTACACTAGAGTATCATTCTGGAACCATAATTCTAGAACGGAAACTCTAAAAGTACCAAATCTTTTCTTTAACTCTTCAAGGAAAAACACTAAAACATTTCTAAATTTATAAAACATGGGATGTAAAACTAAATAAGCTTTACAAAATGTTTAACTCTACACATAAAAATAAAAGACAAACAATGCCAATACGAAAGTCAACACTGTCTCACTCTTAAGAGAGAAGTCACTTGAAAGATGGTTTAGAATTCTTACATTCCCAGGAAAAGTCTGGTAGTCTGTTTTTAAAAAATCATCCTATTCACATTAATATACATTAAAAAATTTTTAAACCTCATGACATCAAGTTGCTAGAAAACCTCTGATACGGGCAACCTTAATAATTCAAGTGATGTGGCGGCAAATCCAAAAGAAAAAAAAAAAAAGACCCCAAAATAATCACCAACTGACTTGTACTTGAGGAAAATAAAGCTTTACTTGGGAACAAAGACATTTTAGTATCAAAACTTTCCAACAAACTAAAATTATTAATATTCCAAGGGACACAATACAGTACTACTTTGGCTGATATCCTTCAAAAGTCAATGTACCAGTATAGGTCTAGGTGATGATGGATATTCTTCCAATAGAGAACAGCTGGATGTTCGAATGGACTTGTACGTAACATGGGATACAGAAGGACTTCAGCTTACAGAAGCTTGAAGGTCACATGGGAGTGTTTGCTCCCATCATTGATCTAGTCCATCCGGTACAATAAGTCTTCTAAGTCACACCACTATTGAGGAGAACGAAGACCAAAATCTAACTGGTTTAGATTTGAATTAAAATTAGAGCAAATCAAACTTGCAGGCGGGAGCTGCTCCCAAACACCCTCTCCCAACTACTATTACAACATTTTTACACATTTATGTCATGTTATCTTACAAACATGACAATCTGCGGAAAGTCCATGTTTAGTAGTTCCTTTGCTTGTACTATAAAGAAATGAGATAAAACTCACCGATAACTACCTTCAAGTTCCTGTTGACATAAGATATTCTAATGTCTCCTCCCTTTTCCAGAGTGATTTCCAAAGTCTGGGAAGGAATGTTTCCACTAATAAATACCTTTCAACTGAATGTCTGTTATACCACCAGGCATGAGGCAACTGGAGCAAGCATCCATTTTTGCCCATCGCATAATTATGCAAAAGCTCTTACTGCTAACCTAAAAATATAAGCTATTATTCCTCCTAAGTTCCACATTATCTCATGGCAACAATCGTAGCCTGGTTGTACTCCTGGGGAAATATTTACCAAAAACTAGGGGGGAAAATCTTGAATAATTCAGGTCTATTCTTTTATTGTATATATATTTAAATACATTATGGTTATATATTCTATATACTATATTACACATTATAGACACATTTATGTACTCAGAGTTTACTTATAACTCTGTAACAATTAAATCAGAACCCCCAGCTAAAGAGTTTTTTTTTTAAAAAAAAAAGATACAAACTTACCCCATTCTAGGTATTCAAGAATGTTCTTCTCTCTTCTCAGCGGAGAATTATTGCATTCATCATAAAGGCAGATGAGTATATCCAGCAACGTTTCCACACTGAAGCACTGCCCATTGGTCTGAGCCGGCCCATCCAAAATAAACTGCTCCAACTGCCTCAAACGCACTTCTCCAGACATGTTGGCTTCGATTTCTGCTGGTTTTCCTTTAAATTATTGTTAACGATTTTTACTATGATTCTTTGAAACTAAATTTTAAAAGGTGTGGTTTTAAAAAACAAACCACTTGTTATTCAAACAACTGTCATGCAATGCCGGTGCTGAATTAAACATCCAACACACCGGTTACCGTCACTTAACTGAAGCGTCTTCGATTTCACACATATACATATATATTTTGAGGGATAGTTACCATAAAATATATATTTGGTACATTTTTTTAAAGAATACAATTAAGTCGTAGGTTTAAATAAAATAATAATTAAAAGTACGACGAACCACACCGTCCACACTTCTTTAGGGAAAAAAACTCGGCTCCTTCATTCAAAATTCAACTCGTGCAACATAATCCTGAAACGAATCCGGTTGCATCATTAATGCATTAAGCCCGAGGTGCATCAGCAATTCACTTCCCAGGAAGAAGGGAAACAGAAAAAGGAGGAAAAAGCCAGAATGTATGTAAGGGGGAGGGAAAACCAAAAATTCGGCTGCAAATCCTTCCAACCACCGCTTGGATGATGCATCAGCGGCAATTTCTCCAGCGGGAAGGGAGGGGGCGAGCCCCCGAAGCAGCCCCTCGGCCGGAGCACGCCAAGTCTCGCCCGGAGGAGGCTTTTCCTTTCTCCTCCCGAGCCCCTGCTATTTAAGGCTTTGCAGTTAGTCTCATTTCCAACGGACTGGGAGGGAAAGTCTTCATTTTTCTCCCCGCTTCTCCCAGGGGCCTGAGCGGCGGCGCGGCCGGGGCTGCAAACGCGGGCTGCGGACGGCACCGGCCGCGGGGCTCCGGGAGCAGCGGCTACTCAGCCGGCCGAGCGCGCTCCATGTCGCTGGTCGCTGATCGGCCGGCCTGGGCCGCGCCGGGCGGAGAGCCGGGGGTCCGCACGCCCGCACCGCGGCCGCCCGCCGGAGGCTCCCGCCGCCCTGGCGAGGGGGGTGCTGCTCGGGATTCAAAGGACACGGAGCGCGGCGGCGGCGGCGGCGGCGGCGCGGGCGGCTCCAGCGGCTACTTCTGCCCCTGCTTCCCAGCCCGGGGTGGAGGGCATCTTCCCGCGGCGAGCAGGGAGACGGCCGCGGCGCCGGAGGAGGGACTGGTGCGCGGGGAGGAGAGCGAGGCTGCCGCAGCCCGGCTCGCAGCCACTCCCTTCCTTCCCCTCCCACCCCTCCCCCGCCTCCCCGGGCCTCTCGCGCCCGCGCCCTGCGCTCCGCCGGGCGCCCCGTCCCCGCCGCACGCCGCGGACGCTCGCCGCCGAGGCCAGGCCAATATGGCGGCCCGCGCCCCCCGCCCGCGCGCGCGCACGCGCCGCCCCGCCCCCCCCGCCCGCGCGCGCGCACGCGCCGCCCCGCCCCCGCCCGAGCCCCCGAGCCGCGCGCGCTCGGGCTGCGGCCGCGCCGAGCGGAGCCGAGGCCCTGGAAGGGGCGCGGGCGGCGGCCCCAGCCCGAGGGGAGGCTGCGGAGCGCCCGGGCCGGCGAGGCTGCGGCTGCCGCAACGTGGGATGCAGGGATCCGGGAGGCCCCGGGAGGCCCCGGCTCGGGCCGCGCGCCCCGGTGCCCGACGCTTCCCGGGCGGGTCGCGGAGCGGGGCTGCGTCCTCGCCCTCGGTGACGCCACCTGTCCCGCGCGGTCGTCACGGGCTGTGGGCTCCCGGCGGCTGTGCAGACGGCGGCGCCCTGGCCCTGGCCGCCCCCTACCTGCTCCCCCAAACCCAGCTCTCCCGGGGAATCATTTCCTGGGTGTCTAATTACACCCCGGCTTGTGTCATTTCCCAGGACAAACACAATGACGGACTTGTGTGTATGTGCTACCGTCCAAGTCATGAGTGTGTGTGTGTGCGAAGGATAGAATTGCCCGTCGCTGTTGCCCAAAGTTTCCCCGCGTGGAGCGCAGTGTGTTCTCCCCCGGAACTGTGCCAGCTGCTGCCTGTTTAATCCCCAGCCAAGGTTACCACCTGCAGGACACTCAGCCGATGGAGCAAGTCAAGACGGTTCACCACTAGCAGCAAACCTGCAGCCCCCGTTTGCGCGGACACACACACACACACGCACACGCACGCACGTGACCCAGGCACAGTGCACACAGCTGGGCAGTGAAGGCAAGTCGTCCAATAGCTACCGCCCTTGGTGCATTTCAGGGCCTTCCAGGTTTTTCCGATCTTGGCTTTAGAAGAGCGGCTCTTACAGATTTCTCCCTGAAAGGTCCCACATTTACATGTATCGCTAAACTGGGTCACTGCATGCCTGTCTTTTCCTCTCAAAATTGCCATCCCCTTGATACTCTTTCTCCAAAACAATTATTTTTCAGCCCTTTCCGACACCCGTGGGGCAGTTCTGTTTTCTATGTCTGTGCCCATAGTTGCATCTTTTCACTTCTTAATATGGAAGCGGAGGAAGCACTGGAATTAAAGGTCCAGAAGTCGAAACATGAAGGCTAATAAATTATTGGAGTCGCTGTCATTCACAAAATACTGTGAATTATTTTGCGAACTCTACACTTGCCAAATTGACAGTTGCCACCATAAATAAGGACAGCATTATTTCCACGTGCTCCTGACACAGGATTGATGCTTAGACTCAGACAAAAGATCAACCATTTCTAGCCCTGACCTCTTTATATGTGTGTGTTCTCTAATTATAAAAGCAATAGGAAAGGAAAAATAAAAGTTTAATCCTAACACAGATAATGATTAACATATTGGTGTTGGTTATACAAGGCTTTTTTATACATTCTAACAAAAAATGATACATAATAAAGACAGTTTTATAGCCTCCTGTTCTCACTTAGCAATATATTACGAATATCTTCTCAGATCAAATATTCTTCAACAACATGGTTTTTAATCGTGAAGCCGGCATTTTAACACTTCCATTTGACCATGTGGTAGGGTAGCCAAGGAAAAAGATAGTTCTACTATCATTTTTTTATACCACAGAACTGGCTCCAAGATACCTACTTACCCAACTTGTAAATAACTCTAAAGAAGAGTTTAAAAGAGAGAAGTTAAAATATGTTAGGTCTCCATAAATGCTAATCAACAATGGAAGTACAGTATATGAGATACAGATATATTTTTAATAAAAGAGTCAAGCTGTCAATCCTTTCTGTTAGCACTTGGGTACCACCCACAGTCCAGAGTATTGACATTTGCATAATAACCTTTACCACATTGTTTAGAGAGTAGCAGGGAGAACTTATTTTTATTTAAAAAAAAAAAAGAAGAAGGAAGAAGGTTGAACCCAATCAATTTTGCTTGAATAATTCAAGCTCAGAGACTTAATCATTAACTAGACACTAAACACATTGTGCGCATGTTATTTTAAATGTTCCGGTTGAAGTGTGAACATGCTTGTTAATGAAACCGGTCTTAAACCAAAGAAAGACGCAGCCCCAGTCACCCCACAGTGCTGCATGGCTGGGTGTTCTTTGGGAAAAGAGCCTGGAGGAGGTCTTTGTGAAATTCTGCTTCGGGAGAGTAGATATATACCACTGCAAATACAATTTGTTTGAAATAGAGAAAGTTTTACGAAAGTGCTGGGAATTATGCAGACTGTTTGGAAAAGAAAGGACAGGCGAGGACATCAAGGTAGGAGAATGAAAAGAATAAGACAGAGAGTCATTAGGGCAAGTCTTCCATGGAAGCTTTCTTCAACTAATCCTCCTCTTCTGGCCTAAGAGCAGGAAGACAGATCCACCATTTAATATTTGTAACAACTGGCCCCACTCTTACTTGGCTATGTCTTACTGCAGAACAGGGCAAAAAGCAAGGTGAATGTCACAGCAGGGCACCACGTCCCCTTTCAGCCCAGCTAGCACATCCTGACTCTGCAAATGAAAGACATGGTTTAGTACCCTCTGAGGATAGCACACCATCAAATGCTTGTCCTCACTTCATGTCTGGCTCCTGACATGAGTACCAACTGCAAAGGCTTATGTTACGGAAAAAGGAGACTTTGTAATTAATAATTGCCTCTTTCACAGAACACTTACTGTCATGCGGGGGACCTTGCTCGCTGCGCCATTTGTCGTGCAGGGCGTCCGGCGGGGTCTCTGGTGCCGCTCCCCACATAAGAATGCAGGACACGGTAAGGCCAAAAAGGAAAACCCACGGAGCCATAGATAGGGAAGTCAAACCAATATATTCTCGCTGGCTGCTGGGCTGGAGACACAGGAAGCAGGATCTACATAATCTGCCTAACAGCAGTCCGCGCTTGCCAGCCACCATCTTCTTGCTAGCCCCCATTCTTCTTGCTAGCGTAGCCACAGCCGTTATATTAGTGGCCAATGGCTTACAGCTGACTGCCAACTAGCCACAGCTGCTGGCCATCTGATCACAATTGATGGCCATTTACTACCCAAGCCAGCACCTTTCTATGTGAGGCCGAGAGCCTGGAAACTGTTTTTACACACTTACAATGTGTAAATACTGCCCTGAGTACTTTGAACAGGTTATTCTATTCACTCATCATCGCCATATGAAATAGCAAAATTATCATCTCCGTATCACAGATGAGGAAACAGAGCTTCAGAGAGCTTAAATAACTTGTGAACAACCAACCACACAGCTAGCAAGTGACACAGAAGCTGGGAGTCTAAACCAAACTTATCTCATGCTGAGGCCCCTGGGTTTAACCACCATACAAGTGATGTCTGAAACATCTATGAAATTCTGTAAACCCAACTCCTCCTTTCTGTTGTACCAGGAAGCAGTGGAATATTGCTGTCAATTCACATATTTGGGCATTAGAAATTGACATCAGGGCAGAAGAGGAAAACCCATATATGATGAACCAGGATTCAACCAGAAGAACAGAAATCATGGTGTATCTAAAGCAGAGGAATATTAATTCTGGGAAATGGGTACACAGGTGATGGAAGAGCTGAGGAAACCAACAGGGGAGACCCACTGACTGGCAGCAGCAGCCACTACCCCCTGCCTCCCCACCCAGGCTGGTGGGAGCTGGAGCCACAGAGAAGGTGCAAAGGCTACAGGGGAGACTGCCCCAAGGAGGGGTGGGGGGAGAATCCCCTTACCTCGACTCTCTTGCCGCTAAAGAGAATAGAGCCAAGCAGGCAATGGGTGAGGAGTGGCTGTCAAGGCAAATGGGCCAAGGATTGACATACATACAAACACAGTTTAATTTTTATCCAAAGTATTAAAAAAAAGTCAATAAACCAAATGCTTTATGTCTGAACAATCATTCAGTGAATTTTGAAGTGGCATGGTTTTAACATAGGAGTGGTTTTCACTCCTCCCTCTTCATAAAGTTGAAAAAAAAACAAACCCTCCTCCTCTAGGGCACGTTTACTTAGGTCAACAGACTCGGGTTCACAGACTCCTATTTCTCACTTGCTTATCAATGGACCTTGCCCATCTTGTCCGGTCTTTAAATCTCTCGTTTAAATCTCTCATTAAAGCTCTACATATACAAGCGCTACTATAAATGGAATTTTCCAAACTGTGTTTCGAGTCAAACATTTTAATAGAGATCCTGTCCTCTACTAGAGCTATTTAGTAAATTTGAACAGTATTCTCCTATAAATTCCATCAGCATTGAAACATTTGGCAAGGCTCCATGGCCATGAGGGTTGACAAAAACCAAGCCAGTTAAGCCAATGCGTTCCTCTCAGCCCTGAAGTGGAGCTGGAGGTAATCTAGTCAGGACCCAGGGGCTGGCAGCCAAAGAAGTGAGATGTGAAGAATCCAGTTACCACAATCTGGAAATCTCTCCGGCCAAAGTTACCAGTGACTTCCACATTTCGAAAGCCAGTGGTCAATCCTCAGTCCGTGTCTCATTTGACCTTGTAGCCGGATTTGACAGCACCAATCACCCCTCTTAATGGAAACACTTTTCTTCACTGGGCTTCGGCACGCTTGATTTTCTACTACTTCACTGGCCACTCTTTCTCCATTTTCTTTGCTAGGTCCGCCTTGTCTTCCTGATCTCTAAAAATTGGAGTGTCCCAGGGTTCAGTCTTTGAACCTTTTCTCTTTTCTCTCTACACCCACGCCCTAGGTGATTTCAATCAGTCTCAAGGACTCAAATATTATATATGATGGTGTGAAAAACATGTCACAAATTCTTCAACATTCCTCTCATTGAGAGGCTGGGCCTTTACTCCTTCACCTTGAACGTAGGCCAATCTTAGTGACTCACTTGTAGCAGATAGAACATGGCAGAAGTGACTGTTTAACTTTCCAGGCTGGGCCACTAAAGGTCATGCAGCCTCACCTTATCCGCTGAAACACTATCACTGGAACCCTGCACTGCCATGGAAGAAGTTCAACTGTTATACAAAGTTCAGTGGTCCCAAGGCAGCCATGCTAGGAGAGAGCCCAAGCCATATGATGGAGCCACATGTAGACACTTAGAAAACAGCTCTAGGTAGCACCAACTGCCAGACATGTGACTGAAGATGCCTCATGATCATTCCAGCTCCCTGCTGTCAAATCACCGCAGCTAAGACTCCAAGTCTTCCCAGCTGAGTCCCCACTTGTTGTGGAGCAGAGACATATATTGTATAAGACTGGGTCTTGTATTATAGTAAAATAAGCCCGGGTCTTATATTAATTTTTGCTCCAAAAGACATGTTAGAGCTGATTGTCCAGCTAGGTCTTATTTTCGGGGAAACACGGTAGTTCTCTGAGGAAGTTTACATGATACAATTTCCGGAAGAAAGTAGAACGTGGTCTCTGATACTAAATGCTGGGTGAATGGCACAGCATTTCTCCCTTCATGGAGCTTATATTTTAGTGGAGAGATTCAGGCAATAAGCAAACATTCAAGTAAACAACAACGGAACCCCACCATGCCACGCAGATACGTGTTATGAAAAAGCAGGATAAATGGATAGAGAATGGCAGGATGGAGGGCTGCATTTATAATAGCTTGTCCAGGAAATGCCTCTCTGATGAAGTGATGTTTGAGCAGAGCCTTGAATAGAGTGGGAGGGTGTGCTGCTCTGTGGATATATGGTGGAAGAATGTTCCAGGCAGAGGGAATGGCAGGTTGCAAAGACTCTGAGGTAGGAGTGGATAGTATGTGGGAAAGGGTACAGTGGATAGTGTCGCTGGGACACACCGAGTTGGAGGGTGAGGAATGGTAGGAGATGAAATCAGGCAGATAATCAGGGACCAGATCAGGCTGGGCCTTGGAGACTATGATAGGAATTTGGTTTTTATTTCAAGAATCATGGGAAGCAATTGGAGGATTCTGAGCTGCGGTATGAAGGTAGCAGGGAGGTGTTAAGACGTGGACACCTCTGTTTTGATATTCAGACGAGCATCTGTTTTGATTGGTGGGAAACCCTCCCATTCTGGTTATTAAATATTCTGCACTTTACCCCTGCTTTCAAGATAGAGTAGACAGGATATGCTGGTAGGTTGGCCACGCAGGGTGAGAGAAAGTGAGGAGTTTGGGTTAATGCCAAGGAGCTAGGAAAACGAAGGTGCCATTCGCTGAGACGGAGAACTCCAGAGAAGGTTCATAGATTCTTTTGTTTTGGGAGGGACAGGTTAAAGACTTCTATTTTGCATATATTGCCTTTAAACAAGTGTCAAGTGGGCAATTAGAAAGATCAAAATCTGGAAGTCAGGGGAAAGGTTCAGATCCCAAATGTAAATTTGGAAGTTATCAGCATTTATATATCATTCTGGGTGCTACTTCCGCATAAAAAATTACCTGAAAACGTATCAGCTTAACAATCATTTTAGTAGATTCATAACTGCTGTGCACCCGAAATTTGGGAACATGTTATGATGGGGACTCGTCTCTGCTCCACAAGTGGGGACTCAGCTGGGAAGACTTGGAGTCTTAGCTGCGGTGATTTGACAGCAGGGAGCTGGAATGATCATGAGGCATCTTCAGTCACATGTCTGGCAGTTGGTGCTACCTAGAGCTGCTTTCTAAGTGTCTACATGTGGCTCCATCATATGGCTTGGGCTCTCTCCTAGCATGGCTGCCTTGGGACCACTGAACTTTGTATAACAGTTGAACTTCTTCCATGGCAGTGCAGGGTTCCAGTGATAGCGTTTCAGAGGATAAGGTGAGGCTGCATGACCTTTAGTGGCCCAGCCTGGAAAGTTAAACAGTCACTTCTGCCATATTCTATCTGCTACAAGTGAGTCACTAAGATTGGCCTACGTTCCAGGTGTGTGTGTGGGAGTGGGAAGGTTAGAATTTCAACCCAGGTGAGACTCATTCTACAGCCTGTACGCTGAAATGCTTTGCTAACCTACCTCATAGCAAACTAAGAGCAACTAATATCAGTTCACTGATTAATAATTAGACTAAGCCCTCGTGTCCAACGAAAAGAAGGGAAGACTGAAATGACTTCATTCTAACCTTGCAGCATAGAAGACATTCTCTCATAGGAGTTTTGGTCGTTTTCCATGTAAAGAAGAGCAAAACCAGAGAGAACAGCTTTATTAAAATAGGATTCATTTCACATAGACAAAAAGGGAAACTCTTAAGTATCAGGCTGGTGAACTCCAAAATGAGGCACAAAGAGAGACTGTGGAGTTGTAATCTCTACAGGTCTTAAAAATGATCATTTCAATTCAATTTCAACAGCCATCTCTCCTGAATAGTTTGGAATTCACCTGCCAGAAGGTAAGGGGGCTGCAACAGATGCACTCTCCGGGCTCCATTCAGCAATAAGATTCAGTGCTTCCATATCCGTATAGGGGACTCATTAAACCACAGTCATATGGCAGAGCCAGTGATTATGCTTTAGAACAGACTGTGACCTCTCTCTGACCCAGAGGACGGCAGCATCAGCACTTACAGGCCAAACGAAATAAGGCATTGTCAGCAATGTTCCTTATGATAAAAAATATAACAATAACAATAATAAAAAACGAATCAAGACATAAATCCACAAAGAGGGTGGTATCTGGAGCACCCCAGGCATTCATGAGAAAAGGGGAAATGAAAATTCAAGAAAATTAAATCTGAGATATCAAGAGGGGCTTTCCCCAAACAAGGAATGCCCCAACGTTATAAAATATAAGCAAAAGTTCATGAAGAAGATAAGAAACAATATGAAAAACTGTAAGTATTAAAACTTGGGATGCGTTCCAACCACTTCTTCACATACTAACATGGCATAGGTCAGGATAAAAAGCTAGAGAATAATATTAGGGAATGATGTTAGAAGAGACAAATTAAGTACTTTACTGTAACATTAGATTTTCCTGTTCTTTGAAACTTTGTTTCTCATAATGATAACATGTTATCCCATATAAACAATTTATCATTGGTGGATTATTTTCACAGCAATGTAGCTGAGTTTTCTGAGAACCATCCATATCCTTTTGCTTACCCTGCCTTGTGAGAAGAGCATGATATATTTAATGACTAACCACAGTGCAAGGAACCACATATGACTGTGGAGCAAATACTTTCTCTACTTAAAAATACATTGGCTAGGCCATGATAAAACTACTACTGTGTCCTCATTAATACTTCATACTGAAAATGGAATTAACTATCTCACAAAAGTATTAACTAATCATTCACAAGTACTAGAGCCAGCATTCCCAATTTTTTAAACCATTAAAAGTTGTATTCATTCATTCATTCATTCATTCATCAACAGTCATTTACCAAGCCCCCAATCTGTATCAGGAAAAGTGTAACAAGTACAAGTGGATGATGTTCTACTTGTACTTTGAAGGATGACCTTCATTGTACTAATCCCCAAATATATACTTATAAATTATAAGCAAAGGTATCACAATATTGCCAATGTCTCTTTAGTTGGAAGAGGAAGGTTGGTTGGTAGGAGGCAATGAAGCGGAGAAATTTCCCTAAGAAGTTGAGTTAGAGCTTACCTTTTGGTAAGCTTTGGATTACTCATACAACAGGGCAGTCAGAGGGCATTTTTTCCAAATAGAGAAAAACAAAAAGGCCAACTTCGGTGCTGTGGGAACTGACCCAGGACAGAAGAATCGGCCCCATGAGTAAGGGACAGAGATAGAGATAACCAAATCCAAATATGGCTAAATGAGGTCTTATGTGAGTGATTGGCCACTCGAGTGGCCAGTTCCATGGGGACAGGTTTGAGTGGAGCAGTGATGGACGTCAGGTGAGTGCTTCTGAGAAGAGCCAGTGATGGACGTCAGGTGAGTGCTAGGATTATAGATGATGCTGTTGTTTCTAGGTTCGGATGGCATTGGTTCCTTAAAGATGAGGGAAGAGGATATATAGACAGGAACCCATGAGAGATTCCAGGTCTCAGTCAACAAAGGATGGACTCCATTTTCAGCAGGGAATTGGAACAGAAACCCAAAACCAAAATGCAAAGCCAGACAAACAAGCTGACCACGTAGAATATGGGTTAGGTAGAAGCTCTCCAAGGTCTGGGATCTAAATATTACTCTGGGCCCCTGGACCCCAGGTGTAGAAGCAAGGGCCTATTTCAAGATCTTGCTACCTGATGGTCAGAGTTGTCCGTGTGCACTATAAGGCCAAAGTGGCCTCTATGGAGTGGAGTTTGAGGGTCGTCACTGCCGGCATCTGGTTAGGACTAGAACAGCCATAGACGATGCCTCCTGCCTAAACGATCTCCCTCACTCCCCTACCATACTGCCTGACATTCAACAGCCTGACATTGCTTTGGGTTAAGGTCAAATTGGGGAATGTCTTTCCCAGGTTGGATACAATCTAAAGCTTAGATTGACCTGACCACTAGTGTGTGGATACTTATTCCTTTGAGCCCTGGAGCTAAAACGCAAATAATGATTTCTCCCTTAATTGGCTACTATGGGGATCCTGTTCAGAGGGAACCTCTGAAAGCTAAATCATAAACTATTGTAGAGCTATGAACCATGGTTTAAAAGCAAATTAGGGGCCGGCCCGGTGGCTCAGGCTGTTGGAGCTCTGAGCTCCTGACGCGGAGGGCTGCCGGTTCAATTCCCACATGGGCCAGTGGGCTCTCAACCACAGGGTTGCCGGTTCAACTCCTCGAGTCCCGCAAGAGATGGTGGGCTGCACCCCCTGCAACTGGGATTGAACATGGCACCTTCAGCTGAGCTGCCGCTGAGCTCCCGGATGGCTCAGATGGTTGGAGTGCGTCCTCTCAACCACAAAGTTGTGGGTTCAACTCCTGCAGGGGATGGTGGGCTGCGCCCCCTGCATCTGGCAACAGCGACGGGACCTGGAGCTGAGCTGCGCCCTCCACAGCTAGGATTGAAAGGACAACAACTTGACTTGGAAAAGGTCCTGGAGATACATGCTGCTCCCCAATGGAGTCCTGTTCCCCTTCCCCAGTAAAATCTTTAAAAAATAATAATAATAAAATAAAAATAAAAATAAAAATAAATAAAAGCAAATTAGCCTTTTAAAGGAATGTCATTAGGAGAGATGGCCACGGTATAACATCCTCAGCCCAAAGAACAGTCAGGTGGTGACAGTGTGCCCTGAGGACACTTTAGTGACTCAGGCTACTGTCTCTTTCCCACACTCTCTCACTGAGCATATATTAAGCACTAACTACATGCCAGACAGTATGCTAGATGCTTCCCAGTCTCTGTAAAGTTTGAGAATACAAGCAATTCCCTCTCCTGCTTTCTCTTGCTCTCTCCCTGTTTCTACCTTACCCTCACTTCAAGCTCTGCTAATGAATCTTTCTGTAGCAATTTTTGTTTATCAACGTCTTCCTTCCTTTCCTCCTTTAGTATCCTTTCTCCTTTCTAGCCTTCTCTCATCTCTCCCTCCCTTTTTTCTCCCTTACCTTTCCACTGTCTTCTTTTCCCTTAACTTGTCATAGTAATAAATAAAAATGCATTCTAAAATATTTATTAGATATAACCAGTCTCAGAGGGAAAGAAAAGGAAGCTTCTGTTAAGGACATTACCGGCAGTAGGTAACACGAAGTTAGCACTTAACACATTCATACAGATTTTTTTTTTTTAAGATTTTATTGGGGAAGGGGAACAGGACTTTATTGGGGAACAGTGTGTACTTCCAGGTCTTTTTTCCAAGTCAAGTTGTTGTCTTTTCAATCTTAGCTGTGGAGGGTGCCGTTCAGCTTCAAGTTGTCCTTTCAGTCTTAGTTGTGGAGGGCGCAGCTCAGCTCCAGGTCCAGTTGCCATTGCTAGTTGCAGGGGGCACAGCCCACCATCCCTTGAGGGAGTCTAACCGGCAACCTTGTGGTTGAGAGGACGCCCTCCAACCAACTGAGCCATCCGGGAGCTCAGTGGCAGCTCAGCTTAAGCTACCGTGTTCAATCTTAGTTGCAGGGGGCAGAGCCCACCATCCCTTGTGGGACTCAAAGAATTGAACTGGCAACCTTGTGGTTGAGAGCCCACTGGCCCATGTGGGAATCAAACAGGCAGCCTTCGGAGTTAGGCGCATGGAGCTCTAACCGCCTGAGCCACTAGGCTGGCCCCTCATTCATATAGATTTTGATGAACTGCCTTAGCTAGAAGAGCCACGGCTGAAGGAAGAGAATGCCAGGTATGTGATTTTTTTCTGACAATTGGTGACAGATAGAGGGATGAAGAGGAGGTCTATGCATGAGACACTCCATCAGGGCAGTGAGAATGGAAAGATTAGAGCAAACATTTAGTAGGGAGTCTCTCCTGAACATTTTTCTCACATCATTTCTTCGATCCTCACAACACCCCTGTGAGTTAGGCAGCATTATTATCTCCAGATGAGGAAACAGGTGTAGACAGTAAGTGGCAGAGCTGGAACTGGGACCTCGTCTGTCTGATACCAAAGTCCATGGTGACAGAACAAAGAGAAACTTCACCAGCTTGATAGTTCTGTCTTCTAGGACAAAGCCAAGTTGTAAAAGGGAACCAGAGTAAGCTATTCTGAGGGTTCATGGTCCCACTGGACCACTCTCATTCAGCTTCGTACTTGTGGTCTCTCACAGTGCATTGGCACAGATTTGGAGCTGAATAAGTAATTATGGAACGCATGAACAGGATTCAGAGCAGCAAGCAGTGAAATTTCTGAACTGGAAAAATCATTATCTTACCCAATTCAGGAGTCATGTCACCTCTGCGTAAACATTCCCAGGGACAATCCTCCTACAAAATAAGAGTCACAATTTGGCCACATTTTTTGATACACCAGTTTAAAGCCTTAAGCTCCCATGTACACAAAGGCTTTATAATATTTTTCTTATACTCCCACATTTGTAAAATTTCATCAGTCGTTAATTCTTTCAAAATCACCAGTATGTAATGTCAATATATGTAACACTACGGAACAGTACACTGAAAAATGGGTAAGATGGTGAATTTTATTTTGTGTTTTTCTTTTTTTTTTAATTAATTAATTTATGTTTTTTAATTTATTGGGGTGACAATTGTTAGTAAAATTACATAGATTTCAGGTGTACAATTCTGTATTACATCATCTATAAATCCCATTGTGTGCTCACCACCCAGAGTTATTTTGTGTTTTTCTTAATCAAACATTTTAATATATCAGAATATAAATATTTATGTATATGAAATACACATATATCATGAAATATACATCATGAAATTTGGTGGAGTGGACAAATAATTTATTCATTTTATTTTAGAAAAAAATCTAATGGATGACTAAAGAAGTCTATTTGTCTGGAAACTTGACTCTTAGCTGTTAATTATTCTGGATATCCTGTTAGTGCCACTGTCTTACATCTATTCTGTCATACATTTTAGTAACTCATACTTCTCTTCAGGCTTCTCTGTAAATGTAAGTTTAAATTTTTTACAGTAGTCAATGTCTTACAATTAATTCAAGTTGATCATTTGTGCTCTGACCTGGTTATTTTTTCAATAATACTTTTATTGGGGATATTCATGCCTTAGGTGATATATTTACTAAGCTAGTCTCTTTAAAATTTTTATTGTCCTCATGTGATAGTACTTTGTATGTATATTTAATCGACTGTGAGTTCTCACCTCTTTAGAAGGAATATGTGATTAGCTTACACCAAGTCTCAAGATGGAGAAGGATTATTGTGCCTGTTTTCCTGGTCAGGAAACTAAAAGTCAAAAGCATAAGGAATTCACCTGAGGTCTAGCAGCAAGAGTTGGATAATATAAAGCCATGACCATGACTTAGAAATCAAAGCTTGTGTTTCAGAATCTATCACTTCTATTACACTCTCATTACATGACCAGTTGGCTTTTTTGAGTCTACTCTCAACAAATGTCTGATCAACTTGGGATATTTTTATGCTAATGTACAGAAGTTTTACTTATGGGAAAAGAACAGCATGTCTTTAAAGGTGTTTATCTTCAGAATGATAGAGAAATAAAACTATCATAATGCTAAATTTCGGAATGGTGGAATTGAAAATTCTCCTCAGGATCATTTCACAGACCCAGTACAGGAATCACAAAGCCTCTGCTTACAGATTCCAGAGATAAGGATCTTATTGCTTTTCGAGGTGTCTTTACTGCTAGGTAAGTCTACTTTTCCTTATGAATAATAAATAATATGTTGTACCAGTTAGCAATTGCTGTTGTTGCATGACAAACCACTTCAGAATTCAGTGGCTTAACACAGCCATTGAGACAGCTCATGATACTAGAGCCAGAAGTTTAGGCTCTCTCAGCATTTCTTCTGCTAGGTTCCTTCACGCATCCGTGGCCAGCTACAGATCTGTTCTGTCAACCTTGGCTGGGTTCTCACACCTGTGTAGAGCCTCAGCTAGGAAAACTCGGTGGACTCAGCTCTGGTCCACATGGTCTCACACTCTCCAGCAGGCTAACCTGGATTTGTTCGCTCCTGCCCAGAAGACAGGAGTCCCAGAAGAGCAAGTCCAGCACAAGGCCTCTAAAAACCTAGGGCTGGAATTGGCACACATTATATTGGCCAAAGAGGAAAAAAAAACTCACAAGTTTAGCCTAGATTCAGGGAACAGGAGCATGGACTTTGCCTTCGCATGGAAGAAGACACATTTTAAAGGGTGTAGAATAGGGAAGTATGAAAAATTGTGACCATTTTTGCCACCTATCACGTATGTCATACAAAATGTTTAGAAAGCTATACTATTCTGACATAAGACAAGATGAAATAGTGCCATTTGCGACAACATGGATGGATCTTGAGATTATTGTTAAGTGAAATAAGTCAGACAGAAAAAGTCAAGAACCATATGATTTCACTGATACGTGGGATATAAAACTGAAAGCAACAAAAGAACAAGACAAACAAAGAAACAAAAACGGATAGACATAGACAATAGTTTAGTGGTCACTACAGGGGAGGGGGGAGGGGGGTGGAAGATGAGGGTAAGGGGGATCAAATATATGGTCATGGAAGGAGAACTGACCCTGGGTGGTGAACACACAACGTGATATATAGATAATGTAATACAGAATTGTACACTTGAAACCTATGTGATTTTACTAACCATTGTCAGCCCAATAAACTTTAATTTAAAAAAAAATGTTTAGGAGGCATTGGGTATGATGTTAAGCATATAAGAGATGATATTCAAAAAGGCAAAAGGACAACTAGGAAGACATGAACGCTAACCATCTGAAACGGATGACAGCTGTAAACAATAGATAAGGCCACATTAATATGTACTGTCTGACATGAAGAAGGTGATATTAAGGATGATATTTGGAGAGAAAGCTAGGAATACCACATTCTATACTTATTCATAAGATTCCAAAGATAAATACATGCTCAAAAGATGCAAGACGCCTTACAATTGGCTGGAGTTTTGGTCCCAATTTCCAGCAAAGAACTCAAGTTAAATCGGAATAAAGTGGGCCCAAAGACTTACTTTGTGTTTTTCCACAGGAACCCTGAACTTGAGTCTCCGATCCTTTCACTCCTCTGCATGGACAGGTCACATCCACCCGACGTGAGACAAAAGATCCAAAGGGACAGACAGCAAAAGAGATGGTTTGCCTCAAAGCTAAACTTGTCTACCTCAGGCCTTGTTGGATCAGGTCAGAAGCACAGGACCTCTCAGATCAGTCACAGAATGGGGACGGGGGAAAGGCATCTAAAGAGGCAATGATGGCATCACATTGGTGAGTGATGAGAGAGCCCTGGGGGAGTTTCTACTCTGAAGGAAGAAAGTCAGGCTTTACCTCACTTCTCTAGCTTTCTAGAAAGAAGAGTCTAAAAGGGAACCCATCCTTGTACACCAAACATTTCAGCTCACCACACTGATCGCATCTACGGAAAGACATAGTAGCCGATGAATTGTCCTTCAACCTACATGTCTTTGGTGTAGAGTAGGGGGTGGGGTGAGGAAGCCGAGCAGAGAGAAGACTACAGGTCAATGCTATGTACCAATTAATATTTTACAAAATACTTTCACACGCAAACTCTCCTAACACATTCTGAACTTTCAGGATCTTCACATTCTGAACTTTCAGGACCTTCACATTCTGAACTTTCAGGACCTCCACTTTACTTCACAGTCAAGTTTGCATCAAGTATCTCCAGTCACTATATTCGTGAGTACGGGTTCTGCCAGGAAAGGCCGAACGACCAGGACAGCTGTAGGATCGAGGCATCGAGCACTAATGGTCATTTCTTCCAGGTGCCAATGACAGGATAAGCCAGGGCCAACATTTTGGATCCTTTTATCAGATGATGCCCAAACCAAATTTCAAGGAAACGATGCCTAACTGACCTAGTTTGATTGCATGCTCATCCCCTGGACAGAGAAAGGCATGGTACCAAACAGAGGACTAGTTTGGGGAAGGAGAACTAATTTCTCAATTTTCAAAGGAATAGGACAGGTTGTCAGGCCATCCAGAAGTCTACTGTAATATCACAGTCACAGCATAACTAAAGTTCTGAGTGAAGCTATGCAGGGAGGATAAGAGACCTAACTACTATGGTGGCCTGGGGAGTATGGTTTGCATATGAAAGGGAAGTTTGCAGGCAAGTTTTTTGTTATCTCTAGGAATTAGTTAACGCTGGGAGGGGGAGGGCAGCAGCTCCCCAGGTCTTTAAGATATCCAATGCCAGAGCATCAAGAAAACAAGAAAACATAGTTAATACAACCATATTCTTTGGATGGATATAAAGATGGTAGGTGAGTGCTATAAAGTGTGGAAGGAAGTCTACAGAGTACCAGTCCAAGTTCCATTTTACCGATCATCCAATATGCTACAGGCACTGTCTGTTGAATTTCCTTCCACCTCTGCAGTTCCTTTTCCTTTCCTCTAGCCTTGTTTGTCATGCCCAAACTCTAGGGTTTATAGAAACAGTTGCTATAGCTACAATTACTGTATGAATCTGTTTCTAAACATGGCAATATGTTATATCCAAGCATATTTTAATAATCTATTTTAAGATTTATAAGAGACTCTGGGTTATATTATAGATTTATGGATGTATGATCTTCCAAATTAATGCCAACATATAATAAATTCCCAGTCACTTAAAATGTTTAGTACATGAAACTCGTCTAATTTTTTTTCTTTGATGTTCTTCCATCTTCACATTTGTTTCAATTTCTCCACGAGAATCATATTCTTATTTATTTTCTCTCTGTGCATTCTTGGGATATTTCTGCTCAGTAGAAATGCAATATCAAGCTTCATTGTTTTATTAAATATATCAAACAGCAGACTCTCTGGATGGCAAGCCAAAAGTTGCCAAAGGATGTATTTCTTTTGTCTGCTCTGAATTATGCCAGCAGGCTCAACAGAGCGATAAAGATGCTGTGTTTTATATTACGAACTAAATATGTGAGAACTGATCCTTGCAAGGACTTGTTTGTCCTGTAGCCTTATGCCATCATCAGGAGAAAGTTAAGCATTTTTTATTTTCTCCACAGATAAAGTGTGTATTATCTTTGGCTTTTCTTCTATTGAGTGTGGTTAATCCCTGACAAACCAGGAAATTCTAATTTAACATATAGAGACTCTCCTTTGCACAAAATCTTTAATATCTTTCATTTACTGACACACAGTCCATTCCTCATTGAATTGTGCTCATACAAATTGTGCCGACATATACTGACCAATACCAAATATCATTTGGGATTCTGAGTTTGTTTCTTGGTTTTCAACAGCAGTTGAAAGGGAGTTGGCATAGTACTTTGGATGGTTCCTTTTGTAAACAGTGATGATGAAGTATGACCTTTAAAGTTATTTAGTTTTCATGTTGAGAGAAAACAAAACTCGGCTAACGTTGACTTTGTACACTTTAAATCAGTAATACAGTATCTTCATCTGACTGTCTCCCCCCTAAATCTCTAGCTTTTAAATCTGATTTTTTACCCTTACTCCTTGCATAAGCCTGGAAACAATTACTTTCTTCCTTGATTTCCATTTCTCTATGTGTAACAGAATTAATGCAGCTACCACAGAGCATATTGTGAAATTCACTGAGAAATCCCAATGACATGCTGCTTTGGGGGAGGGGAGAACGTCCATGAGTAATGGGTTATACCAGTCTGCCTCCTAACGCTTCCACATGCCAACAATTCTGATACAGAGATTGCCTAGTTCTAGAGTTTCGAGTTTTCTCCTTTTATGAAATAACCTTTCCCTGTGAAGTTTAGTCATGGACTGCTCATTTTCTCAGTGTCTCTAGTTCCTAAATAAAGGCATGCAATGATTCAACTCCTGAATTCTAGGAACTTCAAAAAACTGTGATGTTTAAAGAAAACTGTTAATGAGTCATTATGCTACCCCACCACCATAAGACTACAATGTTATCTTTGAAAGGAATACAGAGAATATCCAAGCCCAATCTCCACATTTACAGATGAGGAAAAACTGAACTTTTGGGAGCTTGAGGAATCTTGAGATTTGCCCAAAGTGACGAGTCCCACAAGTGGCAGACAGACAGTATGTGTTTATTTGTATAATTTCAAAAGCATGCAATATTGATATTTATTTCATTTTCATTAGTTTCTTTTCTTTTTTTTTTTTTTAAGTACCTTAAGACCAATACAGCCTGGTTAAACTTTTGAAATCTCAAGACACAACTAAAATAACCTGTATTGTCTCATATCTTTATGAAAGAATTACTACGGAGCCTTGTGCCTTTAAGAATGGTTTCTAAGAAATGGTTACTCAGAGATGATATGCAACATATTTAACAATAGTACAGCACAGGCATTGCAACAATTGGTGTGTCTGTCTTGTTCTAACAGCTGCATATGAATGTGGGTGTATTACTCAAACATAGACAATGCAAAATGCTATAGAAATCCTGGGAGGTAGTTGCAACAAAATGAAAATATAACAATACTCAGTAAAGCAAAACTATTTTCATTATCATGTTTGTTTAACACAATATTTTCTTTTTCAAAAATTAAAAGAGAAAACTAAGGGTTTTTTTTTTTTCCGATATGGTATTTCAATAGTGAACTAATCACTAGTTTGAGCTGTTGGCAATAGTATCAGAAATGAAATTCCAGAGCTGATAAAACTGATTGCCTCCTCAGCTTAGAATTGTTAGTACATTATGAAATAAACTCTGGCTATAGTCATCTACGTATATAATTTGTTGTTGCATTGGGTTTGGGGAGGGAGGACATAAAATATGCTTTAGTAGCAACCTTGAATAGGGGCTAACTGAATGTTTGCCGATTTACTACAAAACTTCATAAACAACAGCAATGTATTTTTCCCGAAGTCAATATGGAAATGCACTATGGTGCTTGCTTTATCATACAAGTCTGAATTTGTGACAGGAATACATTCAGTTTTCTGTGTTTCTCTGTTATTTGGAAGAGTTCCTTTGTTCTCTTGCTCCCACCAGCAGAAATTAGGAAGAATCACAAAAGATTACTCTTAGAAGGGAACTTAGAAGTTTAATATAACTTTCCACATAATGCAAAATCTCTTCTGTAGCATCCCTGAAAATCTTCACCCAGCTGCTTCTTGAATATTTTCATTGCTTAATGAGGCAGGCTGTTCCTCACCCAAGAGTTGCGGTTGTATAAACGTCTCATCTGTGTTTCTAAAAGTGGGATTCCTGGGAACTTGTTAGAAATGCAAATTCTCAGGCCTCCACTCCCGATGGACTGAATCAGAATATACAACCCCATACAGTAGATTTAACAAGAACACTGTATTATGACTCTTGGGGTTGCAGATATCAGAAATCTATAAATTTCGCTTTGCATAAAAGGGAATACCCTAGTTCATGAGGCTCAGGATAATGGGGTACCTCATAGGACCAAAGGAATTGATCTGGACCTACAGGACCTGGGCTTCTGGAACTGGGAAGAAGACACGGAATGTCTCACTTTCTGTGCTCACTCACTAGTGCTCACGCTGGCTCCCCCTGCCCGCCCCCCCAGCAACCCCCTCAGCCCATGTGTTGCTTGTTTCTCCCAGTCTCTGCTTGATTTTTCTCCTCTTCTACAGAAGACAGGTTTCTGCTCATGGTGGAGGAGATGGGCCACCTCCCTCGCCCTCACATATACCTTCTTATCTCTTCAGCATGTGACCTTAGGGGCACGACTGTTCCTCCCCAGAAATCCCAGAGAAGAACTCCTAGGGCATAAAATGTTCACCAAAGAAAAGCATTGGGAAATCCTGGTATGCAAACAAATAAGTTACTGTAGTTTATTTCACAAACTATAGTCAATTTTACTTTGAAAATAGGAAGTTTAGAAAGACCAGTCACCTTGCCCAAATCATTCAAGTCAGTGAAAATCGAAACCAAAAAAGGTAATTATATTTAAGTAATTATATTAAAAGTAATATTTAAGACTATATTATAGTCACTCATTTACTAAAGACCTTACTAGAAAAATTTAGTTTGGATTTTAACTCAACATATTTGTATTGAACTTTCTCCCCCCATGGAAAAAAAATAATATATAGCTTTATAAAAATAGCTTCATGAGCCTGCAGTAAAACAATGGTGAAAGAAATATAATTTTTCCTATTGCAGACAGACGGTTGAGATTTTTTTGCATTTATGTCATTCAAAAATGATTGTTAGAAACTTCCAACTTGGCAGGAATATACTCCCAACGGAGGAAGGGGGAAAAAATCAAGCCAATCTAAAGTCATGAAGATTTAAATAATGTATTTAAGAACAAGCACAAAATAGAACATTTTATGGAGCTTTGCAAGAACTTTGACATAAAGCTTCCTGATTCAAAAAAACGTAATTTAGGGATTTGACTTTAGCAAAATGATTACTTTTTCTTTTGATATACCTTCTACCTAAACCCTGAAAAAATATATAGTAATAAAGCATATGCATTAGGAACATATGTGATTAAAGCATAAGGAATTCCAAAGATTTTCATAGTGATATTAATTTGATCTTTTCAGCTATAAGTTGGTTCTTCCCATTTTCCCTTCGAATGTTTTACAATATCATAACACATTATGGTTTATATTTTAAGGGCATATATTAACCATTTAAACATGCTATATAGCTATATAAACATAAGAACTTTAACTTTGGAATTTCTTGGTTCTTGAATGTCTAAATTCATAACACTGTTGTGTTACACCATTTATAGACAGTTTCTATAAAAACAAGCACCATTCTAGGCTTTGTCTTTTCAACTTTATGCTTCCTTCCACCAACTGGACCATGCTGGCTTTCCAAGACAGCCTGGGACAAGGGTTTACGTCTGTCAAAGCCGAGTCGAGCTAATGTGTCACTCAGTGGATTCTGAGATTCAAGCTTTTATTAATAGTTGAAGAATATACTATATGAAATAATTGTCCTTTAATTCTTAAAATCATGATTGCCTCTTCCCGCAGATTTCTGTCAAACAATGAAGGAGGACAGAAGGATGTTACAAAAGCAAAGAAACATTAGTGGCTCTTACACAAAGGTCAAATCTTGGGGAAACATGAACTCTTTTTCCATGACCTTTCGCAATAAATGTTAAACCTGAAGCTTTGTACTGCAGAGAGATTAGACTTGCGTTATTCTTAGTCACAATTCCATTGTAGAAGATAATTGTTAAAAATAAAATCAGGAGAGCCTCATTCTGTTCTCCATATGGACACTAAATAAGCCCACCAATACCATTTTGCTGTAAGGAGATGGCCCAGGAAGTGGTAAATTCCAAATCTCCATGTGGATATCCCCAAAATTACCTGGTCCCACTCTCACTTGTTACTACCAAGTGGAACTCAAAACTGCCAATATCCTAGAACCAGTTCTTGTTTTAGCAGGAATACACACATGCCTCTAGCTCAGATCAGAATCTTTAGTACTTGTATGCTGGTTCGGTTTATTAACTTTGATGTTTACATGCTCACAAAACCTTTGGACAGTCAACATCAAAATACAAACGGCATTAATCTCTAAGTGGTAGAATTATTGGGTTTGGGTTTTTTTTAAAACTAATTTATATTTTACAAAATGAACAAGTATAATTTTTCTAATTTGCATGAAATACATCAACTCTCTTCTCTATTCTGAATTCCTGAGTAGTGATCATTTTGATGATAAGTATGATGATAATAATAACGATGCAGATGATTTCCCAATCATTTAAGAGCATTTACTGTGAGCCAACCACCACACTAGGTACAGTCTGTTTTGCTACAGCGTCTCGGTATGTAATGCAAAGTTCATATACGGATGGTAAATCAGGGGATATCAATATAATCGATTGCTTTGATTCGTACGTGATTTCCCCCAGCATGTCAATATTTTGCAGCTCGATGCACACTAAATATTTTACTGTTCAATGCACACTGTTTAATAAGACTAAGACAAAACAAAAAGCCATAGGAAGTCATGAAATAATCCAGTACTAAACATGGAGTCCATTCCCCCTACTTCCTTCCTCTTGGAAGTGCTCGCTGGAAAGTTGTCCTGGATGTTGGTGTATTTTACCCTCACCTCCATCACTGGGCAACATCTACCCTTCCTCATACCCTCTTCCATCAAGCAGCCATCACATTTCTTAAAGACGGGTCTTACATTTACGTAGTATAATATTTCCTTTTTTAAGAGAAGTTTAACTGCAATAGTGTGTTATTAGGATGGGTCCTGTTGTCGTCGGTGCTTTGATTACAAAGTTGCACAGGTTCTGAGCAACCTGCCCCAACCCTGGTTTTTCCACAAACCCTCTGACTTTCAGCACGCAAGTTTGCAGAATGAGTGGTTTGTCGTTTCTGCACACAGTACAGAAATACCTGTTCTTTGCCTATTTAGTCTTATTCAGCCTTGCCACTATTTTCTGGCATAGGTATTATTCCCCTTAGCTGTGGAAAGGAAACCAAGGCGCAGAGAATTTAAGTAACTTGCCCCAAATCTTATGGTGAATGAGAAGGCAAGATGACTTCGAATCATTATGCACACCCCATTTATGACCTGGCCTCGTAAACTTCTATTCAACTACTCTTTCCAATCTTAAACAGGGCCCAAGTGAAGGTACAGGCAGTAAGACCCAGACCCTGCTGTGGGAGGGTCATGGTGTGTGGGAGCAGTGATCCCCCATTCTTCGAGGTGAATAGCACTTCATTTCTTGTGGAAGACATCCCAGAACACTTTTTTTTTTTTATTGTTCCAGAAAAAGGCTCCATAAAAATAAATTAAATATGTGGGTCAGCTAGCTGTAGCAATCTACTTAGAGGAGGGAAGCTTTTGCAAAGGAAAAAACAAAAACTCAGGCTGAGCCCAACCTGGCCCTGGCTTCATGGTACAGTGTTATGGCACATTCCAGAAGACGAAAATAAGATGTGGAGAATTCAAGTAAAAAAATAATCCCAGAAGAGATTTTCTATCGTGTATTGCATTCCTTTTAGAAATTGAACGTGATTTGAGGGAAGCACTAGTATATTTCTTCTCACACATTAAAATAATGCAATTTTTTCAAAGGAATTATCTTATGTAGCAAGATCCTATTTTTATTAAAATAGAATACATGCTCACAAAACCTTTGGACAGTAAACATCAAAAATTAATGGTGTTAATTTCTGACTGGTAGAATTATGGGTGTATTTTTTAAAATTAATTTAATTTACATTTTACAAAATGTCTAAAATAAAAAAGCATAATTTTTCCCAAAGAAAGTAATAAGTTACTTTTGACAACAATTTTTAGGAGAGTTTTGTGATTTTTCTTTCCTAAAAATGGTTGATTTTGTGTTGGGGAAAGGCCTTAATAATTTTTTTTTTTTTTTTTAATAAGAAGGGCGCTGCTCACAGTGACCCATTGCGGGAATCCAACCAGCAACCTTGGTGTTATTAGCACCGCCCTCTAACCAACTGAGCTAACCGGCCACCCCAATAATTTTTTTGAGGTAGATCAGTCTTTTGGTATCACTCAGTTTTGCTGTCCTTCCTATAAATGTCACAGGTTCATTGATTTTCCCCCCTATTTTTTCTTTTCAGGACTCTGTTTCTCCCTCTTTTCCATGCCTCTTATCTCATCCACCCACACTCACTGGCTCCTGGCACGCACCGGCACTGCCTTACTTTGTGTGGCTGCTTCTCCCTCCCTCAGGCATCACTGCTTCCTGGGATGCCCACGGCTCATGTGCTGACTCAAGCATTCTCTTCCATCCTATGCTGCCAGTGTTCACACCTGATTACACTCCTAACGCATCTTTTTCTTTTGTTTTTCTTTTTGCTTGTTTTCCCCAACAATCGCAGTGGCTATTTGTCTACTTCTAAGGAACGCGTCGTTTGGGTTTTCCTGGCAGTGCCTACAAGAAGACAAGATTCCTCTGAGAACATTTTGCAGAAAAGAAAAACAATGACTCTCTATTCCTCAGGTTTTTCTGTTGCCTCTCACTCTTGTTCCTGAGCTGCAGCAGCGATATGGTGTTTGCCTAAAAACCAGGAGGCACCTCAGTGAACACACAAAAGAGTGTAGACTACTCCACAGAACCTTTTCCTCTTATTGTCTGTTAGGAGGGAATCGCAATACTATCAGGACCTAACTTCTGTGGAAGATGGCTGCAAATCGTCAGAGCTTGTCTGCAACTATGTCTCCTTCCACCCATGACGGTTGAGATCCCCGTGGGCTCTGTTGTCACAGAAACGCATGAACACAGCCGCGTGGCAAGACGGTGAGTGCATCTTGCTGCCTTGTAAAAGCAAACAGGTTTTTCATTTCCTTCACTGATGGCAATTAGAAAGATCACATTCAACGCGTCGATAGTTCCACCCCAAGTGCCACGGACTGTGGTAATATATTCCAGCAAAGATGCAACATCTGGTACAACAGCTGCAGCTGGGTAGCCCCCGGCACAACCGGCCTGGATCCTTCTGGTTTTCATCAGGGCCATCCCAGCGGATCAAATGGGGTAGGATGAAGCCACTACCCTTGCACCCCACTGCGAGTCTGTCTCCTCAGCCCTTCTGGAGACACACTGTTGCTTCGGCTCTACCATCTTGGCTGGAAGAGGGGAGTTGTAAGGACATCCACTGAGCCCTTCCTACCATCATAGCGCTTGCTCCATCATCAGGTATCCCATAAGGCGTCTGCTTGCAGTTAAGTATATTCAGCCCCTGTAGGCACTTGGGGACAATAACCACAGATGGGTCTGCAGACTCATTGGACCCACCATCAGATGGACTTGGGCAGGAATCCGTTTATCACCTGGCTTTCGTAAGTTTCTACTCTAACTGGGGGATCGTTATGGTGAGTCCCCTATATCCAGTAGCCCTGGTCATTCCATGTTTCCCTTTATATATGTATTGTGGTATATGACCACAGATCCCTTTAGAAAAGGAATGGGGGAAATAATAACCGTAAATTCCTATAGTGACATTGTACAATCCTTTCTCAAGTTGGCGTTGCCTCCCTATTCTTCACCAATGGCCCCTGGGAGTAAGAACTGGCTCAGATCTAGAAACTAGGTGAGGGGTCATGATTTTCCACTTCTTCAGTAGATGTTAGCCTTGTGCTTACCAAGCCCTTGAGTTTTTTCTGGTTATGCAAGTGAAGTACCATGTGAGTTAGCTGCCCATCTAGCTTGCCTTCCTAGGATCACTATGGCCTATTTATTCGCCGTTGTCACAAAACTTTGTAGAAGAAGTCACCCTGTTTGAGATTCTTGCTGCCTGTTTCTGTTACATCGACCTGGCCCTTGTCTGTTAAGTGCTACCACTTGGGCTCTGCTATTCCAGAATTCTTGCACCCCCACTGATACTAGAGAGCCCAGTTCCATGGCAGAATCTCCTACCATTACCTCTGCTCCATGGAAGATAACCATCATTGAGCTTCTCAACCACCCCGGTGCCCCTCCGTAGTTCATCCTTATTCCTTCAATGGAGGGTATGTTCCTTGGACCGCAAGGTTGGGAATGGGTTCTCTGTATCACATAATAAACCCATTCTTATATTTCTATCTCCTTCAGCCTTCTAACCTCCCTTCTCCCCCGCCCAATACTCTGAAAGACAGTTCTAGCATCTCTACCTCACTTACTGAAGTTCATCATCATGTTCAATTTTTACGGAGCAATCCCAGCACACATTAAGACTGATTCTGATGTCCTTGCCAGAACATGAAAGTCCTCCTATACATGGCACACTCTCATATCAATGAATTCTCACCCAGCCAGCCTTAGTTCCTGCCCCCACTCATCTAGCCCAACTCCCTCAAGATCTTGGCTGGATATGCCTTCCCATTTCCTGCCAGTACATATTAGCCTGGTCTGGCAGCAGTAAAGGGAAGCAGGAGCAGATCTGGAAGAGGACATTGCCTCAAGTGAGAGCTTTGAAGGGCCTCTGGGAAAGAAGAGGCAGCTTTCCTCCAGCATGGGATACTGAGCTACTTCTGCCAGCCCGCAAGAGTTCAGGGGGGCTGGGAGCTCAAGATTCTCAGCTCATCCATCCTGATGTCTCCGTTCCTTGTGCCAGGGTTTCACCCATTCCCAATCCGGGCTCTGAGTTTAGCACAGGAAACTGGTCAAGGCCAGGTACTCACTCTCTGCTGTAGCCCTTTATCCTTATAATTAAATCCTGGCCCTGAGGTACAAAAGATAAGAGGCTTTTAAAATGCTGCCATGAAGGTTTTCTGACATGCACAGCACGTCCTCAGTGATTTGATTAATCTGCCTGTCATTTTCTTTTCCACGACTTCTCATGCTGTTAACAAGACCCAGCCATCTCCACATCCATACAATGCACACTGTTCCCTTACCACTCAGGTGTCATTACTGTGGCCTGAGACAATGTTCCACTGTTTACCTGCTTCCCACCCCCGCCCATCACTGGTGAGATTCTTCATGATCGGGATGCTGCTGGGGTCCAGAGGTTAGTACACCTCACTCAACACTAGTCACAGTCCCTGGCTGGCGAAAGACCAAGACTCCTCTCTGAAGGTTTCCTCTCTAGGGCACTCCTGGTTCCAACAGTCTTAACCTGGATAGAGCCTAAGTAGAACCTAAGACAAGGGTTTGCATGCAGGTGATGTATTTGAGGAAGTGATCTCAGGGGACAGGAATGAGGCTAGGAAGAGAAAAACAGAGAAGGAGGGAAAACAGTTAAAGGTGTCCTGTTAAGCTGGCCATTGGACTCCATCCCACTGGGAGCTTTCTATGGGGCCATGTATAGTGTGCCTCAGAATGTCCACCTGAGTGTCTCCCATTGGTCAAGCGTTGCCCCAGGAAATGAAACTCCTGCCCGGTTAGCACAGCCATTGTGTCAGAATGACTGGATGGCTTCCTATAGGCATCCCACAGGGCAGAAAGTGAGAGAAATTGAGAGAAATGTGATATGGCAGAGGTCAGGTGCTGTCAGGTCCCGTCCCCCCCATATTGCTGGTAAAATTCTTACTGTTAGGACGCAAGCCAGCCCCATGGAACACCAGTCACATCTACGGCGAGAATGAAAAGATAGGCAAAAAGGATGTCAGGCTTTATACAAGATGTCTCTGACATGCCTCTGCTCCCAGAACATTGCCTCGTATTACTCTCTTTGCCCATATCTTCTATTTCATTTATCATCACTCGGATTCTCTTCTGGAAACAATCTCAATAGGGAGTCTTTCCTCATCTGTAAAGCTGAACACGACAATACTCTTATTCTCTAATAGTACTATTCCTCCAGTACCTCTTGTAATTTCCTTTGTGAATGATCAGATAATAACACTTCTCAGGAGGTTTCTCATATTATTGACCTCTCCCTGGTCAAATATTATAATACATTTATGACAAAGGTTTCTTAGGTCATGTCTCTTAAGGCACAGGCTTTGAGACAGATTTGCGTGCAGGAAGTTTATGGGGGAGTGTCTAGCAATCAGCAGCCATTGCAAGGGCAGAGAGTAGGACTGGGCAGAGGGAGGAGGTGCACTGGGAGCCACAAAAGCCAGGCTGCCGTCAGAGAGGAGCTGAGCATAGCCTGTCTTGTCCCACCTTGACGCAAAGGCACGTAGACCTTTGTATCCTGCATCCATCAGTCTTTAGTTGGAAACTGGCCCCAGGGAGGGTATGTTTTTGGGTGAGGGACCGAGAGCATTTCCTGGAGAGTGACTCAGCTGAAAGCCTGCAGCTGCCAACACTCCCAACCGCTGGGAAAATGGTATCTCCGTTCTGAAGGGAAGATCTGGGCAGCGTAGCAGAGTGTCAACTCCAGCCCACCCTCTCTGCTTGGATTATTTTCTTTGTAAGTTCAGTTCTGGAAGCAGTTCCTCCAGGATTCTGGTTGGTGCTTTTTCTGGGAAATTTAAGAGAGGAAATTTGGCAGGAAAACCACAACTCTGTCACTGCATGGAGCCTGAAGCTTCCTTCAACACATCATCTTCCTCGTCTGCTGCCTGTTCTCTATGCTCTTCTCCCTTGCCAGTAGAACCCTGTTGGTCATGATGGCTCTCTTGGAGTGGGGGACCTAGATTCTCATCCCTGACAGGTCTGACACCCTGGTTGCCATGTTTTTCTCAGGCTGTGACTGTGGCAACTTGTCCATTTACCATCACAATTGGGAAAGAGCGTACCAGGAGACTCCCCTGGGGACACCTGTGTAGCAAACCTATTTTTCTCTGGCACCATTGTGTGTTAGTAGCCTCTCTTCCTCCTGGTGATATGAGTCAATTATACCTGCTGTGTCCCCAATATGATTCATCTCCAGGATAATGATTCATCTTCTTGTCTCTTAAACAAGGACCCTGACGTGACTGGGCAGCAGCTATAGATTACATTTAATGGAACGATTGCTGTGTCTCCTAGTAGAAATGGTTGCCCTCTAGGATACAAGATCTCTAAGGGTCCAGAGTTGCAAGCAGAGAAAGCACAAATTCCCAGCAGTCACTGACAGTGATGATAAGCAAAGCCACTCCTAACCTACTTTCACCTCATTTTCCGGACCCATGTATTCTTTCTACTGGGGACACGTACCACATAGTGGTGTCTGATTTAGGGTATATTCTGCAACCCGGAGAGTGATGCCCCATCCTTGCAGGTTTTCATCTCTAAGCTTACGCCTCCGTGGTCCCTTCAAAGGCCACTCCAGTCCTTTAGTGGGCTGGCAGGTCCAGGCAATCCCATGATCACTTGTCTACTTTTACTTTGCTGTAGAGTGGGTGTCTTGGACTGAAACAGTGTCATATGGGATTCCATGTTTGTGTGTCAGATACTCTGTAATCCCTCAGAAGGTGGTGCTGACTGAGACCCCATGGGCAGAAAAGGCAAATTCACAACAGTATGTGTTGATTCCTGTCAAGATTAATCCTGTCAAGATTAATCGCTGCCTCCTTCATTGTAGAAAGTGTCCAGTGTAATTAACTTGCCACCAAATGGTCAATGCATCTCCTTGAGAGATGTTACCATATTAGGGACACTGATCACTATTGGTTTGTGCTGCTGGAAGGTTGGACATTTGGCAGGTGCAGTAGCTAGACGAGTCCTGGTAAGTGGGAGACCATCCTCTAGCCCATGTACAGCCTCCATCCCATGCCACCCTGCCATGACTACTCTGTTCATGTGCCAACACCAGGTGGGCCGATGACCGGGGCTGGCTAATGACTACGAGTTAAATCATTCTGTGTACTTCGTTCTAGTGCGTCTTCAAGGGTGGATGTTCTCAGATGGGAATTAACAGTGGGATTCGTGATCCCTTACACTTTGGGACATGCCCATAGGTTCATCAACATGATTCTTCCCCAAATGTCTTTGTCGCCAGTCTTCTAATCTTTCACTCATAGCCTTCTGAGCAATCAGCAAAGTTAATCACCAAGAGTAGATGACGAGGTGCATTGCCCAGAAATCTGACAACTGGTAGGACTTCCTTTGCTGTCTCTCAGGGTCTCCACTGTGGGGCTAGAATGGAGCAGAAGTGCAGACACACTCCACTTTCACCTTGCGTCCACACACCAAACTAGATAACATGAATTCAATCTCTCCTGGAGCTCTCTTGCTCTGACAATTAAACCCTGGGCATGATCCTCAGCTTTTTCTGTGTTCTAGCGGTAGGATAAGAGTATTTTTATATAATGCCAAAAAGAACTGGTTCTCTGATTGTTGATTAATCATCCTCAGCCTTTCATTGTCTTTCTCCAGTGCATCAAATGTCCACAGCAACAGCCATCCACTTCCATAGGTCTTAGAATTACTACTCCTAAACTTCTCGAATGCCTGAGATATTGCCCCTGCATTGCCTTCCACCAATTCACCACCAATAAAACTCTTAACAGCAGCACAACTATAGCATGCCAAGCACTATCCATGCTCTACCAACTACACTGTTGGTGTCACCACCAGTGACCTGTGGATAATCAAGCTTCAAAAGCCATTTTGGAGTGGGCTATCCTAGACCATTCCTGGAACCAACTATCTTAGGTCAAGTTCCCTAAGAAGCAGACACCGAGATGGGATTAGCATAGATGAAATGTATGGGGGGAGGGATGTCCTCAGATCAATATGAATAGGAGATGAAGGAAGAGGGATTAAGCACAGGGAGAAGATGAACTATATTGTTAGAATATAAATCAATGCCATCAAGAAGAATGAAGTGAGGACCAAGGGGAAAGGGAGTGCTGGGGCTGCAGGTAAGGCAGTGCTGTTTTCTAAAGTTCTTGCTGATTAGGTGAAATTTGAGCAGAGACATCAAAGAAGTGAGAAAGCAGGTCATAAGATTTTCGGGGGGTGCAGGGTTATACATTCCAGCCAGGCACAGTGAACCCCAAATAACCCAAAGTCTAGAGGTGGAGACATTCTTGGCTTCTTTAAGGGATAGCAAGGAGGCCAGTGTGGTTGGAACACAGTGCGCCAGAGAGGTTGCTAGGAAATGAGGGCAAAGGGGTGGGGGTGGGGCAGACTATTTCCAGCCTTTCCGCCATTGTGAGAGCTTTGGCATTTACTCTGGAGAGATGGAGCAGACACTTAACAGTAGCCCACATTTCAGACAGAGCAAACGTGCACTTAATAAATATTTATTAAATAAATAGCTTCTACCGTATGTTGAGAATTGACTCTTCTTGTTGGGACAGGGTGGCAGGACAGAAACACAAGATGGTCAGTAATGAGGCCAATACAATGATGCAGGAGAGAGTTTGGACCACGCCTGCAGCAGTAGAGATGGTAAGTGGTGGGATTCTGAACATATTGTGCAGGTACATCTGCTAGGATTTGCTGATGGATTAGATGTGAGCTGTGAATAAAAGAGGAGAGTCAAGACTGAGGCTTGCATCTCTAGAGAGATGGAGTTGCCATTAACGGGGGTTTAGAACCCCACAGCAGGGGCAGTTTTGAGAGTAAGCAGTGGAGGCAGATGTGGAAATCAGGAGTTCAGCTTCAGACTTGTGAATTTTGATTTGCTTATTAGAAATCCAAGTGGAGACGTTGAGGCAGCAATTAGATGTTAAAGTCTAGAGTCCAAAAGGGAGATCTGAGATGTCTGGACATATAAATTTGGGAACAGTCAGCGTCCTTAAAGCCACAGGTCAGGATAAGATCCCTGAGGAGTGGGTGTAGATAGAGAAGAAAGTTCCAAGGACTGACTGAGCCCTGGGGTCTCTAGTGTTTACATGTTGGGGAGACAGGTGGAAACAGAACAAACCAGACAGGAGAAGAGGCAAGAAAGTACACCCTGAAAGCCGAAGTGAAAAAAGTGCTTGAAGAAAGCAGGTGTGATCATTGTGTCAAATGCTTCTGAGAGGTGAAGTCAGGTGGGGCCTGATCACTGAGTTCAGCATCCTGGAATTAGTGACTCCTTGATAAGAGTTATTTCAGTAAAATGGTGGGAAAGAAAACTTGACTGGAGTAGGCTCACGAGAGAATGGAAGGAGAAAAAGAAAACAGAAATAGCAAAAACAGGCAAGTCTTTCAAGGAACTTTGCTGTAACAGGAGGATGAGTGAAATTCTGAAGGGGAAAATCATGACAGCGGAGATGAGGAAAACAATGCCAGGAGCAGTGTTGTTGAGCCGGGGAGAGAGAATGGGAACCAATACAGAAACGCAGAAGCTGGTTTGAGACAGGAGCACAGGCAGTGTATTTAGAATCCAGAAGGGGAGTGAAAGAGCGTGTGTGGGGGGTAGAAATGCAGGGGGGTGAGTGGAAGAGGTGGGAGGACCATGTGGGAGTCTCAGTGAAATCAGGAGCAAGGTGGGAGTGAAAGAGGCGAGGATATGTTGCTAGTTTGGGAGAGGGGGGAGGCGGGAGTGCAGGAGTCACACAGGCCGGGCAGCACCAGGGCTCCTTGAGATTGGTGGTTGTGAGTTTCAGTTACGACCAACAGCATGGCTGGGTGCTTTTCTACAGTCACATTCAGCTGTCCAGTGGAGGCCAGGAGTAGGCAGAAAACTGGATGTAAACGGGTGGAATTTTGGCAAGCAGATACGTCAAAGTAAGCGAGAGGCAAGGAAGTCTAGAGTGTGGGCCAAGGAATGTTTAGAATGATTGTCCAAGAAATCTAAATCGGGTTAGGAGGAAATAAGGACATCAGAGTATAAGGACAGTGAACAGGTGGTAGGGTCAGGGGACTGGAGGATCCAGTGGGGTTGAAAGATTACTGGAATTAGGGCACTAAAGAGAGCGCTGGAGAAATAGGAAGTGGTGGTCAGAGTGAGATCCTTGAAAGTGAAAGTGACAAGAGGGCTTGCAGTTATTAGTAATATTAAGTCTAGGCTATGACCAAGACAGTGGGAGACAGAAGTAAGACAGAGATCTCTGAAAGAAGGAACATCGAGGGAAGGAGAGGCCTGAGCACTGGCTGAGTGCTCTACATGCGCATTGAAATCACCAAGAGTTCCACACCAGAGACAGTGACCGTGAACCAGTGCATTCCTTTCCTATTGCTACTGTAACAAATTACCACAAACGTAGTGACTTAAAACAATACAAACATATTATCTTAGAGTTATGGAAATTAGAAGTCTAAAATCAGCTTCATTAGTCTATAGACAAGGTGTCGGCAGGGCTGGTTGTTTCTAGAGGCTGTGTCCCCCAACCTTTCCCATCCCCTGGAGGCCACCCACATCCCTCCGACCTCTGCTTCTCTCACATCTCCTTCTGACTCGGATCCCCCTGCCTCTGTCATGAGGACCCAGTGATTACACTGGACCCATAGGGGTGATGTCCTCATCTCAAGATCTGTAACTTCATCCATCTGCAATGTCCCTTTAACAGATTTACAGGTTCTGGCGATGAGGACATGGACATCTTTGGGGGGACATTATTCATCGTACCACATCAGCAATATATCTTTTCCTCTATGAAGACTTCTGATTCTGGCCTTCCCACCCCAGGCTGAGTCAATAAACATTACTTTTGGATCACCATTGTACCTTCTAAGGACATTCCTGTACTGGAGGACATGCCTTCTTCATTTGAGTATTTACTCTGTTAGGTTCCGGGTTAATCTCTGTTAATACAAATAAGATACAACATCTTAAATGTTCTTACCCCAATTGCCAATGTTTGCTCCTATGTCTGTCTCCCAGGTAGACTGTGGCTCACACGAGGACAAGAACTTCTCACAGTCATCTCCGGGTCTTTGGTGACCACCATGGCACCTGACATGTAATATGCACTCAGTGGACCTTTTGAAATGAGTAAATGAACTCTGGTGGCATTTAGTAACAGAAGCACCTTCCCTCAGTAATCACCTGCACATGAAAAGAAACTATTTTCACGATCCCAATCCAGCTTCCTGACAACACTACATTAATATGCCTTAATACACCCAGGTATCATTTTACTAATCTGCATACTGATCCCTCAGGTGTCTGGTCTTCTGAATATTCTGGATGTTTAAATATCTACCAGCTAAGGTCTTAATTTAGGAGCACTGGGACATAAAGTTTGCAATGGTTCTGCCAAGACGGCAGATTTTTGAGAAATTATTTAGGGAATTTAGATTGGGTCATATCTCCAGGGAAACTGCCTGAATTAAAAAGGAACATATTATCTATCTCTTGTTCAGTCACAATTAGAGATGGATAAAAACACATCAGCAATTATACACACACACACAAAAAAAAAACAAAACTGAATCCCTCAAAAGCAACCTGGCAAAGTAATAAACATTGTCATGGCAAAGTAATAAATATTGCCATATACAAAAATTAACTGTTGACACATTAAATTCATGTTTTTATAATTACAACCTCAAGTAATTAGATGATAGACTCCCATGAAGATTTTGATACCAGAGTTACAGATAATGGGGAAATTAGGTTCTAGGACATTGAGTCTGTTATAAACCTTTTGTAAATAGAATTACCAAAGCATGAATCATGTTTTAACCAGAATAATATGTTTTAACCAGATAATCATGTCACTGTCTTCAGCTGTGCCATCCTGCAACTGTGGGTACATCTTTTGTAGATTACTTAGAGACCTGCATTATAACGCTCTCCTAATAGCTGACCAGCTACCCAATTGGAAAAGTCCCGGAAGAGCTCTAGCTTCAGAATTATTTAGACTCTATCCTGGTTTTGAACCCCAGTCCTGACCAAATTATTATCCCTAATTAACAGTAGGGGTATTACCCCTCAGAATGTAGACAGAAGTTTGTCCATCCCGTTTTCAGAAAATACTCCTCAGGTTATAAACTACTACAGTGGAGATTTCTTCAAAACACCAGGTCTATTTCTTTTCAACAAATTACAGGGTCACAGTTTCTAATGTAGACTTTATGTAAAGAACAACGATACTTCAGGCAGGGAGGGGCGCTGGTCACAGTTTTTCTGTTTTTGCGCAACAAGAAAACAATGCAAAACAACCTAAGGCTATTAGCAGCATTTATCAATCATTCAACAGTCTTTGATTCCTTAGACAAAAGCCATCCAAAGACCAAACTGTACTGTCCTAATATAGACACATGGCACTCATGTTTCTATGGGGCACCATTCTACCATTAAAACCAGAATGGAGCTATGTATCTTCCCTAGTGAAATACATGCACACATAAATAAAGGGACGCGTACAAGTGTGTTTATTAGAGTATTGTGGGTAACAACTAAAGTGAAATAGATCAGATTCCTTTTGGGAAAAAGTAGTGACTGGATGGGGCACGAGGAGGGCTCCTAGGGTGGTTGGTAATGTTCTAATTTTTGATCTGGGGGCTAATTAATTACACACGTGTGTTCACTTTTTGGAAATACACTGAACTATGCTGATTTGTTCACATTTCTGAACGTATGCCACACTTCAATAGCAAGTTTTAAAAAAAAATGATCAAAAGATCTTTACCCAGCTATCAAGGAGTGGATAGTGCATTCCATAGTACCAGCAGCCTTAACTTCCCAGGAGCATTCCAGAAATATACTCGCAGGCCCCACCCCAAAGCTACTGAACCAGAATCTGGATTTTAACAAGATCCCCAGGTGATCTGAACGCACACTAAAGTTTGAGAAGCACTGATCTAAAGCACAAAGGTATACACAGAAAAGCACAATAGGAAAGGGTAATAGATGACGTGATAAAGGGAAGCCCAAGACACTGTAGAGGCCAGAAGAGGCAGTCCTCGCTGGCCCAAACCAGCTCCACTGCGCCCATCGACTTTGCTCTCAAACTCACTGATGCTGGGTGTATCCGATTGCCAGAAATATTGGCTGAGAACCTCAGCTTTGCTACCTCCCTTATTTATGGTTTAGCACGTTAGTGAGGAGCCATAATTGGCTAGAATCACTACAAAAGAAGCCTGAATTTCAGGCCAAGAAAGTGCTGCTGTGATTCTGCAGTTGTTTAAAAAAAGATAAATGTCTCCACAGCTAGGGACGTAGAAAAGTAGGGCAAGCACGAGGAGAACCTGACAGAGGAGTGCTTCGCAAATAATTAGTGCCTAATTTTAGCCCATCAGCTTACCTATTTTTTCATTATTCAGTAAAAGTGAGATCCAAAGTTGTAAAATGTGGCCCTGCAGAGGAGACCCCAAAATAACATGGAAGATCCTAACCTCATGTAATGGACACTGAAAGCAGTATCTTAAATCTGAGTAGCTATTAGTTTCCTCTTCTGTTTGTCATTCTGTCATCACCGCTATTGTATTTCTCTAGATTATTTGCTCTTTCTAAAGTGGGATCACAAACAAACAAACAAACAAAAACAAAAAACAAAACAAAACAGCAAAAAACTCCAAGAATTAATAATGCTGAACACCATGCAGAAAGGATGTCTTGTCTTTATATGGCGTGCTCCCTTTAATTTATCCTTGAGTCACAATAAGTTGTTGCAGTTACAAGAGGACATCGCTAACTCATTTAGTTGGTGGTCCCCTCTGACATGGAAGCAGTTCTTCCTGCATTTGTGACTCTAAAGAGTCACAAATGTCCCCTCCAGTCTATATGTCTGACTCCTAAAGATTTCCATATGCATCGGTCTCTGCTGAGATTGAAAGCCAATTTTGTTTTTTAATACACAAATGTTCTGATTTTTTAAGTCATGTGGCATTCTATTCCTAATATTCAAGTTGGTAGCCTCGCCTCCCTGAAAATGGGGGCCCGCTCCGAATTTAATAAGCACTTTCAATATCTTCATCTAAATTACTGATAAAGAACTAACCCCTGAGGACGTCCTTGAGGAGTCACTGATAATCACTGTTCAGGAATTTTCAGTGGGGTAATAATAACACCAGTATCTCAGCTTCCGGCTTAGAATCTGATGTGACAGAGGTTCAACTACCTTATTTACATAGTATGCTTCCTTCCACCACCACCACCACCTGCCACCATATATCCTGTCCCTTTAGCACACAAGAAAATAACATTGGTCTGGCATAATCCTCTTTTACCAACCCAGGCCTGGGCATTAAAAATATAAGGAAACAAGACCTTTTTCTCTGCAGCAAACCCAGTGTGGTTTCTGAACAGCATTCAGTACATGGAACAGAGAACAGGCTGGATAGCCTGATGCCTGGAAGCACAATAGGGTCAGATATTTATTAGTAAAAGTGGCAGGAATGATTCAAGTTCTGAGATCACTGAGGTCTAAGAACAACCGATCAGGGGGACAGGTAGCCACCCCGGATAAAATCTGACCTCCTGCCACAATCCCACTCAGCAGGCGGCTGCCTCTGAACAGGCTACAGCAGCAGGGAAAGTTCCCAATATTTTATCTAAAACAGAAATGCGGACAATCATGAAGCAAAGTCAACTAGATACTCTGTAACAAGAAAACATACGTTGTTCTGTGTTAAATTATATTTTAACCACGCACAGGCAGGCCCCACAGAGGTTTGATAATTCTTCTAGTCTGCTTTAACTTGTCCTGATAATTTACTTTTTGGATAAAGATCCCTACCATAAAAAAAAAAATTAAAAAAAAAAATCCATGCCATTTTCATAGGACTCCCTGCAGAATTATTTTTACTCACTGGAACCACTTCCTTTTCAAGAAGTAAACCTCGTTCTTCTTTCTCCGGTTCTGACTTGACCATAACATAGACACCGAGTTTATTCAGGGTCAAATATCTGCTCTTTGCATATTGGGTTTCTTTTCAGGGTCAAAATCATTGTTTCAACTGTAAGCAGCTAGACATCAGAGACTGTGTGTGTGTGTGTGTGTGTGTGTGGGGGCATGTAGTCTTTTCTTAATGCAAGAACTCTGCTCTGCGTCCTGTGGCAAAAGGAAAAAGTCTGCCAAATTTCAGTATTAGAAAATAAATAAAGCAGGGAATTAAATCCCTAATAATTGCCTGGAGATTCTCGATTTCAGGTTTAGAAATTCCTTTCTCATTAAATTCAGTGGATTGAAATTGCTGTGTGCAATGTGGCAGGTGATGGTCGGCACTTGTCCTCCTCCGGGCTGTAAGAGCTACAGACTGGCCACAGCTCTGCCCTACCTGGTGACAGTTGTGACAGTCCCCACGGGCACCATTCTTTTCCAATGACCTGGCAAATGCCTGGGAATCATAAATCTCCAATCCAGAAGGCTCCCAGACCGCCTTCGCTCTGTCTTACCCTGCCTCCCACATTGCTTCCCAAGGCCCCAGCCCCACTCTCTCAACCCCAGGTCTCAACCCCACTGGGTCCGAGACCCAGTGTTCTCCCTGCTCTACCTGACACCCCTCTATTTGATGTCCTAACCCATCTTCCCTTCACGACACCTTCTCCAGAACTCATCTTCCCAAAATAGGATCCAACGACACAAAATCTCACTTTATAACCAATGTAGCTGGGATGTCTATATTTCAAATGGAGTGTCACATGCAATATAGGATCTAAAACACTTCCAGCACGCACCCACAGCTGATAATTGGTTGCCCAATTAGAGAGCGGAATTTTTAGCACCAAAACAGAACCACTAAAATCCACTGTATCTGGTGATGTATTTATCCTTGCACGATTCATTCATTCATTCGTGTATGCAATCACTTATTTAAAAAGTATTCGTTGACCATTTGCCATGTGCCAAGCAAGAAAGAGATAAACAACATAACATCGCTACCTTCAAGAAACTCACAATCTAGTACTGAAGTCAGATGAATAAAGATAATTATGGTTATAAAACAATAAGGAAAAAGCAGTAGTAGTGAAATGCAAATGGTATCTTGGGAGCTCTGAGAAGAGGTATCTTACCAGCTTGGAGGGGTTAGGGGAAGACTTTGGAGGAGGCCGGGGTAAGACCCAACTTATTGCTTGCTGGGAGGCAAATCTAGAATTAAAGCAAGCAAGTGAAACCAAATTACATCTCAGAAAATCAAATTATAGGCCCATAAAGGTTCAGCCAACATATGGAAAAAATTTATATTATGTCCTCGGCCAAATACAGCCAATCTTCAGTAGGCAGCTTCTTGCCATGAGCACAGTTAGATGGTATAAAGATGTTGGTTTGTGGTAGCCGTTACGTCCTTGGGGGACGTTTGCAGGATTCCAGGTATACTTTCTCTGCCCCTGGCTCATTAACTATTTTCATAACAGGTCTTCTAAGAGACCAATAAGCGGGAGACTCAGCTGTTCCTAAAAGATGACCTCTAAAGTCAGAAAAGTTGAACACAGACGCAAGGCAGGTTTGCATTTGTGCCCGCTGACAGAATTGCGTCCAGAATCTTTCATATCTAAACATGCCTTAGAAACATCAGCTATCCATATGTATCCATGCCGCAGTGCTGATCTTCTCAGGCCTGCAGCTTCCTACAAATACAAAGAGAAAGAAGGAACAGCTTCTAGTCAAAATGAGATCAACTCATCTGACCCACAACAAAAAAAAAGAAAAGAAAAAATCCAATTAATTTACAGTAAGACAATTATGGCAATTCCCATGGAATAAGCTAGCTTGGGCTTTTAACTAATCCTGGGTAAAAGCTTGGAGGCCACGCTGATTTTAAATAGTGTCTAAACGTTTGCATGCTTCTTGGGAGTTGGGTTCTTTCAATTTCATAAGAAAGGTCCCCAATAGTTTCTTAGTGAAAAGTTCTTCTTGCATTTCCCCAACTTTTTTCTTTGCCAAGCCCTACAAAGGCAAGAAGGTATCTTATTTTGTGTGTCCCCAGTGTGTACCTCCTAGAAAATAGAAGAAACTTAATAAGGGTTTATGAATACATTTGAAATCCCAAATTTGGAGACAGGGAAATGGATAGCGAAGAAATAATCCAATCTCTGTTGGCACAGAGTAGTGAATCCTGTACCCCTGGACGGGCTCCAACCCTCTTAACCCAGAACATAAGAACAAGTACCAACCCTTGTTCAGAATGTCAATATTTCCAATTATGTTAATTTGCTGGGCAGAGTCTCTGTTTATGTTTCTCCTGATGTTGTGTAGTTCTGTTTGTCTGCCCTTTGACATGTTTGATGGAAAGTTGAGACAAAGTGGAAATGATGCCTATTTTAATGGCTTCATGGCACTCAAGTGGGGACTTAAAGACGCTATTCTGAGTGGAGCCTTTGGGAGGCCCTAATGAGTGACACCATTCTAAATGAACTGAAATACCAAAAGAACAGCCTCTCTCTTTGGGAGAATACTGAATGACATCACTGTGTTTTCAAAGCACAACACCGTCATTTAGAATACATTCCTCATTACTTCAGCAGTCTCTCCCCCCAGGCCACAGTGCCCATTTCCCCAAAGGGGCACTTCTGGGGTTAGCAAAGGAAATGAAGATAAAAATGGAGGAGCCACTGTTTTGTCACTTCTTCCTTAAGCCAAAGTGCCCTACATGCATATACATGACCAGCATATAAATGGCACCCTTACCCATGTTTCTACCCACCACCTCCGACAAACCTCCCAGCAGTGATGCCCAGGACAGTCTCAAGGTGAAACTCCAGTTCACTCAGGCTCCTGTCCTGATGTAAACCAGCATCATAGAAAGATAAAATCACAGAGCTGGGAGGGACTTTAGAGAATGCTTGTTAAACAGCTTCCTGGCTCATCTCCCAAAGACTGAGCCAAGTGGGTCTGGGGTGGTGCCTAGAATTTATAGGTTTAAAAAGAACCTTCAGAGATGATTGTCATCAGGTAAGTTCCAGAAGCACTGATTCTTAACCAACCACTGAATTTAATAGATAAGGAGACGGAGACTAGAAAAGTTGCAACGACTTCGCCAAGGTCACACAGCCAATCTGTGTTTAAGCCTAAGGTAGGCCACAAAGAGCCACTTCTTTTACTTTATCCCCCAAATAAGGCTACATTAATCCTGTAATTAATTAGTCTCCTGGAAATGAAGCTTTTTCATAAGCAAGTTGGTCACGTGGATCTTCAGGAAACACATGAAGCAGTGTTGACACGTGTCATCTGGGGCCATTTAGCCCCACATGTGTGGCTGCACAAGACAAAATACCTCCATGGGGAGCATCTGCTTCCGGGCTGCACACAATTAAAGGTAATAAAAGCCAACCCCCCAAGTGCGGAGGGATCTGCAGGAAGAAAAAGACAGCAGAAAAAAGGAGTAAAGAAACAACTACATGAATGTTAACAACAAGAGAAAGGATATTTGAACGTATTTCCATGTCTGTTAGAATTCTTAACCTAAATGAACTTTTTGGTTTTTCCGTGGATGAGGTTCTGTAAATTTTCAAAGGCATTTTTTTCCTACAACCTTTGAAACACTTTTCAAAAGGTGACCGCTTGTTTATTATTAAGGATTCTTGTAACAAAAATTTCAAAACATGATTTTAGAAAGAGCAACACTGGGCAAAATAGTAGAGATGGCAGATGTGCTTTGATTTCCCAACTCTGCACTGGATACCCTTTTATCCCATCCTGGCAATGGCTCACCCCCCCTATGGCTGGTGCCCTCCTGTTCCCTATCCCCGCCCCCATCCTGATTGATTCAATACCCATTTGTATGTATGTTTTCAGCTTCCTTAGTTTCTTCCTCCTTTCTCTCCTTAGGGATGGCTCCAAACCTACTCATCACCCTTCCTCCTGTTTCAGACAGTTCCTTCTCTGTCTCTTTCACCAGCTCTTCTCATCAACCTGCATTTTAAATGGGTCCCACACATAGGGCTCTCTTGTTTTGACTTTAAATATTTTCCCTGGATGATTCAGTCACTTCAAGGCTTCAGTGTCCATCTTAAGGCTTAAGATCCTCAAATCTGTGTCTTAGGCCCAGATATCTCTCCTGAGTTCCAGACACAGATTTCCAACCCCCAGGACACTCCATCTGGATTTCCCGCAGGGATCTGAAGCATAACAAGTTCAAAATTGAACATGTTATCCCCCCCGCCAAACCTGCTCTCCCACCTACACACCATTACAGAGTGAACTGTGTCTCCAGCCATTCTGCCTCTAGGGTTAGAAACTCCAGGGTCTTCTCAGACTCCTCCCTCTCTTCCAAATAAACCCACTGCACACATTCTGTAATCTAGCTCAGAAGTGTTTCTTGAGCATGGACAAGCCACCATGCCTGGTGTTACTGCCCTTGTCATCTCCTGCAAGAGCCTCTGAACTGGTTTCCCACCCTCGGCCTCTCCTTGCTCAGCTCCGTACTGCACTGTTTGCAGAGTTACCTTCCTTCTGAGAGGTTGATTATGTATCTCTTTTGCTTGGCTCTCCTTTGCGGGTAAGGTAAAGTTGGGGTTTCTTAAAATGGTATACAAGGTTTGTTCCACCTCAGTTTGCTTATCATTCTGACTAATCTCTCACCACCCCCAGTCAACGCACCTTCTTGACAAATGAATTTGCTATTCCCTGAATATTCCAAGTTCTCCTGTGACTCTGCGTCTTCACATACACGGTTGTCTGAGCCTGAAATTCCCCATCCCCAATTCCTCTTTCATTGTCTAGCAAACTCGTACTTACCCATCCTATCTCAATTTCAACATCACCTCCACTGAGAAGTCTTCTCAAAGACCTTGGGCATAGTACCCTGTCTTGCCTTCCTGTAGCACTTGGTTTGAATTTCAATTTCTTTGTTTAAGTGCTTGGGTGTTTTACTTAACTGTGAGTTAAGGTCTTCAAAGGCAGCGTTAAGTTTTCTCTCTCTTGGCGTTTGCAGTGTGTAACACAGAGAGATTGATCGGTAAATGGTGGAGGAATGTGATACCGAAACCAGGTATTTCTAATTAAAGACATTTTTTTTAAATTAAAGTTTATTGGGGTGACAATGGTTAGCAAAGTGACATAGATTTCATGTATACAGTTCTGTAATACATTATCTATATATCACATTGTGTGTTCACCAGCCAGCCACTTCCCCCCTTACCCTCTGGTAACCACTAAACTATTGTCTGTGTCTATGAGAAAAACATTTTTTCACAGCTTTACTGAGATATCATTCACATAACGTACAATTTGTCCACGTAAAGTATACAATTCATTCGCTTTTAGTAAGTTCACAGGGTTGTGCTATCATCACTACAAACTAATTTCAGACATTTCTTTTGTCACCTCAGAAATAAACCCTACACCCTGTGGCTATCACCTCCCGAACTCCCTCTTAACCCTTTCCCTGCCCTAGGCAACCACTAATCTGCTTTCTTTCTATACAAATTTGCCAATCCTGGACATTTCATATATATGGAATGATACAATATATGGTCTTTTGTGACTGGCTTCTTTCACTTTGCACAATGTTTTCAAGACTCATCCATGTTGTAGTAGGTATCAATATTTCATTCCTTTTTAATGGTTAAATAATATTCCATTGCTCAGAAACAAAATATACCACATTTTGTTTACTCATTCATCAGTTGATGATTAATCAATGAATAAACAACTGATGAATGAATAAACCACGTTTCGGCTATTATGAAAAATGCTACTTTATTTTTTTATATTACAATTTTTTCTTTTCCTTTTTTTATTATTAGCTTCAGGTGTACAAAACAACGTAATGATTAGACATTTACACACCTCACAAAGTGATAACCCCACAAAGTCTACTACCCCCTAACACTGTACATAGCTATTACAATACCATTGACCATATTCCCTGTGCTGTACTTTACATCCCATTACTATATATTTTTTAAAATTATAGGTGACATTCAATATTATTTTATATTAGTTTCAGGTGTACAGCACAGGGAAAATGCTACTTTAAATATTCATCTACAAGATTTTGTGTGGACATGTGTTTTCCTTTTTCTTGGGCACATATCTAGAAGTCAAATTGCTGGGTCATATGGAACTGTATGTTTAACCTTTTAAGGTACTGTGAAACTGTTTTCCAGAGAATCTGCACTATTTTACATTCCCACAAGCAATGTATGAGGGTTCCAATTTCTCCCCATCTTCACTGACATTTGTTATTGTTCTTCTTTTTGATTATAGCCATCCTGGTGGGTGATTTGCATTTCCCTAATAACTAATCATTTTTAGCATCTTGCTTGTTGGCCACTTGTTCTTTAGAGAAATGTCTGTTCAAATCCTCTGCCCATTTTCAAATTGAATTTTTTTTTATTGTTAAGTTGTAAGAATTCCTTACGTATTCTAGATATAAGTTTCTTATCAGATATAGGGTTTATAACAATTTTTTCCCACCTATGGGTTATCTTCTCACTTTCTGGATGGTGTCCTTTGAAGCACAAGGGTTTTCCATTTTGATGAAGTCTGATTTATATATATTTTCTTTTGTCACTTGTGCTTCAGTATAATATCAAGAAACCCAAGGTCATAAAGATTTACCACGATGCTTTTTTCTAGGAGTTATACAGTATTAGATCTTACATTTAGGTCTATTATCCATTTTAAGTTCATTTTTGTGCATGGTTTGAGATAGGGGTCCAACTTCATTCTTTTGCACGTGAATATGCAGTTGTCCCAGCACCATTTCTTGAAAAAACTCTTCTCTCTCCCATTGAATTGTCTTGGTGCTCTTGTGAAATCAACTGACCATTAAATGTAAGGGTTTATTTGTGGAGTCTCAAATTTATCTATTGAACTATATGTCTATTCTTATGCCAATACTACTTAAAAACTTTTTATCTTTCATTGTGGATTGAAAGATGTTGTCCCTGTCAATAATTAAATTGGAGGCAATAAAACTTGAAGTTCAGAAGGGCTCCTGAAATTACACTCAGCTCAAGGTCCTGAAAGAAATCTTGTCCTAGAAGAAAGCTATGGGCTTCAACTACAGAAGCTCTATTCCTGGATTCTGTTTAGGCGATGGAATCATGCACATGGAATCATGCACGGGTCACCATTCTTTGGAACTGGCTGTACCCCTGCTCAGCAGGCTCGCTCTCATCTAAATAATCCCACTGAAACCTTTCATTCTTCTTTTGCTTCAAAACAAGCCCTACCCTGTCCCAGTCTCACTCTCACCCTTATCCCAAGATTCCTATTTTGAGCTTCCCAGTATATTAGATGTGGTTTTCAGTAATGTGTAATTCATTTTTTCAACATATATTTATTGAGCATCTGCTCTGTGCCAAATATTGTCTTTGACTCGGGGAATATAGTAGTAAACAAAACAGAAAACACCTTGCTTTTGAAGAACTTACATTTTAAAGGTGCAAATAAGCCACAAAAAGGGGGGTCAAGGGGTGTCAAATAAATACCTAAAGTAATCCCAGATAGGATCACAGGTGCATGAGGGGTCCTATTTTAAATAGCTTGGCCAAATGGAGCCTCCTCAAGGAGGTAGTATTTGAACAGCGTCCTAAGGGTTGAGAAGTGAGTCGTGATCTAAGAGGGGAATAATCCAGGCAGGGGTAATAGCAAGTACAAGGCCTCCAAGGAAAGTGTAGGGAACAGCCGAGAAAACAAATGCGCCTGGAAGCAGAGTGAATAAGGGAGAAAGGGGCAAAAGGTTAAGATGAAAGAAGCAGTAGAAGGCCAGATCATGCAGGGCTTTGTAGACCAGGATTAGGAGTTTAGATTTTATTTTAAATGCAAGGGAAAACCCTTGGAGAGCTTTAAGCCAGGGAGTGATATGGTTTGATTTACATATTAAAAAGATCACTCTGCTAGGAGAAAACAGATGAATATCTTTGTGACCTTGAGTTAGGCAAAGATTTCTTAGATTCAACACACAAAAGCTTGATCCATAAAAGAAAACATTGAAAAATTGGACTTCATAAAAATTAAGAATTTCAGCTCTCTGAGAAACACTGTTTTGAGAATTAAAAGATGGCCCAACCAGGTCCCCATGTAAGGAGTGTGGAAGTCGCCCCTCCATCCCAGCCACAAGTAGAAAGCTGAGCCAACTGAAAAATCAACTAGTCTTCTTCGATCCATAAGAGAAGTGAGGTTACAGGGCAAACTGCTGCCCACAAAATCAGAAAGACAGAATACCGAGAATCACCTCCGTGGGAACCAGTGCCCGGTAGAGAAACCTGAACTGTAATTGTCAAATTACTGGAGGCTCAGTGTGAACAAGTCTGAGAGACAAAAACTCCAAGGCGGCCCAATCATAGGGAGGCCCCCACATTTTTGTGAATTTTGCCTTCAGGAGCTCAACAAGGTGCTCAGAGTGAATATCAGAGTAAAATTCCCTCGTGCTTCTGGCAGGGGGAGGGGGAAAAGGAATCATTTTGTAATAGAACCAGAGCATTCAGTTCTTCTTAACAAGGTTTTTCCTCAGGAGAAACACTTGAATGAGAGGCTAACCTGCTGGGGTCCTATCAGAGCCTAAGTCACCTTGGGGAAGGGAAATTCCCACCTTCAGCCCCTGCTAGGGGGCCTGTCTCACCTAAGGAGGGAGGAGGAAACTGACATGCACTTGTCAGCTCACAGTCCAGAGGCAGAAGCTCACCAAAAGCCTAAGGCCTAATCATGGGACTTCAGAATGCTACCCCTCCTCCGCCCCTCCCCAATACCTTAACACCATATTATTAAAGGACTATTTACAGCACTTTATTTTACTCAGTACATCATGACCAGCTATCAAGAAAAAAATTATAAGGTGTAATACAAAGCAAAAAAACACAATTTGAAGAGACAGAGCAAGCAGCGGAACCAAACTCAGGTATGGCAGGGATGTTGGAATCCCAGATTGGGAATTATAGCAACTATCATTAATATACTAAAGGATCTAATGATAAAGTAGACAGAATCCAGGAATAGATGAGCAAAGGAAGCAGAGAAATGGAAATTCTAAGGAAGAGCCAAAAAGAAATACTAGAGATTTTAAAAAACAACAGCACTGTAACAGAAAGGAAGAATGCCTTTGATAAGCTTATTAGAAGAGTGGACAGGGTGAGGAAAGTATCTCTGAACTTGAGGATATCTCAATAGAAAGAAATGCGTAATGGGAAATTTAAAGCAGTGAATGCATGTATTAGAAAAGAAGATCTAAAATCACAATGTAAGCTTCCACCTTAGGAAAATAGAAAAGGAAGAGCCCATTAAATCCAAACTAAGCAGATCTCACGGACATTAAAAGGATATCAAAGGAATACTAAGAATAATTCTATGCCCACAAATTTCATCATGTAGATAAAATGGACCAATTCCTTGAAGGACATAATGTGTCAAAACTCACACAAACACAAATAAATAATCCAAATATCTTTTAAAGGACTTCAATCAATAATTAATAACTTTCCACAGCACCAGTTCCAGATGGGTTCACTGGTGAATTCTACTGAACATGTAATGAAGAAATTTTACAAATTCTCTATAATCTCTGTCAGAAGAAAGAAGCAGAGGGAATACCTAATCCATAATACCAAAACCAGACAAAGACATTACAAGAAAAAGAGAGTTATAGACCAGTATCTCTCATGAATATAGATGTGAAAATCCTTAATGAAATATTAGCAAATCACATTCAACAATGTATAGAAAGAATTATACCCCAAGCGGGATTTATCCCAGGTATTCAAGGGTGATTCAACATTTGAAAATCAATTAAGGTAATGCATCACATCAACAAGACTAAAGAAGAAAAATCACATGATCATATCAATAGAGGCAGAAAAAGAATTTGACAAAATCCAGTACCCATTCATGATAAAAACTCTCAGTAAAGTATAATAGATTTGGAAGGGAATTTCTTCAACTTGATAAGAGAAAATATCTACATAAAACCTACACATAAAAAATACTTAAAATAGTGAGAAGTTCAAAGCTTTTCCATTAAGACCAGGAACAAGACAGGGATGTCATTATACCTTTGTCCAAACCCATCAAATGTACAACCCTAAGAGTGAATCCTAAAGTAAACAATGAACTTTCACTGATCATGTTGTGTCTGGGTAGGTTCATCAATTTTAACAAACGTTCCACTCTGGTAGGAGGTATTGATAATGAGGTACCCTATGCGTATGCTGGGGCTGGGAGTAGAGGGGAAATCTCTGTTCCTTCTGCTCAATTTTGCTATGAACCTAAAAGTACTCTAAGAAATAAGATTTATTTAAATAAATAAAAAAGACAAGGCATAGACTGGGAGAAAATATTTGCATATTACATATTCAACAAGGGACTTATATCCAGACTATGTAAAAGAAAAAAAACTTTCTAAACTCAACAATTAAAAAACAAACAATCCAATTAGAAAATAGCAAAAAGACTTGGACTCTTCGCTAAAGAAGTATATGGATGGCAAATAAAGATGTTTAACATCTTTAGCCATTAAGGAAATGCAAATTAAAACCACAACAGATATGATTACACATCAACTAGACCAGCTAAAATTAAAAATGTCAATACAAATGCTGGTGAGATTAGAAAGAAACTGGATCTCTCATACACTGCTGGTGGGAACGTAAAATAATACAACCATGCTGGAAAACAGTTTGGCAGAGTCTTATAAAGTTAAACATATACTTACGATACAGCTTAGCAATGCCACTGCTGAGTATTTACCCAAAGAGAAATGAAAATCTGTTCACTCAAAAGTACATAGATGAGTACTTATAGCAGCTCTGTTTATAATCTCCCAAAACTGGAAACAACCTAAATGTCCTTCAGTGGGTGAATGGATACACAGACTACGGTACATCCATACCAGGGAATACTACTCAGCAATAAAGAGGAATGAAGTACTGAAATACACAGCAACATGAACGAATCACAAATGCACTATAAGTGAAAGAACCAGAAAGACTACATATTGTGTGATTTTGTTTATATCACATGCTGGAAAAGGCAAAACTATAGGGACAGAAAATAGATCAGTGATGGCCAGGGACTAGAGGTAGAAAGAAGGATTCACTACAGAGAAATACAGAGACATGTTCTAGGGTAATAGAACTACTCTATAACTTAATTGTGCTAGTTAGTGTTTACAGGGCGATAGACATTTGTCAAAACTCGCAGAATGACCAACCACGGAATGAGGATGCCATTAATTGAAATGGGGGTGACTGAGGGAAGAACAAATTTCAGTGGTGCGGAGTCAAATTCTTTTTCAGATAGGTCAAGTTTGAGAAGACTATTAGATACTCAAGTAGAAATGATATGCATGACCTTGGAGTTAAGAGAAGCCAGACATGGAAGTATAATTTGAGTTTCATCAGCATTTTGATGGTATTTTTATACCATAACCACAAAGCCAACAAAGTCACCTTTGTTGTTTGTATACTGGGCAGGGTAGGTCCAGACTACCAAGTGCCTTTTCATTACTAGTCCTGATATAAATGGGGCTGAGACAGAAGTTATTTTCTCCATGTTACTCAGAACTAAATCTAGATATATCTGGTCAAGCGCCTGTAAACAGTACCTGGACCTTTGACCCACCTATTTTGTGAGCATGAAGTTGCAGCTTAAAACTGGGCTGAGGCCTTGAAAATTTGAACCCTAGTGCGAGCTACAAAAGAATGCGATGTGATTGGTCCCATAAAAGTGATTTATTGTACATATGTATGTGTGCATATGATTCATAAGTATTTTCAGCAAATTGAAAACATATTTTAAACGTATGGATAGTAGTAGAAATAAAAACGAACAATAGATAGTAAGGGGGATAATATACTAGACTTGCAGCTTGAAGGGAAGTAAAAAAAAAAAAAAATTGCTCCAACAAATCCATCCTACAAAACTAAGAGGTTAAAAGGAAAAGTCAGATCGAATTTACTCTATGTTTGCACTTCAGTAATCAGAAGCATTTTATTTTATTTTATTTTATTTTTGTCTTGGAATTGGACCCCTTATATAACACATGTCAAAATAGCTGGAAAAAATGGGATTAACATTTGCCAGCTAAAATTCTTGTCCCGTAAGGACAACTCCCTCTGGCTCCTTATTTTCTTTTCACAATTTGGGCACCGTGAGCTAGTAGTGGTTGGAGTCTAGGCGGGCAGGCAGTATGGCTCAGCAGGAGAAAGAATTCCAGGGCTGGGCCTTCTAACTTTGCAGCTATGATTAATTTACTCAGTCCTCTTGCCAGAACCCCTTAAAGACTCACTGTGGTCTCACACAGGGTGTGGTCAGCAGGAATTTTGCCATAAGTGAGATTCCTGCAGGAGCCCAGTCTTGCTGAAGTTGTAATTTGGGTACTTAGGGAAGAAGGAAAGGTGAACCAAAGTACTTTCCTTGACTTGGGCACAGCACTAAGGCGTTGCCTTCATGTCCCCCTCCATCAAAGAGGGATTGCATTGTATACATTCCAGAGTCTACCTTCTAGAGGAGGTTTGAAACAAACCCTCAGCCAAATTCTAACCCTGGTTCCATCAATGTGCTGTTTTGGGCATCTAGCAACCTCTTAAAATTTCCCAGTAAATTCTCTACAATAAAGCTCATCAATGTGTTTAGCAAGTTCTTTTGATAGAAGACTCTATTAGAAAGGAAAGCATTCAAAATGGATGACATAGTTTTTGCCACATAGGTACGCAAAAAAAGGTCTTGAATTGCGTTCCCTAGATGACTGGAAAATAATACTAAAGGGTATATGCAAAACCATTATGGGAAATAAGAGAAATAATTTCTAAAAGTCCTTTTGTTTTTTGGGTGCTAAATAAATCTTAAGATACTGACAGGCCTCCTTCCCTATGTCTCAGATAACTGTCCTATCTTGCTCATACTAGGTTCCTTTACTCAACCCTCAATCAATCAACTGATCAGTATTTATGGAACATTTACAATAAAACCGGCACCATATGTGGCTAGTGGTACTACATTGGGCAGTGCAAATATCATCATTACAGAATGTTTTCTTAAACAGTGCAGCCTAGAACCATGGAAGCGTAAAGAAAGAGGCAGGTGAGCCAAGCATGAAAGAATTTCCAAACCAGTTGGTTTCTATAGTCTTTCTGTGGCCACAAGGTGTCCAAAATCCAAAAGGGGTTTAATTAATGTAATAAATATACATTGAGTTCATATACAAGGCTAGGTGATATGAGAGACACAAGAGTGAATAAAGCAGATTCCAGTACTCAGGGAGCTTAATACCTAGAGGGGAAAAAAGATGTGTATACAAATGACCATAATACAGAATAAAAAGTGGTGAGCATCCTAACAAACAAGGCTGCAATTAAAGCAGGTAGGAGTTCAAATAAAGGACAGATTACGTCTATTTGGAGATTTCAAGAAAGCTTCTGAAATCAGGCATTCAGTTGAACCTTGCAAAGGCAGTGCAGTAAGACGGAAAAATCCCTGGGAACCAAGGATCCGGACATAATCTTGTAGGCTCAATTATGTTGTAACTAACTGTGGCCTTGGGTAAGTCAAGCTCCCTGACCCAACAAAAGTACCGGGATAGACGGGTGTGTTTGTGTGTGCAGGAAATTGGATAGTCTAGTTAGTACTGAAGTACAACCACAATACAGCTATGTCATAACTTGTTCCTGGACATTACATAATTTTACGACATCTCCAAAAATTTTGTTTTCAAAAATGAAAAGCCACCGTCGCAGACACAAGAGCTAAATTTTGGTGATGTCCTCTCCCCCCTCCCCACCCCAGCTTTTATTAACATACACCATTGTGTCAATTCAAGGCATACAATGTGTTGATGTAATACACTTCTATATTGTAAAATGATTACCACCACAGCTAACACCTCCATCGTGTCATATGATTACCATTTCTTTTTTGTGGTGAGAGTACTTAAGATCTACTTTCTCAGCAACTTTCAAGTATCCTGTATACTGTATAGTGTCATTAACTATACTCACCATGCTGTCTATTATATCACCAGAACTTATTAATCTTATAACTGGAACTACGGACCCTTTGACCAACATCTCCCCATTTCCCCACTACCCAGTCCCTGGTAGCCACCATTCTAGTCTCTGCTTTTGTGATTTCTTTCTTTCTCGTGGCTGAATAGTCTGCATACACTGCATCTTCTTTATCCAGTCATCTGTTGACGGACACTTATGTTGTTTCCATGTCTTGGCTATTGTGACTAACGCTACAATGAACATGGGGGTGTGGATATCTCTTCGAGATGCTGTTTTCTTTTCCTTTGGATATACATCCAGAAGTGGGAATTGCCGGATCATATGGTAGTTCTATTTTTAATTTTTTGAGAAACCTCCAGTTTTCCATAGTGGTTGTACCAATTTACATTCCCACCAACAGTGGATAAGTTTCCCCTTTTCCCCACATTCTTGCCAACACTCGTTATTTCTTTTCTTTTTGAGGACAGCCATTCTAACAGGTGTGAAGTGATAGATTATTGTGGTTTTGACTTGCATTTCCCTGGTAATTAGTGATGATAAGCATCTTTTCCTGTACCTGTTGGCCATCTGTATGTCTTCCTTGGGAAAAGGTTTTCAGTTCCTCTGTCCATTTATTAATAGAAGGATTTCTTTCTCTTGAGTTGTATGAGATCTCTATAAATTTTTTATATTAACCGTTTATCAGATACATAATTTGCAAATATTTTCTCCCATTCTATAGGTTATCTTTTCATGGTATTGCTTGTTTCTTTCGCTGTGCAGAAGCTTTTTACCTTGATGTCTCACTTACTAATTTTTGCTTTTGTTGCTTGTGCTTTTGGTGTCATATTCAAAAAACATCATTGCCAAGACCAATGTCAAGGAGTTTTTTCCCTATCTTTTCTTCTAGGAGCTTTATGGTTTCAGGTCTTCTGTTTAAATTTTTAATCCAGTTTGAGTTCATTTTTGTGAATGGTATAAGATAGGGCTCCAGTTTCATTCTTCTGCATGTGGTTATCCAGTTTTCCCAACACCATTTATTGAAGGGACTGACCTTTCCCCACTGAGTATTCTTTGCTCCTTTGTCAACTGTTAGTTGACCATGTACACAAAGATTTATTTCTGAGCTTTCAATTCTGTTCCATTGGTCTATGAATTGTTTTTATGCCAGTACCATACTGTTTTGATTACTATAGCTTTGTAGGATATTTTGAAATCAGGAAGTGTGATGCCCCCAGCTTTGTTCTTTCTCTGGATTGCTTTGGCTATTCAGTTTTTTGTGGTTTCATTTGGTAACATCTTGCTAGATCAAATATGAGAAGCAAAGCAGAAAGAATAAAAGCAATTATATTTGCATTTAAATATGGTTTTCAAGTGGAGCTGGAGAACGACTCTACTAATTTGGTCCCCTATGGGGAAAGGCTATCATTCATGGAACATATGAATGAGAGCCACCCTTCAGAAAACAATAAATAAAATTACAGGACATCTCTGAGGGAAAAGAAAATCAACTCAAAGTCTTAAGCTGAGAAATCACTATTAAACAGGCTGTTAAAAGCTAAAGCGGACAAGGAAAGAGCAAAGCCAAGAACATGGTCGTTAAAATGTAGATCATATGTGGAATGTGGAATCTCTTGTTAAGAAGCAGATAGAAAATAGTGCATAAGTGAAATACCAGCTCAGCAGGTTTGTCGATCTCTCTCTAGAGTGAATATGAATACATAGAGAGAAATATTTCCATTTTGCAGCTGCACCAAAGCATCTGTCAGTAGTTCCATTATCATTTTCATATAGATAGATATAGATATATAGACATATATGTCCACACAGAAAAATTAGAGTAGGTTAAAATATATGCTCTGTGTGTACACATATCCCAAAGTATTTATTTAATGGTTAAAATTTAAAATCCCTAGAAATTGTTTTCCTAACCCCACGGTTCCCTACTAACTAAGGACACATTTCTCAATCCCTCAGTCTTCGTCTAACAACCTGAAAATAGAGTTCAATATAAGCCAAGGGAAGAGACATAGCTATTATAAAAAGATATTATGTGATCATCCACCCATCCAAGTTTTTTAAATAGACTGAAGTGCTACTCTCTCCAAGATTTATAGAATTTGCTTTAAAAATAAATGTGTATTAAATATATGGCTGAAATCCATGCCCATATTTGTACAGGAGCCCTTAAATCCTGACTGATGTCACTCTTTCTATGCTCATTTGTGGCTATAGACGATGGTCATTACTATATGAAATTAACCAGCTGAGGTTCATTGTTAGGTACCAAAATTGAGTGAGTGGAACTAGCTTTTGTTTGACAAAATTCAATTGCATGTTCAACTTTGGCTTTATTTTCTTTTTCTAAAACATGAACTCTAGAAGATAGAGTTTAATACCTAGTCAGGGTCAATTCAAAGTGAAAGACTGCTATAAGAACTCACATGTCAAATGGGGCTTTCAATTTTTGCAGTAAATGCACTCGTGTATATTTTAAAGAAAAATTATCCACGTTATCTAAGTTTTCAAACTGGTTGGCCTAAAGTTACTCACAGTCTTCTTTTTCGTAGTACAATGACGTATGATTTTGAAACTCACCTCTCTATTGTGGTTGTGTCCTCTTTACGATTCCAAATATTATTTGTGCCTTTTTGTTTCTTGAGCAGCCTTGTTAAAGACTGCCATTCACATTCGATTTGTTTTCTAAGCACTAAAACTTTTGGTTCTATTTATTTACTCTATTATGACTTTGTTTCCTATTTCAGCCTTTTGTGCTCTTATTTTTATTAATGCTTTCTGTTATGTGTCCAATTGTGGCCCCCTTCTCCCCCAAAAATGATATTGAAGTCCTAACCCCCAGTACCTTAGAATGTGACTTTATTTGAAAATAGAGTCATTGCAGATGTAATTAATTAAGTTGTTGTGAGATCATACTGGAGTAGGATGGTCCCCTCATCCAACACGACTAGTGTCCTTATAAGAGTGAAATTTGGACACAAAGCGAAGGTGAGGTGATGAGACACTGGGAGAACGCCAGGTGAAGGCAGCATTCGAGTGATGCCTCTGCAAGGCAAGTAATGAATGCCTAAGGCTACCAGAAGCCAGGAGAGAAATCTGGAACAGTTCCTTCCACTGCCTCTTCAGAGGGAGCACGGCCCTGCCTACACTTCGATTTCAGACTTCTGGCCTCCAGAACTATGAAACAATAAATTTATATTGTTTTAAGTCAATAGAAATGGACTTTTGTTATGGCTACCCTAGAAAACAAATAATAGCTCACCTTTCTACACTCTTTAATGTAGTACTCTATTGCTTTTTCTCATTTCTTCCCCCCCCCCCCCCCCGGCCCTTTTCTTCTGCTTCCCTGCCTCCCCCACTCTGGTTCAAGCCATTGTTTCTCAGTCTAGCTGTGTGGTCAGTGAACTGGCAACCTCTGAGTTAGGAGCACGTGCTCCAACCACCTGAGCCACCGGGCCAGCCCATTTAACCCTCTTATTTTTTCATTTTATGTTTATCATCCTTTTACTTTTTCCACTTTTCTTGCCTTCTTTTGCATTAAAAATATTTTCTATGTTCTCTTTTTCCTCTTCTGCTGGTTTAGACATAGTATTTTAGTCATTACCTTAAAATTTTTAACATGATACTTAACTATTCCATTTTCTAAGAACATCTGAAGTTATTCAGTATTTTTATCCTTTTTCCTGACATGACACTGATCTTAGCACTTCCCATTAAATAATCCTCAGTTTTTTCTCAGCCTTTACCCCTTGTTGTTTTTCTTTGAAAGTCATTTTTTAAATTTATTTATTTATTTATTTATTTATTATTTTTTAAGGAGGGCGGCAACCTTGGTGTTACTAGCACCACGCTCTAACCAACTGAGCTAACCAGCCACCCTATTCCTTGCTTTTTTATTTTTGTCTAGAGTTCATCCTTTTAATAAATGTCATGGGTTTTGTAAGAAAATTAAATTTACTAATCTAGTTTATCAATTTCTGTGTTATTTTCAACCTGTTTCCTTTTGTTTTCCTGAAATATATTCCTGCCGAGGGTCTATGAGTTGAAATACTTTAATCACTGTATTTTTTTAAATGTCTTTAACTGGCTCTCACTGTTGAATAATACTTTAAAGAGGTATAAGATTTTTAGGTTCTCAGCTATTCTCGTTGTCTTCTGGCATCAGTTTCTGCCCATGAGAAGTCAGCTTTCAGTCAAATTCTTGTTCCTATGATGGTGATATGTCTTCTTTCTAATAACTTTTGTTTTCTATTTATCTCTGATGTTATACAGTTGCACTAAGGTATGTGAATTTATGTTTATCCTACTTGGAGCTCTATATGACCGGTCAATCTCAGATCTCAGATCTTCCTTTAACTGTGGAAAATTCTTAGCTATTACCTCTTCCAAATTGCTTCTCCAGCATTCCTTTCATTCTCATTTTCTGGAACTCCTTGTAGATGTATGTTGAAGCTCTCACATTTCTTGTTATCTCTTGTCTCTCTCTGTCCTGTACCTGGGTGAAATCATCAGTGTCCTTTTCAATTCTCTAATTTTCTCTTTAACTATTACCAATCTAGAGCTTAGTTCAACTACTGGATTTTTACTTACTTGGAATTTTTCATTTCCAAGATTTCTAGTTGTTGTTTTTCAGTATCCATACATGCTGATTTCATTTATGCTGGCATTTCTCTCATAATATCTTGCTCTTTCTTTTTTTTTCATGGAAGTTATCGCCTTTGTTTATCTCTTGGAGCATTCTACACATAGACCTTTTCTAAGATGGTTCCATAAAATTAGTTTCAACAGGAAGAAATTTATGTTCTTATTTTGGTGGTTGTTATTTTGTTGGCTGTCTTTCCAGCCTTGGATTTTGGTTGAGAAGCTCATTTTGAGACTAGGCTTTCATTCCCTCTGTCTCTCTTTCTCTTCTTCCCACTACACCCAGAGTGCCTTCCCCTCCCCATCTGGTGGTTTTGTGATTGCCTTCACTCTGCAGTTGGCTCCCTGGGCCCCTGAGAGCTTCAGAGATCCAGCCCACAGTAATATTGAAGACAACACAGATGCAGGCACCAACCCAGGCAATGGACTGTTCAAGGTGGTCCTAGTCCCAAGGTTATATCTGGGTCGTCCATCTCCCCTAAATCCCCTAAGCTGGAATAGCCCCAGGCAGGAATAGCTTCTATTTCAGCTTCCTTTCAGGAGTAGGAGGAGCCTGTCTCTGACTCTGGCTTCAAGCAGTGAGCCTGGCTTCAGTCTCCCATCTCAGCACGGAACTCTTTTATTTTAATTTACCCTGGAAGAGCCAGACTCTAGCTCATATTGCCTGGTTCCAGACCTAGAGCCCAGTAAGCTTGTGGCTTCCACTTAGCTCTCAGCTTTGTATTTCTGTCCCAATTCTGGGCCACAGAAGTATTTATTTAGTTTTTAAGTTTGATAAATTTCATTTATTAATGCTATGTGTTTGGAAGAAAGATATGTAAAAGAACAAACTTTTAGAGCGGTCTGAACTAAATTCTTAGGCCAACTTCTTTAGTGAATTGAAGACTGCAATGCACTCAGTCCAATCTTTAGTTCACTTTTAGCAAAGAACAGGATTTAGTCTGTGACTACATGTCACAACCAAAATAATATTAAAAGCATAGTTTTTTAAATGATTTTATCTTAACACCTGATAATCTAATAATTAGCTTTATTATCAAATGATTTAATTCAGTTGTCATGATGTTGAAAATTGCAAGCTTTTCACTTACTTTTCTTATCTACATTTTCATAGAATAACAAGGTTTTTTTGTTTTCGTTTTCTTTTTAATGAAAAAGCAAGATGGGGTAAATGTCATCTCTTAGCCCCTGAATTCTGGAATCTTCTAATGATTTTTTTTTTTTAACCAAGTAAATAAACCCAGGAGTAAATGAAATGTGGTTTACTGCTTATGCTTCTTGGAATTTCTTGCAGCCAACTCAGAATTATAGCATCTCAGAGTTGGAAGAAATTATTCATATGACCACACTGAATATTTTTCCTGTTGGTCTGCATTAAATTGGGGAAGGTTAGTGACTAAAAGGCTAAAACGTTAGAGAGTCCTATGGCAAAGGTAGAAGCCCACTTCCAAGGAAGTTCAGAAACTCAGCTGCTTTCTTTGAAGATAATTCATTTCCATGAAAAAATGTTCTGAAAACTTTCTGATGGGACCACAGAGAGCAGAGAAGGCCATTTTCCCCTTCATCTTATTACAAATGGAGTCACAATGCCAGTGGCATGCTGGTTGGTACCTGTTTAACAATCAGCTCACCAAGAAAAGAAAAACAAATTTATAGTGTTTGCCAGCTTCCATGGTATAAATACTCCCACTGGCTGATTTCACACTGCCAACGAGTCAATCACTAAACACAGAATTGGGAGGAAATGCCCACAATAGGTTTTTATTGGGTGGATAAGAGTAAGCTTCAGCACACTGCTGCAATAATGCAAAATCCAATAGATACTTAACAGACCTCAACTTGACCTCTCAGCAGCGTTCAGCACAGTGGCTTGCACTGTAATTGAAACAGTCTCCTCTCGGCCTTCCGGTCAGCCATACTGTCCTCTCCTCTCTCCCATGCTCAGGCTAATCTAAGTGTCACCGCCAGCTCTTCGTTCTCTCCTCTGCCTCTATTATTAGAGACTCTCAGCACTCTTTCTAGAGCCTGTTGCTTTTTTTCTCTCTACATTTCCCCCCAGGGTGATCTCATCCAGTCCCATCGCTTTAAATATCACCAAAATGCTGTTAACTCCCATATTTTTATCTCCAGCCCAGACCTTTTTCCTGAGCTCCAGGCTTGTATATCCAACTGCTTACTCAGATACCTCAGATGTAACTCAAACTTAACTTGTCCGAAACTGAACTCTTGATCCTCCTCCTCGCATCTTTCTTATCTAAATAAATGCAAGTACCATCTGTTCATTTGCCAAAGCCACAAACCTAGAGTCATTTTTGCAAACGCCCCCGTCCCTTTGCTTATAACAGCCAACCCATTACCAAATACTACTGATTCCTCTTGCAAAATATTTCTCAAATCTGTCCATCTCTCTGCAGCTGAACTCCTAAACACCATCCCCTCCTCTTCTCTTGCCCCTTGCTCTTATGCTCCCCACAGTGGCCAGAACACACTTTACAACTTTCACTGGCTTCCCGTTGCATTTAATAGAAAATAAAACATCTTTCCATGGCCCACAACGGCTTACATGATCAACTTTCAGTTGACTTCTTCAACCTCATTTTTAAGCACTGTCTTCCTTATTTACTACCCTCTGGCCACACAAGTTGTTTTAGGTTCTTAACACACAAACCTTATTTCAGAATATTACAATTCTAAGTATTGTTCTGTTTGCTTATTTGATGTCTATCTTCCCCCATTAGATGGTGAACTCCATGAGGGCAAGGACTATGCCTGTTATGTTCGTTGTATACCCAAGGCCTAGCCCATAGTAAGTGCTTAATGAATATTTGTTGAAAAAAATAATAAATGAATGAATAAACAAAACGTCTGATTTTCAGATAAACCTCTTTAGGTTATACATTTTGGATGTGTACACAGGGAAGACACGAATGGCTGTTGATACTGAAGCTTTTGGAATGCTGTGACACACACACACACACAAATTCACATTTCTTTTGATGACAGTACTCTTAGAGCAATATAAAGTTGAGATATTTTATCCTGAACAGGAAGCCCAGAAATCCAAGGAAAAGGATGAACTTCCTTTTCATTGATTAAGTTATTAATTATGATGAAAATTCAAAACAAATGATCAAATAATACTACCACCAAGTAAATTTATTTTCATGAAGTCAAGTGCTAAAGGAGGAAATCTAGTATAGAGATTAGACCACATGCTCCGGAGTTGAGTTGATTCTGCCGTTTAACTTGCTGTAGGAACCTGAGGAAATTTCTTAGCCTCTCATTTTCTTCAACTGCAAAGCAGGAACCCTGATATCACATTCTTCTTAAGGCATTTTGAGATGATACATTGCAAATGCATTCTATCACTAAACTCACTCTACCCTTAATTTGTTGAATTTCTCAGAGCCCCAGTATTTTCATTTGTAAAACAATGGGTTTATACTTAACTTTTTTTTAAGACCATGCTGGTGCAAAGATTGTGTTGTTTTGTGTTTTGTTTTGTTTCTATAATTTTAATGCTCTCAAAGCCATCCCTACTTAGTTGATTGATGGATCAAGGGTACTGCATTGTGAGAGCCCTGTATGGTACACCTGGGCAGGGGTGGCTGTAGGTGGGCACCGTTCTGTAAGGAGATGCCTGTCTGGTCTTCCCACACCAAGCACAGCAAGTTTTAGAAACAACGTTAAAAAAAAAGTTTTAAAAATAGTTATGGATTTTCCTCCTGCTTTTTAAGAGTAATGAATGCTAGTAAGTATACTCCATTAGGGCAGGAGTTTTATCCATCTCTCTTTTCTGATTTCTTTTTTTAAATGGACTTTAATTTTTAGATCAGTTTTAGGTTCACAGCAAATTGAGCAGAAGGTAGAGAGAGTTCCCAGATACCTCCTGAGCCCACACACGCACAGCCGACCCCACTATCAACACCCCCACCAGGATGGAATACGTGTTATAACTGATGAACCTTCATGGATACATCATCATCACCCAAAGTCCACAGTTTATATCAGTGTTCATTCTTGATGTTGTACACTCTTCGGGTTTTGACAAATGTATAATGACATGTGTCCATCATTATAATATCATACAGAATAATTTTACTGCCCTAAAAATCCTTTGTGCTCCACCTATTCATTCCTCCCTCTTCCAACCTCTGGCAACCACTGGTCTTTTTCTTTTCTCCATAGTTTGGCCTTTTCCACAATTGTCATGTAGTTGGAGTCGTACCGCATGTAGCCTTTTCAGATTGGCTTCTTTCACTTAGCCATATGCATTTAATGTTCCTCTATGTCTTTTCATGGCTTGATAGCTCATTTCTTCTTAGCGCCAAATAACATTCTATTGTCTGGCTGTACCACAATTTATATAGCCTCCCCACTGAAGGACATCTTGGTTGCTTCCGAGTTTTAACAATTATGAATAAAGGGACTAGAAACATCCATGTGCAGGTTTTTGGGTGGACATACGTTTTCAAGTCCTTCAGGTAAACACCAAGGAGCATGATTGCTGGATCCTATGGTAAGAGTATGTTTACTTTTGTAAGGAACCACCAAACTGTCTTCCAGAGTGGCTGCACCATTTTGCATCCCCACCAGCACTGAACGAGAGGTCCTGTTGCTCCACATGGTGTCCGTGTTCTGGATTTTGGCCCTTCGAGTAGGTGTGTAGTGGTATGTCATTGATGTTTTCATTTGCATTTCCCTGAGGACATTATGGAGAGCATCTTTTCATGTGCTGATTTGCCACTTGAATACCTTCTCTGGTGAGGTCTCTGTTAAGATCACTAGCCCATTTATTAACCCACTTTGTCAACTAGTGATTCTTTGTCATCTAGTGATCCTCTATTGTCTGCCACACTGCCACACATCCCATGGCCTCCTCTACCAGTAAACCTTCCTGGTATCAGATACTTTCTGTACTAATTTCAGAGAATTCTCAGCCTCTCAGCTCCCGTAAGTAGACTTTTCAACATATTCTCTGGTTCTAGCGCTGCACATTCACAATTTCCTCCTGGATGGTTCTATGTGCCGCTGACACACAAGGAGATCAGCTGACCTCTAAGTTCCAGAAAAAATGATTTCTGCATGCGCCCTGGGAACAGTTTTTTCCCGGGAACAGCTTTTTCAGTAGAAATAGCTGCTATGTGACCTATATCTCTACAATGAAACTTCTACTATGTCTCATTCATCTAGCATATGTCACCTACTAAAGAACAAGACACGGAAAACAACAGGTTCAATGATTTTTGTATAGTAGGTCTTCCTGAGAGCATAGTTCCCCATGATACAATAATCACTGATTCTGTTATTTCCTGTGTCTTATTCTTAAGTAGGTGACATATGATACATGATATGAGACATAGCCCCTATAATATATTTTGTGTCTGGGATTAGGCTGAATAGTACCCTAGTCCTACCGGAATTATAATCCATATCTAGTCACTCTGCATAGTGCTGACTCCCATATGAAGTCTCACCGTATCCCTGTGGATCAACATGCATCTGTGGGCCTCAACGTCTCAGAAAAACTTAGCTTAGTGGACCTGTTTTACAGACCTGGGGAGGACATGGAAATTCCAAGTTCCAATCCAGAATCTTCTTCCAACTTGCTGTGTGGCCTTTCACGAGTCATTTCATACTCACTTAGTCATTTCTTCATTTCAGTATGGAAACAGTGCTTATTAGCTTCTCAGGGGCATGGTGAGGAAGGGCAAAGTGGTGGTCAGAAAGGAAATGAACTGATAATATCAAGATCCACTCAATACTTCTGACCTGTAGCAAGAAAAAAAACACGGCGGTGCTGGAAAACCCAGCACATGTATAGCCAAAACCAAAGACTTGTTGTTGTTAGAAAGAAAAGAGAACAATGTCTGATTTTAACATTCACACATTCCAAACCAGTCTTCCAAGCCGGTCTCCTGCAGCCAACCCTGCTGGTAGGAGCCAGGTCTAGAGAAAAGATTCCAGAAAGCAGATTTTGGCAAAGCTTGCCTTTAAACCTGCAGAGAATAAAGTTCGTTTTCTTTTTTTTAAGAACATTTTCATTCCTTTTTGCCACAGAATTTCATGGACTATGTTTATTTTTCCTTTTCAGGTTACAGTATATGGATTTTTTCATAGTCAGATGGGAGGAACAGACACATTTCTTTCCTTTTCTTTCTTTCCTTACAAAATTCTTTCAACTTGTAGGTGGAGCCGAAGTGTAAGATTATATTTTAGAGGATTGATTGTCTTACATTATCACTACATTACTTCAGAGAATGAATGAGGTACTACAGTCCAGTTTCTGACTGCTTTGAGGAGAGGCTAACACATGCCGAGTGAAAAGAATGATTATTGATTTTAGTTACAGTCCTTGAACAAATGGCTTATGTGCCCTCAGAGTCCTGGCACCCAGAGAGGGCAGTGGACCTTGGGTCTGTTTTGGATAGTTTTGTAAACGAAAACCAACCACTACAAGTACACTGGTTGTAGAGGAATAGCCAAGAAAATTGCTCTCTTTCTCCTCACAATGTATCATTACAGAAAAATAGAAGCATGTACACTCCAATCTGATGGTCATTTAATTCTGGAAGCCTATGCATTTTGCCATGAGGTAAAGGTCTGAGGCAGAGGCCCAGAATCCTTTTGGTGCCACAGACACTGTTTAAAATGGATATTCCTTTGAGTTTCTCAATGTTACCCTGCCAGGGCCACGGAATCAATGGGGCTCTGTCTGATGAGAACTCCCAGTACTGGTAAACAAGAACCGGGATGCCTGGTGGCCAAAGTAGCTGCCTTGTATTTTAAAGGTTAGGAGTTCAAATCTTGTGGGTTTGCACTTGGGTTAAAGTATGCATGTATCTTGGTTGGAGAAGCAATCACACTGCATGATGGCATCTGGCCTACCCACAGCTAAGTTCTGGCCACAATTAATTAAACAAATACTTCCTATGGAATTCTTTACCTCCTAGATCCTGAACAAAAGGGCCACATTCCCGAAGGCATAGGAAAGCTTTATTTTGCAAGTTTCCTGCCCCCTACCGTGTATATATACTTGAATTCCACTATATAGATTAGAGTTCATACTTGACACATTCTTTAAATTTTGATATATCTATAGCTCCGGGCCTCCTTTCTCCTCTTCATGTTCTTTTCTCCTGATTTTTCAGGGAGATAATAATTTACAGATTTAAAGCCATGCTCCTTGCACTGATGACCCATTGGAAATAAATCCCATTGGAAGAAAATATAACCTGTATTAGGACCTATAATTTTAGTGGTCCAATCTTCATAATACCTTGTTTTTCTACAGCATTTTACTATTTATAAAACACTTTACATATATGATCTCTTTCATTCTCATAGCTACAGATTAAGATAAATACTGTGCCAATTTTGCAGAGAGAGAGAGAGAGAAGAGAGAGAGAGAGAGAGAGAGAGAGAGAGAGAGAGAGAGAGAGAGAGAGAGACCCAGAGATATTAGGAGGAGACTGGCTCAAAAATCACTCAGCAAGTTAATGTCAGAACCAGTACTCCCATTCAGACCTAAGTTTTTACAACTCTAAACGTTTTCATCACTATAACAGAATTATCTCCAATAGCAAAAAACTGCTATAGAATCATATTTGTGTGCCAGATTTTGTTGCTGGCCCTACTTTATTGAGCTATGCTCGATGGCACTGCCATCATGGAAAGAAAATATATATGAATCTCCCTATAGATGCTGAACCCTTAAAAGCATCAAAAGCTGAATTCATTTAATTACATTATCTGCTATCCCATTCTTTCCTATATACCCACAAATAAAGGGAAATAACACTTTATGTCCCTGTGCTCCAAGAATGCCTGAAATTAGAAATATCCCAGTATTGTGACCTGAAGTTGCCTCAACAGGAAGTTCTGTTTTTTAAATTAAGACTCCAGTCACTTTCTTCCCAGTTGCTCTTATTGCCAGTGGAGTTTTGGGCAAATAATTCTGAGAAAAGCTGTATACACACACACACACACACACACACACACACACACACACACACACACACAGAGTTCCAAAAAATGTATACACATTTTAAGAAAGGAAAAATCTGTATTAAAATTGTAACACTCAATATATACCAATAACAAAAGATGAATACAAGTCATGTGTATACATTTTACATTTTAGGCACCCCCAGTATATACACACACACACACACACACACACACACACACATATATATGTGTGTATATATATATATATGTATATATGAGTGTATATATGTATATATATGTGTATATATATGTATATATATGTATATATGTACAATGAAGACAGTAACGATTCCTGCTCCTTACCTACCTAACAAACTTGTTGGGGAAAACAGCCAGATAATGTCTATTGTGTGCTGTGAATGCCAAGAAGGAAAGATAAGTAAGGTTTACGTGCAAGGGTATAATTATATTGGGTCTACAGTGATATCATTGTCTATATTTTACACGTATGGTTGTTGCCTAAGACACTGCTGTATATAATTTGGCTCTCATGTTTGATGTTTTAAGGACATGTTGATGTCACAATAAATTAGCAGAAGAGCCTAAGTTGGGAAGGTAAGGCATCCTCTACTTGTAAAAATGCTTCTGCATGACCGAAATTTGTTTTTGGCTATCTTCTCCATCTGGGACTGACTCCAAGGTTCACACAGCACTTCTTTTATTTCTTTATCAGTCCAGTGATTCCTACTCTAGAATGGGTCAGGATTGTGGCAAAGGACGACCTGAAGAGGAGGGAAATGTGTCCAAGTCGACTGAGGAGCTACCAAAATGCGAAAGCCCAAACGGAGGACTGCCATGCTTCTAGAAAGTCTCTGCTTGTCAGGCCTGTCCCCACAGAGCAACGTCCTGTCCTAAGCCCAGCAGCACCACACCAGATGACCACACCTAACCACCATTTGAATTTGTTTAAAAGACTAATTCTGAAAACTAAAACCATAGTTCATCACAGTATTGAGTGCCTTTTAGAGGGCCCGGCAATGAGCGAGGTACTGGACATACAGAGTTAAAACACTATTCCTCCGAGAAACAGCTGTCCAGTGAGGAGACTAGGGTAGGACCAGCTCCCAGCACGGGGCCTGACACACAGTAGGACTCGCAACCTACTGCTTGAACAAATGAGCCATATGTGCTGCCAGGTGATAAGGATGAGAACAAAGGAAAGCACTCAGCGCCATGGGAACACGGAAGAGGGCCCCTAAGCAAGATGGCAACAGGTAGAAAGAGACTACAAGAAAGACCATGGCTACACACAGGAAGGGTGGGAAAGCATGTGGTTTATAATGACAGGGGCATTAAGTGTCAGACTTTTTATTTTATCCTAAGTCATTAAAAAAAAATGCTGTTCACCGCCCACTAAGGTCTCAACCCACAGTGTGAACATGAATAATAGAAGAATTTTCTCTTCTCCATATCTGGTGGCCTTGACGTCAAGGACTAGACAAGCGAATTGAAATGCTTGTTTGGGAGCTCTTACATGTCTGCCATGAGTACAGTTCATTTCCAATCCATCTCCATATTACTCCATATTACTCTTTACAGAGTCATGCCAACCATCTGTATTAGTTTCCTACTGCGGCTATAACAAACCACCACAAACTTGGTGGTTCAAAGCAACAGAAATCTGTTCTTTCACAGTTCCGGAGACAGGAAGTATGAAATCAAGGTATTGGCAGGGCGGCACTCCCTCCTGAGGCTCCAGAGAGAACCCATTCCTTCCTTCTTCCAGCTTCCGGTGGCTGCTGGTATTCACTAGCTTGTGGCAACATCACTCCAATCTCTGCTTCCCTAGTCCCACTGCCTTCTCCTCTTCTGCTTATTCTCGAATCTCCCTCTGCCTCACTCTTATGGGGAGCTCCTAACTGCATTTAGGACCCACCTGGATAATCCAGGATAACCTGCCTGTCTCAACATCCTTACCTTAATTGTATCCGTAAAGCCTTTTTTGTCATATGAGGTAATACTCACAGGTTCCAGGGATTAGGACATAGCTATCTTTTTTTTGAAGGCAGGGATGACACACGTTATTCAGCCTGCCACACCATCACTGCGTCTCCAGTACAAAACCTGTTCAATATCTCAAAGGAGTTTCTCCTTACTTTCCTTCAAGAAGGCAGAATAACTACTCTCTTCTTTCTTTAGGGAGAAGAAAAATGGGCAAAAGGATGGGAGGTAACTTTACAGAGCCTCTACTGTGCATTGAATAATCTACATGCACTCTTCTTAACCAGATGGTGGGTAGCCATTGTCACCATTTTACAGATGAGCGAAGTGAGGCTCAGAGAGGCCAAGGAACTCGTCCAAGGTCTCCCAGCAAGTAAATAATAAAGACAGAATTTTCCATGGACCTATCTGATTTCAAAGCCCATGTCCTCTCCACTACACCAACATTCCTCAAATTTCATTAATACTCTGACACCTCAGGGGGAAAAAATTCTCACAGACCCTACTTTGAGAAACAACTGAATTAATGAACTAAAGTTATAATCCATGAAAATTAAATTAAAAAATACTTAAGTTCTCCCCCAATCCTGGGACCTCTGTGTGAGAAACACAACGAGAAACGACAGCATTCCCCCTCTTGAGAAGTCTCTTTTCAAAGATCTTAATAGTAAGAGCCAGGATGGCTGCATTTCAACCACATTGCTGGGCTGCTTAGAACAGGCTTTCGTGAAACAAAGCATTTGCTATGATTTTAACACTAACAATCTGTTAATAGTATAGATGTAGGTTAATTATTTCCACCCCAGAGACGCTTGATGAACTTCAGTCCCATTAAAGGAAATGGCTGTGGTGGCACTTTCTGAGCTTAATCTAAGTGAAAGTTTTACCTAGATGTCGCACACAAGCTCTGTAGATTAAGAATGTCACCTTCATTCTGGCGCATGCTGACCGTCAATGATAATATGGAAACCTAACGCTTACCTCACAATTGCCTGATTACAGTTACTATGTGCCAGGCACTGTTCTAATCACTTTACGCGCATTAACATATTTAATACTCGTGAGAATCCTGTGAGGCAGGTCATATTCTTCTCGCCCTTTTACAAACGATAAAACTAAGGCACAGATAGGGGAGGTAATTCCTCCAAAGTCACAGAGCTAGTAAAAGGTGCAGAGCTAGGATTAAACACAAGTTGTCTGGTTACAGACACCACCTTCCAACGCAACTGAGAACAAAGACATTCCTCGGGGTCTCCACTCATTTCTTGGGCCCACGCCTGAGATCTGAAGTGCTGCACAGAGCATGAGCCCAGTCTCTGCCTCCAGCGTCTCTGGTCTCTAGCAGTTTTGTCCTATCAGGACATTCCTTGAGATCTTAGGCTCACTGTTCAATGTCTAGTTACCCAAGGACACAGTCAAAGGTGAAATGACAGTCCCTACATTGGATACTTAGAAATTCCAGTCTACTCTACCTACCACCCATTCCCAAAGGTCTCTCCAGTGAAGGGAAAGTGGGACATCCCTCCACCATCCCTCACGGTCTCCACTCCAATCCCTCCATGTATCCTCTTTTGACCGTTGTCCTCCAGAGAGTTCCTTGGCAAAATGCTGCAGTTACAGAAGGGGCACGATGGGGTTCATCTCAACATTCCTAGGAATGGATGTGACTCCACTGCCAAGAGAGCCTTTGAGTTCTTAATCATGTCTTCAGTTTTCAGGACCCATTCGATGTTCTTGTATACTGACCGTTAAATCTTCCCTGTATCAGTGAAATTCAGTTCCATGGGGGATTCAGTTCCAGGTGGCTGACTACCTGCACGCAGCGACCCTGCCTAAGGTGGAGCAGTTTCCCACATTCCTAGAGATCTGCTCTTCTCCTAGCATGCACGCCTAGGGAGATGAAAACCCCAGTGTCAACATGCAAGAACGCATTCTACTTCAAGAAATGAACTTGGTTGGTGTTCTTGTTTGCTCCATTTTGGGGAGGCATATTCCTGGTCCCTATCTGAATGAAGAGTCTGATTATCTGAGTCTGGAAACTCCTTCCCTATGAACACACTGACAATCCTCAAAAGGACCCCGCCAACAATGGAAGCTGTTCAAGTGTCCTGACAATTGAGAAGCAAAAGAGGAGCAACTCGCTGTAGAAAATGATACGAACATAGACATTACACACGGTCAGCTCCTGTGGTTCTCAAAGTATACCTCACTTACTCTGAGGTGAGTATATTCATATTAGTTCCAAACCAAAGGGATGTTCCTCAAGTTTTAATCATTGATTTCTAGTTCCTCTCCTAAGACTCTGCACTCTGAAGAGGTCAACCCCACCAATTTTCTCCTACGCAGTCCAGTTCTGGGTCTGGCATCTAAGAATCCGACAGCAGCCACAGCAGCACTGACTCTCTCCGTGGACCTCACCTTTTGGTCTCTGGACTCAACCCCAACATTTGGACATTTGCAAGCAGAAAGCTACGTTCCCGAATAAGAAAGTCAATAAAAGATCCATGTTCACACATGGGTCTTTCTCTGAGGTAATAGCAATCTATTTAATCATTTTCCTTAAACTGTAAGTTCTTCACAGAAAAAAAATCTTTCTAATGTTTTGTTATTCTTTCATTTCTCTTGGTCAGTGCCCTACAGACAACCCAGGTGGCTGCCAGAGTAAGAGACAAACTCTAGCCTCACAGTCAGATGGGCATTCTGGTTCCTCTGAAAAATGGTAATTGTTATTTTATTATTTAGTGTGGTTTCCATTAGGAGAGATCAGTTATTCTGAGGGGCAGATTTTCTACAAATAGATCAAGAAATCTGGTAAAAAGCCTTCCCATCTTAGGAGTCCAGGTTGAAGGAAAATCACGCATTATGCAGCTCCAACAGGGTGAGTTCACCCCTGAACATGGCTGCCCCCAATTCGCCCCTGACTCTCCAACGTCCTAGCAGCCCTTTGGCAGAATATCAAAATGTGTATTTTGTTGTTTTGGCTACTGAGACTTTAAACATCCTTCCCATCTGGAGAGAACCCCAGAGCAGAGGGAAGACAGGAGTCCACTTCCAAAGTTAGAAGCCAAAGAAGGCACAGTGTTTCTATCTTTGTCACAGCAACGAGGAAACTAGCACACCATCTGGGTTCAGTCTATCGGAAGCCCCACCTGAGACCCGAGGCCTCTGCGGAGGCAGAAGTTGTTTGCAGCGGCTGTGGTGGCCTTGGGTGGCCCACAGCATGGCAATGCATGTTCAGGGGCGGCAGAGCCTAGCAGCCTCATGACAAGTGTCCAGCGGTGACAGTACCAGTGGCAGAATCCACAGCAGACAATCCTGGTGGCAAGATCTTGGCCGTGCCTTGTCTCCCTGGATTTGTATTCATTTCCATTGCCTGGTTCCCCAGTCTTCCCACTGATTCTGTGAGCTGCACAATACTCTTCCAATCAATTCATCTTCCGTTCAAGTCAACTAGAAGGAATTTTCATTGGTTGCAACCAAAGTTCCGACAGGTATGCCCACCTTTCCTTTGTGGACAAGTGATCCAGTAACAACTTGGTGGGCATGGTTGGGCCATTTCTTTCCCTCAGGATGATGCTCCAGTCAGGTGTGAATTGCTTTACTTTCTCTTAAATCTGAAGGAGCTGCATACTTCCAGGACAGACACAAACGACCTTAGAACACAAGTGCCCCGGAACGCCAAGCAAATTAGGATAAATGACTGGAAGTGGGAGGATGCATCTTGATGTCTTCTCTGTAAGGCGGTGGATATGTTCACTTAAAAACAAATGGGGGCGGCCGTTTAGCTCAGTTGGTTGGAGCGCGGTGCTCTTAACAACAAGGTTCCTGGTTCAATCCCTGCATGGGCCGCTGTGAGCTGTGCCCTCTTTAAAAAAAAAAAACACAAAACTCTCCCTCAAAAACAAATAAAAAGATCCTTGTATATTGATTCTTTTTTAAAGATAAAGTTTATTTTGTTTCTTCACCCAAATATAGAAATAATTTATGTTTCTTGTGGAAAATATGTGGGAAAACAAAACTAGAAAGAAGAAAAACAACTGTCATTCTACCAGCCATCAATAGCCACAATTGAAATGTTGGTGTGCCTTTTCTAATATTTTTCTATAAAAATTTTTCATAGCTATGCTATTAAAATTCTGAAAAGAACAGAAACCTTTCTATTACATGTGACAGATAGATAGATAGATAGATAGATAGATAGATAGATAGATAGATTGATAGATAGATAGATTGATAGATAGATAAGAGTAGAGGTGTAGCTATGGCTATAGATAGATACAGGTATAGAGATAGAGAGGGAGATATAGATACATACTCAGCTGCTAAATATAGAATGGTGAACTCTTTTCGGCTGAAAGAAGAATTTCTCGAAATGTGTCCCACAGAACACTTAGTCCTCCATTTGTTAACAGCTGCTATAGATGCAATATAAAAAGAGATTTTCTTAGATAAGTTTGGGAAATGCTGAGTTAAAGTTGAACATGTTTCTTTACTACATAAATTTTCAGAGCTTTTAACACATTAGAGGGCAATGTAACTTTCAAAGATGGCAGCGTTTCCAGACACACCTGACCATAGAATCCCCTTTGAAAACACATTTTCCAAGACCAGTGTTCTAAGGAAGCCTGGCCCAGAAAACTTAGAACGTCACATGGTTTAATCTTCCCACTTCATTCTTGAGGAACCAGATCAGGATCAGTGTGGGGGGTGGGGGGAGAATGTATTTCAGATATATAAAAGCAAAATTTGGAAAAGAAATAATAGAACGGGACCTGGCAAGTACTTTTTCCCTTCGCTGATTTATTTCCCTGTAAGAACATGTTCGAGGGAGTGAAGTTCCTAGACAAACATCCCAATTCATACCTGAGAGAACTGAGAACTGAGCAATGCTGGATTCATAAGGGAGTAATCTTGTCTTGAGAAATTTTGCTGCATAAATTGGGTTTATCCACATTCAAGTAGAAAATCCAATTAACCTACTAGAACAGACTAAGGAGATTAACTTCGTGTTACTCAATATTCCTTTAGTACTTCCCCTGTAAAAAGGACAGTTCTACATGAAAAAAATTTTAAGTGATACAAGCAAGGATAAATGAGAAAGTAGAAGAACACAGGAAGTATAGTTTAAGACAATGAGAACGTCCTCACTGGACCAAAGCATGGCTGACCAAGAAACTTTGGTGAGAAACCCTGTTCTTGCCCCATCTCTTTCCCAGCTGACCTGATGTCTGGTTAAACTCCAAGTGGAATCTGCCACAGAACCTGTGGGTCCAGTCACAGAATAAGCACGAAAACATGGCTTCTTCCATCAAGCCAACAAGTCAGAATGTCTATTTGATCATTCCTGGGTGATGGATTTTAGATAATTTTTATCCTTTATACTTTTCTGTTTTTTCTCCCAATTTTTCCATGATAAATAGATATTTTTTTATAACCCAAAACATTTTTTTCAATAAAGTAACAAGCTTGTTGGGCAAAAATAGATAATTGAAGGAAACAGGAAGTAAAAAACAATCCTGACGTGGGTGATGTCTCCTAACACACACTGTATTTACCACGTTGGGGTCAGCTCTGTGAATTTGCTTTGTGCCAAAAACACAGCCTCAAGACTCCCGCAATACTCCTGAGCCTGGTATCTGTCCTATTTGGAATAAACTAAGGGTTTAGGAAAGTCTGGGAATTACCAGAGTTCAAAAGTACCTTCTTTCTATGAAGGAGCCGAAAAGACATTCTAGGGCAACTTCCTGTTTTTGGCCTGAAACTTTCCTCCTGCTTCTGTTCCGCGAGTTGCTCAGCAAACCCCCATCACTGAGCTGGACGGCACAAGCTCTGGGGGACCCTTGAGAGGGAAATGGAATCTGAGAATGTCAAAGCTGGAAGGGACCTTAATGATCATCTCCTCTCACCCAACCCCCTCTATTTACAGATCCAAAACCATGAAGCCTGAAACCTACCCAGGATTCTGAGAGTGAATGCGCGCTCCTCCCTTCTTCTATTTTTGTGCAGTTTTCCCATGGCGTCTGGCCAGAGCATCTACATCAGTAGTGTCTAGAGGATTTATGAGGCCAAGCAAGCCTTTGGGTTTCTACGCAGACCTAAACAGGAAACCCACACAAGGAATTGCCCTTTCTATTTGCAGGCCGAATTCCCAGGATGCTTTCACCAGAGGACCCTGGTTGGAACAAAACAAAGGCCTGGCACAACAAACGCCCTTAGATCTCGAGGCAGAGGTGCCCTCCCCACCCTTACTACCCCCTCCCCAGCCCTGCGCTAATTTAACGAGAACAGGACTTGTTTCACTCAGACCTGGACTTCAGGTTGCTCCATTGGTCCAGAGACACCATTCCTCAGATCTCTGATTTGGTTCAACGCTTTGCTTCTCCTCACCTGTGTGAAATCAATTTACCTGGGGAAACCAGGCACCCCATTCACCCCTCCCCTATTCTTTCTGCATGTTGCATTTGGCCTCCAGGGGATACCTTCGGGCTGAAAAGATACGTGCATTTCCCAGCCAAGGGGCAGACGGACACTACATACTGAACCGCCATTGCATATTGTGACAGCCACTCAACCAACACAGCTCGTCTTTGCTACGACCTCAACACACCGTGCTCTGCCAAATCTCTTCTCCCCATGTCATCAGTCCATCTGCCACAGTGTCGAGCCATTCCGGCCTGTGATGGCATTTTTAAATCAATTCGGCTCTCCACGACAGATCTGAAACTTAAAAATCCAGGGCTGGACAGGAAGGAAGCTGCGTTCCCAGCTCAAGAACAGCTTGCTAGTGACCCTTCTCCCCCTCCTCAAGGTGGCCCCTCAGGCTGACACCAAAAATAGACTCTGTCCTCCTTGGTTCAGCCCCCCATCCCTTGGGAAAGAAGACACAGGCTTCTAGAGAGTCAACAGTATTATCAGGGCCTGACTCTTTCAGGAATTACCAGATGTTGGGAAGAGGATAATGTGTCATTTCCTTTAACAAATAGTCTGGGCATCTGGGCATTTCCTTTTGAGCCAGCTCTTTAGGAGAATGTGATGGGGTGACAGTGAAGGACATATCATTCTGGCTTCTACTCTCAGGGGTTCTGGGGGGCTTCTTCAAACCCTTTAATTCCAATCCTCCATTAAGAAAGCATTTCTGTCCTTTGTAGTGACACCAGGAGGACATATCATAAGTTGAAAACAAGGCTTTGGAGACGAGATAAGTGCCCTAAGGAAAAAGGACAAGGAGCCAAAGAATGCTAGGAAAGGGCTTAATCAAATTATTTATCCATTCCCCCGTATCAGTGGTCCCAGTAGTGAACCAACACAAGCCACATGAGCCGGGAACTTGCCCAGCCATCCCCACTGAATCAAAAGAGGGTGCTGGGCTCCATCCCCACCCAGGGTTTCAGGTGGAAGCCTTACAGGTGATTCCCATGTACCCTCAGCTTTGAGAATCCCTGACACAGATGCACATTGAGGATTCTCAGAAGGCAAACAAAGAAGAGATGGTGTGGGACGGGAGAAAATGCTTTACAGAACCTTGCAGAAGTGGGAGGAAGGGATGGGACCTATGGATGAGGCTATCTGTGCAAGAGAAAGATCCTAGAAATCGAAATGAAGTGACAGTAAATAAAATAAAGATATAGCCCTATCTGCCCATACTGTACTAATTTGTAGCACTTCTAGAATATGGCTTGGTGACCTAACAGTATATTCACAGAATATTCTTCAGTTTAAATAAAATGTAAAAACATATGCACATATCAATTGATACATAAAAATACTGGAAAAGTATACATCAAAATGTTAACAGTGATCATTCCTGAGTGATGGATTATGGATAATTTTTATTTCCTTTAACAAACAGTCTGGGCATCTTGGCATTTCATTTTGAACCAGTTCTTATTTTATCTATCCTTTATGCTCTTCTGTTTTTCCCTCCAATTTTTCCATAATAATAGGTATTTTTATAACCAAAACCTTTTTTTTTTTTCAATAAAATGACAAGCTTGTTGGGTCAAAATCGTCGTTTAAATAAATTTGCATGGCACTCTCCAAGAATGTATGTAACAGATAATTAGCACCACCTGTTACACTTGTGCTAAAACGGGGCATGAAGAAGGTTGGATTCAGAATGTATAAAGAGATTGTTAAACTCATCAGCTCCAGTTCAAACTAGCACAGCAGGGAGAGCTGCAGAAAAATAAGCCAGGGTCCCCCCCTGCAGCACCCTGGCCACCTCCTCTGTGTGCTGGGCGGGCGCCTCCCCAGCGAGAATCTGGGGGGGCTGGGTGTTCTCAGCAGGGACGGTTGTCCCTCTGGAGAGCTTTGTTCAGACACCCCAGTGCCTCTTAGTTTTTACACCCCAATTTCCTAATGAGGAGAGGCCCGAGGGAAAAACAAAACAAAACAAAAACAATGAAAGAGTCCATAAAAGCCTAGAAAGGAAGAAAGGACAATGGAACGTGATGTAAGGGCCACTAAACAGCCAGAGTGACTCAGCGCTTCTACACCATCAACACCAGCTGCGGCCCGTGGTGACAGCGGCCACACACACACACACACACACACACACACACACACACACGCGCGCGCACACACACAAGCACATACGCATGCACAAGTTCGCATGTGCAAACACTGTACCCCCTGGAGAGTGGCAAAAATTCTGGCTCTTGGACTGTGGTGCAGACAAGACACAGAATCAAAGATTTCCAAACCTCTGAACCTGGCAGAACGCATGAGGATGTTGCATGTTAATACAGCTTTCCATTAACATCTTTTATCAGACTCTCTACAGAGAACATGTACCTCTGGGGGCAAATACTCCAAACTGGAACCAGGAGCCACCTGCCAGCACAGCTATAGCTCATTCTAACCCTCTGAAATGTCACACAATAAAATTTGGTCAGTGGGGTAAATTTTAGTGTTGGCTTCTCAAGGAGACTAGGGGTGGGGTGGGGAGGCAATCCTCAACCTTCTGAGTCATGGAAGGGGCTGGGGAGATTTTGCATAGACTACACATGAGAGTGGGAATCTGTCCCATGGAATTTTGACTCAGGCAATCACTCCATCTGCAAAAGTATTGTCCTGTTAAAAGATGCATTTTTAAATTCAGCCTTAATTACAATTCAGTCCTTCAAGTAACCCTGCCGCAGAGAACCCTGCAGATCAGACTGGTCCCAGAGGACTGCCACTCACCATTAACCACCAAATCCACACGTTGGACCAGCACCACTCATGGGATGTGATCCAAAAGCAGCTCTATTTTTGTTGCCCGCTGCGCCTTCAAAATTTACTCCACCAGGAAAGCTCTTTTCCTGCCATGACATGAAATGCCATGGACTCCAGAATTTTTCTGCTCGCTCTGGGGTATTAGATCATTCTATGGGCAGACGTTTAAATCACAAAGCACAGTCTCGTTTCAGAAATTGGGTGTCTGGACCAAGGATCCAGATTATTAACACCGTCATATTCACTTCAGCAGAAGCCAAGGGATAATAATACGGTTCGTACCAGGCGAAGGGCCTGGCAGATGGTTAAAGGGACTCTCTTTCCTGGGTCTGTTTTTTTTGTTTGTTTGCTTTCATCTCATTTAGCCACCCTGATGCCGTCCATCCTCCTCCTGGCTGCTCCTCCCACACACATTCTCCCTCTCATGATCCCCTTATTCCCTCACCTTCTCAGGCCAACTCTTGGGTCAAATTTAGGATGTTTCCTCACCTGCTCCCTCCATCATGAGGCCCACATGAGGTCCCTCCTCTGGGGGGGGGGCAGTTCTTTCCTAAATGAAGCCCTATTTTCTCTTTCTTTGCCTATTCCCTCTGCTAAGGCTGCCATAGCTTTCTCAGTTCCCCAAAGGCAGGCTCTTCTCTTGCAAGACTTGATGCCAGGGAGGTAACATTCGCCCAGCCCCACCCCTCTCAGGGGGGCAGTGCAATCACAACTTTCCTCACAAATCCCCTTTTTTGTTTTCTTCATCCTTCTATATCCTTTCACGGATGAAAGCTTTTAAGGGCTGTGAAAACCAGTTTTCAGTTCTTTCCTTTGAAAATCTGCATATGGCCGCTGTTCGACTCACATGTCTCAAATGAATACAAAGGGAATCCTCCCTTAATGTTGATGGGTTCTGTGACTTTAAGTGAAATGACATATCACGAAGTGTCAATTTTACCCCTTGCTGATGGACAGAAACAAGAGTTAAGTTCCCACGGCATCTCCTCAATGTTATCATGAAAGGATTTTGAGCAAAACTACATTGAACTAAAGGACATTGTTCGAGGAACTGCCCTGCGGTCCTAATGAACCCAGCACCTGTGTGGGACACATAAGAGTGGTCATCTACAGGATGAAAATAATATCTGCCCTCCCCACCTCACAGAAATCGGTTCAGGATTTGGACCAGACGAGCTGAGAAGTTCTGAGAAAGTGTGCCATCGGTGGTATGTAGAGTCGGCTCATGTCTGCGTGGGAAAGTTCTTTGTGTCCAGCTTTTCCCAACACCCAAGTTCCGTGATATCACATTGGTAGCTTGAATTCGGCCACGGTGAGAGTATCTACACCATGGACATGAGCAAATGCTACAAGTTAGAGTCTTCTCCTCCTTCCACACCCAAAGCTGGTTATTAAACATTTACCAGCATACCCACCACAAGCGATTGTAAAATGCAATAAATCTTAACTGTTATATAGTTTTCTATATCTGGAGACTTCATGTGACAGCGGACAGATAAGGCACGCAGTTAGAGCCACAATAAAGAAGAGGGCAGAAGAGTGAAGCCTGCCCTTCATGTAGGAATATCCCTGGGAGTGGCCAGCAAAGATGTGCCGAAGGGCAGGACAATAGAGTTCTCAGGGCCTAAGGAAGCACCTGTTTTCTAGGAAAAGTAATTTACCAACAGACGGGGGCAAGGAGTGGCCTGTAGTCCTTCCAGTGGGAACATAGCTGGGGCGGCTGGATAGTGGCCCTTCCAGGCAGGGATCCCCCACATTCAGGCCTAGAGAAGTCTCAGCTCCCACAGGTCTTCCCCAGGGACCAGAAGCATGGAGGTACACTCCAGCCCCACAAGCAGAGTGGCCTCGGTGGCACCACCGCTGTGCTCTACCCTCTGGCTTTGAAGGCTGCAGAATCGAGGACAGTGACGGTCACTACATGGGGAGGAAACAGAGGGGGCTTCAGTAGCCCCTGGGGACAGTGGAAACCTTCTTGGTAGGTGTTCACTAGGTTTGGCTCATCTGGGTGGACAGCTTTCCCCCCACCCAGTTGCGACGATAGGCCAAACTCAGAGGACGAGGCCAGGGTTGCTGAGCGCCCCAGGCTCAGGGTGTAGGGGGCCAGCTCCTGACTGTGACAATTGTGATGTTCCCTGGAGAGGGTAAGGGAACAGAGGGAAGCCTGTAACTAAACAGCGAAACAGCCCGTGGCCATGATCCAGCGAACGCCAGGTTCCTAAAGGAGCACTGACAGGCTGGGGGCGAGAAACCCCCACACAGGTGAACTGCTGCAGGAGTCTACCACTCCTCAGGGCCCTGCGAGAATCCAGCACCTTGATTCCTAAGGTAGGAACGCTTACACATCAATTCCACTTTGTTTTCCCTTTCTCCAGGTTTGTTTTCTTCTTGGACTCATTACCTTCACTGAAACTAGGTCTAATTGGCTTTTCTTTTTCTTTTTCTACCCACCATGGATAGGTCCATTAACTTTTATAATACTGTTTGAGAGTCTTTCAATTATGTTAGAAACTAAGCCAAATTTGGCATTCTTAAGAATGTTTAAATTTCCATGCAAGTCCCCTTGACCTGATTTTCTTTTGTCCTCTGGGGCATAAAATCCCTGAGAATGACACCTTATGACTCACTGCAGAAGACAGAAGGACAGCAGTGTCAGAGGGCAGTAACTCTTGAAACTGAAGAGGGACAGAACGCGAGAAGAGCCATTTCTTTCTTTCCCAGGTCACAAATGATGTGGGAGAGAAGTTGCCAAACAGCTTGCTTTTTAAATATCAACTTAGGAGAGTAGAAACACGAGGAACGGAAATTAAACTCTAATTTAAAGAAATGCATCTGATTTGAATGTTGGAAAAACAGCCGTTCTATTAGAGAGGAACGATGAATTACATATTCCAACATCCAAATTTAGAAAAGTAGTGAAGCCAAAAGCTGTGCTGAGGAGTCTCAGAATAACACTTCCAACCCCATCCAAGCATTGTTAGATTTAAATGATAATTATCCCAGATCTGGAGGTAGCAGGGCTTCCTGTAATCAAAAGTAAATTCTGTTTACAGCACTGCCCCGCCCCCCCCCCCCCACACTTTCCTTGGAGTCTCACTTAGGACAGAAGTCTCCGGCCTAATTCCACCCTGTGGGGCCTGAGAAGAGCCTGATGGTTGTACTAGACCAACAGACCTGAGTTTATTTAAATGGGTTAAGAAAGAGACCGCATCTCTGCCCCCAAATTGTTATGTCTATTACTATACTACCATCTAATGGCAAGGTGCGTTAAAACACAAATGTAACCCAGTCTGGGGACCACTCACTACTCTCAATTTTTTTTTCATGGCAAATGTTATAATGTATCTGTTTCTCTAGATAAGTTACCAAATGGTCCCCATAGTTCAGAAAAAATAAAAATGGCCCCAGATCTAAGATCCCTGGTAGGGACAAAGTAATGAAGCGTCTAATTGGACTACCTGAAAAAGCACAACGGAGAACAAAAAGGTTTCTAAAACACTCCCAAAGTGTGCAAGTTAAGAGAAAACTATTTTTTAAGATAGATGCTGTTTGAACTTTCTAATATATGAGAATTTGGTAACCCCAGAAGTATTTGTAAAATACAGTATGTGTACAGTGAATTATTATACAGAGAGAATAAAAATTAAACCATAATTCTATGTAGAAACTATCTACTGCTCTAAAAATAAAGTCCCATAATAAAAACTAAATTTTATTGCTATATAAGAAAACTGTAGTATAGTAACAACCCTTTTGCCCTCTGCTCCTGCTGCTCAAGCTTTTAGGTTATTAAAATGTGCTTGGGGATTTTCCTCTCAGTGCTAAATGTTGGAAGTGGAGATTGTTTTGGGAATTTACTGAGCAATGAAAACAAAGATTGCCCCTTCCCACCCCGACATTCTCCCCTTTCTCCAAACACACAGGACACACATATTAGGGATTTTTCCACTTCCTGGTTCCATTAGTGTCACCAATAACTCAACTCGAATCACAGCAGAAAACAGTCAGAACTCCAAGAATTCCAGGGACGCAGCTAGCTGGTCCACAGTGCATCGAGGCTTACTGCAGAACCCCAAGAAAGGGGTTCTCCATGACAGTGGATGGCTGACATAGATAGATGACAACCAGATACTCAACCAATTTGTGGGGGACAAAAATGCCATGGGAACAGGAAGAGGGAAGAGAAGATAGAATCAGGATACCCTGAAACATGGCTTCAAACACCAGTTATGCTATGAAACATTTTGAGAAACATCTTGGTAAATTTGCAACACCCTGGAAAGGCAAACAGCAAGTTCACTTCCAATCAGGGACGTGAGCAGGCGTCACCATAAGACCAGAGAAAGTATCTTCTGGGTGGAGATCCACATTGACGTACCCTCTCTCAACCAGCCCCGCTCCCCAATGTTTGGAGCACAGAGAAGTGGAAACGGTGAGCTGCTAAGTTATAACCACACCTGGAAGCACAGACCTGTACCAAAGCACCACTTCCTTTGCTCACCTGACCTTTTTGTTTCACCCCAGCACACAGAAAAAACCACCAGCCATCTCTTCTAAATCAGTAGTTCTCTAAGTGTTATCCCCAAACAGTGACGTCAGCATCTGCTAGGGACCTGTTAGAAATGCAAATTCTCAGGCCCCGCTCCATCCTATCCAATCAGGAACTCTGGGGGTGAGTACAGAAATCTGTGTTTTCACAAATCCTTGGGTAATTCTGCTGCATATGTGAGTCAGCTTGAGAACCCCTGTTCTAAACGAAGACACAGAGATCCAGCCTGCCAGTTAACAGATGGCAAAGGAGGGTGTGATTAATTTGCGTGAACCCTTGAAGTTCTGGAATCAAACACTGGTGTCATCCTGCACAGCTCCCTCAAGTGTCAAGCCCATGTCATCTTGGTCCGAACCATGCCAGGAGGGGGATCTGTCCCCCTCCTGAGCCTGGGAACTGGAGCAAAGCTGGTAATCCACAGTAGAGTGAAGCAGAGCGGTCCCTGGGGACACTATATCTCCCTATTTTGTTTTTTAATCTTTAGGATCAGTGGTTCACTTCCAGGTCCAGCAAGAATGGTTGGCAAGTGGAGGTTGTTAGGTGGGAGAAACACTGGCCTGGAACACTGAGATCTCCTTGTGCTCAAAGGAAACAGTGCGGCCCTGCTCACAGCTTGGGAACTGAGATAGCAACAGAACCACCAACCGCCACGGGAAAGAGCATGGAATGCAATTTATTGCAGGGGGTTTCTTTTTTTTCTGGTCAATATAAAAGTTACTGAAAAGTCTAAATATTACTTGAAAAGCCATAGTTCCACCACCTAAAATTAATAACTAGTCACATTGTGTCCAATTACAAGGTGTCCAATTACAAGGTAGGTGTTTTATTTTTAATGCTGGGAAATGATCACATATGGCAATGAGCTGGGAGAGGGTAGGAGAACAGAGGGGAGCAGTTAGCACAGAGGGAAGCAAGTATTTCTGAAACACTTTTTTTTAAAACAAATAATGCCCTTGTTCTTTTATCAGAATACATTGTGACTATGAGGTTTCCATGTAGCTACTAAGAATAACTTTGCCTAGCTGGAGGCTGGAGAGTTGGAACTTACAAATAACAAAGAGCAGAAAACTAGCTGAAGAGGAAGCCAGCTCCTTTCCTTGGGAATAAACACAACATGCTTTGGGACAACCCTTCTTCTGAAGAGAGCAGGAAAGAAATCTAGTTAGTCCAAGAGAAATCAGGCTCTAGATCATTCAAGCGTGAGGCTTTCCCATCCCTGTTTATGGAATTGGAGCCAAAGGCAGGAAGCCCTAGAAGAGACAACCATCACCAAGGGCACTCCCCTCCCCGGATGACCTTGGACTGTACTTGGTGTGACCCATCAAAGCTGTGAGGCCTAAGGACATGTGCTGAAGTAAGGCTCAGGAGCCACTAGTGCTTGTTCCTAGGGTCAGGATGGAGGATTCAAGGCTGGAGGGCTGGTTGCCAGAGAGCACAACACCATGCGGTGGTGAGCTGGCCACAGAGAAGGCAGGAGGGACAGTCATCTTTGCTCTGATCCAGCCCCTGTGGCAACATTTAGAATCTCCAAAATGAGATCACCTGTGGCACTGAAGACCTGCCTTCTGTTTTTGATAAGCTCCATCCATCAGTAAAGGAAAAATATAAAATACTCCTCTTTTAAGCCCACCTGAGAACCTCATCTTTGCTGAGAAAACCCATTTCCCCTGCAGGCGGGACAAAGATGGAGGGGCACAGGGGAGCTCTTTTGGCTGCAGAAGAGGACCAGAAGAGGGGAATCTAGACTGGATACCCACTGGGCACCCTTTTGTGTACCTACTGGAGAATTTCATAAACGTAAGCATGCAGCTTGGCTGGGCTGCCTCAGCTTACCTTCCTGCACCCCCACCTCCACAGCTGTGATGCAATATGGTGCCCCCCCCCACAGGCAGGTCTGTCTCAATACCATACGTGCCCCACCTCTCAGAGAAACGCTCAGACACAAGCTTTATGAGGACCAGGTGCACCCACTCCCCACCCACCACACATACCGGTGGTGCTTCTTCCCAGATTCTCTATCGCAATGGAAGCCTGTCCGTTGCTGCCAGGGCCAACTGCCAAGGAAACCTGCAGAAGCATTCAAGCCCATTAAAAACCAATAACAAGAAATGGATTTCTCACCTGTTTTCCTATGGAAAAACAGAACATTGGGGGCGGGAAAAACAGAGTGTCGAATACATGTGTGTGTGGGTGTGTGTGCCTTGCTCATATCTCAATTAGAAATTCTTTTAGCCAATAAACATTGTGATACCTACTATATGCAAAGCTCTGTGCTACATTCTGTTAACAAACATGAGTGAGATACAGTCCATGACTTCCAGGAGCTCACAGTCTAGAGGAGGAAATAGCACATAAAAACTAGAAAATCGTATTATAAGTCCTGTAATAAAGGCTCATTCATCTACTCCACAAAGATTTATTGTGCACAATGTGCCACCCTCAAGTATGAACAAATAATTTGGAGAGCACAGAGGCCAAATATAACTACCATTCCTGTTTCCAACGTGAAAGATATGCTGACAAGGGCTCCCGGGCACATGCTTTCTAAGGCTAAGGTCCCTACCTTTTTGCCTACCCATCATACCTGACGTGCCCCCGGCAAACATTCAGTATGTACTGCTTTCTCCGAATGGGTTTCCTGTCCTGTTGCTCACTAGGCAACATCCACCTAATCTTTCATTGCCATTTATTCATTCATTTCATAAACACTTGTTGAGTACCTACAATAAGCAGGGGCTACAAAAACAAGAAGCTTTCTGCTTGTTCACAGCTCCGTGCAGGGAACGAGCATAGAGAACCACCATACAACGTGGCAAACGCTCTTTCATAAGACGGGATCCCTGTGGCGGGTGCACAGAGGAGGGGCCCGGCACCCACCCCAGGCAGAGAGGAAAGGCCTGGGAAGGCTTTCTGCAGTGAAACCCAAACTGCGTCTCAGAGAAGGATGCGTGAGACTAAAACCAAGTTGTGGGTGTCAGCGGGGACCACATTTCAGGCAGAGAGGACAGTTTAAGGAAGACTCAGGGGGCGATGTGGCGTGGACACGTGGAGACTGCCATGCAGTCCAATCTCCTGAGCTGGGCCCTTCTGAACACTTGATCTGGTCAGGGTTGTTTTGGAGACCAGCAAGTATCCTTCAGCTAAACAACTTCTGGAGAGTATGGCAGGCGTAGCAACTAGAGTGCCAATCTCTTACGTCAGAGTGACTCTGGCTGGTGGGCCAGGTGTTCGTGTGGGCATTGGAATCTGGATCTAGGCAGAGGGATGGTGCGTGAGCAGGAAATTAGAGCAAGGTGCAAAGCCAATGGTCTCGTTCTCAACTTCCCGCATCCACAGCCAGCCCACCTTCTTTCCTCCCTCTGTAGCCAGGCTTCCAGGATGCTAAACTCTTCTCTACTTCCTCAGCCCACGTACTCCACACCCCACACCCACTGTCATCTGGATTCTCCTCCCAGCTGCCTTCACCTATGTCACAAACACTCTTTGTTGTTGAACACAGGATTCCTTTCCATCCTTCTCATTCTTGGCAGGTCTGCGGCTTCTGACCCGGAGACCTGCTCCCCTCCCTCCACTTCCACATACCTCTCCTTCCTGTTCTCCCACCTGTGTTCTGGCTGCTACTTCTCAGGCCCCTTTGCATTTTCCTTTTTCTCTGCCAACCCCACAACTGATAGTTGTCCTCTGTATGAGAGTTTCGCCTCAGTGAGGTAGGTCATGGCTTCAGTTGCCGTCTATGTAGTCTAAAGATTCCCCAACCACTATCTACGGCTCAAATGCCCTTTTAAAAAATGGTGGTAAAATACACATGACATAAATCTACCATCATAACCATTTTGGGGTGCTTTTTTTTTATCACAACTGTTTTTAAGTGTACAGTTCAGTGGCATTAAATACATTCACATTGTGCAACCATCACCGCTGCCCAGCTCCAGAACTCTTATTCATCTTGCAAAACTGAAACTGTCCCCATTAAACAACAACTCCCCATTCCCTCTCCCCCCAGCCCCTGCAACACCATTCTATTTTCTGTCTCTATGAGTTTGACCACTCAGGGTACCTCATATAACTGGAAACATATAGTATCTATCCTTTTGTGACTCGCTTATTTCACTTAGCATAATGTCCTCAAGCTGCATCCATGATGTAACACGTATTAAAATTTCCTTCCTTCTTAAGGCTGAATTATATTGCACTGTGTGTACAGACCACATTGTGTTTTTTCATCCATCTGTCAAGGACAGTTGGGTTGCTTCCACCTCTTTCTTGGCTATTGTGAATAATGCTGCTATGGACATGGGCAGATAAGTCATATCCTCAAGACCCTGCTTTCAATTCTTTGGGGTATATAACCAGAAGTGGGATTGCTGGATTGCATGGTAGTCCTATTTTTAATTTTTTGAGGAACTGCCATACTGTTTTCCATAATGGCTACACCATTTAACATTCCCACCAACGGTGCACAAGGGACCCACATCCTCCCCAACGTATGTGTTAACTTCTAGTGTTTTGATATTAGCCATCTTAATGGGTGTGAGGTTCAAATGGATTTTATCAACTCTAGTCTTGCATAACCTACTGCCTACTGGACATCTCAGTGTGACTCTCCCAGAGAATCTTAATCTCAACTTGCCCCAAACAAATCTTTGCCCCCAGACCTGATCCCCCTGGCATTCCGTATCTCGGCAAATGCCACCACCATCCATCCAACTGGAGACCTGCATGGCCTTCTTGTCAGTTCCAGCTTGACAATTCTAGCTCCTTCTGCTGTTTAAAATCCTTCAGGGGGCTCCCCAAAGCCTTCAGGATAAAGTCCAAAGTCTTCAGAGTAACAAATTCTTAGCCTGGCCCTTTATGATTTGGTCACAAGATCTTTCGGTTCAAGCCTTATCTCTTACCACTTCCTGGCTTTGTCTTTTGAGCTCATACTGAATGACTAGCAGTTGTCCAAATGTGTTAAAATTACAATTCCTCTCACCAAGAATTCTTGATCTGGTATATCCTTCCCCTCCCCTGCATCCTCGCTTGCCTAATTCTGTTGAAGTGTCACCTTCTCTAGGTCCCTTCCTCCCAAGCCTACCATAGCAAACTGTGTTTACCTCTACCATGGCACTCAGCACACTGCCCTCTCCCCGAGACTGTGGGCACTTTTAGGCTCCGGACTATGATTTATTTATCTTTGGATTCCTAGTATCTAGCATAGAGCTTGGCACATACTAGGTGGCTGGAGCACATGACATACCAATGACCAGATACAAGGCTGGGGACACATTTGCCAACAGATGTGGTGGAGAGTCTAGCAGGCAGTTCTGGCCAGGGTACCCAAGGCTGGAACTTATGTAAGACCAGTTAGGGGTGACCTGTGAGCACGAGCATTCAATATGAGGGAACAAATGACTGATTACAGATACATATGTTGTCCTTTTAAAGTATGTATGTTTGAATTAAGTGATGGATGGGCCATTCACCGAGCAGATTCTGATCACTTATTTGTTGATTTGAACTGACTAAAGCATTAAGATAAAAAGGATATTAATCATAATCATCAAATATATAATATACACTAAAATATAATATGATAATATTAATAAAGCTATGAAATGAAATTATGACACTTTAGGAAATGAGCCAGAGGTTGAGGGAGATAGGATGAAGTCAGGAGAGATTGGGGTTCCTGAAACTGGGAACCACTAGTTCTTTCTAGTCTCTAAAGATCAAGAAGTCAGAGCGATAGGAGCAGAAATAGGAGGGTGAGAAACAAAAGGGGTTTAAAGCGGTCAGATTTTGAGCAGAGGAGAGTGCTAATGTGAATGGGGGTTCCTGTGATTTATCGTACAGAGTGAAACCCTTCACACGGTGTTCTGTCAGTGACCAAGAATCTGAGCAATGGAGACAAAGTCCTGAGCGTGTTGTCACATGTGGCCACAGACCTTTACACCGGTCTACAGAAACCAGACCCTGCCATTGGGGAGAAGGTTCTGGATTCTGCCTTGTGTTCCTCCTGGTAATGTGTCCCCTAAATTGACCTTCAGTTTGCTGTGTCCCTCACTGGGTTTTTGCTGTTGATACTTCGTCTGAGTCGACACCCTTTGGCTCCCTGGCACTTAGCCCCTGTCTTTCTCTTGCCTTACCCAGACGGTTAGACTTTCTTGATAAATCAGTGCTTTCACTGGCGTATTTTCAACCTGTTTCCTTTCAGAATGAGTCTTCCCCTCTCTGACCATGCTCATCCTAACCCCCCTTTCCTAGATCCAAACCCACCTTCTAACTCTGGGGGGCGGGGGGACATTCCCTGGGCTTTTCCCACCTTCCCCTGACATAACTGAGATGGGCTAGCTTAGATGACCTCGGTCGTTGCTGCCCAGCCTGGAGCAACGGGAAGAAAGAAGAAATGTCCTGCTAGGCCCTGACGCCTTTGCCTGAGTGCTCTGTGACGGACAGAAGCCTGTGTGCCCAACCACCGCAGCAGAAAATACAGAGGCCCTAGCCACAGAATGACTGACTAAATTCAGGCCTTGGCTCCCACATGAAAAGTTCCCTGGTTAAGTCACACCCTCCACTGAGGCAGCTTCAGAATGGCTGGAGAAAGAGCACTTTTCTGGGAATTTGGAATGTGGGAAAAACTCCCAAAGGGAGTCAAAATCGCAGTTCTGCGGGGAAACACAGTTCAGGTCACAGAAAAGGTGCCTGGCTCGTTGTCACGTGCTGCCACCGTCTGGGTCACTTAGGAACTGCAGCACTGCCAGTCATGGGAGACAGATAATTCATCCATTTATTGTGTACCTAGATGTGGGAGGCTGAAGACGACGTCCCCCAACTTGATGACAATGACAGGTAATTTGTTGTAAATGCTACAGAGAGAAGTGTGCAAGCCAAAATCCTGGGAATACTCTCCACCTCCAATCCATTATCAAGTTCTCCCAAATCCAAAATACTCTTTCGATCCACCCACTTCTCTCCATTTCCACTTCCTTCTCCCCTAATCCAAACCACCCTTTCACCTAGCTTCCTTCCTAAAGATGTTCTTTGTTTCCCTCCTGGCCTTTCCCTCAATCCATAGTAGCCTGCTTAAGATCACGCAGGATTTTATGATTGCTCTTGGGATTAAGACCAAGCTCCCTACATCTCATCTGGTGTCCTCTCCACCTCATGCTCTCACACCCACACACGGATCTTCTTTCAATTCCCCAAATAAGACAAGCTCTTTCTTGCATGCAGGACTTTTCTTCTCTGTCAATCACAGTCTTCCTGACCAAACCCCTTCAGAGGACAGCTCAAACGTCACTTCTTCAGGGAAAGTTTCCCTGACCTCCTTCTGCTATCTACTCTAAAAATGTCTTGTGCTTTTCCCTCATGGCAAACATTACATATGTGTGTATATGAGAGACGAAAACAAGGTCAGTGAGATCAGAGCAGAGAAACCAAAGGCTGGCGGCACTAACTCGGGCTGTGGGAACGGAAGGAGCCCAAAGCAGGCTGGTTGTTTTTTTTTTGTTTTTTTGAAGGAACGTGACCTTCATCTTAACACAAAAGAAGCGCTGAAAGGTTTTCCCCTCATGGGAAAGGGGTGAAGTGACAGGATCCGTCTGCAGTTTGAAAGATTCCTCTGGATGGAATGTAGGGAATGGATTTGAAATGGGCCTACTCGGGAAGCCAGTGAGGGCCCATTGTAGAATGCAGAGAAAAACAAAAGAGAGCTTGATGGGGGGGACTTGAGGGATGGTGAACACAGATGTAAAGAAGTCACACAGCCTCACCATTTTCCTATTGCTGGACAACAAGGCCCCAGGGATGACGGGCACAGAGCCCAAGCCATTCATGTGCATTCACCGTATGTGTAAGCCCAGCTGGTGCAGGAAGTCTGACCTGAGCACCATTAGTCAGCTGCCTCCTTTCTGTCGGGAAGACCAAGCCTATAATATGTGTTGCTTTAATTTGTAGACAGGGCTTTGTGGTTTCTTGCCCCACACTGATTGCCCTATGAAGTAAATGGAGAAGGAACTTATGAAGGTCGGACAATTAAGTTCGCGAACTTTCCACCCTGCACTTACATGGTGGAAAGTTCACGAACTTAATTGTCCAACCTCGTATGCTTGAGTATCCCTAAAGAGAAGCCACTGAGGAAAACAGTAGGGAGGAGCCTCAAAAAATTGAGAATAGAATTACCATATGACCTAGCCATCCCTCTCCTTTAAATCTATCCAAAAAATTTAAAAACATTTATTCATAAAGATATATGTACCCCAATGTCCACTGCAGCATTATTCACAGTGGCCAAAACATAGAAAGAACCAAAGTGTCTTTCGATGGATTATTGGATAAAAATGTGGTACGTATACACAATGGAATACTACACAGCCATAAGAAAAGATGAAATACTGCCATTTGCAACAACATAAATGGATCTTGAGAATATCATGCTAAGCGAAGTAAGTCAGATGGTAAAAGTTAAGAACCATATGATTTCACTCATATGTGGGATATAAAACTGAAAGCAACAAACAAACAAACAAAAACTCACCAGAGGGCAAGGGGGTTGGGAGAGAAGTAGAAAAGGGTGAAAGGGGTTGAATATATGAAAGGAGAACTGACTCTGGGTGGTGAGCACACACACAATGCAATATACAGAGGATGTATTACAGATTTGTACACTTGAAACCTATATAATTGTTTTAACCAATACCATCCCAAAAATTTCATAAAATTACAGACAGAGAGAAATTTAGATTTGCCTGAGGGTACAAAGGTACAGGTAGCAGGGATCATCATTTCCACCATCTACCATGACAATCAATATTTATGCAAAGCAAAGTGCTAGAGACTAAACTAACCTCATGTGCCCTTGCGGTATTACTTTGTGCCTCTGCCTTCCTGAGAAGTTCTTTTCCCTTGAGTGGCGAGGGGAGTGGTGAGGTAGACACTTTGCTAACCAGGCTGGTCCACCTTGGAGTCTGGTCACAGAAGTCTGAGCCTTTACCACTAAATCCAAGCTGTCTGAAGTTCCCTCCCAGCCTGGGACTGCACAGAGAAATGGGGCAGGCTGCAGGGTGTGGCACCCGGGGACAGCAGCCAAGAAGAGTCTGAAACATCTTTCAACCTATCAGAGGGACCAGGACGATGGGTGAAAATTGGGTCTGAAGCAAAGGGACCATAAGCAGAGTTACCAAGGGGGAATAAGTCCATTAATAGAAGGGAAGCATCTTGGAAAGATTCCCTCAGGGTCTGGAACAGAGAAGCAGAACCTGCCTGTGAGTATGGAGAGAGCTGTTAAAGCAACTCACTTGGACACAAATAGCTTATGCAACAATGGCCCTACATTTTATGGAATGGAAGTGGTAGAGAGCAGCAAAAATGCGAGTTGGCATTTAAAGGCATGCACACTATAGGAAGGTAGAATATTTGTACTCATTTATTTAAAGAGCTTTTATTAAGTACCTCCGTGCACATAAAACAATAGGTAGCAACACAAGATTGCCACATAAATGGACTAAAAAGATTATAGGCTGGCGCAGTTGGAGGTGGCTTTTGACACATATATAACTTGTAAGGTAGTGTTATGCCTAATTAGAAGAATGACATGTATATCATTTCTTTTTTAATGATACTGCTAAAGATGGCAATTTTGAGTTAAGTATATACTCTTAAGAGTTTTCTTCCATGGTTTTGAAGTAGATCATTTTCTTGGCCATCAACTGACCCTACTATGAATTTCAATAAGTGAATCACGTCAGGCGGCTCACCTTCATAATGAACATTTTGAAAATGATAAATGAAAGAAAAATATTTGAGTCCAAAAGATCTTCATAGATCTTTTTCTTTTGCAACTATTCATACTGTTCTTTGGAGGATAGATAGCTTTCTTGAACTATTGAAAATTGACCTGAACTAGTGGGTAGAAATGAAGAAACTAACTTGTCTTGCAATGGCCCAAGCAGATGTTGTGTAGATTTATCATTGAAAGGAAGTAAATTGTTCTCTGGGGCTTTTATAAACCCTGCATGAGTAGAGCAGAATGTATTTGGGTCACGGAGAAATTTTAGGGTGGCATTGTTGTTCACTCTCTAAATATATTAGTGTTTCAGATAAAATTACGGTTCCCTTTTTGCTCATATGTTTACAATTTCTTTGTCTGGACAGAAAAAAGGAAGTATTACAATGTGATGATGTTTCCTTCAATAATGACCTGGCAAAATGTGTGAAGTCTGACAGGAAAAGCAAACAATTACAAATGCTTCATGAAACTTCTTAAAGAAAGACTTCTGGGAAGAAAGGTGAAGACTGTTCAAAACTGGGCTTTTCGGTGCAGTTTGGTTGGTTTCATAGAGCCCATCCGTGAAATATATAATATACACTCATCAACAGGGATTGACTTGAGGTGAAATTGTTTATTTCATGAGGACAACAGCCTACCAAAATATCTAACCATAGCTGTGAAAACTGATTCAGTTTCCATGGAGCTAATGAATCAGAAACAATGGAGTATTTTTACTGCCCTGGAAGACACTCTACTTCTGAGGCCTATCTACAGAACCGTCCTTGAGAGGGAGAACCAGAAAACCTGGCCTCTACCTTCCTGTGTTATTGGCACAGAGATGTGACAAAAAGGACAACCTCAGTAGTCTGAGTTCGAAAAATGTCCTTCTTAGGCTTCTCTGCAGTAACCAGACATTCATTTTCAACATTTAAATGATTTTTTTCTGAAGAGAGACTACATCTGATTAGGTAATGGCCAGAAAGATTAACGCAAGTACAGGGCATTTTGGTCATTCTCCCGCAGAAGACATACTCAATTTTCTAAATCAATAACAAACACACTTCTACCTCAGAAGATTTCACAGTCCCTATGTGTTATTATGGCTGCATAACAATCATGCATTATATCCTGTGTTATTGCTTACTGTTTTCATGGTCAACAATTCAAACCAGAAAACAGATGGCTGATTTCTGATCCACAATGTCCAGAGCATCAACTGGAAGACTCAGAGGCTGGGGTCATTTGAAGGATCATACACTCACATGATATGATAGCAATTGATGCTTGCTCATGGCTGGGCGCTAGCTGGGGCTGTCAGCAAGAAGTGAGGACTCACTAGACCCCACTATGTGGCCTGGGTTTCCCCACAATGTGGTAGTTGAGTTCTAAGACCAAGTATCCCAAGAGAGAGGGGGAGAGAGAAGAAGGTTGCATCTCTTTTATGACCTAACCTTCAAAGTCACATACTTTATGACTTACTCCCAAATTCTAGTGCTTGGGGCAGTCCCGAGGCTGCCCAGAGTCAAAGGGAGGGAACATAGAGCTCACCCTTCTGTGGGAGAAGTGTCAGTCTCATAGTAAGAAAAGCAACCAGATGGGATAAATGTAGAGGGGCAGGTATCTGGAGAAAATACAGCCTGCCACACTGTGCTTCTAGAAAGGTATTGGAGATTCTTCTCAAGATTCAAGTTTTAATATATTTTATTATATAGTATCTGCTTATGTGGAAAATACAGAAAACGATAAAGATAGTCCAAATTAACCACAACTAAAGAGGATTAAAGTTTTCTTATAGTCATATATACTATTTCCCCGTGTGGCTTCTTCCATCGCTTTCTCTCCCCAACTTTTAATGAAAAACTGGAAAGAGTAGGTCAAAGAACACCCAACTACTCTCCACATAGATTCAGTAAATATTAACATTTTGCAATATTTGCTTTACCTTTTTTCTTACTAAATCAATAGAAAGTTATTTTCAGATATCATGATACCGCCTCTAAATATTGCTATGGCAAGGTTCATTTCCTAAGAATAAAGACATTGTCCTAAATAATCACACCGCCATTATCATCTGAGAAAAACAATAGTTTCATAATATGATGTAATACTCATTCCATATTAAAGTGTCTCCAATTGTTTCATGACCATCCTTTATAGCTTTTTCTTCTTTTGTTAAATCAGGATCTAATCAAGGTTAATGTTTGGCACCTGGGGGACTTTGACTAGTTTCCCGACCTGGCTTCTGTGCCTCAGTACCCAAGTCCGTCAAACAGGGACTTAGTGACAAGATCTCTGTCGACCCATGGAGTTGTTGTGAGCATCACATTCATTCACTTCAGCTGATACTTATTGAACACCTACTATGTGCAGGACACTGCTCCAGAAGACAGTAGTGTTCTCATGAAACTTATACTCTAGACATGTAATAGAAAAGAATGGGCACTGAAAGTTAACAGTGCTATGGAAACAGAGGGAATTATCATTTCAGATTAAAGGACTCAAGCAAATCTTGAAAAAACACTCCTTTATACAAAATAAAATGGATCTGGATTAAGACGAAATTATTTCTGCTTTGTAGAGGTGTTTGGCAAACTCAATGAAGAGATCAGCAGCACTGAACAGAATGACATTTCTGGAGTATAGAGTCTATCAAAACACTGTATAAAGAGGATCTTCTGCTTCTAGTTAAATTAAATTATGTGTGTGCATTTTGTCACATAATATGGGCAGGCCTTGGAGATCCTGGGCGTTTGTTTCCAGACCCACCACAAGAAAGCAAGTGGTAATTTTTTTGCTGGTAGGGGGTCTTGCCTTCAATTTGTAAAATATGCAACATCAGTAAAGCACAATAAAACAAGGTATGCCTATTTTGGCTCATTTTGACTTTCAGTTATTATTTTTCTAAACATCTAATAAGCAGGAAACCCATATGAGATAGAATACGGAGATGATGAGACTTGCAGAGGTTAGAGCAGGAAGGGACGTTAGAGGTCATCTAATCCAAATTCCACGTTTTTACAGATGACCTCATCAGTGATCATCTCAGAGGCATTTTCATGAAACTTAAGGCCCTAGACACACGTAGTTTCCATACGGAGAAGCCCACTCTTGAAATCCTGCACATTAGCTAAGAACCTCATGTTAACTTGATCGTTATCCCTCATCTTGACTTTCTTGACCTGACTTTTTTGACTGTCCTATGAGAGCTGAAGTAATAAGATAATCTTTGTTGTAACAGTGATCGCCAGTCTGGGGGTCAATCTCTCGCCCGAGAAGGGTAGTGAATCTTCTCCAGCAATAGGGCTGAACACAGCAAAGCTAAAACTTAGATGGGTTTGGAGCCTTTCCCTTGGAACAGCTGACAGGCACTGCCCATTCCTGTCCTTGGCTTTACGCTGCTGGGCGGTGTGGTGGGGGAGTGTGTGCCAACACTTGGCGGTTTTATTCTCCCAGTGGAACAGAGCTGTTGGCTCTCAGGGAAATTCAGGACAATCTCCTTCTGTGACTTTAGGGCTAGCCTGACTGGCAAGGGGGTCTGGCCAGCTGAGGACAAATTGAAGTCATTTGTTCACTCATGTGCTAGTGTCCCTGTATTCAGGAACAGTTGTTCTAAGGATGGCAAATGGAAGACCAGGATTTAGGATAATACTGAATGGCTATCTTCTTGGGACTGCTGACGGTCTTAGCAGAGCCCCATGTGCTACACTTACCCTGAGCTGAAGGTTTCTTTGTTTTTATAACTGAGGACAGTCTGTAGACTGTCTTAAAATAAGTAAGCAGCACCTAGGTCCAAATGTACCATTTTGATGAAGTGCCAGAACTCATCAATGACTAAAACAATAGCTAGGAATGTCACATTAAGCCATTTGAAAATACTGGAATCTGCCAGTGTTCCCTTTGGCTCTCTCTAAAGGAGGCCTGAGAGTTGAGCATAAGAGAAGGAAACATTCAGTGCGGTAGAGCAAACTTAGTATTGAACCAAGACTCTAGGAATGTGATAAAACCTGGCTATCAGGAACCCTTGGAGAATGGTGGTGGGGACAACCCCTTGTAAAGTGTGGCCCGGGCATGGTCAAATCCTCTTCCTAGATTTTCTTCAGCAGGGCTTAGAAACATAATAATTTCCCAAAAGAAGTTACTGAATACTGTGGGAAGACTAACGTGAATTGGACATAGAGAATAAAAGAAACATAACATCACTTATTCAATCATTCATTCAACAAGTATTCATTGAGTACCTAATATATGCCAGAGACATGAATGAACAGCGAACAAAACGTTAGAAAAAGCTTCCTTTTCAGTACCCTTTGTCTGATTAAAAGGGCAAAAATGACTTGCACTATATACAGGGAAACACAAAAGAAGATTTTTTTTTTTTTAAATCGCCTGTGCAAAAATAGAGGGGATGTAAAGAAAATCTGTATAATTTTACCTGTGGTCCCGGTGCACACGAAGCTTCTGTTCTAGCGGTGCTTGGGGTAGTACTTGGGGAGCTAGACAGTAAACAAACAAAGATAAAACATGTCAGCTGGTGCTGTGCGGAAAAAGCAGGTAAGAGGATAAAGAGTGAGGGAAGGAAGGGTGCACTTTAGGTAGGTGCTCAGGGAAAGCCTCTCTGATGAGGCCCGTGGACCTCCTTCCATCCCTTTCTAGTCCCAAAGGGCTGGCTCAACTTTGCAGGCACCTGGCTGACCAGATCCCACCATCCCCACATGAAGGACCCTCCACAGAGAAGCTGATTTTGCAGACAACTTGGATCCTTGCCGTTAAGGACCAGTGCTTCTCTGTGGTTGACCTGTGACTTGCCTCTCAGTTCTAGTTTCTGGTCTTGGAACCTATCAGTTTCTTGGGCTGCGGTAACAAATGACCATCAACTGGGTGGGTTAAAACACTAGAACACATCCTCCCACTGTCCTGGAGGCTAGCTATCTGAAATCAAGGTGTGAACAGGGCCTTGCTTCTCCCAAATCCTCTTAACAAAAGATCCTTCCTGGTCTCTTATAGCTTCTGGTTTTCCTTGGCTAGTGGAAGCATAACTCCAATTTCTGCCTCTGTCTTCACATGGCAGCTTCCTTCTTTGTCTCTGTCTCTGTGACTCTCTTTGTAAAAGGACGTCTTATTAAGAGCCCTCCCTACTCCAGTATGAAAATTTAATTACATCTGTATGACCTTATTTCCAAATAAGGTCACATTCTGAAGTACTGGGCTTAGGACCTCAATATATCCTTTAGGGAGGACACAGTGTGACCCGGAACAAAGATAAAGAGTCCAGCCAATTGTTTCCAAAACAAGTGACTGGGCTGGGTGACTGATATCATGAATGAGCACATACACTGAGGATGGTTTAGTGCCTCCATATGAGGCCAACTGTATGAGAAGACTTTGTGAAAAGCACAATGTTCCTACAATGAATCGCATCCATTCTGTAACAGGAGGATGATTAGGTCCAACTTGGTTTATTACCCACTATGAGTATATATTGTTTGGTGGTAAGCAAGGGGATGTGGATTTGAGAAACTAGGGGCATCTTCTTAAATTTGAAGTGATAAGACGTAAGACTAACTAATACTTTTTGAGCACTTGCTAGATGTCACGTGCTCTTCTAAAGTGTTTTATACATGTTAAGTCATTTAATTTTCATAATAACCCTACGAGATAAAACTATTGTCTTCTTGCATTGTGGAAGCGAGGAAACTGAGGCATGGAGTAGGTAAGTCACTTACCCAAAGCTACTCAACTGGAAGGGACAGAGCCATTTGAGCAATCAAATGTTGACAACCTTTGCAAATCCCTGTAAACTTTTATCGGTTTCCGTATTGGAAGCATTATTTTTAAAGGATTATGTATAATTGCAAAGGGTAGGAAATCTGACTCTCTTCAGTAATTATTTTTAAACCCTTCAAGGGTCCATCTTAGTTACATATTCAAACATTGTCTTTGACTGGAAGCAAACACCAGTTTTGTCTTTCTCCTGAAAGATCACCATGAGGAAATTATGCAAAAGCAGGAGGCGACTGGATAAACGTGGTGAGTCATACTGAACTCTTAACATAAAGAGCCTTTCATGTTGAGTCATGCCAACAGCTTCTTCGCTCATTTGGCTTCCAGTAACTGAAATCTAATCTAGAACTTTGGTACAGTAAGATTTTTATTTTTTTTTGTAAAATAGGGAATGCAGCCACTTAAAAAATAAAACAGAAATGCCATCTCTTCTTGTGTCATGAGTTAAAGAAATATTAGTTAAGCAATAAATTCTGAAGCTGAATTGCTTAGCTTTCCTATACATTTAACTGTTGTGAAATGTACCTTTTATATACTTACATTAATAGACATATTCACAACTGTTAATATGTAATTGATGATTACATTATATAATAGAATAGTAATTAGTCTTTTCCATGTGTTTGCAATGTGGAAAAGATACCTAAAGTCACACTGACCATGAACTCAATAGCCAGAAGGTCAGGGGAGGTGAGGGACTTTTGAGGAGGTGGGAAGGGTCAGTCACTTTGGGGAACATGCCAGAATAAGAACATTCAGTCAAGAAGGAAGGAAAAACCAGGGTTGAAGAGACACTAGTCCCTACTTCCAATATGACTGGATTGAGCCAAAGCTCAACTTCGCTTGCTTCTCACAGAATTCATTTAAAGGAAATACCATTAGATGGTATTCCTACTTTCATTTTTACCAGCAGAGTCCTTCTTCATGACTCTGATCTTTATTTCCTGGAGTTCTGGACTTGCTGACCCTTTAACAAACTTTTACATTTAGTTGCTGTTTCCCTAAACACTATGGTAATATTCTCTCAAGTGTCCTCAAACCTGGTGAAAAGAAAGGAAGAAAACGAATATTGATTGGCCACCTACTATGTGTTTGGCACTGTTTTAGGTTGTTTTACATAGAGTATATAATTTAGTTCTCATAACAACTCTATGAGGTAAACACTATTATTATAACAATTTACAGATAAGGAAATAATGCCTAGAAGAGGCAAGGCTGGGAGTCTTCAGAATAACAAGGTGAATGGCAGGGTAAGAAACCCTCAGCCTCTTGCCTGTCTGGTCTTCTGGGAAACAGTCAGTGGTTTAATTTGGCTGGAAAAGCCAAATTTTGCTGCTCATGCTAAATTGTGTGACTCAGACAAACAAAAATAACAACCAACAACGGTTTGTTGTACACCTAGCTAGCTAGGTATGTTACATGCATCACCGTGATTGCTGTAGGAACAGCCCTGTGAAATTGTTTCCAATCTTATTCCTAAGGAGGCTGGGCCACAATGTAGGTCAATGCACTGCTCCCTTCATCGAGAAAGTTCTCCTTTGAAAGGAAAAGTCCATATGCTCGGTGGCACAGATGATTTTACATTCAGGTCCTCTCCTCGAAGACTTGCCTGGACAGTTTCAAGGTATACTTGGAGTAGCACTGGCTTAGAAAGGTCAAGTAAGTCACTCGTGGTCTCACAGGTAGTGAGAGGTGGAGGACGTAGGATTCCAACACAGGACAGACTGTGCGCTTCCTGATACCACACTGTCTTCCCAGTACCCAAGGAATGAGGTGCTCTCTCCACCGTGCTCTCTCTCATTCCTTACCATCGTGTGACATTACATTTGTTATATTAGAAAACCAACGGCTGTTGTACATGTTCTATTAAAATTATAGAAGAGTGTAATATTTTTACATGGAGGTTAAAGCAAAGTATCTAAAATAAGATCACCTTCTGAAAATACGTTGAATGAAATCCACACACCTCATGGAAGACTTGACCATCTGTGAAAGCAAACCAAGAGATTGTGTGAACAAACATTTCGTTCAGCAGTAGGGAAACACCCAATACGTCACTCACGGTGACCTAGAAACAATTTCAGGGAGCCAACTCTGATGAGAGTTTCACCAGCAAAAACCCTCTGTCTGCACTGACCTTGTACTCAGATTGGCAGTGATAAACCTCGTGTGCAAAAGGGAGTTGGGCCCCAGACTGGGCCATGTTTATCCAGCACACACTGTCCTCTGCTGTGAGGCAATTGTGAGTCAGGAGGCTTCCCAGGCCTGAGGGAAATATTTCTCACAACAATTCTCCCTTTTTAACTTTGATCTCATGTTCACCAAGCAAAAGATTCTTTTGCTTGTTCAGTCTCCCAGGTACCTCACTGTCAGCAAAGGGGGTGCTCTGGATAGGAGTTACAGGGATCTTGGTTAAGGCAAGGAAATTCCACTATTGTAAATCAATAAACTATAATCTGGGCTTGCATATATAAACTTATGACTATGGTTCCTACAAGTCAGTCTCCTTGAGATAGATGAGTTCTCGGTGTCCTGGCATGGCCAAGTTTCTGGACCACCAGGGCCAAGACTATAGCCAGATTCACGGTGCTGTCACCCTGAGAGGGCCTGCAGGGGCTGCCAGCCAGACGCCATCTCTCATCACCCCTCCTTTCACCCTTCAAAAAGAAGTCCAATGGTTGGCTATATAAATGCCAGCGAATAAGTAAAAGTCCAAGGGGTGAGAAAACTTTGCAGAAGGCTAAGAGTGAAGAAGGAATCAGATGGCATAAGAATTGAGAAAATAATAGGAACCACATAATTTGGAAAAGTGACTAAAGGAAAGAACAAGCTTTGAAAGAAAATGAAAGTAAAACCATGTTGTAGAGAGACAGGAGATGGTATCACACAGTGATAGGTGGGCCCAGAAAAAAATCAGAAAGCAATCAACGTGGTCAGTATGAAAAATCCTAGGTGGGGGAGTGGAGAGCAGGAGAATCAAAAGGTAGAAATGCAGTAACATGGAGATGACGGCCTGGGCCGTCATCAGGTGGGAGGGTTTAGCATTTTCATTGCTCAGTGTTTTAGGGGAAAGGCAATGAGATGCAAAAAAAAACAAACAGCAAAATACAGTCATATTTATGGAACTATTGCATAGCTTTAGATTGTCATCTTTTTTGTTGTCTAAAACTTCTCAGGGCACTAAAAATTTGAAATGGCAATAGACAGGAAGGCTTCTCTAATTGCAACAAATCTATTAGAAGTGTCAAGCACCCCGGCACCAACCATACCCAGGGAGTTAGAACTGTGAGCTGCTTTGAAGAGAGTTTGGCAGAGGTTCTGGCTCTGCTTGAAAATGGCGTTCAGATTGCCTGTTTGGAGGTGGATCTCTACCAGGTCCAATGTAGCTGCATCAACGTGAGTTATAAATTAAACTACATCCCTCACAGAATCTATTTCTAATTGATGTTAAAGGGAGTGTCCCTATGTTTGTTTTTATTGGCAGATACCGCTATCTTTTTTTTTGTTTGTTTCGGTCTCCTATCTCCATGAATAGAAAATACTGTATTCATTCATTCATTCATTCATTCATTCAAAAAATAAAAGTGAATACCTTGTTTCCCCGAAAATAAGACCTAGCCAGACAATCAGCTCTGATGCGTCCTTTGGAGCAAAACATTAATACAAGACCTCATCTTACATTATGTTAGATAAGACTGGGTCTTATATTAATTTTTGCTCCAAAAGATGTATTAGAGCTGATTGTCCGACTAGGTCTTATTTTCAGGGAAACATGGTACCTACTAGATGCTAAGTACTTTGCTGAGCGTTATGAAAAAAAAAAGACAAAGAAACTATTTCTGCCTTAACAAAGTTCACAATGTAGTCAGGAAGGGAACTTATAAAAAGTAATCAGACCACAGTGTAATAGACGCTGTAATAGATCCTTCAACCCTTTCCTATTTCAAAGCAGCAGGCTTCTCAACTGTGTGGAAATAGCAACATCGTCATTAATTTCTTTTGTCTGAAGTGCCCCTTCTACTAACTTGTTGCCAACACGTCAGATAACAGCAGCAATTATGACACAATTTTTTTTTCTGGTTCATTAAGCTGGAAATGTTTTGTTTCTCTTTCATATCTCAACTGTGTATTGTTTCCTGTCTAATTATCTATGTTGATGTTTTAAAGTGGGAAGGAGAATAGATTTTATTTATTTTGTTTGCCATTGTGTCATAAAGGGTAATTTATTTTCTTCCAGTTCAAAAAAAGAGAGATAGGGACTTAGAAACCCTAGGGATCTGTCTATCTAGGTTTGCCGAAGCTACAACTTTGATCGAACATCTTATTGAAACAAACTGGATTAGGTGATTTCTAAGGGCCCTCTGACTGCAATAATCTAGGACTTACACACAAAATTATATATTAGATGGGTTAACATTAAAAATTGATGACCAGCAACTTAAAAGCAAAATCTTAATACTGCTAAATATACTGATAAATATCATATACTCTGATATTTATGTAGAACTATTCGTCCAAAAGAAGAAATATATTCCATACTATCACATATTGTCCTTATTTATATAGTTTAAATAAACCGTCTGATGTCCCACAAAGTGTTGGCAATAGTAAATATTTGGTAGAAGTTTAAAGTTTCCCAGTAGTTTTCACACATAATCCTCACGACAGATGAGGAAACTGAGGCTTGGACTATTTTAAGTCTTTACCCGTGGATACTGCACAGAGGAAAGGATCACAGCAGATTCGCGTTTATGTCTTCTCGCTCTGAATTCACTGCTTTTTATGTTTCAACACGCTGCTTCCCAAAGTGTTTCACATACCGCAGGAAATTCTTAGGAGAATTTCCTTCTGCTTTAAACCATCTGCTGGAGGGGCAGCGCGGGTGGGAGGGTTGGGGGGCTAGGGTGTGTGTGACCCTACTGTTGTGTGTTAAGGCTGATCTGGAAGGGGATGTGGCTCACTCAGGCCGTTCCTGGCCTGTGGGAACCTGATGGTCTGGGGAGAGGTCAAGGGTTACTTGAAGACAGCAGTTACTGTTTCAGACCTTCTCTCCCCCAGGAAGTTGACAAAATGCAGGTTTGAAGTGTGCAGGCAAGAATGGCAAAGGAAAGCAACGATTCTAATTGAATTATGTTAACAAAAGCACTTGGTTCTTCGGGACTCAGCCTACAACTTGTTATTAAGTGGCTTGTTGAGACTTCTTCTATACAACAAACGGTTTTCAAATCAGCTGGAATTAAACCCAAGTGTGCCAAAGCTGTTTCTCACACATCACTTTTTCTTTAATGTTTGTGCAACATACTCCATCTAAGTCTTATAGAATTAGTGGAACTGTATTTTACTGTCTGAAATCTTGATCTTCAAACTGAAAGACTCTGGCTCATGTTTTCTAATGTTTGAACACTATAACCTCAAAAGACGGCAATTTTCACACTGTATAGGTTCTGGTGTGTCACTTCCCACCCTCCTTTTTGGGGAGGTTAAGGTTTTCTGCTGCTTACCCCTCTGACAAGATACTTCCCCAGCCTTATTTACTGAAGATTTATCAAGTGTCTCCTTTCCAAAAGCTGCTCCACTGATGAGGCAATGTGTGTTTGTCTGAGATAAGATTAAAAGATTGCATAATTAATTACAGTGTCGATCACCAGAGAAAGTAAAAACCTCCCTAAGGAGACAAAAATTTAAGTGCTATGTGTAACATGTGTAGCAAAGGTGTGCTTTGTTATTCACTCTTTTAACCAAAACAGTGTATGATATTCAATATCTGAAAGTTGCCAAACGTATTCAACTTTCATGCCCATTATCTGTGACAAAGGTGGTGAAGGGTAGTTACCTAACTTTAAAATTAGACCCTTTAAAATAGGAGAACGCAGCATCAGAAGACCAAAAGAAATCGGAGAGATTATAGAGCCATCATTCAAAACCGCTCCAAACATAAAAGTGGCAGGCCTTCCTTAAAAGTGCCTTTGTCCCACAGGTGGAAAATAAGTCTGTGACTCAACCTATTGTAGTGAATAAATGTCTTGATCAAAACCAGAATGTGAAACGAGAATATTCCTATGACTGATTAGGATACTGAGTGTTATTATAATTACCGATAAGATACTTAAGAAAGAGCTGCAGCGCTCTTTGATTTTAAAGGAGCTTTTATAAGAACATTTCAAAGGAAAGCAATTTTTCGTTTAATTATGATGACCTGATCATGTTGCTGAGGCACATATATTGGTCTTACAATCAAACTTTGTATCCCCAACGCCTTGAATAGTAAGTAGCTCATTAAAACCAGTCAATAAATATTTAATGGATCAACAAACAGGTGAATAGGGAACTGAAACAAACTAAAACTGTACTGAAAAATACTACCTGAGAATTATGACTTAGAGTATTAAGGATATGATTTCGGTTTCATTAAAGTTCTATATTGTTTTCATCACTAAATGGAAATTATGTGGTCTGCTAATAAATAATTCACTTGTAAACCCTAAAAAGCTTCTACATGTAAACTTATTTTCAGGAGAAGAATGTTCTAGGGTGTGCTAAACTTTATTCTGGACATTCTACTTAGGGCACCCTAGATAACATCTTGTTTCAATTTTCAGACATTTCATGGTGAAAAATTGATACCATGTCACCTACACTTTTCTCTAACCAAATTCAACAAATCTCCCTGAAGTTTATTAAGAAATCATAAAGAAGACCCAAGAAAGAGTAAGGATCAGAAAAGGAAAATGGAAAAAATCCCCAGTTTATAATTTAAACCATGTAGAGATATTGTTTTGACTAATAATTTACAATGCTTTGAAAACTTAAAGCAGCATGCAAACCTCACAGCTAATACAGGTCGTGCAAGCTCAATGGGATTAAAATATATTCACAAGAAAAAATAAGGCTGAGAATCCATCTAATAGACTAGGCACAAAAGGTTTATTGAAATGGTGACCTATTCCTTCACTGAAATATCAGACTTGACTGTTCTCATTTCTATCACTTTCCAATTCTGCACAGCCAACTTTTCTTATCTGGTTTCCTTAGAGGCAAGGCGCTTCAATTAAGTGAGAGATTTGTGACTCATGAGCAATAATACTTGCAACACCATAGATTAAAAGTAGCAAACTATTATTGGAGCCCTCTAGAAACTAGCATAATGATGTTCCAAGGCAAGCATGAATTTTGAGGAAATAAAGGTTCAAAATAAAAAATGCTATGGTATGTGAGCATCATAGCCTAGCAGAATTTCAAGATCCATCATTAATGGTATTCTTTGGGATGAAGAAACAGAGAAATCAGAACTGATAGTTTTAGGTAAAATATGCAGATTTTTAAAAAATAATTTTGGAAGAGGAAGATGTAAAAGGGAGAGGCAGAAAGGGAAACAATTTTTAAGAAGAGATTAATTGTGGTACCATGTGTATGACAAGTATCACCAGTGTTCAGAGAAAGAAAGGATATCTATGGCTTTGTTTTTCTGTACCATTCATGAAAAACAATTTTTCAAGTGTATAAAGACTACTTTTAATGACAGAAAAATATTTATTTATATTACTTTTCTTTAAAAAACTATAGATTTGATTTAATATCTATTTTTTAAAATCAAAACAAATAACATCTATCTCAAAATATTTGTGGCAAATCATTTGCCAATCTGTTTCCTCATCTATAAAATGAGGTGTGTAGCCTAGACTATCTCTAGGGTCCCTTTTAATATAATATTGTATATTTTGCATTGGCTGGTGAAATCTATAAATATATACTCACTCACTGAACAATTATTTTAGCACTTGTTTTTATGTTGGCCACTATACCATCACTGGAAATGTAATGACTCTTCACTCACCAAATGTATTGTCAAGTGGAAAAATCAAGGGTGAGGCACTGCTAGCTATAACCAATAATTTCTACAGAAATGATGAAAATGTAGCTGTTAGGACAGAGGCATTGACTCTCTGAGACATATAAACTCCATTTTGTTGTTGTTAAAATATCAAGTTTTCCCCCCATTATTTTGCAAAACAAATGAGATCTAATTCAGAACACTTCAATGAAGCTATAAATTCTCTGTAATCAGTTGGCTGTCCCTCACTCCTAGGATGCTGGATTGATATTGAAATATTGCCTCTTGAATAAAACATTCCAGCTGGAAGCATGAGGGTCCACACTCATCATTCTTTTCTAGGCCTTTTACCAAAATACCTAGCGACCATATAGGTAGAAAGGGAATGAAGTTCTGAGCTGGGCACATACTTCTCTTTAACTTTTGCAACAGCTCTGTAAAAAAAGTAAATAGTAGTGTCCTTTCTTATTCGATGAGAAAACAGGCTCAGAGAGTGAAATAATTTGATTAAAGTCCTGTTGCTATGTAGAAAGTAGTGAAAAGGATTAAAAGCCAAGATTGTCTGGTTCCAAATGACCAAGTTTGTCTGGTTCTTTCCGCTACACAATGCTTCCTCTCGTAAGGGAAAGCTGTGAAGCCGTGTTTACCAAAGTCCATTCTGTGGAACACTAATGAGGTAAGATGTTCCACAAGCCTAAATGGATTCATTCTGTGGTCAAGTAACTTTGGGAAATGCCAACCATGTTAAATGCATTGAAGTATTACATAAAAGACATTTTTAATTTTATTTAATCAGCTTTTCCCCAAACTTGTTTGACAACCAAACTCAGATTTCTTTTTTCACTTAACACTTATTAACCTCTCTTGAGACTAAAATAATTTGGCATAAGCTTAGTTACATGAAAAGGAGAAAAAGAGCTGAACAAGAGCTTAAAAGTGGAAATTCAGTTTACAAAGCAATTACAGTGAAAAAACTAGAAGTTATGAAACAAGCATTTTAAAAAGTATAAGATACAGTCTGTGCTCACCAGTGGAGCTGGTGGTGGTAGGTGGATGGAGTCAGAGGCAAAAAGGAAAACAGACATAAAATAACAGACAGCATATTTTCGGTGCAAGTTCTTAGTGACTAATGTGGGCTGAAGCTGAAGGGAAGATTTGGGAGAGAAAAGAGGCTTGAGCTGGACCATTAAGATTTAGATAAGCAGAGAAGAGACTGGGAGACACTGAAAGGCAAAAACATGTTTGGAAGAGAGTGGAGAAACGATTCTCAGAGACTGCGTACGTAGGGAAATAAAATAGGACAGAGACAGGCAGTGTTCATCCGGATTATAGACAATCATAAGAAACCATTGTTGGTAATGATGGAGGAACAATTAAAATCTGTAAGATCATTTAGAAAGTCGATCAATCTGGATATTATGATGACATAGATTTTTGAATTTTACAACTGACAAGGCCCTTAGAGCAAAGTTAACAAATGTCTGTGTCATCAATCAGTAGATCCTCTAATTCAGTTACCCTGGCTCTACAGAGCTGATAATGTTAGCCCAGAGAGGTCACTTAATTATCCTAACATCACACAGCTCACTGGCAGCCTACCTGAGTGGCAAACTCCGTCTCTTTGGACTACCAAATACATACTCATGAAATCGAACATAAAATGTTGCCAAAGAAAGTTTAGAATGGGAACCAAGGACATAGATCGGCACATCCGATAGAGGAGTGGTTTCTATTTGAAGAGGTCTATGTAAAATAAGATAACCAAAACCTCTTTTAACTACTCTCTGCCTCAATTTAGTCCAGTACCTTTTGCAAACATGTTTAGAGGTTGCTGCCAATAAAGAAACAAAAATTAAAGAAAAAAAAGAAAATTGCATTTCTAAAGGGCAGCGTATCTCAAAAACCATATGGAAAGGATAACAGAAAAGGATAAACTTTCTTGATAAAAAGAAAAGGGGGGTGGGGTGCCTGCTACACTCCTCCCTCTACTTGACGTTATAATCCCTTTATTTGGTGTTAACTATTACGGACATATTCCACATCTATTTGTTTGAAACCTGTTTGGCACTGAGACTAGCTTCAAAGAGACTACCTAACAACAAGTAAATGAAATTCTACAATGAAACCTCAGGGTGACCGAAAGGTAACACTGATGTGGGATACAATTTTAACGAAAAAGACTAGACCAGTCACCAAACGTAGGAGCACAGAAAACGAAAACCACCGAGAGCAAACGGGGTTGCCATGAGGACAAAGATTATCACTTGCCGCCAGCAAGCAGGGCCAGATGATAAAGTGGCGACTCTCTCCACTGGCGTCACCCCATGGGATCCGGAGGCGGGAGGGGCCAGCCGGGCACGACCTCAGACAAAGACTACCATTCCCGACACCGCGCCGGGCCCGCGGGTCGGGCCGCCAGAGCAATTTAAGGCGCAAGGCACTGTGGGATTCGTAGTCTTTCTCCCCCGCAGCTCGTTGGAAGCGGGGAGATCCCATTTTCTGTGAATGAAGGAGCCTGCTTCCCTTTCCTCCCCTTTCTTCCGCCACCTTGTTTCACGCGGAGTTTGAAAATTCCCGCGGCGCCGGCGGCCGAGGCCGGAACACTCGCGAGAAGTGAGGTCCTCGCGCAGCCATCTCTTTTCCATCTCCCCTCCCTGTCCGCCTTCCCCCTTCCCGCCCCTCCCCTCCCCAGCGTGTGGGACTCGGTCTGTCCGCCCAGGGTAATGCGCAAAGCGGGGCCGGCGCTGTCCGAGCGGCGGGGGCGGAATCGCAGCGGGGAGGACCCGGAACCGCGGCGCGGGCAGCGTGTGCGTTGTGGTCGCTGAGCGGCCAGCCGGCCTGAAGCCGGCGTAGGCGCTCTCGGGGGGTGTGGGGTGGAGGTGGCCGGGGAGGTCGCCGGCGGAGGCCCGTGCGGCGTGAAACAGCTTCCGCGGGGCGGAGGCGTGTGCTTTCCCCCGCTGGCGACCGTGTCTCCCGGGAGATGCTGTGACGGACCCGTGCGGGAGGAGCTCGCGTCTGCCTAGCGCCCTACTGGACCCGGCGGCTCGGTCACCCGCCCTTCTCCGGTAGGTCGGTTCGCGAAGGGAAGGAGGGGGTTGGGCCGGCGCGGCCTGGGCCCCGAGCGGCGGCCCGGCTTCTCCCGCCGCGCTGCGCTCTCGGGGCCTCCTGCCGGGCCGACGCCGGCCTTGTGCCCGCCCCGTTAGCGGCGGGGCCCCGGCCGGCAGATCGGGCCGCAGGGGGCGAACGCGGGCGTTAGCGGTTACGGCGTGCTCCGGGGCTCCGGGGCGAGTTATGTAACCAGTTGTGCGGAGCGGCGGCACATGGCGGCGGAGGAGCGCTTGGGGTCCACCCCCCGCCACTTCCGCGCTGGCGGCCGGGTCCTCTCCCTCCCGGGCCGGCCCGGGCCGCGGCGCCTCTTCCCTGCCCCGGTGTGGTGCAGAGCTCGGCGGGCCTTCCTCGGCCACCTCCTGGCATTTTGGGTCGGTCTCCACGCCGTGCAGCGTGCTCCGCAGGCTCCCGGGCTGGGCTCGGTGAGTCCAGGGCGGGGAGGGAAGGGGTGGACTCGTGGTTTGAAAGGTGCAGCGAATTGGTCGGAAAGAGGAGATTTCAAAGAACCGTGCATGTGGGAGTGGGTGTTAATCTGCCTTACTTTTCCCACCGGGAAACTGGAGGACGATTACTTTTGTTACTGGTTGACTTTTTTTTTTTGGGGGGGGGGGGATTAGGGGTTAATTTGTTCTAAAAGCCAACGAGGTTCATATTAGCTGTTATCTTTTTTTTTTTTTTTTTTTTTTGAATAGGCAGTTTGAGATAATTTGAAAGAACCTGGGTCTGGGTCCTTTGGGATAAAGTGTAAGTCTTCTCGGAAACTCTAAACTTCATTTTATCCTCAAACTATTCTAAGGAGCCAGGAGATTTTGAGAACCTTTCGTGAACTTTCACTGCTTGGGGCTGTGAGGAGAGAAGAAATTAGGGTAGGTTTACTGATTTTGGAGGATTTGAGCAGGAATGACAAGCCCAGCTCACGTTAATGCTTGAGAGATGCTCTGTGTTAAGCGCTAGGAGAAAATCTACATTCTCTCCGCGCTGTGGTTTTTGATACTGATTTTTTAAATAACCTCGTACCAAAGTGTCACCCATTTGCAAAACAGCAAAAATTATGTTCTTTAAATTATGTTCTAGGATTGTTATATAGCAATTTTGCGATGGACACAAAACACTGTTTCTTTCTCTCCTAACCAAGAAAATGTTCAGGAACTCCTCATTCTTTCTTCAGAATGAAGTCTCATTGCCCCAGATTAGATCAACAGTCTATACAATAAGGCTGCTCTACTTTCCAACCTCAACTACGGAGTCACAGATTTATGCTTCAGCTAGTCCAGAACTGTCCCCAGTCCTGGGCCCATTTTCTTGAAGACATACTTTGATGTTTCTTTGCTCATGTCCTTTCACCTGGAGTGCCTACTCTGCCTTTTTTAAGTTCTCACATTTAAAATTCTGCTTCGCTTAAATGCCATCTTTTCTATGGAGCCTTTCATTTCCCTTTATCCCACTTCTTCCCTGGGGTCTCACAGTATATATATGTCCGTGGTAGCATTTATTTGTGTCTGACAGCTATGTATCTCCTAAGAATGTAAACTCCTTGATGTCCGAAAGTAAGTCATCTTTCTGCCTCTGCATTCCCTTCCCAATACAATGTTTTAGAAGTGGTTGGCGACTAATAAACGTTCGAATTAAGATTGAAAGAACTGCTAAAAGGTTGAAAGTTTCTAGGTCCGCTGGTAGTTTACATTTAAATCGTAATTGTTAGTCTTTTTGAGTCAAAAAGTAAAATGCGAACAAAATGTTTCGTAGAAATGTTTACTCAATATATGCTGCAGTATAATTATTGAACAACTAGATGAGAGCTTTATTTTCTGTAGTGGAATGCAGCTGCTTTTGAGGATATGTGTATTTCACACAACTGATTTGTGATATTCTGTTAGTATCTTTCCTAGTACTCTCGTGAATTTTGTTTGCTTCTCAATGCTGAATCAGTGTAGTACACTTAAAAATATGTTGAGCTCAATATTTTTTTCCTTTTCAATAGACTTTATTTTTTAGAGCAGTTGTAGGTTCACAGCAAAGTTGTGTGGAAGATACCAACATTTCCAGTACACACTTTCCCTACTTCCACTCGTGCATAGCTTCCCCCATCATCACCATCCCCCGCCAGAGCAAAACAATTAATTGATGAACCTACGTTATTATCATCCAAAGTCCATAGTATACATTACAGTTTGCTCTTGGTAGTGTACCTTCTATGGGTTTGGACAAATGTCTAATGGCATGTATCCACCTGTAGTGTCACTCAGAGTAGTTTCATTGCCCTAGAAATCCTCGGTGTTCTGCCTAGTATTCATCCCTGCCTCTCTTCTAACCTCTGGCAACCACTGATCTTTTTACTGTCTCCACAGTGTTGCCTTTTCCAGAATTGTCATATAGTTGGAATCATGCAGCATGTAGCCTTTTCAGATTGGCTTCTTTCACTTAGTCATATGCATTTAATTTTCCTCCATGTCATTACATGGCTTGGTAACTTTATAAAGCACCCAATAATTGTCCATTATATGGATATATCACTGTTTATTTACCCATATACCTACTGAAGGATATCGTGGTTGTTTCCAGGTTTTGACAAATATGAGTAAAGCTGTTATATACATTCATGTGCAGGTTTTGGTGTAGACATACGTTTTCAGCTCTTTTGGATAAATGCCAAGGAGTGTGATTCCTGGCTTTTATGGTAAGAGTATGTTTAGTTTTGTAACAGATCCCTGAACTGTCTTCCAAAACGGCTGCACCATTTTGCATCCCCACCAGCACTGAACGAGAGAGTTCCTGTTGCTCGACATCGTTATCAGCGTTTTGTCTTGTCAGTGTTCTGGATTTGGGCCCTTCGAATAGGTGTGTAGTGGTATGTCATTAATGTTTTCATTTGCATTTCCCTGAGGACGTGATGGGGAGCATCTTTTCATGTGCTTATTTGCTATTTGTATGTCTTATTTATTGAGGTATCTATTAAGGTCTTTGGCTATTTTTTTTAATTTGGTTGTTTTGTTGGGTTTTAAGAATATTGATTTTTTTTTAATTGATTTTATTGTTTAACATGTCTGTCTCTGCCCCTGCTAGTATCTTGCTATTCTAATTTACCACATGTTGCAAGGCATTTTTATCCTCTAGAATTCACAGGAATAAGATATGAGTTTTGCCTGTTAGGAATTCATAGTATAGTGAGGAAGACAGGCAACCCCAATTAATGAGTTTCACAAATTTCATTTAGGGTTGCTAACATAAAGGTGGAAAGGAGTGAGCTCAGAGATGAAATGAAATAGGAAAGGATGGATCTGCCCAGACCACACTGGGAATCTAGTCCTTGAATGATGGGCTTTGGTTATATGGAGATGGAACGAAGGAACAGCATAAAAGAATGAAAGTGCTAGGCAATAGCAAACTGATGAAGGAAGTGGTTTTGGGAGAAAACACTGTAAAGGTAGTCTGGGACTGCCACATTGCCTGTGACTGAGGGTGTTGATTTTAATATGCAGTAGGGAGTCATTGAAGGGTTTTGAGAAGGAGAGTGACATAATCCATGTGCTTTATTAAGAAAATGAACAGTATGTTCGTTGACAGCCAGCGCAGCGTTTTTGCTCAGCCTATCTAAAACTTGAGAAGGAGTTGAAACTTTGTAAATTACTTTTTACAGGTTGCCAACGGTGGCATGTCATAAAAGCTTAATTTCTTTCAGAACTTAAAGTATGTTGTTCCACTCTCTTATGGCTTGCATGGTTTTCAAGTTTCCTGTCATTGTTATCTTTGTTCCTCTTTGCAGGGTGTTACTTTAAGATTTTCTCTTTGTTCTTTGATTTTGACGTATTTTGGTGGAGTTTCTTCATGTTTCTTGTCCTTTGAGTTTTACTGCCATTTTTGGATTTGTGGGCTTATAGTTGTCATCAAATTTGAAACAATTTGGCCATTAGTTTTTCATATATTTATTTTCTCCTTTTGGAGATTTGTATTATAAATATTAGGGTACGAGAGGTTCTTCCATAGCTCCATTCTTCCCCATCCCCCACTCCTACCCCCAGTCTCAGTCTTTTTTCTCTCTGCTTCATTTTAGATAGTTTCTATTGTGGGTGTTTACATTTACTAATATTTTCTATATCTCATCTGTTAATCCCATTTAATGTATTTGTCATCTCTAAAAGTTCAATTTAGTCTTATATCTTCTAAATCTCCTTAACATGCTCATGCTTTCTTCTATCTTCTTGGACATGGGGATTATAGCTAGAATAACTGATTTAATTTCTTCATCTAGTAATTCTAATGTTTGTGTCGTTTGTAGGTCTGTTCCTTTCCCCCTTATTATGGGTCATACCACCCTGCTGCTTTGTGTGCCTGACAATTTTTGATTGGGTGCCAGACATTGTGAATTTTACTTTCTTGAGGAGTGAATATTTTTGCGTTTCTTTATATATTCTTGAGCTTTGTTTTGGGATGCAGCTAAGTTACTTGGAAACACTGATTCTTTGAGACTTGCTTTTGAGCCTTTGTAGACTAGTACAGAGCAGTCTAGAGGAGGGCTATTTTTTCCTCCATACTACTGAAACAGTCAGTACCTTTCTGAGTACTCTACTCTGTGCCCCATGTATTATGAGGTTTTTCCACTATGGAGCTATTCCTGGCCCTGTGTATGCTCTGGGGATTTTCTCCACTTTTCCAATGATTCATTCCTTGGCCTCTTGGTAGTTTCCTTACATGCTTAGGCTGATCAGGTGAAGATTCAGGGGAACCCAATGCAGATCTCTGGAGCCCTTTGTAGGGCCTGTTGTACTTACTCTGCCGACGAATTCTAGCTGCCTTTGGCTTTGTGATCTCCTCAGCTCAAGGAGACCCTCAGGCTCCATTTGGGTTCCCCCTCTCTGTTCTGGCCATTCTAGGCACAGTAAACTGGGACAGTCCTAGAAGTCATTTTGTTTTTACTTCCCTCAAGGACCACTGTCCTGTGCTACCTGTTGTCCATTGCCTGAACTCCTTCTTGTTTAATATATTTTGTCCTGTTTTTTAAATGGTGGGCATATCTGGAGTGGAAATCACAACTCTCTTTTAAAATACTGTGACTGTTTGAGCTGGTATTTCCACAACGTAATCTCTGTTTTATATTAAAAATAACAGAAAATACATCCAGCCTAAGAAATAGAACATTTATATATTTCATATTCAAAAAATTGATTTTTGTGTATTATTCTTTCAGATAAAGTTTAGAATCACCTTATGAAAATCTTTTAAAAATTCTGTTGTTGTTAGAAATTTACCTTCTGTGAGGTAATGCGCACATGTGATTGTTAAACTGCACGTACCCAAAGGGTATATATTGGTGAAGAAAAAATAAATCAGGGCTCCAGCATCCCTGGAGACCGGCCGCAAAAAAAAAAAAAAAAAAAAAAAATTCTGTTGGGGTGATTGATCTTGATTGAATTGCAGTGATTGTGGAACTTTTGCTGAATGTCTCTGAACACTACTGAATACACTGAGAAAAGCTACCATGTGGAATTCTGAAGGGTTTAGCTCTAGAGAAATGACTTTAGTTTCAAGTTAATAGGAAAATGTGTTAAATTCAGAGTACCATTACACTGGTCTTATCAAGACTATAGAAAGGTATCAGAGAGGAAAATAACATACTGTGAATGTGATTGAGGCTCTTCCTTCCTAAATTTGTCTAACATTTTCTTTAGTACTAAGATACTTAGGAGGAGACAAATGTGATCATTATGTGTAAATACAATGCTTTCAGGAGCTAAGAGTTTAGCCTCGGGCCCTCATATAAATATAGAGGTTTTCATGTGTTGGAGGCCAATAGTCATTACTTTCTATTGACCATATAGCAGAGTAATTACAATCTACTGTCTTTATAGTGTACTTTGGGATTTGTTTTGGATAATAAAAAGCAAGCCTCCACTTTCAATGAGTAGGAAATCTCAAACATACCTTCAGGTTTTTTGAGTTCATGGTGACATACGGTTTTTGAGTTGATCAGAATTTTATCTAGAAAATAGCATTTATAGACAACAGAAAATTAAAACTCATTTTTTGTTAACTTTTTGAGTGACCTTTTCAAATTTATTATTTTTTCACATACTTTTTTTTTGGCAAGGATGACCTAAGTCCTTGCCAGTTATAGCTTTGGGTAAAGAATACGAATGGCAAGAACAGGTAACGAGGTAAAAAGACCATCAGCAGTCTAGTAAGAGATCAGGCATTTGACAAAGGCAGAATCATTAGGAATAAAAATGATGGACTGGAATGCAGAATTTTTTTTTTTTAAGTGGGCTGTTTTTGGTTACTACTTACATAGCATGATAAGGGGAGGAAAAGGAAAGGAACACCATTTATTCATGTATTTAACCAATATTTTGTTCCACAGTATGGAATTAAAATGATAAAGTAAGGTATATATTTGTCCTCTAAGAACTTTCAATCTAGTTGGGGATACAAAGAAGCAGTTACACAGTGAGATAAGTGCCATACATGATAGGAGAAGTACCAGGTTCATTAGGAACGAACAGGATAGTTATAACTTAACCCAGGCATGTGGAGTGAGGGGAGGGTTAGTCGTCAGGGAAAGTTTCTTGAAGAATCATTGTTTTAGCTCAGTTCTTAAAGTTTCTGGGTAGGTAATAGAATCATTAACTGAGAGACGAAATAAAAGAAAGGGGATAAATTTCTAAGGAGGAGGGAGAAAGATTATTTCATTTTGGAAATACTGAGTTTGAAGTGTCTTGGTAGCATCCAAATAGAGAGAATGGTTAGTGCTGTCTGTCGCTTTGGAAGGAGTTGTGTCATGCAATATTTGAAGTCATGGAGTGACAGGGATTTCTTTCCCCATGATCTTGCTGCAGGTGAGTAAGATAGAGGATATAAGTCTTTTGCATATAGGAGATCAAAGTTCTGGAATTGCCAGGTCAAAAGATTTTTCCATGTAAAATTATGAGCTGGCAAATTATCCTCCGAAAAGGCTGTTGGGGTTTATGTTCCCACAATAGTATATATGCATGTGTGTTTCCCTGTACATTCAACAGTAATTGGCAAAAATGGTATCATGACTTGGCATTTTCTTGATAGTGAATATTAAAGTTGACTTGCACCTTCTTCCCATCCTAAGGTTACATAACTATCTCCTGTATTTTCAGAGTTTTATTTCAGATTTTGTTTTGTTTTTTAAAAAATTCTGTCATTATTATTGATTTTATAAAAATGAAAAATGTTTTTAGAATCCAAGCCATATTGCAAAGTATAAAGAAACAAGTCACCCCAAATTTGGATCACACAATAGTAAACAGTACTAATATTTTGAGAATATTTCACACATTTCTGTGTGCAGATATATAGAAGAATTCATAGAGACTAATTTTATGAACTAGAATAAACTGTAAAATGCTAAAATGTTACAATTGAGTGTAATCACTGGTGGGAAACCTTATACCTGGTGAAATAACTTGTCCCTGGGATCACTCTCCTGCCTGGTAGACTTCTTTGGATTTTCATGCCTTTCCCCCAAAAATGCATCATAGCACCCTGGAAGATGGCCCTCTGATGTGGTCTGTGCTGTGTGTAATGAGAGGCTTCTAGAACTGAAGTTTTCCTAGGAAAACTAGGGTTATCTTTTCATCCCTTTAGTTTACTTCTCTCTGAAACATTTTATTCAATTTCTAGATATTAAGGGAGGCATGTGTAGTATGTGTATCGGTAATGTGTGTAACTCCTTTGCTGCACCAGTGTGTAACTTCTTTGCTGAAAATGAGTAGCAAATTGTACCAATAAAGTCAATTGAATAGTCCATATTTCCTCTCTGATTTGAAATATCAAAATGTGCTTTTTATCATCTACTGGATTTTTTGTGGCTCTATGTCTAGATTATCTGTTTGATCTGTTTGTCCATTATTAGCCTGTCTCAAATTATTTTAATTATTATAATGTAATAGTGTGTTTTTACTGTCTGATAAAGCAAATTCCACTTCATTCTCTTGTTTGGTTATTTTTAGTATTTTACTATTAAGAAAATTACTGATAGGTACATTCTTGTGAATATCTCTTCCTGTACAGTTGACCCTTGAACAACATGAAGGAGTAGGGGCAAATTAAGCTAAAGAAAATGTTATTAAGAACACCATAAGGAGGAAAAAATACATTTACAGTATTTAGTGAAAAAAAAAATCCACAAGTGGACCCTTGCAGTTCAAACTGTTGTTATTCAAGGGTTAACTGTACATATTTTCAACATGGATATGTAAAAAAGTGTAAAATGAACCACTGTGTCTTTGTTCTCTCCGATGATAAAAGGAGTACGGATGCTTTATTTAAATCCCATACATTAATCATTATTATTGTTATGTGGTCTGTATTTCAGATTTTTCCATTTATTTACAAGTACTTCGACACACCATTCTTTTTGTATCTCAAACCTCCTCTCTGATCACTATTCTACCTGAAGTCTTCTACCTTACAATCTTTTAGAATTCACTTTAAGGGAAGGGTCTGTTTGTAGTAAACTCAATTTTTGTCTAAAAATGTGCTTCATATTTGTTCTTAAGGATAATTTCAGTGATATATAATTATGTGTTGACTGCTATTTTTGCTTAGAGTTTTGAAGATATTTCAGACTTCTGGCTTCTACTGTTGTTGAACTCATTTCCTTTTATTTATTCTACCTAGGATTCACTGGTCTTCCTGATTACCAAGAATTGGTGTTTCTATAAATATGGGAAATAATCTTTTAGTTTATTGCCTCTTCCTAACTGTTAGTGTTATATTTTGGGGAGGGGCTATTCTGAATAAACATGTTAGGTCTTCTCCCTCTGTTGTCTGTTATTTGTTGAGTGGGCATAAAAGAATATTTGTAAGTTATAAAGAATCATGATGCAATGATTACCTATGTACTCCCCACCAAATTTTAGAAGAACTTGACCGTTACCTTGGAGTCCTGTGTATATTCTTTTCCATTCTGATCCCTTTTCCCTCCTCAAAGGTAACTACTATTGTGAATTTTGTGTTCATTATTTCCTTGTTTTGTTCATGGTTTTGCTACATATGTTTGTATCTTTAGGCAATATTTTGTTTAGTTTTACGGTCTTTTTAGCTTTATGTAAATGTAATCATTCTACATGTATTTTTTGCTACTTTTATTGTTTAATATTATATTCTGAACTTTGTCCATAATGTTGCATGTAGCTGCAATGTTCTTATTGCCCCATTTTTTCCTATTGAGTTCTAAATTTTACTTATTTCACTTTTCAATATAGAAGTTCTATTTTTTTCAAATCTGCTTAACCATTTTTCATTTTAATTTTTAAAGTTTCTTCCTCATTGGCAAGCTAAATCTTTGATTTCTTTAAGCATATTAAACTTCCTTATTTTCCATTTTCTGATCATTTCGATATCTGAAGTCTTTGACAGACTGATTCTGCTGTCTGTTGATCATGATATCCTTGGTAAATTTTGTTATTTTGACTGTGAGCTCATTTTCTTTGAACTTCCATCTTTTAGAACTCTGAGATTCCAAAGAATATACGGTGGTTTCTGTGGGTTGTTTGGAGCATTACCAGCTTGAGAATACTTACTAATTAATTCTTCACCTGAGTATTTTCAGGTAATGTACTTTAAATTCCGTCCATTCATTTGTGTGAAGGAAAATTTTTTTTTTTCAAGTAGAGTCTTACAGCCAAGGTCAAAACAGGCAGCTTTGCTGCTCCTTTTCCTGCACAGTGGGTTTTTCTCTCGTCTACCTTTATGCAGATGACATAGCCTTGTGGAGTTAAATGGGTTTGTGGGGTGGAGAGGCTCTTCTTAGCTTTCATTGGCTCTTGTTAGTACTAAGCTTTATCTTTTGTCTCTGGAGATTTCAGAGTACTGACAACAAGATCAGAGTCACCAGGACTGGATTTGTTAGCTAACCCTCAGGGCCCAAACCCGTTTGTCTAAATTCCTGCTGTTTCTTCACTTTTGGCTTTGCCAATTCAGTATCATTCAAAAAAACACATTCATGTTTTAACCATCATTTTTAATTGATTATAATGAGAGGGTCATTCAGGGAGTCTAGTCTTCTATATGTTGGAAATGAAAGGTAATTTTAGATTTTCTTTTATCTAGTTAAAGATATGTGCCAAACTTAATTCCTAAGGTTGCTGTGGATTTGGTCATTTTGGTCATGGACTTTCTCCCCTTTTACTGTAGCAGTAATTTTTCTACACTATATCATTTGTTTGTTTGTTTGTGAAGTGGAAGTGTTGTTTGAGGGGCAGTAAGATTAACTGCATTGAACCAGTTTTCGAAGAATCTAGTTAATCGTGTATATCCTTACAATATCTAGTTTAATGAAACTTTCCTAAGGCTGTTTGGGAAATGTTTTCTTAGGAGAAAATATCTAAGATCCAGAAGCATATAATTGTAGTCGCACAACAGCCTAGCCAAACTGTCCCTCCATGTCTTTCCTTAAGGAAAGAAGAGTGTGAAATTGTGCCTTTCTGGGACTCTGTTCCATCCTTGTGTTTACACCTTATGTCTCTCTGTCTGATCCCCAAAAGATGGTTTGCAGCCAAAGACGGGTAAGATATCTCACAGGAGATACAACCTAAGGCAGGCGGAACCGAGTGGGGACCCCCAATGAGCTGCCTTAAACAAATATGGGAAAGAGCCTTGCCTCCCCTTCCCCCTGCTTGGGAAAGTCTGTTGCGGGCCCTGGCTTTTCCCTCATAACTGTCAGTTAGAAAAGTAATGAGGAGAACGAAGACCAGTTATCTCTAATATCTGAGAGACTTAACACTGAGAAGATATTTACCTTAAGGAAGATATAGTGGGACCTTGTACTTTGACTATTTAAAGACTAAGATAAATTGGCTTGGGATGTTTATATGATAAATGAGTCTCACAGACCGTGCCATAAAACACTGTTACTCCCTTACATACTGGTCAATAAAAGCCTCCAGTCGGCTTTGTTCAGGGCTCCAGTCCTCTGAGACTGAGATACCCCTGGCCTTCTGAGAGATTTAACAGCATAAAGTCTCTGTTCGTTTCTTTCTTAAAAACTTAACCCAAACCACCACTTCTCACACCCTCACTGCCTGTGTTGTGCTGGACGCGACACATAATATGTATTTTTTTATAATCAGATTTTATTTATTTTTACGGGGTGGCTTTTTCTTTTTTTCTTCTGGTTAGAGATAATCAAGTTCATTATAGTAGAAATATATCATAATAATGTTGTCTTTTAAAAATATTTACAGGGGAAGTATGCACGACTTAACAGCACAAGTGACTAGTGGTCTTCTGCAGTTCCCAGAGGTAACTGTTGAAGCCCTTGGAGAAGACGAAATATCAATAGAGTCTGTGCTTCGTGGAAAGTTTGCTGCAGGTAAAATAATGTTGCTGGAAATTTACTAATTAGATTGATTTGTAAAGTAAATAATAACATCTATTGCAATTTCTTTAATGTGAATGGGAAATAACGCAGAACCTGGTTAGGGTGGTCATATGTATATAGTGGGGGTGCCAAAAAATGTATACACATTTTTAGAGCTGTTATCTATGTATTACCTTTCGAAGTTGAATTGAATTACGGTAGCAATGTGTAGTATGATGTTCACTCAAAAGATGGTGTTAATCAAATGAATGCTAGTGTCACCATGCGACAGGCAGGACAAAGAAAATGGTGGAAGCGTGGATGTCGTTTGAGGAGTGTAACACCATTTTAAAATGGTGTTTGAAATTCGAGAACGTTCTCCTGACTTAATACCCGTTGACTTCTACCTATGGGGACCTTAACGGACGTGGTGTACCGTAGAACACCGGCTACACTGCGATACTTAAGAAAGTGACACAGTATGTGCAGCAGTACAAGTGGACACTTTGGTCAGCGTTGCTCAAGCATTAGTTTGCCATCGTCAGAAGTGTCTGGATGCTGATGGTAACCACTTGGAGCACCTCTTGTAATTGCAGAAGTCAAACATGACTTGTGTTCATCTTTTGTTATTGGTATATATTGAGTATTACAATTTTAATACAGTTCCTTTTCTTAAAATATATATACATTTTTTGGCACTTTGTGTGTGTACACACATGCATATATATATATATATATATATATATATATATATATACACACACACACATATATAAAATTTAGAACATATTTTCAGTGACTTTGAGAGGTATAGTTCATTTTTCCTCATTAAAACTACCGTATGTTTTATACATTTTAGTATTGAGTACATTTAGAAAGTAGAAATAATACACAGTTGGTTTTTCTTTATAATCAGTAAGTTTTGGTCAGTTTGGATTAGAACCTAAACAGTCATAATTATGAGTAGAAAAATTCTGACATTAGGGCCCTGGGCAATACAAAATATTCAGAAAGTCTTATCTCTTAATTCCATTAATCTGAACAAGATCTCAATATATAGTATAGATTATATAATACAGCAGAAAACCATACCAAAGAAGCCATTTGATTATGGTTTTCAGTCTAGTGAAAGGTATTGCAGAAGACTTTTCCGAAAGTGAATTTTACAGCCATCCTTACTAGCAGAAAGATAGCAAAACATATATATATATCAGCCATTTATCTATTCACAGTGTTATTCTCTTGAATATTAAAAGTAGTGGGGCTGGCCCAGTGGCTCAGGTGGTTGGAGCTCCGTGCTCCTAACTCCGAAGGCTGCCAGTTTGATTCCCACGTGGGCCAGTGGGCTCTCAACCACAAGGTTGCTGGTTGGACTCCTACAAGGGATGGTGGGCTCCGCCCCCTGCAACTAAGATTGAACAAGGCACCTTGAGCTGAGCTGCCACTGAGCTCCCGGATGGCTCAGTTGGTTGGAAAGCGTCCTCTCAACCACAAGGTTGCTAGTTTGATTCCCGCAAGGGATGGTGGGGAACTAACAACGGCAACTGGACCTGGAGCTGAACTGCACCCTCTACAACTACGATTGAAAGGATAGCAACTTAACTTGGAAAAAATCCTGGAAGTACACACTGTTCCCCAATAAAGTCCTGTTCCCCTTCTCTGATTAAAAAAAAAAAATCTTTAAAAAAATAAAAATAAAGTAGTAACTTACTGTATATGCCAGGCGCAGTAACAATTTTTTATTGGATAAGTATTAGACTTTTTTAAGTAGTCACTGTTGTATGTATCTGAGAATCAAATAGGTAATTTCATCTTAGTTACATACATAGCAAGTGACAAAAATGAGCTTTGAACCCATGCATTCTGGGTACCCACTGTGCCATGCTGTTTCTTTATAGCCTCCTCTCAGCTATAATCTCATATTCAGCTGTCTACTTAGATGTGTGAGAGACAACACAAATTTAATAGTAAAAGTTAAACCACCATCCATCTACTCCTCAAGGGAAAATTCAGGGTCTCTTCTTGATTTTTCTGTTTTACTCACCTCCCTGTATCTCGTTCATCAGCAAGCAGATCCTTTGAGTTCTGCCTCTAAGATGAATCTCAAAAATCTACTTTTCCCTGTCAATGGCCACCAAGCTTAAGTATCATCTCCCTACGTCTCCTCTGTGCTTTCCCCTTATTGTCCATTTTCTGCTTAGCAGCTAGAGTGACATTTAAAAACATAAATCAGATTGTCACTGTCCTGCTTGGTACCCTCCAGTTACTTTACATTGCATGCGGACTAAAACCCAAACACAACTAGTACGGGGCCAGAAAGAGCTTCTGAAATTTCCTATTGTTATGCTAGTTATGCCTTGTCTTCTCAGTTAGTTTTTGAACTCTTCAGGGATAGAATCATGTGTTACATTTTCTAATTCCCATAGCACCCATGGGTATAGGTGTAGTTAAAGGTATAATGACATATAGGTGTGTGTGTGTGTATGTATATATGTATGTATGTATGTATGTATGTATGTATAGGTGTAGTTTAAGGTATAATGTAGTTAAAGTATAAGCTTTGGAGTTAGATTTGAGATCCACTTCTGGTGCTGATACCCTGTTTCCCCGAAAATAAGACCTAGCCGGACAATCAGCTCTAATGTGTCTTTTGGAGCAAAAGTTAATATAAGACCCGATATTATTATATTTTATTTTTATTTTATATATTATTAATTAAATCATACTATACTTATATTGTATTAATTACGTTACATTATTTAAGACCCGGTCTTATTTTACTATATTAATTAATTTTAATTATATTAATTTTTGCTCCAAAAGACGCATTAGAGCTGATTGTCCGTCTAGGTCTTATTTTCGGGGAAACATGGTATTTGTAGCTGTGCTGCTTTGGGCAAGTTGTTTAGCTGTATGAAAGGTTAGCTGCCTTATCTCAGTATTGAGGTATGACAAGGAGTAAATGAGATAATGTATTTAATCACATAGCAAGGTACCTTTATGGAATCATTACTTTATTATTAGTTGTTCAATTTATTTGACTAATTTGAGGACCACTCTGTTTTATAAAATGGTTAGATTTCAATTTGGAGATAATATAGGAAGTTTTATATAATGAGTTGTATAGTATAAATGTAAAAGCTAACTGCTATTTAGTTTTGTGTATATATACAATGTTAAAATAAGCAACATTTTTGCTTTTTTTTCTTCCAGGGAAAAATGGACTTGCTTGCTTGGCTTGTGGCCCACAACTTGAAGTAGTAAACTCTCTAACAGGAGAGCGGTTGTCTGCATATAGATTCAGTGGAGTGAATGGGCAGCCACCTGTAGTCCTCGCTGTGAAAGAATTCTCTTGGCAGAAGAGAACTGGATTGTTAATTGGATTGGAAGAAGCAGAAGGGAGCGTTCTCTGTCTTTATGACCTTGGTGTATCAAGAGTGGTTAAAGCAGTTGTTCTTCCCGGAAGGGTAGGTACTGCTTAAGATAAGTGGACATTCTGCTGTCAAAACTGAACCCCTACTGGTTATACAAGTGTGTTCACTTTGTGAAAAATCATTGAGCTATACACTTATAATTAGATCATTTTTATGGAAGTGTATTATTTTTCATTAAAAAGTTCAAAGTAAAAAAGGTTAAAAATGTTATATTATGAAAGGAACTTAAAATTTGAAATATAACTCTCTTAATTCTTGGTTAGAAAATTACAAACTAAATTATAGTGATGACGTGTAGTCTAATATCCTTTTATATGAAAAGTATCATCTGAATTTTGTTTTTACCTCTAGTTGTGTTTTATGAGGATGCTGAAAGTATTAAAATATTCATTGCTATGGCATATTTTTCTCTCTTCTCTGTTTTTTCTCTTTTACTTTGAGACTATCATTGACCCTTGAACCATACGGGGTTAGGAGGTGCTGACACCCCTCCCACCCCTGTGCATTTGGAAATCTGCATATAGGTTTTTTTTTGGCATGTAATTTTTGACTTCTCAAAAACTTAACTGCTAACAGCTTACTGTTGATGAAAGCCTTACCGATAACACAGTTGATTATCACATATTTTGTGCGTTTTATGTATTACATACTGTATTCTTACAATAAAGTGAGCTAGAGGAAAAAAATGTTATTAAGAAAATCCTAAGGAAGAAAATACATTTACAATACGGTATGTATTTGTTGAAAAAAATCCACATATAAGCAGATCTATGCAGTTCATACCCACGTTGTTCAAGGGTCAACTTATATAGCCTTGGAGCAATATGGAAAACATGTCTCCATTATTGTTTAAGATTTGAATAATATGTTTAAATAGCAGATGCATCTGTAATCACTATTTATTCTAATATATGTATGCCTTCCATATTCCAGACATGTTATCCAGTAGTAAATATAGAAGTACTTTGAATTCAGTTGTTTCTTTAGCAGGTTTATTGCTGTTCTTCCATGCTTGGTGAGAAAATGTATACACTTACAAATGCATATGTGCACGCACGCTCACACACACACACAAATATAAAATCATGGAAGAGTAGAATTTTTTCTATATATGGTATGAAAAAGTATGCACTTAGATATACATAAAAATGTATGTATGTATATAATGTATATAGTTCTAGAATAGAATTTTAAAATTAAAAGGGAGCTTAATGACAAAATAATATATTTTTACAGTTGAGGAAACTGACCCAGTGGGTTAATGTGTGGATCTGAAGTAATTTATAGCTTGGTATCTTATATGTACTTGCCAGTGGCAATGATTTTAAAGGCAGAATTAATTTAGCAATATATTGAGTGCTTACTATAAATCAAGCTACGTGCTAGTTTTTGAGAATTGTTTAATTGAACTTGGTCCATGCTATCAAAAAGCTGTAGTCTATTCACGGTGTGAGGGATGTAAAAATAAAATAAAATAAAATAAAACTTAAAAAAAAAAAATAAGAATCTCAAAAAAAGGAAAATGCCCTCGAAAATAAATAACATTTTTCAGAGTGTGGAATTTTAAAATGTAAAGCTCTGGACTATATAAAAATATATAAACTAAGCCAATCTGATATTCCTCAAATAAATGAGTAAGAGGTTAAAAAAAAAAAAAAAAAGCTTGTAGTCTAGTAGGAGAAGAAAGGTAACAAGATTACAACATAAATATAGTAAGTACTTTCATAAGTTGAAGCATTTTAATTTGGCAAACACCTGGATAATTTTTACTCAAAAAGGTTGGACATTTCAGGCAAAGGGACTGGCATGTAAAAAGTTACAGTGTATGGAACATTTGGAAAACTAGGCTTATTTAGAACAGTTGGGGGGGCGGGGGAGTAGGAAGTGGGAGCCAGAAATGGTGAGGATTGAGATTGTGAATGGCCTTGTTTGCAATTAAAAACTTTGAATTGCATGGTGAAGTCTTTTTAGATTTAGAGTGTAAAAAGCTAGATTAAGGTAGTTAGATAAATAATGATGGTCTAAACCAAGAAAATGACAGTAGAAACGGGGCGGGGGGCAGCTTCAATATGGATTCAAGAGGTACCATGGACAGGACGTGTTGATTGATCAGTTAGGTAGGAGTACTTGAGAAGGGATTTCTCTAAGTTCTGATTGCTCACTTGGGTGGATGGCTGGTATCACATGGAAGAGGGAATATAGGAGAAGAAAAAGATTGGGAGAGTAGTGATAGATAACTTTAAAAGGAGTTCAGTTAACTAGTTGTTTTTTGACTAAGACAATACACCCTCTTAAATTTGTTTGCTTTTAACTGTCTTATTTTAAAATTAAGGTAGCATTATCATTTACTTCACATAGTGTTTGTATGAAGGATGTGAGCTGTGACCTTCATTACCCCTCACTGAGGAAATTGAGAATGTGCTTTAGTATTTATAGACATTATTACTATAATTTAGAAAAGGAAAACAATCCGTGAAATTATAGCTTTCAGAATTAGAATCACTATGGAATGTTTTGTGTACTAATGAAATACAGAAAAGCCAAGCTTTTTGTCTATGATAATAAATTATAGCCTGAAACAAACTTTAATCTTATATTAATACATAAACCATTGACCATAAATTTCCTCTTTTCTTTTAGAACGTTTATCAGTAGTATAGTAGAAATCACCAAATACTTATATATCATACTTAATTTTTGTGAATTAATAGGAAACAGAAGGACAGCTAAGTATACAATAAAATATGGACTATTAGTTACAGACATTTAAAATTTGACTCGAGATGAAGGGGGAAAATAACTATAATCTAGCTACAGTATGGTTACCTAATTTCAATCCTTGTTAAATGTCTGATCCAGTCAGTGCTAAAGTGAAGTCCATTATAATATAGGCCTTTCAAAGAAATATTGGACCTCTTAAGGCTTTGAGACATAAATAAGACTTTTTTTTTAAGAATAAACAATACATTTTTCTGAAATGATTTATTTTTACTGTTTCTTAAGGGAAGAGGCTATATAATCATAGAGTAGCTGGTTAAGAGCTTTAAAGTGAGAAAAATCTAGTTTGGGTTTTATACCTAATGATTATGTGACTTGAATAATTCAGCTAAACTTTCTAAGCCTCTGGGTATTTCATCTTTAAACAAGAATAATTACATAAAGTCCAATATCAAAAGATTATTGTGAACATTAAATGAACCAATTAGCACAATGCCTGGCTTATATTAAACTCTCAGTAAACATCAGTTATTATTCCAACTGCATGATTTTTTCATATATTGAAATAATGGTGTAATTCCTATATTGGACGATTTTTATTATGTGATTCAGATTCACAAGTGTCAAATATGGATTTAGGATTTATATTAGAAAATGTTTAAATCTGTTGTACCTAATAATCTGCTTTAACCTCAAAATTTATGTTTTTAATTGTTTTAATGTTAAAACTTATATTTTTAATTTTCTCGTTTGTATAAGAAGCAAATCATATATTCTACTTTCTAGGTAACAGCTGTTGAACCTATAATTAATCATGGAGGAGCCAGTGCAAGCACTCAGCATTTACACCCGAGTCTGAGATGGCTTTTTGGTGTGGCAGCTGTGGTAACTGACGTTGGACAGATCCTTCTGATTGACCTGTGTCTGGATGATTTGTCATGCAGTCAGAATGAAGTAGAGGCATCAGGTAGTTTAGTCATTCTCTGCTCGAAACCAAAACTTGAGTACCTGAATATTCTGATGCAAGGGATTGGTTTTTAAAAATGGTACAAAAATTTTACATAGAAACTTCTTTATGTTTCTTTGTTTCTTTTATTGTTTGGATCTACTGTTTTATTGTTTTGGGCACTGTGGATAGTTTTGCATGTTAGTCTATTTTATTAAGTGTTCATATACTAAAGTAGGTCTTGAAAGAGATAGGAATATCAATTTATTTGTTTTCAGATATATATTTGCATAATATCTATTATGTAAGTGCCAGAAGAAGGGCTAAAGGTATAAAATTTTGATCTTATCCGACAATATGAAATTACCCATCTGCGTAGGATCTGCCCTAGTGTTTTGGCGTGTTATGTTCCTATGGTAAGACCAGACAGAAATAAAGTAATTTAGTAGGATATAGCAGAGTAATTGAATGTTTTTCCTCTCAAAATAACATTCCAAAATAGAAGTAATGCTACTCAAATTCAAAAAAAGTGAAGACAATTTTTCCCATTTAATACTGATGCTTATATTTATAAATTTATTCTTTACCAAGAGCTTTCAGTTTTGTTTTGTTTTTTAATTTATGGGACTCTTATTTGATTGGTTTATATAGGGTGGAGAGCTAACTTAAAAACTTTTTTAAAATGTATGTATTACTTATAAAGTTTCAGGAAACAAACATTTCTCTTTGAGGACCTTCTTGATTTTTAAAGCAGTCCTGTAATATTGCATATCTGCTCAATTATGGATCAACTAAGAAATAGATATTGTCAGTAAATAATAAAACTGATTAAAGCTCCAGGGGTGAACATTATATTGGACCAAAAATTGATTGAGGATCAATTTCTATAAAAATAGTGTTTTGCAATTTTTCCAAACTTAATTGTATTTCTTATACATCCTGCCACATCAGTACATAGGGAGACTACCTTATTCTCTTGACTAAGTTTACAGTATTCCATTGTATGAACTGTTTATTTTGGCAAAATTTAATCACTTACTATTCTCTGAAAAAATAAGCAGAAGCATAAAGATAACTGTTCAGGTACAATGTGATATGATTTTTTCCCCCTTCATAACATAATAGCATTGAATCTGCCTTTTACAAAGTTGTATCAATATACAGGCCTGAATATTTTTCTTTCTTATTAAAGATTTTTGACATCTTCAGGTAGATAAAAGAAGATAAGAATTCCCACATGCCCATTGCCTAAATTCAATTAGTTTTCAGGTTTTACCTTATGTGCACCTATTTTCTTTCATTTCCTTTTTCCCCCTTTCCCTCTTCATTAATTTAAAGCAATTAATGGTTATTTTTACTACAGAATCATGATGTCATCACCACTCCTAACAACATTAATACTAATTCCTTGGTATAGTTTAATAATCAAATTGCTGTGATTGTCTCTAAAGCAACTTTTTGCTTTAGAGGTTTTATATACTTAATGTGTTTCATTCATTTTCATTATTGTTTTTTGATGCTTAAAATGTTCTGTTTTTGCTAATAAGAGCTCCTTCGTGTAGTCTGACAAATTCCCTTTATATTTTGACAGCTTCCTAGAGTTCTGACATAAGATGTGCTGGGCTCATCGTATATATTTTCTGCCCTAAAACTGAAGCCAGGCATTTCTCCGAGGGGAATGTTTAAGTTGTTAATTCTAAATTTGAATGAAGAAACTATCAGCTTTATATGTGATTGTTAAGGAATTGTTTAATCCTTTTTAAAGGAGTCTACTTTAAATAAAAATAAAAAAGTCTACTTTAGATATTTGATATATACTGACATTTTTGTTTTTTTAAATTAAATAAGGGTTTTTTTTGTTTTGTTTTAGTTTTGTTGTTTTTTTAAGGAAAGCACAGCTCACAGTGGCCCATGCGGGGATCGAACTGGCAACCTTGGTGTTATTAGCACCATGGTCTAACTGAGCTAAGTGGCCACCCCTACATAATGTATTTTGAAAATTAAGCATTTAATTAGATATGGGTGGCTATTTTTATACTTCAGCATACTTTATCACTAATCTTATTTCGATTGACCCCAGTAGTCCTCAGTTATGGCTTGAATAATGGGTGAAACATTTGCTTTTATGTGGTTCATAGTTTGTTAATCCCCCGCTTTTTTTTAAAGACCTTGAAGTCATCACTGGCATCCCAGCTGAAGTACCACACATCAGAGAAAGTGTGATGGAAAAAGGACGCCATCTGTGTTTCCAATTAATAAGCCCATCCGGAATAGCCGTTTCGACCCTTAGTTACATAAATAGGACAAATCAGCTTGCTGTAGGTTTTTCAGATGGTTATCTAGCACTGTGGAATATGAAAAGCATGAAAAGAGAGTAAGTATAACTTTTTTCTCTTGTTTGAATATTGGTAGTTTCTTTCTGAATATAACTTGGAACTCAATTATTAATATTTAAAAATTAGCTTGAGGAGAAAAGGGTAGGATAGATAAATGATTGATGAGTGACTGAGTATGAATAATTTTTCATTGCATTAAATCATGACTTGATATAATAAGGAATGACACATGAATTTAGGTTGATTGTTTAGTGTATTTTTAGAACGCATTTCAGTTATTGTATTCAGTTTGCTACTAAAGCATGACTCTATAAAGATAAACTACATATTTGTATAGTATGAATTCTTTTAGAAATACTTTTCTTCATAACCATATGTGTAAATATATATAAAGTGTACTCAGTTGACAGAAAAATAAAGGCTTTTTTTAAAAATCAAAGTTTATAAAACAGTTTTGAAGTTTTTATGCTGTGAAAACCTTCCCCCAACTATAATTACATTGATACTTTTTATTAATAATAGCGCTGAGGAATTAACCCTTTATTGAGGGAATTAACCCCGTTTTTGAGGGAGGTAGCAAACAGGCATTCCAGATTAATTTAATCTCTATTAAGACTTAAGTAGATACCTATTTGTCTCTTTTAAGGTGTCATATTTCTTTATTTTTTTCATGGTATATTAGACTTTTATCTTCAGTGATTTTTCTTGCAGATGAGTCAACAAAATAGTCACTCTTCCAACTTTCTACTCAGTCTCTCCAACAAATTGGTACATACTTGTTTGAGTTTAGTAATAAGTGTTTGCCAAGTTTGAAGTGAAGGAAAAAGAGACATGGAAAATAACAAGAAGAGTCCCTCCTCTCAAACCAGGCAGATTCTTACTCTTGGTTTGTTTGATAATATTAGAGTATTACAAGCCCCTTAGGTAAACTCTGACTATCCTTGCATTTTCTCAAAGTCAAACTTTTCTGCAAAGTACCAGTGATGAAGGGTCAGTGTTATTCCCTAGTAGCTCCCTATGGGAAGTCCATCTCAACTCTCTTTGCTGAAACCCTTTTACCCACTCTTATCTTTGAATTTCTTCTAAGGGGGTGCCTGGAAAACCTGACTTCTACATTGTTTTTTCCTAGCAGTATCATCTTCTCGCTAATTATGCTTTTTAAGAGATTTATGGGAACTCTTTGGATTCTTAATCATTTTGTCATAGTCATGAGGAAACTGACTTTCTAAAACCCAAGCAGCTAAAAGGTAGTGTTGGCACTGTTTTATCTCCAGGGTACCTCTTACTGGGGAGTAGTACAGAGTGGTGTCATTTATATGACTGGAAGGACTAGTTCACACGTACACATATACCTGTACATTAGTTATTTTAACCCTTCCCACATCTCCCTGGAAGATGGGTGCCATGCCTATAGTCTTCATGTTTGTATCTTGTACCCAGTGTATTTTTGAAGGTAAGACTATTGTGTGAACAATAGTTTGCTCTAACTCTGATTCTTACATAGATGCATCTTCCTTTTTCTTGAAGTTTTAACTTAAAAGTATAAAGTGTACTAATTTTTATGCCTGTTTTAGATACTTCACACAATTGGAAGGTGGAAGAGTTCCTGTATATGCTGTTACTTTTCAAGAACCTGAAAATGACCCTCGTAATTGCTGTTATTTGTGGGCTGTTCAATCTACACAAGATAGGTAAGTGTGATACATGTGGTTTTTAAAAATATTTGTCAAAAATGGAGCAGCAGTTAATTTCTTTTGGAAAGCTTTGTACTATGTTGTCTTATTTTGGTGAAAGCAACATAATTCAGTGAATTAAGTTAAATATCAGTGAGAAGAAATTGTGCTTTCTTGACTTGTTTCAAAGTTATTTCACAGAGTAAGCCAATACAGATGAGTAGGCAACCTCTTATTACCTTAGGCAATTTTTATGATCTTCTATGTTCTCTTATAAGAACATCTTTTCTCTTTTATAATCTCATTCCTTTTTTTTCTATTTGTTTTGTATGCCTCTTTTAATTTTATTTATCCCTACTCTGTTTTTTAGTCCTTCTACTTGCCTTTGGCAGTATGTTTTTAGGATTAATTTGGTTAATTATTCCCTGTGTCATAAGCTCTAATTTTGTTCCAACTACAACTAGTGAGAAATCTTTGTTTTCAGTTTAGTTTCTAACTGATTAGGCTTGTTCATTTCTAGTGTTAGAACAGTATAACAATTGATTGTCTTTTATTTTTCTGAGGTATTTAGTTGTTTCTTTGATGATCAATGAAATAGTTAACTTTGTGCTATAAATGCCATGATCTTGATAACTCATTGCTCCCAGTACTTTCTCTTCCCAAGTCCCATCCTACCTTAGATTTTAAGTACGTGAATTTTGGTCAGTTTGGGTTTTTGTGTTACACGTTCTCACTTTGAAGCTTTGTCTTACCTCACACTAGTAAATCAATGAACAAAGAAATAATTTGCTGCTTCTGATATTTGTCAATCCTGGAGAAAAAATGAAATGAAAATATAGATGCAGCTATTGGTATACCCCTCATTGAGTCAAATCCATATTTCCATCCATTTGAGTTTAATGTGGGCCAACAGCATTGGAGAATGTGCCTTGTGAAGGCTGTGTGTGGTAGGGAATGACAGGGCATTTTTTATCTAAACAATTTTTGTATTCTGCTTATTTTTCCTTCCAATACTGTAACTTGTGATGACAAATTCAATACATTTATTTTTCTCTGAGTGGATATTTTTACTTTTGCTTTTTCTAATGTCTAGAGGGGTTTCCCTTTTAAAATTATTTTATAAGTGATGCTCACTCTGTCCTTATAATCATAAAGCTATTTGAACTTTCTCTGCTCCTGATTTTTTCTAAAATTCTTGCGAACTATATACACTTACCTTGATTTATTTATTTATTTTTTAAGTAGTTTTCAAAGCTACATATGCATTCTAAGTACAAATGAATCACAGTTTAAAATAAGGGCAGATTGCCAGTCGAGATAGTGGAGTAGGTAAACGCTGTGCTTACCACCTCCCAGGACCACATCAAAATTACAAGTAAACTACAGAACAACCATTACTGAGAATTGCCTGAAGTCTAGCTGACTTGAAGCCCTACAACTAAGGACGTAAGAAGAAGCCACCTGGCGACTGTTAGGAGGGGCAGAGACGCAAAATAGGCTGGTCCAACACTCGTGCTTGACCATTAAAAATCAGGAGGGATATCTCGGCTGCAGAGGTCCCTCCTGGAGGAGTGAGGGGTCCCAGCCCCACACTGAGCTCCCCAGCCCAGGGTTCCATTGCTGGGGAGAAAAGTCCCCCATAACGTCAGGCTGTGAAAACCACCAGAGGTTGTGGCTGAGAGAACAGGGCAGCTGCAATCCCAGACACTCCCCTTGAAGGGCCCACGTATAGAATCACTTACTGATGGACTCACTCGCTCTGAGCACTGGGTCAGCAGCTTGAAAGGCGCCAGGGACTTTCAGGGAATTGTAAGGCTTCAGGACAAGGGCTGGAGGAGCAGCTTTCTCCCATAAGGAGAAGCTGGCAGAAGCCATTGTACCTTTGTTGAGCCCTCCCCGTTCCTGGCATGCAGATGCAGGTGGCCACCGTATTTGAGTCTCCATCAACCTAGCCAACACCATTCCTTTGGCTTTTGGATTTCCTGAGACTTTGCCCACCCAACTTTCAGGTCCACCCAACCTTCAGGCCCACCCACGCCACTTCCAGTGGCTTTTCCATACGAATATTTGGTCTTGGGTCATGCATCAGACTTTTCTTAAAATCTTTCAAAGATTCACAAAACCCAAACAAGCAACATCTGGCTTTGGCGTGTCCCATACCTCTGGCTGAGCAAGCCTAAGCCCAGCACTAGTGACAGCCGGTCTTGGTTCACGGCTTGGTTTCTTCAGGTACCTCCAAGCCCAACACAGGTGGCAGCCATCTATGGGTTGCTTTGAGGCTTATGCCAGAAGATCCCAGGCAGGGCAAAGGCTGCAGCTGAACATGGCCTGCAGTGGATCCCCTCCCAGGAGGCCCTGGGGCTGGCACTCCTAGTGGCCAGCTTCAGACTAAGCTGGAGCATCTCCCAGCCGCCTCCAAGGAGGCATGCTGTCCAAAGGGCAGACTAGATAGGCACCAGAATCCTGCTAAAGTGAACTGTGCTCTATGGGCTCAGCCCCTGCACAACAGTTCCCCCATGGCCAGTCCTCACAACCAATCAGCCCAAGGATCAATCCCTCCCATTAATGTGCAAGCAGCAACCAAGACTCAACTACAGCACAGGGGCACACACAATCTACACAGCTGAAGCATTTGGCTCAGGTGAACAGGGAGACTGCACCACTGAGCCCCACAGCACAACTGCTACATAAGGCCACTCTACGACCAGGAGACATAGTAACTCTATCTAATACACAGAAACAAACACAGGGAGGCAGCCAAAAAGAGGAGACGAAGAACTATGTCCCAAATGAAAGAACAGAACAAAGCTTCAGGAAAAAAACTAAAAATGGAGACAAGCAATCTACCAGATGCAGAGTTCAAAACACTGCTTATAAGGATGCTCAGTGATCTCAGGGAGAACTCAACAAAGAGACAGGAAACATAAAAATGGAGATAGAAAACAAAAACAACCAATCAGAAGTAAAGAATACAATAACTGAAATGAAGAATATGTTAGAGGGAATCAGCAGTACATGAGATGAAGCAGAGAATCGAATCAGCGATTTAAAAGATGAGGTAGCAGAAAACACCCAATCAGAACAGCAAAAAGAAAAAATAATACAAAAAAATGAGGGTAGTTTAAGGGGCCTCTGGGACAACATCAAGTGTACCAACGTTTGCATCAGGGGTACCAGAAGAAGAAAGACAGCAAGGGATTGAAAACCTATTTGAAGAAATAGTAACAGAAACTTCCCTAACCTGGCAAAGGAAATAAATATGCAAATCCAGGAAGTACAGAATCCCAAACAGGATGAGCCCAAAGAGGCCCCACTCCAAGACACATCATATCTTAAAAGTATTATGTTGGTGCAAAGGTAATTGCGGTTTAAAAAGTTAAATCAATTGCAAAAACCACAATTACTTTTGTACCAACCTAATAGCAAAAGAAAAGCAGTTAGTTACCTACAAGGGAGCTCCCATAAAACTGCCCGCTGATTTCTCAACAGAAACTTTGCAGGTCAGAAGGGATTGGCAGGAAATATTAAAAGTGATGAAAAGCAAGGACCTACAACCAAGATTGCTCTACCCAGCAAAGCTATCATTTAGAATCAAAGGAAAGATAAAGGGCTTCTCAGACAAGAAAAAGCTAAAGGAGTTCACCACCACCAAACCAGCATTACAAGAAATGTTAGAGGGACTTCTGTAAGATTGGGAAAACAAGATAAAAAACATGAATAATAAAATGGCAATAACTACATATCAATAATTAAATGGATTAAATGCTCTGATCAAAATATAGGGTGGCTGAATGATTAAGAAAACAAGACCCTTATGTATGCTGCCTACAAGAGACTTCAGATCAAATAAAACTAAAGGGATGGAAAAAGATACTTCATGAAAAAAAAAAAAGCTCGGGTAGCAATGGTTACACCAGACAAAGTAGAGTGACAAAAAAAGTATACACATTTTAGGAAAGGAAAAAACTATTAAAATTATAATACTCAATATGTACCGATAACAAAAGATGAATACAAGTCGTGTTTGAGCAATTACAAGAGTTGCTCAAAGTGGTTACCGTCAGCGTCCAGACACTTCTGATTATGACAAACTACTAAGTAATACATAGATAACATCTCGTAAAATGTGTATACATTTTTTGGCACCCCTGGTAGACTTTAAAACAAAGGCTATAACAAGAAACAAAGAAGGACTGAGTAATCCCACTTAGTATTTATTGGAAGAAATCCAAAACACTACTCCAAGGGGACATGTGCACCCATATGTCCATTGCCGCATTGTTTACAATGGCCAAGATGTGGAGGCAGCCTGGGTGTCCTTCGATGGATGAATGGGTAAAGAGAATATGGTACCAGTTGCCAGATGGGAGGGAGGTTGGGGGGGGTGGTGAAAAAGAGGAAGGGATTAAGTACAAATTGGTCGTTACACAGTAGTCATGGAGACATAGGGTATAGTATAAGGAATGTAGTCGGTAATACTGTAATGACTATGTATTGTGTCAGATGGGTACTAGATTTACCTGGGTGGTAGGCGGTAGGGGTGTTGAGGACAGGGTGAAAAAGATGAAGGGATTAAGTACAAATTGGTAGTTACAAAACAGTAACGGGGTAGTTACAAAATAGTAAAGTAAAACATATAGTCAATAATATGGTAATAACTATGTATAATTGCCAGGTAGGTACTAAACCAGTCAGGGAGGTCACTTCTTAAATTATAGAAATGTCTCACCACTATGCTGTACACCTGAAATAAATACAAAATAATACTGAATGTCAACTGTAATTGAAAATTAAAGCAGGGAATAAAGATAAAGGGGAATAAGAGGTTCAAATTTCCAGGTATAAAACAAATAATGGGGATGTAATGTGCAGCATAGGGAATATAGTCAATAATATTGTGACAGCATGGTAGAGTGTCAGATGGTTGCTGGACTTACAGTGGTCACTTCTTTAGGTATATGAATGTTGAATAACTATGGTGTACACCTGAAACTAATATAGTATTGAATGTTAGCTGTATTGTAATAAAAATATTTTTAAAAAGGAAAAAAATAATAAAATATGGACAGAATAGTGTTTTCTGTTTTTCTTATAATGAGGCCCCGTATTTAGTTATCTTTATCCACAGAACATTGAGTTAGTAACACATGGGAACACTTATGATTTTTAAACCGCTTTCTAGGACTCTATTCTTCTAATAGAATGAGTTTAATTTTTAATTTAGATTATTTATTCCTAAATAATTTGCATTGCATTGTTGTACTGATGTGAGATGTTTTTTGCCAGTGGTATTTTTGTGGACTCTAGTCTTTGGTAGGGACAATTAAATTAGTAGGTTAAGGGGCCGGTCCGGTGGCTCGGGTGATTGGAGCTCGGTGCTCCTAACTCCGAAGGATGCCAGTTCTATTCCCACATGGGCCAGTGGGCTCTCAACCACAAGGCTGCCGGTTCAACTCCTCGAGTCCCGCAAGGGATGGTGGGCAGCGCCCCCTGCAACTAAGATTGAACATGGCACCTTGAGTTGAGCTGCTGCTGAGCTCCCAGATGGCTCAGTTGGTTGGAGCGTATCAACTCAACCACAAGGTTGCCGGTTCGACTCCCGCAAGGGATGGTGGGCTGCGCCCCCTGCAACTAGCAATGGCAGCTGGACCTGGAGCTGAGCTGCGCCCTCCACACTAAGATTGAAAGGACAACAACTTGACTTGGAAAAAAATCCTGGAAGTATACACTGTTCCCCAATAAAGTCCTGTCCCCCTTTGAAAAAAATTAGTAGGTTAGGCACCTCTCTTGAGAATCTGATGAAGGCTATAGTGTATACTGGTATGTGTTTGTATGTAATGATTTAAAGCAGGCTTCCTGACATAGGGCTCCTGCACATTGTATACAAGATTATTTACATTTGCTTATATTTGTGTATAAATAACACATATTCACACATATATGTAATACACCTATGCACATCAGGAACCCTGTTTTAAATAATCCTTAAATTAATCTCTTATCTTACAAAGGTGTGCGGTGTAACAGTCTCTTCTTCCAGCCCCGGTCATTGAATCTCCCAGCACTTCAGTGTCATTATAAATAGATTCAAGTTAAATAAATTTAGATTATAAATCTTAATCATAAAAACGGGTGATGTGGTCTTTTCCTCCATCCCCATCAGAGAAAGCATTTGGTAAAAGAATCACTGTAGAGTGACTATACCACTACAAAATTATATGGGTATAGATCTTAAATTGTTGCCATAGTACCCATCAATTAAAATTAAAGCCACATTTAGTTTTGTAATAATGGAAAAGTGGATGAAAAAACTCATTGCTATTCCCTTTAATGTTGGTTGTGTGCATTTTATCCTGTTTAATATTTGGTCGTTGAGAGGCTGTTTTTGCTTCATGTCCATATATTTATTCATTCGACAAAATTTTTCAGCATTTACCTGTGCTAGGAACTAACTGTTCTGGAGACTGTAGCAATGAATAAGACAGAGTTCTGTTCTAGATTTTATATTACAGTGAGGAAGACAGGTGGTAAATAAATATACTAGAACCTATAGCTAATATAATTTCAAATGGTGACACAGGAATAAAGCTGGGAAAGGAGATACAGAGTGTGGTATACTGTGTTTCCCCGAAAATAAGACCTAGTCGGACCATCAGCTCTAATGCGTCTTTTGGAGCAAAAATTAATATGAGACCTGGTATTATATTATGTTATGTTATATTATACCTGGTATTATGTTATACCCCGGTCTTCTATTAAAATATATTAAAATAAGACCGGGTATAATATATTAATTTTTGCTCCAAAAGATGTATTAGAGCTGATGGTCCAGCTAGGTCTTATTTTCAGTTAAACACAGTAGTAGGGAACTGCTATTTTAGATAGTATAGTTAGTTGAGATTTGATTGAATGAAGACGGACTGGGCAGGTTGCAGGGAGAGCCATGGGAAGATCTGAGGCAAAGAATACAAAGACCATAGTAAAATGTTTCAAGGAAAAGTAAGGCCAGCCAGGGTAGAGTAGTCATAGATGAAGCCAGAAAGTTTATGTAGGCCTGCGTAGGCCAGCATACAGTATGTGTTTAAATTTGGTCTGGCTACCCTAGACCTATTAAATCAATTTCTGGTGGTAGGACCTAAGCATTAGTAGTTTTCCAAAGCTCCTATGGTAATTTAAATAATAAGCAATCAAAATTGAAAAACACTGGCCTCAGAGAGAATGAGACTAACTAGAGAAAAGAAGAGGGCAGAGAACTGAGCCTCGGAAACCTTCTATACTTAGACATAATTGGAGATTGAGAAAAAGAGGGCAGAACAGCCAGCCAAGGACTAAGGGTAGTGTAGTATGAGGAACATTAGGAAGTGTGGCATCTTGGAAGCCAAGGGAAACAAATGTTTTAAGAAAGAGCAGCTAGAATAAGAAGTCAAATTCAGACAATATGGCTTTGAAATCTGTGCTCTTAATACTTACTGCACTCTGTACTAGAGTAGTACAGAGTTGATTTGGTATCTTTGCTTTATATCCCCATCCCTGTTGTGTCCCCCTCATTTTCATGGCACATGGCAACATGGTTATTTTAGGTAGAAGCCTCACAGTCTAGAGGAAGAGACCGGAAGAATGAGCTCAGGACAAGGAGCAAAGCAAAAAACCTTAAGGACCATTTTCTGTAGTTGCCATGGGATAATTCTGTTTACATTCTAGTATTTCCCAGAACACGGGCCTGCTGCACCTAGCTGCAAAGGAAGCTGGGAAATGTAGTATATTTTAGGCAGCCGTGTACCTACCTAATTAAAGCATACCTATTGAAGAAGGGGAAAAAGAATACTGGATAAACAGTTATAGTCTCTGCTACGTAAGGTATTACCTAATGTATGCAGACAATATTAGCTTAAATTAATTAAAATCAGTAAGAAATTAACAATCAGTTTTTGTTTTCAAAGGACTGCATTTTGTGAAAATAGCCAAATAAAACTGAATTCTTAAACTGAGCTTAGTTTCGTCAATATTGCATGCACACTAACTTTATTTGGACAGGAAAGAGATGCTTAATATAGTAATATGACATTTAGTGTTTCTCCTCAGCTAATTTCTGCTTCTTTCAGTGAAGGGGATGTTTTGAGTTTGCATCTGCTTCAGCTGGCTTTTGGTGACAGAAAATGTTTGGCATCGGGACAAATCTTATATGAGGTAAATGGTAATGGTAATACAGCTTATTACCATTTTGTTCATTGTTTATTTTAATTTCTGTTTTAGGATATTAAGATACTGAAAAGTTATTGTTATGTTCAAGTTAATACTGTATGCATAATATAATGGAAAAAATATTAGATTAGGGATTAGGAGTGTAGCTCTTTTACCAAGACAGCACTATTAACTTCTCCAGGTATTACTTTCCTCTAAAATGAAGGGATTGGACAGTGCTGAAGCTTATGGCCTAATTGGTACCCAGGAAAAATAAACCCACTTTGTTGCTGTAATATATCAAGCAGTAAACCATGGGGTGGCTTTATAAACAGTCTTGCTATTTAAAATTAATTGTAAAAGAGGGTAAATGCATCCGGCATTTCAGAATATTATTTTTCTGGCTGAGTTCTTGAGGAAATAGTGCGGAGCTGCTGCTAATACCTGTATTTGATGAACCCTCAGATTCCATTTTGTAGAACAGACTTTATTAACCTAATGTTTAAGGTTACAGGGATAGGAATCCATGAGTCCCTGAATTATTATGCCTTTTTGTGGGGAAAGTTCTCATATCTTTTGTCAGATTCTTAAAGGGATTGATGAGCAAAAATAATTTAAGAACTATTGTAGAGCAAGAATTTCAGTGAGAACACAGGAGTAGGTTTGCTGGCAGAGAAAGAGGGAGAGAATTTTGATGGTTAGTCCACTTTACAGTACAACTGGTAGTACATGAAGGTTCCCATGTTTGATACCAGCTTTAGAAGACTTAATGGTAATATTTTTGAGATACTAAATCTAACGTTTTATTTGTTTTATGCTGTGTAAAATTTTAGAGCCCTTCTCAGTGATATGTTCTCTTCAGGGTTTAACTTTTTTGTTTTCTTTGTATTGTGTGAAAAATCTTTAAACATGGAGACATTTAATTTTAGAATGACTTTTCCCTTAGAATCCTATTAAGATAAAAATGTTTGTACATTTTGTGTTTCAGGGGTTAGAGTACTGTGAAGAAAGATACACACTGGACCTCACAGATGGCATGTTTCCTTTGAGGGAACAGGCTAGTAATACCAAACTGTTGGGATGCCAGAGTATAGAGAAATTTCGATCTCATGGTGACAGGGAGGAAGGCATGAATGAAGGTTAGTTGAAAGTACTCACATCACGTGAATGCTTGATTTAAGATTTATGACACGTATTGGTTTCTAGAGTTTTCACACTCCTAGCAGTTAAAAAATTGAAATACGGAATATGGAATTTATCTAGGTCTGTATGAGATAGTGGGTATTTCTTGTTTTTCAGATTTCTGTGTAGAACTCAAGAATTGAACAGGTTAAGGAAATGAGGGATCTTGTATTTTAATCCAGCTCGTAAAACAAACGAAAATAGTTACTTGTTTTGACTAGTATAAATAGTCTCTGAATGTTTCTCTGTATTTTTTGAGACACATATGGCAGACATGCCTTGGTTGCCGTGATCTTTTTCTGTCTCCTTTATGATCCCTTCTTCTTGGTAAATATCCTGGCATAGTAAAAATTGCATAGATTTTAGAATCCAACATGAATTCAAATCCCAGTTCTGTCATTTGTTGTGACCTTTGACAAATTAGGTAATATTTTTGAGCCTCTGTTTCCCCATCTGGGAGTGACATAATGCAGTTACATCTTTTGCAAAGTGTGGGTGTGAGGATTAAATATGCTAATGTCATACATTCATTCAGTTCTGGGAATGCTCACTAGAGCCTTGGTTGTGTTTGTGTTCTTATCGGGATTGATTCTCATGGTTAGCTCATTCACGCCAGAGATGTCTCTGTCCGAGTCCCCACACCTGTGTTAGTTTTCACACCCAGACATGTCAAAACCTCATCAAACTCTTCTTATTCCCCACTTGCATCTTCCTTTTTCTGTTTCCTGTCAGTTGTGTCTCTTATTTTTACTTTCCTCTCTCCTTCTATTGATGTCTGTTGCTATCTTTCAGTTCCATCTCCACTACCCAGGTTCTTGTCCTTTTCCTCCTTCACCATATCTAGCTATATCAGTCTTTCTCAACCACAGACCTTTAAAGAATTAAGCCTTAAGGCCTAAAGGCATCTGTTTTAAGTGTTGATATTCTCTGGTACTAGCTATGAACCATTCTTGGGAGAATATTCATTCTCCTTCCAATACCTACAAGTTGCCAAAATATTAACTGAAAACGAGCCAGGATAACTTTTCTGATGAGTGCTTTTTAATAAGGTCTTCTTGAAATAGAAATAGTCAAGATACAAGTGAATTAATCTCTTCTTATAGAATAAATAATAGAAATGTGTTTTGACAAATCAAATATGACTTTATGAGGAAATCTTGCTACAATTTTATTTAGGGGATTTTACTTTGAGATTATTCTATTTTTAAAATTATCGTTTCTCTTTAGTTCAGTCACCTGATACCAGTGTTTCAGTCTTTACCTGGCAAGTGAATATATATGGACAAGGAAAGCCTTCTGTATATTTGGGGCTTTTTGACATAAATCGTTGGTATCATGCACAGATGCCTGATTCATTAAGGTATGATATATACTTCGTTTTCTCTCTCTCTCTCTCTCTCTCTCTCTCTCTCTCTCTCTCTCTCTCTCTCTATGTGTGTAGCAGTTCAGTGACTTAAAATTTTTGTAAAATTTTCTTTTAGATCAGGAGAATATCTGCATAATTGCTCTTATTTTGCATTGTGGTCACTGGAGCCTGTTGTAAGTACAACTTCTCCACATTACATCTTGGATGTATTGGTTCATGAGAGAAGCTTAAGTCGGGGAATTCCACCTTCATATCCCCCTCCTGAGCAGTTTTTTAACCCAAGTACTTATAATTTTGGTATGTATTTTCTTAACGTTACTTTTTGAGAAAAATAACATGCAAGAGATTATGTACATGTGTGTATTGATGTGTAGTATATGTGTATATGAATGTACTGTTACCTTATGTCTTTGTCAGTTAACATGTGGCTAACTTAGGAAAATAATTTGATATACTGGTATATGCGTGAGAAATTTAATACTGCTATGTTATATAAAGAAATTACCACTATTTTGAATTTGCTAGGAAAGATTAAATATTTCACATTTAATGCATTTGTGATTGGGTTTGGTATCTTGTTAGGATAGAAATACCTAGAAAAATTATTTTAAAATGTATTATAGGTAATAATTTGATACCTTGCCTAGCAATCTGTAATATGTAAATTTTGTTGTATTAATGCCATCTCAAATATAATATGTAAGTGGATTTGTTAAATTTTTTTGTTTTCTTTAGATGCCACTTGTTTGTTAAACTCAGGAGTTGTTCATATAACTTGTACTGGCTTTCAGAAGGAGGTAGGTAACAACCGACAATGTGAATAGCATTTCTTACTGAACTCAAGTCAGATCATGGATTTAAACTTTATTTAATGTAATTATGTAAGCTATTGTTGCAACTAAAATGGTAGCTTCTGCTAGGTTAATAGGAGGTATTGGGATGTTTTTCGCAGCTTTCTGTAGACATTAGTTACTTGAACTCCAAGGAAAAGAGCAAAGTAGGTCAGAGCTTTACCACATCCCTTTTTTATCCTTCCTCTTAATTCTCCTCCTTCTCAGAAAGCTTATAAATAAATGAAGTAATATGAAGTAATGCAAAGAAGGTACCTACTAGCACAGTGGTACAATGCCTGGCATAGAGTGGATTGATTATATGTTGAAAAGTACTTTTCCAGGAAAACGTGAAGTGACAAACCTTTTAATTGATTATCAACTAGAAGTATACGAATGCCATATTTATACCTCATATCAGATCTCTTTTATACTAGACCAAGAGCAATAAACTGCAGGGTTGTGTGATCGTGTCAAGTTCGTTAAGATCTGTCACCAAGTCTATCAGCTTTAGAGAAGGTCACGTGGTTACCTTTCATAAAAACATAAGCTACCTAATACTCTTTATCAGTCGTAGTATTTATAACTAGCAGGCATTGGTTTAGCTCAAGAACTTCTAAACCCACTTCCTTGCAAGAAGTACAAAAATGTAGTCTTCCCCAGTTTCCATTTTAGTGTTTTTAGTTTTATTAAAAATGTTAAGTGTAAAATAGGGTAGTTTGTGAAGCATTCTTAAATGTGGTTGTTTGAACTGGGTAGTGATTGATATCTGTACTTGATCTATTACAGACTTTGACTTTTTTAAAGAAATCAGGACCATCTCTCAATGAAGTCATCCCTGATGGTTATAATCGCTGTCTGGTGGCTGGCCTTCTCTCACCAAGACTTATTGATATTCAACCTTCTAGTTTAAGTCAGGTTAGACGAGTTTTAACTCCACTGTTTATTTTGCATCATGTGTTATCTTTCTGTTATAATAGAAATAACTTAGATCTGCCAAAGTATGTTAAGTAGTATAATGCCCAGTCTGCATGATAATAGCTATGGTCTTAGATTTGGCTTAAAATTCATACTCAAAGGACCCAGTAGGCCATAACTCGGCACCAGGCTCACTTAGCTGTGAAGAATGACATAGGACAGGAAACATATGGCTGCATCAGGCATGTCATGAGTAGAAGTTGTTATAACAGTCTTGGGGCCGTTTTCCAGCCCCCAGAGAGAACAGCATAGATGCAAGAGAACAAGATCTCATGAGTGGAAACCATACTGACTTAGGTGAATTTCATGGTCTGTAGCAGCAAAGCGTGGGCTTTGGTATCAGCTTCTCTGGGAAATTGTTAGAAGTGCCAAGTTCTTGCTTCCTACCCTAGAGCTACTGAACCAGAAAATCCAGGTATGGAGCCCAACAATCTGTGTTTTAATAAACGCTGGATGTAATTCTGATAGTGTTTTTTTTTTGTTGTGGTTTTTTTTTGAGAGCCCACTGGCCCATGTGGGAATCGAACCGGCAGCCTTCAGAGCTAGGAGCATGGAGCTCTAACCGCCTGAGCCACCGGGCCGGCCCTCTGATAGTGTTTTGAAGAACATTGCTCTAAAGAAACAAGTGTCTTGTAAAAGCCTATTGTGATATTTCCAATTTCCTGCAAAACAAGAGTTATAGGACTCAGACTCAGTCATGGAAGCCATAACTTCCCAATGGATATTTATAGTCCATTCACAATTTTCCTAGTCCTAATACATTTTAACAATCAGGAGACATTCTCACAATAAATAGTGTTGCCTGGTGATGGCTCATAATTCACATCTATTTCAAATCAGTATTTGCGAGTAAAATATGCTGGAAGGAAGTAAACCAATGCTAGGTCATTTTCCCATGGATAAAGAAGAAATGTTTTATTAACTCTTTCTGCCCGAGTAGTGTTTGAATTGAGTTTTTTAAATAATTATAAATGCAAAACATAATAAATTGGTGAAGAAAGCCTTTTAAATATTAGATGAAATGTAAATATTGTTGCTCATGGTTTAACACCTACATTTGGCATTTAATACTTAATTTCATGGAAGCAAAAAGAAACACTCAATACTATCATCATCAGGAGATTTTTTGCTGTTCCCTTTCCTCTCCTCTCTTTATATGATTGTGTCTGTGTAAATATTACATAACTACATAGTCATGTAGTGATATATGTTAACATTTTTTCCCTATGTAACTTGTTTTTTCCTGGCTTTTTCAAGTGGCCTTTTTTATAAAAACAAGCAAATCTTGCCTAAGCTATCATTTACACAACCTTAACTTTTTCTTCTTAGTTTTTGTTCTTTGTGGAACTCCATAAGGCAAATGTTGACTATCAGTTGATCTTCTGTTAGCTTATCTTTACTTTCCCACTGTTTGTCTCTTTTGCCTCTGGTTCTACTTTCTCTGGGAGATTTTCTCTTCCCTTTCTTTTTTCTATTAGATTTTTTAAAAATTTGGTTCTAATTTCAAATTTCTATATGAGCTATTATTCTTTGATCATTCTTTCTTCATAGTAATCTGTGCTGTGTTATGGATGAAACATTCTCTATGTATATGTTTAAAGTTTCATTTTAGGTTCCTGCGTTACTTCTATTTTCTCTGAAGTCGTTTTTAATTACTTCAGTCTTTCTGATGCCAATGGCTATCCTCAAAGGTTTGGTGGTCCTTAGTCATCTGTTTATATATAAAGTGAGTTAGTAACAGATTTTATAAACTCTCTTTTGTGTGGGTAGAGTTCCTTCAGAATCATCTTTTAGGATCATGGATTGGATGTACACCATTTCAGTAGGGAAACCCCAGATATTTTCCGGGGCCATTCAGTTTTTCCAAAGATCTCTCAGACTGGCCTCCACAGTTCTTTGCTGCAGGGTAACAGACGGGTGGGACTCTCTGTTCCATATACCAAGTTTTAACCCCGTTGCCTGTTTTCAATCCCATGTTTGACCATCCTTTCCCCCAACTGTGCTCTGAACCTGGTTTCTCCAAGAATTCAGTCTAATCGGATTCTGAGAGCCAAATTGACTCTATTCTCATCTGTAGTTCCCTTCTGTGGGGACTTGAGGACATGGTTCCCTTCACACTGCTAAACAAGCCACCTTTTCTCTGTTCCTTAATTGCTTTTCAAAAATTCTGTTGAGCTATCTTATTTCATAATGCCTTCTCTTTTCTTTGTTGACATACCTTTTTTACTAATGATTTTTAAAATAACAGCTTTATTGATATAGTATAACTCACATAGTATACAATTCACCTATTTAAGTATAAAGTTCACTGGTATTTAGTGCACTCATGGAGTTGTGACCTATAATCACATTTTCATCACCTCCAAAAAACCCTGTACCCATTAGCAGTCACCCCTTTCCCTCCCTCCTCTCCCCAAGCCTTTCATAACCACTAATCTGCTTTGTCTTTATAGATTTACTTGTTCTAGACATTTCATATAAATGGAATCAAATAATATATGGCCTTTCTTTGACTTAGCATAAGGTTTTTAAGGTTCATTTGTGTTGTAGCGTATATCAGTACTTCATTCCATTGTATGGCCATATGATATTCCACTGTATCAGTATACCACATTTTATTTATCCATTCTTCATTTGATGAGCAGTTTTGGATTATTATGAATAATGCTGCTTCATAGAAGTTTTGTGTGGACGTGTGTTTTCATTTCTCTTAGGTGTGTACCTCAGTGTAGAATTGCTGGGTCGTATGGTAATTTTGATTTTGAGGAACTACCGGACCATTCTCCAAAGTGGGCTTTAACATGTTATATTCCGACCAGCACTGTATGAGGATTCCAATTTTTTCACATTGTCACCAATGCTCATTGTCTGTCTGCTTGTACATAGCCATCCTAATGAGTCAGTGATTTTTAAGCCTTTAAAATTTTGTGTTCTGAACTAGAACTTGCTACTTCTGAGTCTGTGATCACATATCCTTTCTTATTTCATTTTTTTTCCTTTCTTTTTTTTCATACATGGATTAGGAAGAACAGTTAGAAGCTATATTGTCAGCAGCAATCCATACAAGTTCTCTGGGACTTTTGACTGGATGTATCAGGAGGTGGATAACAGAAGGTAAGATTATGAGTTTTAACAAAAATTACTGTTGTATTTTTTAAATCATCAGTTCACTGTTTTAGGGCGTTTTTTAAGTTAAACTTCATTTGGAGATAGTACGTATTTGTAAATTCACATGCAGTTACAACACAGTTGTAATGCATAATATACAGAATGATCCTGTGTACCCTTTACGCCATACCACCCCCTTCACCCCGATGGTAAGATCTGGCCGCACTCTAATATAATAGCACATAACACAGCATCACAATCAGGATCCCCCATGGTACCCTTTTACAGCCACATCCTTAACCCTGGGCAGTCACTACCTCCTCCCCTTCCCCACCCCTAACCCATGCTATCACAGCTCTATTCTGTATTTCAATGATTTTGTCATTTCAAAAATGTTCATAAATGGAATTGTACAGTATATAACCTTTTGGGATTGACTCTTTTTCCTCAGCAAAATTCTCTAGGGTTCATCCAAGTCGTGTATGTTACTCTTGTTTTTTTACAATCACTACACACACACATTTGAGAATAAGCTCAAGTGATCATGCTTTTTTACCCATAAATATTTCAATATTATATCTGTCTGAAAACAAGAACGTTCACTTACAAAAACCACTTTGCAGGGGTGACCGGACAGCTCAGTTGGTTGGAGCGTGAGCTCTGAACAAAAGGGTTGCTGATTCGATTCCCACATGGGCCAGTGAGCTGCGCCCTCCACAACTAGATTGAAGACAAAGAGCTGCCATTCAGCTGAGCTGCCGGAGGGGTGGCCGGATGGCTCAGTTGGTTAGAACGCGTGCTCTCAACAAGGTTACCTTGAAGGACAGTGACTTGGAGATGATGGGCCCCGGAGAAACACACTGCTCCCCAATATTCCCCAATTAAAAAAAACAAAGCACTTTACACCTATAAAAATTAAGAAAATTAACATTGATAACGTGCAATTATCTAACCTACAGACCTTACTGGAATCTCATTAATTGTCCTAATAATGTCCTTTGTAGTATTTTTAGGGAGGGGGAAGGGGCATCCAGAATTTAATCCAGAATATATATTGTATTTAGTTGTCATGTCTTTAATCTCTCTTAATGTGGTATAATTCCTAAGTCTTTGTCTTGTGAAAAATTGACATTTTAAAAGAACATAACCCTGTTATTTTGTAGACTGTCTTTCAATTTGTTTGTTGTTCCTTCCTCCTGGTTAGATTCCGATTCTGTGGTGTTCACGGCAGTACAACATGCGCTGCACTCAGGATACATGATGCCAATTTGTCTCCATTGATGTTGGTTTTCATGTTGCTCACTTGGTTAGGGTGGTTTCTGTCAGGTTTCTCCACAGAAAAGTTACTCATTTTTTTGTTTGTAATTAATAACCATTATTTTTTTCTTTCATATTTACAAATAAGAACAACCAAATTCTGCTGCTAATTTGCGCTTTGTTCTTGAATGGACATGGAATAAAGTCATTCTCACAAAAGAGGAATTTGACAGACTGTGTAAGTATTAAACTAATCTTGATTTATTTTTTAAAGTAGATAACAATAATTTTTGATCATTTTGAAGTTGTAAACTCTTTAAAGATGTCCCAGAAGAATTTTTTTTTTACATTACAGTGACAAAATTATTTTTGACCACGATTTTGCAGTAGATTGTTAAATTGGCAACATGTCAATATGTCCACAGTAGCAAGTTTCAGAATTATGCTTTACGTATCTTTTGATCTTAGGGGTTTAATTTACAAAAAATGCTAGTGATTGAGTAAGGGGAATATGCTAGTTAACGTCAGCAGCTCCTCTTCTTAACTTACTTTTTATTTAAAATACTTATAAGTATAAAGAAGTTTAATAGCAGGGTAAAAACTCATCATCTCTGCCTTCTAAGACATGTCATTATCAGTCATGCCAAGTCATTTTTCTTCTTGACAGTCTTGTTTATTAGTCGGTTGTACACTTTGAGTTTTGAGGCATCTAGTGAATATTAAAAACCCATTATGCCCAATTAGTATAAAAATAATGTTAAAGGTAATACATAGTTACCCTGGACATGAAAGTAAAATCTAAGTTTATTTAGAAGTATGTTTTTATTTTTATTATTGTGTCATTATGAATAAACAAATGGAGTTTTAAAAAGATTTATTCTTAATAGAGGATTTTTAAACCAACAAAATTGTATAGGAAGACATGGGATTCTACAGGTTTTTTAGGGTATACATAATAAAATTACAAACATGAAGTAAATAATTTTAAATATTTCAATAATCAGAACTGTTGGAAGTCTGGAACACTTGCTAATTCAGAATCGGTAAAAACTATATATTTTTTTTTTTAACAGGAAAATGTTTTCAGGGCCAATTATATAAATTATGTAAAAAAGACAAAATTCAACTCAGTTTATAAAATTATATGCCTTTATTATTCTTTAAGCATAATAATGTGGTGTTTCAGGGTTGAACTTGGTAATAACTCAGCCATTATTACTGCCTTGAAATTTATTGGTTAATGGAGATTTTTTTTTTTAATGAGAAATAATTAAAATACAATATAAGTATTTTAAATGCATTGGAAGTAAAGCAAATAATTTGATTTGAGAAAGGATTTAGAAGATACTTGTTTTCAATTATACATTAAATATTAATGTAATTATACATCAAATATTAATGTAATCAATTCTTATCAAAAAAGATGTAACCAATACCAACTTAAATACCCTTCCCCACACCAAAAAAAGGATTTGTAAACTCAACCTTGAATTGGAAATGAAAGGACAACTGAGTCTACAGTGAATTATAACATGCCTATAATTTCATTGTAATAAGTCTTTATCTGAGTCTTGATTTTAATGTTTCACTTTTGAAGAGTGGAAGTGTAAAAAAGAATTCTTAGGAAATATTAATTGCAAAACAACATGGTACATAAAAGATCTAATATAAAAGATTTATTTGAAAGAGAAGCATTTAATGACTATAACTGATTTCTAGTGAATCTGAAGTTGTATCTCTTATCACCTTCCTCTGTACTCACACACTACTTACTTCAATCTACATTTTCTTAAAAATAATAATTTGTATCAGCACTTTTAGTTTCCTTCAGGGTATTTGCTATTTCAATTTTGCCTTTGTAAATCTCATAATTTATGGAAGAATTTCTCAAATAGGAATTTGAGAAATTTTGCATTTGTGAATTTAATTAACTCAGTTTTACTGTGTTGAAACTAATCGTGTATTTTATCTTTGAAAGGTACGCCCTTATTTGATGGTTCATGTCGTTTCATTGATCCACAAACTATGCAGTCTGTCCAGCAGTGCCATTTGCTTCTCAGCAATCTTAATACAGTCTTAAGCTGTTTTGTAGCTATGGCCGAAGAGATCACTGAAAGAGGTGTGTGTACTGTTTGTCTTGTATAAATGATTGTTTTATTAAATTGTACTTCTTCAAGAAAGAAGAAATTGCCTATGTCTTTTTTATGAAAAGCCACAGAATGTTAGATGTACTATGAGCCCGTGCTCAAAGAAGCTTGGGAAATTTGGAAGTTAAACTTAATGACTATTAAAATAGTGTATTTCCAGCAGAATTTCAAATTTTAAATTACAAGTTTTTATTCACAGGTCATTATAATTTTTTCCCCCTGTTTTACCATTTAAACAAAACCATTAATTTAATTTAAAGACCTGGTGTGAACAACCTATATTATTGATACTATGTAGCTTGTATAAATTTGACTTCTGAAATTAACTAAATGGAAGTGTAGCTAAGATAGAAGCATATTTACCTAAATTGTCTACTTTAATCAGTGAATTATTTATTTTTGCATTTTGAAGTTTATTTGTTCAAGCAAAGTTTATTAAAAAATAACACGTGCATTATAAAAAAAAATCAAGTGATTAGTTTTTGAAAACTTTTTAGTGTCTTGATTTTTCATTTATGGTTGATAAATTGAAAGTTAAACTACTGATGTTTAACTCTTTTTTTACAGATGTTATGGACTTAACCAATAAGTATATGGTTTCCCAGCTCATCTGTCAATATGCGCAAGTGGTTCTTTGGTTCTCTCATTCTGGGCTTTTACCAGAGGGCTTAGGTAAAATATTTACTTAATCTGTAAATATTAACTGAAACATTCTTAAATCTTTATAATTTTGTTGTTGTGTTCTAATGTTTCGGGTTTCCTTTCTTCCACCACCTCACTTATGTTTTCTTCTTCTTACATTCTTCCTTACTTTGTATCTTCAGTGCCTCACTCCCTCCCTACCTGATACACAGCTGTTCCATACATGTTTATTGGATTGACTAACATTTAGAAGGAAAGAATATTTGACAGAACATCGCTTCTGACAGTTGATTCAGTGATATCACCAGCTAAAATTTAGGTCCATGGAACTATGGGTTTTATAATCTAATTTTCCAGTCCTTTTAATTTGTGTGGGTTCTTTTAATATGGTTATTAACTAATTTTATTTGCCATCATTTAAATACTTCCTTTTATCTAATAATTCATGCCAATGTCAAGAATTAGAGAATTTGACTTTTACTGTATTTATTTAAGCACACTTTTAAAGCCTCTAACTTCTTGCATCTCCAGGAAATACATTAGATTTTATTTAAATGTGCTTCTGCCACTTTGCGTAATTTCTGTTAACCTTATTCTTTCATAATTCTTTTAGTGTCCTTATTACAGACATTCACGAGAGACTCGATTTCTCAACATGTGCATCTATTAATAAAGGGATGTATAGTACTCTTATTACTTAAATTTAGGAAGCCTGTAAATTAAACAAAAATATAAAATTAGTAAAATATCAGTATGTATAACCTAACTATTGTTGGGATATTTTGGAAACATTACTAGCTTTTTTTCCAACTCTTAAAATAAATCTAGATGATGGTGTGATGTTGTCACGGTTATGCTACAACTACCCTGTAATTCAGAACTACTACACCAGTCGTCGACAGAAGTGTGAGCATTTATCAAGGTATAGTACATCCTGAACCTTCAAAAAACATTGTAAAAATTTCTTCTGTAAGAAGTCAAAGCTTTGCGAGATACAACAGAATTCATCATGTTACAAAATGATTAAATGGTGGGGTTCTCAGAAAGTATCAGAATTTGTTACCAGCATTACTATTTATAGTTGTAATGTTTGCCTTGACCTGATGGTTACACTTTTATTACAGAACTTAAGTGTAGCTATTCATTATTTCCTATATAAAACTATTCATCTTGATTGATGTATTAGATTCTATAATTTAATCATGTATTTTTTCTGAGAATTCTTATTCAAAAAGACTAGAAGCTCCTATTCGTCAAAAAAGCATAAAACAGGCAGCCCCGTTGGTTAGAATGCGAACTCTCAACGAGATTGCAGGTTCGATTCATGCATGGGATGGTGGGCTCTGCCCTCCACAACTAGATTGAAGGACAACGACTTGGAGCTGATGGGCCCTGGGGAAACTCAGTGTTCCCCAATATTCCCCAATAAAAATTAAAAAAGAAAAAAAACATAAAACATATCACTAGTTATTTTATATTCTTTCTATTAACGGTTGGATTTCAGCACTTGGACCACTTTCTATTGTTTTTTTGTTGTTTTTTTCTCATTTCCTTTATCTGTCTCTCTTTTTTTAAATACATGAATGTTAGCCTAAGTTAGCTCCTTTTAAATAAAAAAATAGAAGAAGAAAAAGTAGTGTTTGGAGCCTTGGCGCTACCTCTGGTGTATATAGTCTTCTTCAAGTTGGAATGAAAGAATTGTAGAGCAACATACAACATTCAGAGCAGTGAATCACAAACACTGATTAATTTCAGGATGGTTGTGTCAGAATCACCTAAAGACCGTGTTTAAAATGCTGTGCCAGCTGTACTTTTGGTGCATGACAGGTTTTGGGATCCAGTGCTTTAGAATAACTAATTAGGATAGTGAGCATGGACCTTATTAAGTGTATGTCATTGAGCGGGTTTGCTAAACTTTCTAATCCTATTTGTCACGAATTATAAAGTCAGTATAAAGGCTACATAATAATATACGCAGAGCACCTCTTATAGTACTTGACTCATAGGAAAAGCTCAGTAAGTAATAATTGCTGTTGCTGTTAATATTAGACATTGAAACAGGGACAATATTTGCTTGGCACCTTGTAATGCTCAGTAATATATTTTTGAAGGAATCACCGAGGTTAAGAGACTAACCAGGTGATGAAAGTGAAACTATAACTCTTTGACTTGAGCTGCAGTATTAACTATAGTGGGCTTCCATGCCCTTTGGTAGTTTGCTCAAGATGGTAAAAAATTAGAATAACCTCAGGCTAGCTCGACCACATTCTTCCCTGGGACCTGACCTTCACTGACTGGCTTGCTGATAACCGAAATTGAGGCTTCTTCAGGCTTTGTCTGACTAACTCCCTTTGATGTCTGGGGTTCTCATAATGCTAAATGCGGTCCTAGTCTCTTCTCCCTTTTATAGTTGGGATCATTACTTTAAGAGTTTAATGCTTATTGTTTTGATAATAATTACCATTAATATTAAATAATCCTTAATTTTGCTCTTATTGCAGAGGGAAGTGGAACCCTGATTTCTTGATGATTGATGAGATGGTTTCTCGGTTAGGAGATAGAGTTGAGAAACTGTGGAAACGGGAAGAAGGAAGCACAGGAAAATATCCTCCCACTAGTCTACATGTAGGTTTGCAGTAGCATGATATCACTTAAGAACTCCACAAAGTTGGGGGAGAGGGGAGGTATACTTAGCTGTATTTTTAATACCTGGCACAGGCTTGGGAAAAACAAGGAGCATGAATGAATTGAGTACATAAAACACTGAATTTTTAATCTCTATTATAGGCACTACTTGACATATATCTACTAGACAACATTACTGAAGCGGACAAACATGCTATTGTATCCTTCAATATTTTATCAAATAAGTCATATATTACCAAAATTTTAAAATTCCATAGTAGGAACCTTATACATCTAATCTAATCTTGATCTCACATTTGAATTCTTTTTAAAGGAAGGGTTCTTAACCTTGGATCTGTTGATTGTGTTTCGATGATCTAGGCTTAACCTGAAACTATGCAAAATTTTGTTTTATAGCGTTCATCAAATTTTCAGATGTGTCTGAGATACTCCCAAAGTTAAGAATAACTGTTCTAAAACATTGTTGGCAAGTAGTCATTCTAAATGAGATTAACTTATGTGCTAAACCTGAATACATTGTAAGTTAGCTTAATATTACCTTAGACATTGTATTGAGCCCTGAGGTCTTTGCAGTAAGATTTTTTTTCTAATGTCAGTTATTAATCTAAATGTGCATAGTTCCATTCATAATTTATAATATGCATGACATGTTTGCTTAAGCTCCCAGGTTTTGCTGAATAACTGGAATTTTGTCTGTAGCTTTCTTTATTAAATTTGCTGAGCTACTGACTTCATGAAGAAAGTATGCTTTAGTTCATCTCCTTTGTGGTGGTACTTACTACTGAGAATGAATGAAGTTGGTTGTAGGATTGGCAGTGCCACATTCAATAAAACTACTTCTATAGCTGGATATTCATAATGATTTTCTGCATGCTAGGGTCTCTCAAGCCTCTTTTCTGCTATGTTCTGTTATAAAATATATATGTAGAAGTTTTATATATAAACATATATTTATATGTATAAATACATATGTAGAAGTTTTTCTTTTTGTTTATTGTCCTTAATCCTCTTTTTCAAAGACCATTTATTTGCTACTTGATATTATGTATTCCTTCCCAAACAAAACAGATACTTGCATCGAATCATTTTCAACTGCCTTTGCCATTTCTTGGGACCAGGTTAAACTTACTCAAGGGTTTTGGCTGATAGATCATAATGACTCTGAGGTAAGTCTGTTAGTTCCCTTAGAATGTGAACTTTCAGAAACTGTTAGGATTTGAGAAAACAATACAGAACTGGATTACATTTCATATTAAAGATGACACAGTCTACATCTAGAGACACTTGAAGGAGTCAGGTTAATCAGTACTTTCATGAAGCACTATCTTAGGCAGTAAGAATCCAAAGATAAAACAGTTCAGCACTTAGGTTTCTTTTTTCTCAAGAAGGAAACAAACGTCAAACAGTTACTAATAGTGCAAGTATGGTAACTGTTACGTGAGAGATAGGTTTGGTGTGTTGGGCCCATAGAAGGCAGGATTTGACATTGATGATTGGTGATGGAAAGATTTTATATAATTGCTTAACGAGGTCTCAAAAGTATGAGGCTTTTGGTAAGGCTTTCATTTAAAATATACCACAGATTAAAGTAGATCTTTTCAGTTTATACTTAAACTGGTTTTAGTCTTGATTTTTGTGGCTTTAGTATTCCCTGACTTAAAGGTTAGCTACTTGGCCTAAATGCAGAGCATTATATTTGTATTTACCAATTTTCATGTCAATTTTGCAGAGCGGTTTGGATCTTCTGTTTCACCCAGCTACTGCAAAACCTGTGCTATGGCAACATTCAAAGATTATTCAAGCCTTCATGAGTCAGGGTGAGCACAGACAAGCCCTCAGATACATTCAGACCATGAAGCCAGCAGTGTCCAGTGATAGTGATATTATCCTTCACCTCACTGTTTTGCTTTTTAATAGGTAAGTACATATTTTGAAAGTACAAACTCTTAATCATATGTCAATAAGGTGGAATTGATGAAATAGACAATAGCAATATATAATATTTTGCTTTTGTCGCATTACATACTAGTCATGGGATTTCAACCATGACTATTTTTCAACCTTAAGAAAAAATGTAGAATAAACATTCACCTTGTCTAGAATAAGATGAATAAGAAGCACCTTGAGTGAAAGGAAATCAAACGGAGGTTTGAAATTATATCTGTTGCTAATTGACAATATCAGTAGTCTCCTGCATAGATAATTGATGTTTGAGGATGCTGAAAAGGGGCCAGAAATATAGAGGAAGAATGAAGCCATGTTGAGTTGATAATTATATTCTTTGAGGGTATATTCCAATGATGGTATTCTGATATTTTTTAAAATTTTGGTTGCTTGGGTTTTGCAATTCTTTGCATTTGATGGAGATTCAGAAAGAAATCTTGAAGCATCTGTTTAAATTAAGAAAATAATCAGGTTTCATATCTTAATACTTTAACAAGATTTGAGCACATGATATCTTTATATTGCTTTCTTCCCTTTGCAATATTTTAGTATTCGCTAATCATATATTTGCCATTTATAGCAATACATATATTGCTGTAATTATTATATTTGGCATCTATATTATCTGTGACAAGTTAAATGGCATGATTTAAAATGTAATGGTCTAATTATTAGTCTCACTATAATAAGAGAATGTCTCCTTCATAAAGAGCTATTTCTTCTTTGTGACCTGCCCATAGTTTTTCTGTGTTGTTGGGATTATTCTTACTGATTTGTAAGTGTGCTTTATATATTAGGGATATTAACCCTTTGAAATATTTTTGTTTTTAATTTGTCATTTGACTTTGCTTTATAATGTATTTTGATATGCTTAAAATTATTTTTATGAAGTCAGAATTATCAATATTTTAATGATTTTTTTGTCTTTTTTCACTTCAGTGTTTTTTTTTTAATACTCTTGTTTTTTTACTATCACTTTTATGGTATTTGCTTTACCATTTTTGATACATATGAAATTTATTTTGTCACGGCATTTTTAAAAGTAAATTTCTATACATAAAAATAAAAGAACGCAATGAAGGTTCCATATACCCATCCTGAATCAAATTCACATATCAAGATTTTGTTATACCTGCTTCATCTATTCCTTTATATGTTTTTTAAAATTAATGGTGAGGTGATCATTTATCCTGATTATTTATTTTTCTTTCTACAAAACACACTCATTTTAATATCCCAGATTTTTGACTTAGTTAAAAAATTACCCCCTGAGACATTTGGACTGTAATTACCACACTGTCATGCCTTTTCCTGGTAGAAAAAGAAGTGCAAAGTAATTCAGATACAGATTTTTTAGGGAATACCACTGAATGTTTTACTTATTTAGGTTCTTGGTCTGAGTCTATGGAATATAACAGATGACCCCGACCTGCCCACAGTGGGTGCCATTTGCTTCCATGAGGAATTTTTATCTACAGGAACTCTGGGACAGTGCTGCCAAAATTTCCTCAGATGCATTTCATTACACTAATTGTTGTAATTTTGTTCACATATTCTGTTTATTATATATGTCATTTATTTACCAGTCTTTATTTCAGTATTGTTACTATTTCAAAATAGAACTAGAGCTTTAGCTTTTTTACTAAGATTCCCATTAAAGCAAAATTACCTATTGACTTAGAATTAGGAATTATTTTTTTTAAAGAAAATTCATTCCCTGATACTCCTACCTACCTGCTATTTTTAAAAATATTTTTTTCATTTTTCACTTATAGTTAACATATACTAGTTTCAGGTGTACAAAATAATGATTAGACATATGTAACTTAGGAAGTGATCACCCCAATAAGTCTAGTACCTATCTGACACAATACATAGTTATTACAATATTATTGACTATATTCCCTATGCTATAGCCTATACCCCCATTACTATTTTATAACTACCAATTTGTACTTAATTCCTTCCCCCCCTTTCACACATCGCCCCAAACCTCCTAGTATCTGGCAATCATCAAAATGTTCTTTGTAGCTGTAAGTTTGTTTCTGTTTTGTTTGTTCATTTTGTTCTTTAAGATTCCACACATAAGTGAAATTGTATGGCATTTTTCTTTCTGTCTGATGTACTCTACTCAGCACAAAACAGTCTAGGGCCATCCATGTTGTTGCAGATGGCAAGCTTTCATTCTTTTTCATGGCCGAGTAGTGTTCCATTGTATGTACCACCTCTTCTTTGTCCTTTATCCATTCATCCATATGGACACCCAGCGTGACTCCACATCTGGACTGTTGTAAATAATGCAGCAGTGAACATATGGATGCGCATGTTCCTTCGAAGTCGTGTTTTGGGTTTATTCAGATACATACCCAGAGGTGGGATGACTGGGTCCTTTGTCTCTTGCTATAGCCTTTGTTTTGAAGTCTATCCCAGCTTTTTTATTTTCTGTTTCCAATTTTATGAAGTATCTTTTCCGTCCCTTTTTTATTTGTGTGTCTTTTGCTCTGAAGTGAGTCTCTTGTAGGCAGCATATGTAAAGGTCTTGTTTTCTTATCCATTCAGCCACCCTGTGTCTATTGATGACAACATTTAACCCATTTACATTAAAAGTAATTGTTGATAGATACATAGTTATTGCCATTTTATTCATATTTTTCATCTTTTTTTTTCACCTTAAAGAATTTCCTCTAAGATTCCTTGTACCATATTTCCCTGAAAATAAGACCTAGCCAGTCAACTCTAATGCGTCTTTTGGAGCAAAAATTAGTGTAAGACGAGGTCTTATAGTAAAATAAGACCGGGTGTCATGTCATATCATCATATCATATCATATATCATATAATTATATTAACCCGGTCTTATAGTAAAATAAGACCAGGTCTTATATTAATTTTTGCTCCAAAAGTTGCATTAGAGCTGATTGTCCGGCTAGGTCTCATTTTCGGGGAAACACAGTAATACTGATTTGGTGGTGATGAACTCCTTCAGCCTTTTCTTGTCTGGGAAGCTCTTTATCTGTCCTTTGATTCTAAACGATAGCTTTGCTGGGTAGAGTAGTCCTGGTTGTAGGTCGTCCCTTTTCATCACTTCGAATATTTGGTGCTAGTCCCTTCTGGCCTGCGAAGTTTCTGTTGAGAAATCAGCTGACAGTCTTATGGAAGCTCCCTTGTAGGTAACTAACTGCTTTTTCTTGCTGCTTTGAAGATTCTTTCATTGTTTTTAAACTTTGACATTTTAATTATGATGTGTATTGGTGTGGGCCTGTTTGGGTTCATCTCATTTTGGACTCTGCACTTCCTGAGATGTATGTCTTATTTCTTTCCTTCACTGGTTAGGGAAGTTTTCTGTTGTTATTTCTTCAAATAGGTTTTCAGTTTCTTACTCTCCTCATTCTGGTACCCGAGTGATGCAAATGTTGGTATTTGATTATTCCAGAGTTCCTTTAAACTACCCTTATTTTTTATTTTTTGGATTCTTTTTGCTGTTCTGATTGGGTGTTTTCTGCTACCGTATCTTCTAATATCTGATTTCATCTCTGCATCATCTAATCTACTGTTGATCTAATCTGCTGTCATTTCCTTAGGAGCCTGACTAGGTCACACCATACTAATCTTTCAGTTCTATCCAGACCACATTCGTTTTTGTCTCCTTGAACTTCTGTGCACTCATTTTGATTTCCTATTTTACACTTAAATAATGATAACAGAACAGCATAAAATCAAGTCTTTAAAGATGCCTAGTCTTCTTGTTGACATTAGCAAACTTCATTATGCAGTGATTAGTAGTCAATAAAAAATTAAATAATATTACATATACAAAGTGTCTTTGAGATTTTTCAGGTGGATTACTTGTTTTGAACATTTCTAAAACTAAACTGATAAATATTGATTTCAGGTGCATTATTGAGGCCTGGTGTTTACTGCGACAACATTCTAATAGGTTGAATATAGAGGACTTACTAAAACACACGTATGAAGTCTGTCAGGAAATGGGTTTAATGGAGGATTTACTAAAGTTACCGTTTACAGACACTGAGCAGGTAATAACTGATCCATATATACACTTGTCAGAAATTCAGGATACGTTAGGAGCTTACCAGTCTCTTGTGTGCTTCCTAGGAGTGTCTGGTGAGATTTCTGCAGTCCAGTACCAGTGTTCAGAACCATGAATTCCTTTTAGTTCACCATTTGCAGCGTGCCAATTACATCCCTGCCTTGAAGCTGAACCAAACTCTGAAGACTGTTACGGTACAAACTCATTTTCTCATGGGCCGAGGGGGGCGGGGGGGGTCAAGCGACTAAGGAAAACTGATGACTTTGTTATGTTAGAGCTTGTAGTTTGGTAAACACGGGCTTTATATAAATTTGAGCTAGGAGAATCCTCTTCTTACCTTCTATAGCAGAATTAGGAACAAGATATTATTACCTATCTAATTCTTCTATATATGCCATTTTTCTTTAGATATCTGCCTACAATCTTGCCAGACTAATCACTTTTCTCGGGGAAAAGGAGAGGCAGAGGGAGCGGACAGCAGTAGAAATTATGTAGTGCAAATAGCACGGACTTCAGGAGTCACACTGCTTCTTAATTTGCTCTGTGTGCTTGGGACATACTCTCTGAGCCCTGGGTTCCTCGTCTGTAAAATGACAGTATGTCTTTGTGAGGATGCATGGCTGTGTGTGAGGTCTCATGTAGGTGTTACTGACATACTCGCATGTAGAACCACAGTACATGATAACCGTTGTTTTTATTAGTTGTGAAGAATCAAGGCTGGATAGGAGAGACTTGGGAGTTTATTGATGGGTAAGGACTGAGTGGCAAGGCAATTAGGTGTGTGTATGAGGTCCTTGGTTTGGAAGAATGGATGTGTAGAGAAGAAGAAGGTATTTTGGAGGTATTCATAATTATATTTTAAATGGTAAATATATAAACATAGTACCTAACATTTTTGAAGATTAAATTTTTACCAATTATGATATGTTCAATAGAATAATTGTGATCCTCGTTTACGGGAGAGAGCAGTGGCTCGAAATTCTATATTAGACCAGTATGGGAAAATCCTTCCTAGAGTCCAGCGAAAATTAGCCATTGAGCGAGCTAAGCCTTACCGTCTGCCAGCATCATCAGTTCTTCGAGAAGGTAAGATTTCATTGAAAAACATGTCATAAATTATTAGCGAGAAAAGAGATTGAATGATTACCTTCTGCAACCATCGTTATATTTTAGCTCACTTTTGCTTTGATTCATCACAGTAGTACTTTTTGTACTGGCCTGTCTACCCCAAGAAACGTAAGGCTTTCTTGGAAGTTTTTAGTTTAGTTAGTAATTTAGTACAGAATGGAAGAACTTTTTTATTTCATTTGAAGACTCCTGTCCAACTTCTAGAGAACGTGTAGAATATATTTTCATCATCTTCTAAAAGCCCAAATTTTACATTTCTACATAGGTGTTGTTAAACCACATATGATTTTAACTAGTCTTATCTTGTGATGTGTGTTCCCGTCACTCTTATATAAATGTTCTATTAAAATCCTGGTGTTAGAGATGAAATTAAATCCTACATTTTTCATTTTATAGTTTCTCGGCCCAAACCATTATCAGCAGTTCCAAAGCAAGCTGTAATAGGGACTGTGTTAACAAGATCTACTTTCATCAGTAATGTGTTATCTAAAATTGGAGAGGTTTGGTCAAGCAGTGAACCTAAAAATAGCATCTTAGCCTACAATAGGTACGTTTTCCTTCTACCTTTTATACTCCTACTACTTGTTCTTCTCCTGGGTATTGGCAGCATTCAATAAACAGTACAGCCTTAGAGTTTATTTGTGTCTGTAAAAAGAAAAAACTCTATGTTGGCTGCTTTTCTTACAAGAAGAATGTTTTGTTGTCTTTAAAAGCAAATGTGTTCATTGTTATTTGTAAATAAACAGAAATGTACAAAGTAAGAAACAAAAGCCTGTCTTTTCCCATCTAATCCCACCTTTTTAAAGCAGTTTTAATTTAATGTTCCTTGTGACACATAATCAAAAGTTTCATTTTTATTTTCTTTGTAGTCCTAAAATAGAACCATCTCCTGTAGTATATTCTCTCCCAGATCCGGAGTTGCCTGGGGCATTTGTTGGAACACCAATTTCAAAAGCAGCACAAAAAGTTTCAAGGTAATAATTTATTACATCACTTTTTAAAGACACAATGATGGATAATAATTACACTATATTTTAATTTATCTTTAAAATTTTACAAATACTGTTTTAATTTCTTAAATGAGTTTTCAGTGTTTGCTTTTAAAAAATGTAGCAGTAGTAATTTTAATAAATTTTACATCGGCTGGTAGACTACTTAGAATTTTTGCTTAATGATTTGCTTAATGATTTCAGACTGCTTAAAGAAAAAAACAAACTTTGTTTTAAAATCATTAACAAAATTAACTATTCAATTGAATTTAATGGATTGTGACTAGCATTTCTTTCAATGAAATAGAATAGGATAATATCAGTGGGCATTTCACATAGTAAGGTTAAGTGTTGTTTTATGTAATTCATGTTTTGTGCATGATCTAAAACACATTACTTATTTGGGTCATGGTCAAAAAGTTGATGAGGAAATCCTAAGACCTAATGCCGTAATTAACATTTTCTTTAGAAAATGTCATAACTAGAAATTTTTTTCTTGATAGATTTTTTTTTTTAGTATAACTCTAACACATCAAGTTTTGTTAGTGTAAGAATTTGGCTTTTACTCAGTAAGTTCCAGTGCCATTTGTTGCACAGGCCCTGCTTTTAAGAAACAATATTTCATAAATAGGCACCTTAATCATAAACGTTGGTACAATGCAAAGCATTTAACAAAATATCTATTTGGGATAGCTCAATATAAAAGTGAGCAAACAGTTTACATATACAGAATTTAAATACAAATGAGATAGAGAAGGAACAGAAGAATAAGCACAGACAAAAGAGAAAAAAATGTGTAGCAGCCTGATTGAATAACCTTGGTTTAATGAAAATCTCAAAGCTTTGCTTAGTACAGAATAACAAGGAAGGAAGATCCTGTATTAAGAAAATATTTTCTATAAATATGGCCCCAGTGGGTAATAGATTAGTTCTTAAAGTACCTATTGTCTCTGTTGGTCTGCCACCTCTAATTTTAAAAATTTCATCTGAACATAAAGGTCAGAATGACAGGGAAGGGACGGCAACTGGAAGTTTTTATTTCTCGGCACCAAAGCACGCTGCACCTTTCTGGTTATTCTCAGCTTAGCCACACAGGAACATTGGGGTGGTAAAAAGGTGTTGTTTTTATCACTAGAACATATAACCATAAAATAGACTATTTGTTAGGAAATTGGGAAAAGAGGAGTGACCTGTGGTCCACCACAAATGTAACCTGAAATTTTCACTTTCAAGTTTAAATTATTTATTTGTAAATTAAGTTTTTATGCTATTTGGACTATGCCTGCTTAATGCAAATCATCAGTGAGATCATCTTATCATTTGGTATGAACTGGGTCTAGGATATTACAGAAAACCATTCAGTAGAATCTTGAGATTCCATTTTTGTCATTAACCTCATTAATTTGAAAAAAACCTTTTTTTTTGTTGGTCAATCTAGTCTTTATTGTGATGAGAACCGTAAAGGTAAAATAAACCAGTATTCATTATGTATGTCACATGTAGTTGAAAGGAATTTTTACATGTTGATGAAAATAAATGGTAGCAAATGGATTTCTGGGGAAATATTGCCATTTTTTCTTTGTATTTTAAATCGTTAGCAGTTTATCTTTGAAAATAAATGCCTGGCACTTATTGGGGTCTCAGTAAATATTGGTAAAAGGGAAGGAGGAAGACCAGAGCTCTTTTATATATGTATGTATACATATATATATATATATATATATATATATAGTTATCTAAAATTCCTAATTCTTTTTTGCTACTGAATTAATTTTGACATTTTAAACGAATGCATTTCATTAATACACTTGACTGCATTCATATTTATATTCCATGTATTTATCATACTTACCATTGAATGTAGAAATCTGAGTAATTAAATGGGTATGAAATTCTTTTGTTTCTTTAGTATAATAACTCAAATAAGTTAGCATGATTTTTCGATTCATAAATATATTCTGATTACAGACTGCTGGATTTGGTTGTTCATCCTGTTCCCCAGCTTTCTCAGTGTTTGGGGTTTATTCAGCAAACCCCCACAAGTTCTCCTTCATACTTAACCTCCAGTTCATTGCCAGTAAGTTCACAATTAAAAGGATCACATCAAAATGCCTCCAGAGCTTCAGAATTACATTTACTTGAAACTCCTCTTGTGGTTAAGGTGAGTATTACATAGCATTCACGTGAAGCTAGGAAGTTCTTCTTTTTACAGCAGCAGAGAGAAATAAGCTATTTATAACTGATATCTTAAATAGACTTTACTAAATTTACTCTTTATGCTTATCTACCATTATTCTCAAGGTTCACAATTACATTGTCCTGAAAGTAATGCAAGACTCTGTGTGGTCATTATAAATTGGCCTGTATCCTGCTTTTATTTTTTAAATTCCATTTCTGATACCATTTCACTTTACTGCTTCCATCAAATGCTTTTTAATTCTTATGTTTGTTTATTTTAATTCTCTGACTCCTATGATGGAACTATAAACTGAGAGTCTTTCCTACTATCAGGTATCCATCTGTCTTAAAATAGCCTTCACCATCTCTGATAAATTATCCTCTGAGAAACCACAAAACTTATGACTGGTGACAGTGGTCTTTTATCTTCCCGTTGTCAAAATGTTTTTTACATAAGTTATTCCCTGGCTCCTTGTCCAATGTTCTAGATTTAATCCAGAGCTCTCTTCCCTTTTTTTTTGTTTGTGGATATCCAGCATTAATAGTGAGCCAAGGAATTTCTTTTTCCTTTCTTTTTGCATTTTATTTTATTTTATTATTATTTTTTTACAGAGGGCACAGCTCACACTGGCCCATGTGGGGATCAAACTGGCAACCTTGGTGTCATTAGTACCACGCTCTAACCAATTGAGCTAACTGGCCAATCCCTGTTTTTTTCTTTTTCAAGTTGAATGAAAGATAATTCAGTAAATGCTAGTCCCAAAATAGTTATTAAAAGAAGTTAAAAAAGAAGGTTGATAAGATTAAGTTCCTAACATTTAATACCAGTAATTTTAATGTTTTTCTTCAAAATACAATCATATTTTATATTCTCTACAGCTAGATTCATGTGAAATTAAATCGGAATAATTTTATACCTGCTACCAAAAATAATCTGGTAAATAAATTTTGTAGCAGATTTAATGGAATTCTATAATTTAAGGGGTAATTTGTTTACCAGTTCTTTAGAGAAGTGAAAGGATTATTTCTATGAAATAGTTCCTATGCTTTTTTAAATTCATTATAATAAATCTTCAGAGGATTCTTATAGGTAATTCAGTTACTATTGGATTCATGTGATGAAATTACATTTTTTCTAAAATATTGTTAAACTGTCATTTAGATTAACTTGGTATTTATTAAGCTAGGTACTACTGTTTATCACACACTTATCTCTTTCATCTGACTGAAGTTTGCTAAGCAATAGTTAAATAATTTATCTCTACAGTTTATTTTTTAAGTTGAATATAAATTTGGGATACAAGGCCTTTAGAATGACTATGGATGCAATTTTGTTTTGTAGTTTTACATATAGAATGATCAGAGTAGAATTTTGTATTTTCTTTCCAGTAATCGGTAGAACTTTTTATTGATGTGTTTAATTATTAGAGATAAGAATATAGCGACCCTTGTGACTCAGCTGACCCTGTCTGTCGTTATGTATGTGCCTTTTACAAACACTAACAGTGGAATTCCCTTCACTCTTTGTCATAGAAAGCTAAAACTTTGGCCATGTCAGTTACTTCCTCTGGATTTGCCGAGTTCACTCCTCAATCCATCCTAAGGTCTGGTCTTCGATCAACACCTTTAGCATCTCCCTCTGTGTCACCTGGAACATCTCTTACTCCTCCTTTACGACTTAAAGAAACTAGAATTTCATTCATGGAAGAAGGCATGACCACAAAATGGATTGCTGGAGTAAGTTTAATAATATTGGAATAAAAAAGACTTAAGAATATATTAGGTCCTATAAGTAAAACAATATATCAATTTAAATGTTATAGATTTTTATATACAATCTTGCAGATAATCGTGAAATAAGAAATTAGTTCAGAAGGGAACTTTAGGGTATTGGCTAAGCCAAACCCATCATTTACAGGTGAAGAAAGTAGGGCGCAGAAGCACCAGTAAATTGCCTACAATTAAATAGCTTTTTGGTGGCAGAAATGGAACTAGAAGAGCTCTTAGTTTTTAGTGCACGTCTTTTTTGTTTGTTTTTTAACCTATATTGATTTGCCTCTGTTACTAAATTCCTAATTGATTGTCTATTTATGAGGGTGCATATGTCTTCAGAGGTCCACTGTGGGTTATTAGGAACTCATTTGGTTATTGGTCATCTTGCCTATTCAGAGTCTTGAAAATACTGATTTATTGATTAGAAAAACGTTAACAATGATTAACTTTTAATCATGTATCTGAAGAGAATGGATTTAGAATGTGAATTTTGAGAAGAGAATTTGGAGAAATACTGAAAATGGATGGACGGTGTATGTGAGTGGGATGATAGCTTAGACTTGACCAATATTTTACTAGTAATTTTTTTTCAAAACCTTTTATTTAACAGTCTGCAGATGATAGCAAAACAAAAGAATTCGTTACTACACCTTTTTATAAATGTGGAGTTCCAGCAGAAACCGAATGGCTGAAGAACAGAGATAAGACATCTTTTTACCTGAATAGCCCTAAAATGGCCCATCAGGAAATGAATGTGAGATCACGAGATACACCTTCACGAAGTCTGGAGAAACTGGATATGGGCAAAGATAATAGCACTGCTTCATCCAGATCGGACCAGACTACCTCTGAGTATCAGGATGCTCTATCGCCAGGAGACTTTGAAGATACCTTCGTGGCTTCTAAGCCAGCAAGCTCTACCACGGAACTGATTACTAATTTAACTAAACAAACTCAGAAGGGCAGTGATAAAGGTGTGCTTGAATTAGAAGTAACTTCTCTAGACCTGGAGAAACAAATGGGTAAGAACTCATTTCCAGATATTCAAAATGGCCATTGATGTCTCTCAAATTTGTAATAGAATGTTTTTCTACCATAAGAAAAGCATCACGGTTAAATAAGTACGTAACACAATACACGTATCTTATTCTTTCCACTTACAAGTATGGCTTGCATTGTTCCATTCCGTATAAGTAGGTATAAGTTGTGAGGGGAGAAATTATCTGTTTTTAAAATTTGGAAATGAAATTTGGAAAAGAACAGTAGTGTTTGAGGAAGAAATGTCAGGTGTCAGTGTGACTTAAGACCTTCCTAGAACTGAGAGAAATAATACTAACTTTACAGACAAGAGTGAGATTATAATTTTTAACTTACCCAGCAACCTCTAGTTTCTAGAAAACTGCTCTGAAACCAGGAAGTTCATTCTACTCTCCATCCTTAATTCCAAAATAATCACTGGACAATCAAATAAAATGTCCAGAGGCCCATGAATTTATTTTCTTTTTTATCTACCAGAATGTTGAGCCCCTAATGTATGTGCTATAACAGGTGGGATCCTCCTGTGTGTGTGCTACATGTTGAGGCTCAAACAGTGAGTAGACATGGCACCTGCTTGCATGCAATTTAGAGCTCAGTGGACTATACAAACAAATAAGCACTTGTGACGTAGTTTGGTAAGTGCTAGACTAGGGGACCTAGAAGGGGTCAGGGGAACACCAGGAAGCAGGGGAGAATATTGGCTTAGAATTGGAGGACCAGAAAACATAGTCTATTTTTATGTTTCTTATCCCTGCACAGTTTTAACAAGCTTATTTAAAGGTAACTCCTAACTTGAAATTAAAACCAAAACTTTTTTAAAAATCTGGGTCATAATGGTTTTTTTTACGAAATATTTCCTGCCTAAGATGAACTAAGATTTCTTAAAATCTGAGTCCAGTGAAGTTTAGGCTGTGATGTCTTTATTTAATGAGCATTCTTAGACACATTAATAATAAGCATTATTAATTGCTCTAAGAACTCCGGACTATTTTCATAACTAGGATATATCTAGAAGTTGACATTACTCTTTTCATATGCTATGTTCCCCTAAAATATTTGAATGGTAAATATTAGATGAGGATATTTATGGCAGTATCTTTATTGATACTCCTAAAATGATTAGGCAGTCTCAAATAGAAGTTTTTGAAGTTTTTGTTGTTTTTGGGGGGGGGGTTATATAACAAACTCTAGAGTGAAACAGGCTAGATTTGAATCTTAGTTACTTACTAGGTTTGTGATCTGAAATAAGCAGTATGATCATATGCTTGTTTTTTTTCATCATTAAAATGGGGATAATAATACTATCACTTTGAATGTTGAGGACTAAGTAAATTGACACATGTACAATTGTAACAGTACCTGTTAAACCAAAAGTGAGAGGTGGTAGATTAAGGGGGGCTTTTAAGATTAGACTCATTAAATTAGAAGGAACTGTTGGCAATCTAATGTCAAGGGAGTAAACCTAAAAGTATAAAAAAAGCAGACCCAACAGTTGTTAAAAAGTCATAGTCTAAGACCATGAATGCTAACCATTTAGTGTAAAGAATTGTAAATATTCTTAACTGTATGATTTATAGGCACTTTAAAAGATACAGAAACAACGGATCTCTTAGTTGCAGAGGAGACACTTTCAGAATTAAATCACTTAAGCCCTACTCGAGTTGAAGCGTCTCCTTGTGTACCATCAATCCATGAAGGGTAAGTTTTTAATTTCAAATATTAATAATGTGTAATGAAACTATGAACCAATAGTGCACAGATTGGCTCTTATTTAGATCTTTGACATTTTGGTATCTTCTGTTAAAAGTTCATTTGTACAGTATATGTTATTTAGTAATTACCATGAAATCTCAGCATGATAACCAGACATGTCCTGAATACATAAAGACATGATGGATTGAGGCAGAACTCACATTCTTTGCTGATTCTAGTTTTGTTGGAGACCAAAAGTTTTGCTCACAACCGTGCATTCCTCTATGCCCTCCCATTTTCAGTAGTTTCCAGATGATCAGGTGTGTCTCCTGCAGCACCGAGGTGGAGCATAAGGGCTGAGAGGCATTTTGTTCCCTGCCATTTGATTGATACAAGACACTAGCAAAGTTTTTGTTTTTTAATGACTGTGAATTGTTATCCTCCCAGTTAGTTTCATTTAGCACTTGAACATTTACGGGTAGCACTAGATTACAGAAGGCAGTGCTACTAAAGTGTGGTCTGACAACAGATTGATACGGTATGTTTCCAAACAGACTTATTTGAAAACTGTGGCCACAGGTAAATAAAAATTGGCATAAGTATAATTTATACTGACCAACAGTTTTAAATCATTTGTAGTTTAAGTCCATGCCATTGTTGCCAACAAAGTAAAATATTGAAAAATAGGAAAAACAAGTCTAGCATCACTTGTTTCTAAATGTAACATATTTGAGTGTTATTTTAGTATAACTCAAAATGAACTTGTATGGCATTAATTTCTCTGAATCTTGGTTTTCACCAGTGAAATGACAAGTAGGGTTAGAGTGGGTTAGAGCAGATAGGATCTTATCACTACTTTAAAGTATATTATTTCTATTTCTAAAGGAAAATCCTCACCCCGAACTCCAAGGTACCAGTTTCAGATGAAGTGTCAGTTGAAACCTGCACGTCTACAATTAGAAAAGGTAACAATAAATGAATGTATATTTTTGACTTTAGAATTATTTCCTTTCAGTGTTTTGAATAAAGAGTGTTCTATTCTGCCAGCAAAGGAATCTATTCAGATTTCTTTACCTCAGTTTTTCATCTTTGGTGTGTGTGTAGTGTCTGGAGATGTATCCGCTATCCAAATTGCGATTCTTGTTAGGCCCGCTGTGATTCTAATCGTGGGAGTCTTAGAGTGGTTTTTGTGGACGTGTTTTCCTTCAGAACATCTAAGAGCAGAGTAAATTACTAGTCCCCACCCAGACTGCATACCTGCTTCTTGATCTTCTGGGGTTCATAGCTACAGGGCAACCTCCATTTTTATCCTGTGTTCATGATCACTTAAGACCAAGATTGGCTTATTATTAGAAAATTATCACAGATGACTGAATTTGTTCCAGGGAAATTAACAAATATATGGAATTCATTTGATTATGTTTTTAATCTAATGTACATTTTTTTTGAGAGCCTTCTCTCAGATCCTGGCTATGCAGAGATAAGGCGCATCAAGTTTCCTCAGAGAGCTCACAGTGGGTTTGGGGAAAGCAGACACCTTATAGGCCTCTGCACAGAGCTTGTCCACGCATTTCATGTGTGGACATAATCATGCTGTGTTATGACGTCAGTGCTGACTCTTGAGCCCATGCTGTTTACGTTTTCTGCCCTTCTGCCCATCACGTTGTGAATAGGGCTTAGGAAAGGTTTGAATAGACCTGTTTTTCCTCCCAATTAAGAATGTTATAATCAGGCGAGCATAGTCTAACATGTAAAATAAGTCTCCATAACCTGGTTACCCATTTTAAGAATCTGTTATTAATAATTTAAAGTATCTTTTCCTGAACTTTTTTTCTGTGCATATTTTACCCCATATGTTGAAAGGAGATAAGTAGGGCAGCTAAGAGTATAGAGGTTTGAACCAGACTGCTTGGGTTCACAACCCAGTTCTGCTCTTCGTGTATAAGAAAGACTGTGGGCCATACCTGTTTCTTTGTAAAATATTAATAGCTTTAAATGTTAATAAAAGCTCAATAAGTGATAGCTATTGTGAATTATTACCAATTAGTAACAAAAAAGCAACTTTTTTCCCTTAATATGTTTAGAACATTTTCCCCATGTCAGTGTAGATTAATCGTGTCCTTTTCAATGGTTTTGATCGTATTCCATAGTGTGGCTGTTTGTGGTGTGCTTAAGTAATTACTTATTGTTGACATTTGGGCTGATCCCAATTTTTGTTTGTTTTGCTATTTCATTTCTGCAATGAATATTCTTGGGTAGATTTTTTTTTTTTTTTTTTTTTTTTATGTATTGGGGGCGGGGGGTGGGGGAGAAAAAGGGCTGCAACCCAGCATGTGCAGAACTGGCAAGCAACGTACACATTCTGGCTTGTGTGCTGTAGGGACGGAGTCCCAGAGAGCAGTTTCCAGGCTCTCGGCCTCTTGTGGGGGGTGCTGGCTTAGGTAGTAGATGGCTGTTGGCTGTGACTGGTTGGCTGTTGGTTGTAGCCGGTTGGGCAATTGGACTTGCCGGGTCTATAGGAGTATGCACAGATTTTTAATATTTTTATTGTTTTCTCTAATAACTGATTGAAAGGTAAAGTGCATATTTTCCCATTCCTCTGCCAAACTAACAGGCAAAAAACTTTTTTCATTTTGTTTCATAAAGTCTTTATTAAGTATGTTAGGGATGTCAGCCTCATTATCTATTAAAAGTATAAAAATTTTATTTTAGTTGGTTTTTTTTAAAACCCTTTTATTGGTTATTGTTAAACAGTAAAGGTTTTTAAGTTAGTCAGATTCAAACTTTTTTCTCCTTGAGGTGTTCTGGGTTTTGTGTCATTCACCAACTTGAAATTTAAATATGGCCTGTGAGTGCTAATGGCATACGAAAATTCGGCAAAGAGGAAGGTGAAAGGTTCATCTAACCAGATGAACATAATTTTCAGATTAATAAGGAACAAATACCTGATCTCCTTAGTATCAGTATATTGATGTTTCACAATAAGGACAAAAATTATATGCCAGTTAAAAACCTATGTTGTCATTTTAAAATGTAAAATTTATCTCATGTGTTTTATCTTTGTGGAAAGCAAATATGTATGGTTTAAACTCCGTAATTGGATATGGAAGAAACGATTAAAATGTAATCTTCGTAGGCTTTTCCTTTTTAAGATGTTAGGACCTTTTTGGGTATAAAACTTTTTCAAGGAATTGTTCGCAAGTACATTTTAACCTTTTCCCTTCTGTTTGCTTCCCAGATATGTATCATTTTACAGTTAATAACATGGAAGATTAACGCGCATTTTTCTTTCAGCTGTGGCCGATGTCCTTGGTGATAGTGGAAGCTCTGGGCTCATTCCCTCTGAAAGACCTATTGTCTCTGAACATAGGCTTGAGCAGGAAATAGCACTGAACTTAAAAGAAGATCGTGAAATAGAAGTTGATGTTCTAAAAGCAAGTGTTGACTTAGCGGAAGAAGAGCCTCCAATTTCTGATGATCCACCTGATACTCAAGAAATTCATGTAAAAAAATTTAATTTTTTAATTCTTTGTCAGTCTTACTTTGATTGAGTTAGGTTTCTAGCAATAGTTCAAACCTAATGTATTCATTTGATTGCTATACAAAAACCTCTTTATAAAAATCTCTTAAAAAGTACGGACTATACAGGAACACATCTTTTTAAGTAAAATTGTTTTTCATGGAAACTAAAAGGCTGTGTTAAAGAAGTCACAATTGTAACAATTTAATTTCTGCTTAGTATTTGGTTCAGATGAAACTTTCTTTAGCAATAAGAAAATAGATACTGGATACTCCAGAGACAAATATGACATTGAAACTATTTAGAGCATATATTTTGAGAATAATTGAATATGGTTAAATAGAATTTTTTCCCCATGCATACTTGTGGTAGAATGATACTCGCCTGGCTGGGGTTGAACTATAAACATTCCACAAAGGATTTTTTTTTTCTTTGTACTTAATATGACTTATGGTTTCTAAAAATTCCACCAAATCTCTTTTATTATCAACAGGCAACTTTATATATGATAAATGAATTTAAGATGAAGAAAAACCAACTTTTAATTATTTATAGAAATTTGATTGTCTAGTATTTGGAAAGTTTAACTCATAAAAATGTCATGGTTGTCCATATTCATTTTCATGAGTATTCTCACTGTGAAATAGATGGATAAAGTCCCTATTCCTTCAGCTAGGAAGCTGAAACAATTGTGGGCATGTTGTAAGGGGGTGTCCTCATTGCTGGGTATCTCCAGTCTTTTCATCTCACTACATGCTTGGGGAGTGGGAAAATGTCATTGTCTAGGTTGGTGGTAATGTTCTACCTTCTTGGTCAGGAGATCTCTCTGTTACTTTCTACCTCCTCCTTTTTCTCCCCTTCCCTTACCAAAAGGTAAATGCAAGGACCATTCCTTCCTCCACCAAACCCTTGCAAGAGAGGTACTGAACTTGAAAGCCTTAGGAATTTCATGGTTTATGCAGCCCCAGCAAAGGGAAGAGGATTGAGTCTAGCCCAAGGGAGCTTATGTAGGTGAATTCTTCTTCATCCTTACGGGGATCGTGCTGTTTAGAAAAGTGTGGATAGTTAGGTGATTTGGGGATTGTTTCTTTTTCTCTAGTTAATTTTTTTTTCTTGGGTGAGACTAGAGTAAGTCCTTAATTCTTCTCACAACTGTTAGCATCATAGTAATTTTCTTTTGTTAAAACTGTCTTTTTTAGCCAGGGAAATGTAGAATGTCTAATTCCATTCAGAATCTCAAACTCTTTTTCTGTCTAGTTATTTTGACTTGAGAAAGTCTAATTGCTTAAATGGATGTTTTATAAAGTAAACCCATAAGTATATGCCATATCAAATGTAGTTTATGTTTAACAATTCATATACCAAGGGTGAGATGGTCATTTAAAATCGTGATGCTTATGCTTTAGGTTTAAATAATATTGAAATTCTTTAACCAGACTCTTATCTTCAATTCATTTTAGGTGATTGAACATGAAAAGCTCGAAATTCAAGATTCAGAACAAGAGGCTAGGAAGCTTTCATTTAATGAGTATCCTTCAGGAACTCTTAAGCTTCAATATAATTTTGAGACCATAGAGCAACAGTTCTGTGACTTGCCTGATACTAAAGACACTGCTGAATGTGACATTGCTGAAGTAGATGGAGAACTTTTTGTGGCTCAGAGCAACTTTACCTTGATATTGGAAGGTGAAGAAGGAGAAGTTGAGACAGGTGATTCTGCATCGTCTAATGTGTTAGCTAAAGCAGCTTACATAGCACCTGAGGAAAAACACGTGTACACTGGGGAAAATGGTAATCATGGACATGTCGCAAAATTGCCGTCTATCATAACTAATGATCAAGAGTCCCAAAAGGTCGAGACGTTACCATATGTGCCTGAACCAATCAAAGTAGCAATTGCAGAAAATTTACTAGATGTAATTAAAGACACAAGAAGTAAAGAAATTACTTCAGATACAATGGAACAGCCCATTCATGAAAACATACCTTTAATAAGCCAGAAGGTAATGGGTTCCACCAAGTCAGTCAAATCTAGGTTTAAGACTGTTGAGGAAACAAGTGCAGTGACTCTCAGTGTCAGCCAGGTTGATGACACGATTTCCTCCAGAACTCGCACAAGAGGACGTGTCCAAAACCTGGCTGTCACATCAGTGCGTCAGGAAGAGCCAGCACATGTTGCTGCTCCTGAGGTGCTGCTGGGGCTGTCAGTTACAAAGAAAACTAGGAAAACAAAAGACATTTCGGAGGCTTCTACAGATACCTTTCCTGATGCCAAAGGAATACCTCCGAATCAGCAAATAACTCAAAATGCTGTTACTCCTAGGAGAGGAAGGAGAAAGAAAGAAACTAATCAAGACACATTAGAAACTATGAATTCTGTGGAACAAGAAGCACAGGTTACTCCAGGTAGGGAATTAAGAAGGTTGAGATCATCTCAGCTATCAGAACCATCAACTAAAGAAACTTCTTTTAGAAAAGAAGAAAAGCTTTCATCTGTTCGAAAAAGGACTCCCAAAAGAATTAAAAAATCTGTAGAAAATCAAGAATGTGTTGAAATTGTAAATGATCTAAAAGTTAATGAAGTAACAAATTCTAGCAGAAGTAGCAGAAAATTGAGACGTGCTGATTTAGAAGCTTCTGAAGATACAGGACGAGAACAAGATGGGAAGTCCAGTGAACAGCAACTGCCTATTCAGCATAGGACAAGAGTTAAAAGGGGAGACATTACTGCATCAGATGTTACAGAAGACGTGAAACTGGATTCATCCCAGTTGGCTCTCCAAGCAGAATCTGACATGCCTGCTACACCTAGGAAACGTGGTAGACCAAGAAAAATTCATCCATCACCAGATGTAGGATCTACAGCTGTTAAGAAAGGGAAGAGTCCCAAGAAGAGCACAGCTCTGGACCTCCAAAGGAGATCTACAAGAAACACCCCAGCTCAACGTGGAAGTACTGGTGTTAGAAAACCAGCTTTAGAAACATCAGTTTTCGTGCCAAATGAGGAACTTGTTACAGTGGTGAGCTCTAAAAAAAAGCTTACAAAAAGGACTGAAAATCAAAGCCAAAAGCATTCATTACGCCCAGTGTCAGAAAAAGGCATAGATGAAGAAACGACAAACAAAGAACCAGGTGACCGGAAGGAAGCACTGCTCGCCAAGGCCACTTTGACTTCGTCTTCCCATAGCACGAGGACTAGATCTAGCAAGGCCGTCCTGTTGCCTGACCTTTCTGAACCACAAAATGAGTCTGTATTTTCTCCTCCTGTGTCAAAGGTTTCAAGGAAACAGAAAGGTACTTTTATTTCTATTTAAAGCACAATTCTCATTTTATTCAGTCTTCAGTTTCAACATTGTTTTAAAATAAAGCATGATTTGATTTGATTTAAGGCACTATTTCTTTTAAAGATGATTTGTAGTTACAGGGCATTTTTCCCCCTCTAAAAAAGAAAGAACCAGCTTTGATCTTTTAATAGTAAAATCTGAAGATTTTATATTTTAAAATTTATTTTGAGATTCAAAAATTTTCTGGTTCAGTATAACCTTTTAAATCCTATAATTCACTTGACTTAGGTTTAATTTTTGAGAACAGTATCATTTCTCTTCATTCTGCCCTTACATCCTAGTGACTTAATTTTGGTTTCTCCCCAAATAGAATCAACATTTTAAATCTAAGTACCACTGTGTTTTGCTCTTGTTCCAGGTGCTATCCATAAATTCAGACTGTTCAAGGGAAAACATAATTTTATTGATTAGGATATGGAAATTAGTTAAATCTTTATTGCCTCAGAACTGGCCTGGCTACATGCCCAGCCTCCCTTAGAGCCACTGAGGAGCTAATGATTGTGTTGTGTTGGTTGGCGTAGCTCAGACCTTCTCGGCAGGAGAGATGCCTCTCCCAAAAGGGTGACAATAACTCCGTTTGTGTTTAAAGCACAGATATACATAAAGCAGATATATATAAGAACACAAACATATGTACACACACACACACACACACACATATTTGTGCTATTAAGATTTCTGGGAGGGGGGAATTTCATGGAGGGAGGCAATTTAAAAAGGCGATAATGCAGAAAAGGCTAAACTGGTGTAGCTGAATAGATCCATCCTATTAGGGTAGTTCTTTGTAAAGGTGATGAAAATGGTTGGGTAAACAAAATGTAGTTGTTTATCTAAGTTACAGTTTAAGATGTAAATTTCAGAGCAGCTGGAGGATTTGTAAGTAAAGTAGGTGACTTTGTTGTTTTAAACTTTTAAAAACCGTTGCATATATTTTTTAATACATCCTACATAGTTACCTTCTGACTTGAGGAAGGCCAAGAGAAGATAAGGCATTTAAAAATGTTCAAATTGATATTCTCTCTCTTCAACATTCACTATGCAAAAACCTCTTTATATATTTGAGTTTTTGATAAATGATCTTGCTTCCCATGCCACTTATTTCATGAACATTTTCAGATACCTATTTAAATAGTCTCAGAACCCTGGGTGTGCGTGGTTTTCGTATTGTTTTTGTTTTGTCATACATTGATAGAGCCCATGTGTAGCATTGCATTTCACTGCTGTGCCAGACTGCTTCACCATGCTCCTGTTACATACTTGATTTGTTTGCCGATTTTCTAGTATTATAAATAGGCACCTTCTACAGTAAGAGATGAAATTAGAGATGAGAAATTTGGGGTTGGGATCTCTTGTTTGTGCCACCCACCCAGAAAGTTATTTAGCCTTTCTGAATCTTGTTTTCTCATCTTTTCAATGAAGGTAATAATGCCTACCCTACAGGATTCTTGAGAGTATTCGTTACTTTAACGAAGCAGTTACCACCATAGGATGCAGTTTCCTTTCTCCCTTTTCCCTGAGATTATAGTTTCTTCATTATCCTTTGTGCCTATTTAAATTGTATTTTTATTTTATTCATATCTATATATATTTTTTTTTAAACTGGGGAATATTGGGGGAACAGTGTTTTTCCAAGATGCCAAGTCGTTGTTTTCCAATCTAATTGTGGAGAGTGCAGCGCAGCTCACTGGGCCATGTGGGACTGGAACCAGTGACCTTGGTGTTGTACCACACTCTAACCACTGAACCATCCGGCCACCCTAAATTGTATTTTTAAAGCTCCTTTAAGGATGTGTTGGCAGTACAGAGATGAGTGGATACAGAAAGATTAGAAATTAATGTAGATTACATTAGAAAACTAGAGGCTGTCTTCTAATTGAAACTTGTTAAAGGAATAGCTATCTTGGAATTTTATTTAGATGTTTTATAGCTTAAAAGAATGTGAAACTTGACTTCCCCCCCTTTCTCCGCCTACCCCTCCCCACTCCGGTTCAAGCCATTGTTTCTCAGTCTAGTTGTGTAGGACCCAGCTCCCTGGCCCATGCTGGTATTTATGAGTCTTGCGGGGGGGGCCCAACTGAGACAGTTGTTCACCAGTCGTCTGTCGCTGGCTGCCACCTGCTCCTGGCAGCACACCTTAGCCCGTTGCAGCACACAGCAGCCCACAGCAGCCCAGCTCCAGGGAGAGCCGTTATTCACAATCTTAGCTGTAGAGGGCACAGCTCACTGGCTCCTGTGGGAATCTAACCGGCAACCTCGGTGGCCACCAGGCTGGCCCGAAACTTGACATTTTAATAGATTTCTCTTGTTTCCATTCCTCATCAGCAGATAATTAAAGGCCTGTAATGCCTGAGGCTATACATTTATCAATTCATTTGATTCTCACTGCAACCCACTTAAGTATAGGTACTATTACTTCCTTCTTTCCACATTGAGGAAATTGAAGGTCAGTGAGACTGAGCAGCTCTGTCACTTGGGTAATACGTAGTGGTGTCCTAGAGCCAACTCCTGCTGGCTGGTGAGAGCCAGTTTTTAAAACGTTAAGGAATTTGTCGAGCCTGCCATGGTGGGAGCATTTATACCACAGAGATCAGCAAATGCCATAAATCAGAGTTGCTCTGTTTTTCCCGGAAAGCTGTTTACCAGTACATCACTGGGTTTGAACCTGGGTCTTTTGAACTCCTTAGCCCTTAAGTCACAAGGCCATCAAAACTTAGACTCAGGAAAGTTACAAGAGATGAGTGAGGACGTTAACATACAAAGAAATATAATAAAGTCTTGTCTGGCTTATAGAAGCACATGGAAGGAACGGCGGGTGCCAAACATGTTTGCACTGGATAGCATATTTTTATATTTCCTTATTTATTCCTTTGAAGTTGAGGGGGAAATCATAGGTGAAGAATATGAAGTAGTCTGAAAAGCCAAAGAAGCTGTTACTCCAGCTAGACTCAAAAGAGGAAAATAGAATGTATCATTTTCATAGATAGAATATTGATGTTTCGTTTTGACACCAAAAGTGGGAAATTACCACCAGTAACCCCAACCATTTCTGCCACTTATCATCTGGGAGTAGAGATGGCTTGCTTCTGACCTCGTGCCTATTTTTTCTTTTGTTAAGAATCATGCTTTACAAGCAGAATTTGACATCTTGATTGTCCCATTAGGCAAAGTAAAATTGAACTATAATTTGATCATTTTGAAGATTTGTTAATTATATTCTTGAAATATCATAACAAAGGCAAATATTTATAAAGCACTTACTGTATACCACAGATTGTTCTTGATCCTTCACAGTAACTTTATAATGCTATTATTAATCTAATTTTATAGAAACTGAGGCCCAGAGAGGTCTCAGTAACTTACCTTTGGTCCCACAGCTGGTAAATCCAGGAGCTGGGATTTCATCTCTGGCAGACTGATTCAGCCACAACATTGCTAATCACCATTAATATGGAAACCCTAGGGTAACAAAACAGAAAAATCTGAGATCAAGTCTATGATCAGTGTTTTTAATTACAGATTTTAAATCAATTCGTAAACCATTTTTATTTGTGGAATAGCTTCCTGTCATCTTCTCTTTTTATATTATTATTTTTCTCTACTATTTCCTTTTTATAATGTGGACTTTGTGTTCCCTTTGACTGGAACAACTAACTGAGACTGAGCTGGCAAGGAAAGAGGGTTTGAGTCTCTTCATTGTAAATTGTTTTTGTAAATAAAAATTTCATCTCTGGAACAGTAGGAATTAGGAAGCAAACTAGGTCAGGTTATATATGAGATTGATGTTTTCCTTTCCCAGAATGTTTCAGGAGCAATGAAGATCGAAACTAGTGTAGTACTATTTTAAGTCTTATTTTGATACTTTAGCATTTAGTTTGAAGCATTAACTGTTGTTGAACATTTGGTTTAATTACCTAAGTGATGTTGGGATTTGGGGGATTTGTCGTTTCTCTCAGTGGATACCAGGTTATGATGCTAGTGTTTTCTATGTCTTGGGATTGTTTATATCTTTCTAATGCAAGCTTTTGCTTCAAGCTTTTAAAAAATACATATGTATTTGTAAATTGATATAGACAGTGTTTTGTTTTGTTTTGTTTTGTTTCCACCTTTCTTTAGCTAAAAAAATAGAGGCTTCTGAACAGCTGAAAGAATTGGTTTCAGATTTATCTTCTCAATTAGTAGTCTCACCTCCTGCTTTAAGGACCAGGCGGAAAAACATATCTAATACACCCAAACTTGTAGATGAACTGGTAAGAAATGCATGATTTTATTTGATGCTGGTTTAAATATGCCTTTTTTTTTTTTTTAAGCAATGTTTCTATTTAAACTTCTTTAAAAAGAGCAGACATTTATATTAGCAGCCCAAAGTTGCCTTGTGTACACTTCTAGGACCGTCCATTTGGGACATATTACTGGTAGCTGCAGTTTAAATTACCTGCTGCGGGGATAGGTTTTTACGTTGTGTCCCATCAGAATTATCTGGATGTGTTTATTTAAAATGTAGGTCTCTGAACCCCTTGAATATCATCCTCAGGCCATACTTGGAGAGACAATGTTTCAGAGTTGATTCCATTACCTAATTGCACATAACCCTTAAATAAAAATAGTTGGGGATTGAGTATGAGACCTTTACATTTACCAACGTTAATTCATAAGCATTACTTGAATTATCTGCCGTTAGCCAGTTATTATGCAAGGACAAAGACTTACAGAAAAACGATTCAGGCAAGTGCCTTGTCTTTCAGGAGCTCAGTTTAACTGAAGAGGCAAAAACACTTATTTTGTAGCATGATAAGAATCATTTATACCCACATAGCCCTACAGACAGAAGGTAAAGGAGACAGGACTTCCTGGCAGGGAAAACAGAAGACACAAAGGCACAGAAGCGAGACAGTTCATGGTCGGGGGGGGGGGGGGGGGGGAGGTTGGGGGGTGACGGGGGTGCTGTTCACACATTAGCAAATATCCATGTGGTGCATTTTTTAAGTTGTTTCTATTTCAAATGAATTCTGGTAAGGAAAAAAAAAGTCTCTCGTGACCTAATTTTTATGAGAGCCTGGATTTGGACAGACACAGTGGGAACAAAGGGCAGTGGACAATGGAAACATTAAAAAACAAACAAACAAAACTGACAAGACCTGGGGATCAGTTGAATGTGTGAGGATGAGATACAAAGAGTGGTCTTCAGGACCAAGGGTCCTACTGAAAAAGGGCCCATTTGAGACTTGTTGAGTTTGAATTCGTTAGCACTGTTTGGCTTTATTCCTTGACTCAGAAAAGAACTTTTATTTAGATTTCTAATGTTTCATTACTTAAGATTTGTCTTGTTCAATTTTAACTCATAGGAAGATAATGCTCAATCAATAAAAACTGGGGGAAAGCAAAAAGTGAAAAGAATCAAGACTGAAAAAACAAAACAAGCAAGCAAGTATGACTTTTTCTGTGTTGTAATTTTTATCTAATTTTGTTTCTTAAAATTAGATTTGAGGAGTATTTGAAAGAAATTGTTAAATAGCTCATCAGAAGTGGGTAATGCTTAGAGGAATTTCTAAGCCCTGGCTCCTTGTAATTGTTAGACTTCACTGTGGAAGATGGATTTCTCGCTAGCATGAAAGCCTATTCATCCTATTGAAAGAAGGATAGTGGGGTGGAAAGAGTTCAGTACCCAGTGAATCTGTTTTTTGCTGTGGGTGGGGGAGGGGAATGGGATGTTTCACCTTTTCTTGGTAAAGGTAGATGACTATTAGTAAAAAGTATAAATCTGTGATTATTTCATTAATAGAAATAAAACATCTCTGGGGATATTACTCCATTTCAAATATATTTGTTACATGGTATTTTATTCATACTGTGCTTAAGTGATGTTCAATTTCATAAAAGTAAAGTAACCCATTTTATCTTTTAAAAACTAATTTCATGAGAGTTTTGACTATAACTAATAATACTATTTATACATCAGTTGGCCTTTAATGTATGTGAAGAATTACATTCAAAATATATACATATAAATGTATACATTACAAAAAATATACATAATTGCTAATTTCTGGTGTTTAAGAATTGCCATTTCTCCTACCCTCATGGCCCTGCTGGGCTCTCATTCCATGGACTGACTACTGGTACTTGGCCAGTCCCCGTAACCCAGCAGTATTTATTAATACATAGGAAACATTTAGAGAAAATTCAGCAGTGATTGTGTTTTTTTGTTTGTTTTTGTTTTTTAAGATTTTTTGGGGGAAGGGAACAGGACTTTATTGGGGAACAGTGTGTACTTCCTGGCCTTTTTTCCAAGTCAAGTTGTTGTCCTTTCAGTATTAGTTGTGGAGGGCGCAGCTCAAGTCCAGTTGCCTTTTTCTAGTTGCAGGGGGCGCAGCCCACCATCCCTTGTGGGAGTTGAATAGGCAACCTTGTCGTTGAGAGGATGCGCTCCAACCAACTGAGCCATCCGGGAGCTCAGCGGCAGCTCAACTCAAGGTGCCGTGTTCAATCTTAGTTGCAGGGGGCACTGCCCACCATCCCTTGTGGGACTCGAGGAATTGAACTGGCAACCTTGTGGTTGAGAGCCCACTGGCCCATGTGGGAATCGAACCAGCAGCCTTCGGAGTTAGGAGCATGGAGCTCTAACCGCCTGAGCCACCGGGCCGGCCGCAGCAGTGATTGTTTTTGAATATCTAAATCAAAAAGGGAAATTTCTGTGAAGTGAAACCTTAACTCTGCCTGTAATTAGCTTAAAATAATTAGTGAAGCTTTAAAGTCATAAACTAATTAGGCACGTGCACAGTGTACCAAAGTGCAAGAGAACTTTTATAAAAGTTCTTTTATGAAATGAAAGCACTAGGAAAGGGTGATCCCTGAAGTTTTCTTCAGCATATTGGGAAGCCAGTTATAGTTTATATTATGATATGTTGATTCTTACTTTCATTACATCTTTTTTCAGAAACACAGAAAAAGAAAGTTCTTGGTCACCTCCTCCAGTAGAAATTAAGCTGATTTCTCCCTTGGCAAGCCCAATTGACGGAGTAAAGAGCAAGCCAAGAAAAACTGCAGAAGTAACAGCAAAAGCTATTGGAAGGAACAGAAAGAAACTGTCTTCCTTTCCAAAACAAGTTTTGCGCAGGAAAATGCTGTAATTTGTTTCAAGTTTTTAATATACACCTATTTGTAAAGTCATCAGAATTGTGTGGATTATTAAAAATCATCTAATTTGGAAAATAATTTATATAAATTATTGTAAATTTTTGTAAACAGGTCTTCAGTAAGTAAAGCAATTCCATATAGAGTGTGATTCTTTTAGTCAAGGCAGTTTTTTCTATTTTATATTAAAATTTCATACATTTATATAATATGTAAATATGGCTTATTATTGGAATGTTAAATAAAGTGTATACTTCACAGTAGTTTGTGTCTGTTAGATTTTTGAGAGGGGAATTTCTGTTTTAATAACAATTTTACATACTAGTAGGCATTAGTCCCATTTTCTTTCTCTAGTTAAAAGTATTAGACCAATCTTAAAATGAGGATGATTGAACTGTTCCTTTTTTTAAAGTTTCTATTTTATAATTTATGCACTTTGCTTCTGTGATTAATTTTGTTTTGTTTTGGGGAGGCGGTGGCTGTTACTATGTTGAAATTATGGGCATGTAATTTTGCCACTTTTTTGTAGTTTAACAAATTTTGTGTATTCTACCTCAGATGAGTAATTTTTCAAGTAATGCATTGGTTAAATGTAATGTTGGCATTTCTTGTTCAGCAAGCTTAAAGGCTACTTATCTTTAAAGTCTCTTAATTATTCAGAGACTAATTATCCAGGTTAGATTGACCGGTTCACTGCTCACTAGCAACCTCTGAAAGGGGTTAGAGAAGGAAGGGAAATGTAAACCAAATCTGTTTCATGAATATTTGGTGCACTTTGTATGTGCCTAACGATGAGAGATTGAGAAGTCTGAACAAATTTTATAAATTTTATAAATATATCTTTGAAGGAGCTTGCTACTGAATCACAGAAATCCCTTAATATTCAGGTTTTAAAACTGACAGATTCTCATAGGACCTCAGGCACAGACTATTGGATGGAAAAGTGTGTGAGTAGATGTGGAAAAAGGAAAAGAAAAAATAATCAACACTGTTCTCTGCAGTATGACTGTGCAATTAAGTGGTGATACTTGGTGTAGTCGATAAAATTCATCAATAAATAAGTGTTGTCAAATAATTTATAACAGGTAATTGATAGTGTGTAATGAATGGAACGTTAATAATTGATTTTCTAGAAACACTGCTTTTGTTTGCTAAACTTTAAATGTTTCAGTGTGAAGCATAAGCAGTGTGCTTTCTGCATTATTTTTCTACCGATAAGTATGAATAATGGGAAAATGATGACAATGCCTACGCCAAGTATTGACAGTGTGAAAGTCGCAGTACGAGTGCGGCCTTTTAGTCAGGTTAGTGATAAATGTTACATTGCCTTGTTGAAAATTTGACTATGACTTTCATTTTATTAATTTTTTAATGATAGTTACAAAACTTGTATGTAAGCTGCTTGTCATTTATGGAATATTAAACTTATTTAAATGAACTTGTTAAATGAGTAATTTAAAGATCTAAACATAATTCAGTAAACAGTTTCACTTTTCGCACAAATAGTATAATAAACTGACAAGAGAAATACACTGTCAAGTTAATAATTTTTTTAAGCCGATGCAGTTTGGTGAATTTAGGCATGTGGTATCTATTTTTAATAAATGCATTTTTCCCCTCAAGAGCAGATCATAAGCAAACAAATTGCCAATTCTGAATGAACTATTTGAAATGCATTTATGTATAAATGTATATAACTGTTTACTAAAACACTGGTCATTAAATTGTGTTGGTACAATATTTTAGGATAAAATATGGATTAAACTCATTTTTGGACTTGTAGCAATTGTTACTGATTATGAATACATTAGTTAAAATTTAAGATAATTCTGAACAATTGACCCATTCAGCAAATTTTTGACCATCTGCTATGGATCAAATGATGTGCTAGAAACAAAGGATCTAAAGGAAAATCCTTTGTTCTCCGCCAGTTTCCAGTCTTATGTAAGTAACTTACTTATAATAGTGTATCCCCTAGCACTAAGGTAGATAATCTTGGCACCCAGAGGAAGATCAAATCTAGTTCTGCCTGGACAGATCTTGACAACTTCCTGGACATAGAAGCATTTGAGGTGACCATAAAGAATAGTAAAGTTTGGATAAGGGTATGCCAGACCAAACACCACGCCCAGGCTTTTTTGACAGTAACTGATCCTGAATGGGATACAGTGAAATGACCTGATAAGAGGTCTTTCCCACTGGTATGTACAACCTGCTGCCTTTTATCCACTAATATTCAGTATTTGCACATTTTCAGTTCATATCAGTTCAGCCCTTTCCCTTAACATTCATTGATAGTGCACAAAATATTTCAGCAACCATGCAGATACATAATTAGATAATTATATAAATGTCAAAGAATTAATTTGTGATCAGTAAATTAAATGTTTTGGCCAAAAAAAGGAAAGACAACCTTTTTATAACCTAACCCTTCAACACACTGAAAGTAGCTATTCAGGGGGTTATTTTTCATTGGCCTGAATATTGCTACGTAACTAACCGCAAGTTTTAAACAGTAAGGATGTAGAAGTAGTTGCTAACACAGTTACATGTTTACACAGCCTTTAGGCCCTTCCGCAAACATTGCCTTTGTCTGCCACCAGAGTTGATTAGCTTATACCAGAACAGTAGCAAGGAGGAAAGAGGATGAATTTAAGAGCTGATTTGAGGATAGATGATTATGCCTTACACCTGAAGAACTAGAATACCTCCTAGGTGACTTGGATTCTGCCTACTTTCTAACTTCATGGCCAGTTTTCATTGTGGAATCAGAGAACCAACTTTAAGACTATCTTTGTCATAAGAGGCAGTACCGTCTCAGAAGCCTTTGAAGTCAATGAACTGGGGTTCAAACCTGACTATTTCACTTACCCACTGTAGACTTGAGCAAGGGAAGTTTTAAGCTGAGCCTTGGTTTCCTTTGTAAAATGAAGAGACCAATAACCCACAGGGTTGCTGTTACGAGATGAATATATAGAGCACAATGCCTGACAAATACTCTTAATGCCGTTACAGTTTATTTTTTCATTATAATCTTTTAAATGGTTTGAGGTAAAATCTACATTTTATACAATTCCCTCAAAGTGCATAATTCAGTGATTTTTAGTATATTCACAGATAAATGCAGCCACTGTTTTAGGATGTTGTTATCACTTAAAAAATAATCTCCCCTTTAGCTATCATCCTTATCCCGAGTCCTAAGCAACCATTGATCTCATCCCTGTCTGCGTATTTCCCTGCTCTGTGCATTTCATATAACTGGAACCGTAAAGTATGTAGTCTTGTGACTGGCTTCTTAGCATCATGTTTTCAAGGTCCATCCATGTTGATGGATGTCAAAACTTTATATGGCTGGATAATACTCCCATTGTATTTAACCCTCAGTGAGTGGATGTCACGAATAATGCTGTTGGAAACATTCATGTACAAGTTTTAGTGCAGACACGTTTTCATCTCTTGGTTATATACTTAGGCATAGAATTACTTATTCATACGGTAACTTGACCTTCAACTATCTGAGGAACTGACAGACTTCCCAAGCAGCTGCGGCCTTATAGTCACTCCCACCGGCAGTATGTGAGGGGTCCAATTTCTCCAACCCTAGCAAACACTTACTGGACTTCATTGTAGCCATTCTGGTGTGAAGTATCTCAAGGCTTTGGTTTGCAACTCCCTGATGACTAATGATGCCACCCATCTTTTCATGTGTATATTTTCCTTGGAGAAACATTCATATCCTTTGCGAATTTTTTAATTGAATTACCTTTATATTTTGAGCTGTTCTTTACACATTCTGGATACAATCCCTTATTAGATGCAAGATTTGCAAAATTTCTCCTATTTCTTTGGGTTGTTTTTTCACTTTATTGATGGTGTCCTCTGAAGCACAAAAGTTTTTAATTTTACTACTTGCTTTTGGAGTCATATCAAAGAATCCTGTGCCCAATCCAAGGACGAAGATTTACTCTTCTGCTTTCTTTTACATGTTAGCTCTTATATCTATGTCTTTCATCCACTCTGAGTTAGTTTTTAGACATCGGTATGAGGGAAGGGTCCAAGTTTCCTCTTTTGCATGTGGCTATTGAGTTTCCCCAGCAGTATTTCTTGCAGAGACTGTTCTTCCCCCACTTTGGCAGTCTTGTTGGAAAGCAGTTGACCATAGATGTCTGGGTTTATTTCTGGACTCTCAATTCCATTACGTTAATCTGTGTCGGTCATGCTAGTACCACACTCTTGGTCACGGTTTGTGAAATCTGGAAGTGTGCACCCTGTTTTTTTCTTTTTCAAGATTGTTTTGGCTATTTCAGGTGCATGGCAATTCCATATAGATTTTACAAACAGCTTGTCGATTTCAACAAAGAAGTCAAGTGGGGTTCTGAGAGAAATAGCATTGAATTTGTACATCCGTTTAGGGAGTATTACCATCTTAATACAAAGTCTTCTGATCTATGAACGTGGGATGTTTTTCCAATGTTTAGATCTTTAGTTTCAACAATGTTTTGGAGTACCCAGAGTATGCTTTGCACTTCGTTAACTATTCTTAAGTATTTCTTTTTGATGCCATTAGAAATGGAATAATTTTCTTTAGTTTCAGATTGTTCATTTGGAGTGAATAGAAATACAATTGATTTTTGTGTGTCAATCTTGTATCCTGCAACCTTACTGAACTCATTTATTCTAATAGTGTTTTAGTGGATTCCTGAGGACTTGCTGTATTCCAGATCATGGTATCTGCAAATAGAGTTCATTTTACTTCTTCCTTCTCTATCGGGATGCCTTTTATTTCTCCAGCCTAATTGCCCTGGCTGGAACTTCCAATACCATATTGAATAGAATTGTCAAGAGTGAAAATCTTTGTCTTTTTCTTGATCTTAGACATTTAGTCTTGACCATTAAATATAATGTTAGTTATGGGTTTTTCATAGATTGCCCTTTATCAGATTAAGCTTCATTCTAGTCCTAATTTGTTAAGTACTTTTATCATGAGAGGGTGTCAGATTTTGTCAAATGCATTTTCTGCATCTATTGAGATGATAGGTAGTTTTTGGTTTTTAGTCTATTGATATATTACAGTAAATCATTTTAACGCATACCCAAGATGCATTTTAATCAGGTGTAGTAAGGTGACAGACACAGAGACAACTGCCTTACAATTCTCAAGAGAATGGAACTTGCCACACAGAGCCATCAGGGGAAATAACCACGGTCAGCAGAAGGTATTAGGAGCCAAGAATGCCTGGTTCACTGTCTTATTTTGGTTTCTGCAGGAGGGAATGGACAAGGCATGCTAGGCAAGTTTGAGCTGGGTTATTTTACTTAAGTCTGTCCCTCCACCACCACCCCTCACCCCTACTTCTGTTACTCCTCAGTAAGGTACAGCTTTGGAGGTGCCCCAGTCACCTGGGAATAACAGCAGTATGGTAAGGCGCCTCCTCTCTCAGCCACACCCAAGCTGTTAAACTGTATTGACTGCTGGCTGAAAGCTGTTTTTGACAATGTCCAGGGGGCATAAATTGCTCTACAAATACATTCAATCAAACTGGTTCCTCTGGAAAGAACAGTTTCTGAGATCCGTGTTTGACGTTTTTTCTGACTGCAGTGGGTTCCTGCCAGCCGTCTTTTCCCCCAGTCCTTGCCCCACTGGAAGCCAGAGGGCCTGTAACTTAACCTGTATCTTGAATCTCTTCTGAGTTGCTTTTCATCACAAACTTCTCTGTTCTTGAGACTGCCATTTGGATTGAATTTCTCTAAGGGGGCAAATGAAGTCAATTCCATGGGAAGTGATGAGGTGCTGCTCCCTCAGACAAGATCTTTAAACCAGGGCTCAGGATTTGGGGTTGGGGACAATGACAAGCTGCTCTGAGTGACATCCCTGCTCCAGAAGGCCGCACTTGATGAATACAGCACAGCAGCCTGAGGTCCTCTCAGCCTGTCTCTCCTGGCATGGAACCTCAGGAGCAGGGAAGTGAGCACCCAAGGATTCTGCAGTATGCCTCTTCCACGAGTGGGAACTGGGTAGAAGAAACCTCCATTTCTCATCCACACTCTCCCAGGACTTAGCCTCAGCAACAGGTAGATGGGGGCAGGATGAGAAAAGCTGATGTCCTGCTCCTCCCAGGAAGAAAGCCCTCTAGCTGGAATCTGGGGAGAGGGGGAGCCCTGTGTTCTTGGCTCTGAGTCTAGAGTAGATTCCACTTCGCTGAGCTGGTAGGAGAGGGACAAAATGGCCTTGCTTCAAATGCTACAGACTTGCTTCTTACTGAATTTTGATTGATTTTCTTGAATAGATGTTTCTTTATTGGCTGTTTGCCCTTAGGACAATTTCCAGAGGCTTTAAATGGTTGCTTTTCATGAATAATTTTCACAGGTTCCCTGGGGAGTGGGACAGGAGCTCCTTACATTGCCATATTAGAAGTGGATTTCTCCGCTGTTATTGCTGTTAGTGTAGTTGGGCGTTAGATGGGCTGTTTCAGAAAGTTATGAGTAGAGACAAGCCTTTCAAAAATTCTGAGAGAATAGAAGAGCAACTGCTTTTCATAACAGCTGCTAGAATTACATAAGTAGAGAATAGAAATGAATAGAAAGAATGAATGGTGCATTCCTCGCTTAATTTCTTGCTAGGTATAAAGACTTGCAAAACAGTTAACTTAGGTGACAAAGCTATAAAAATTGATCCTGATTTTGTAATTTGACTATAGAGAGAGAAGAATTCTGGGAGCAAATGTGTGATTTCCATGCATTCAAGGACCACCACCACTATACAAGACCCTAAGAATCCAGAACATATGAAGACATTTACATTTGACCTGGCATATTGGTCTCACAATGGATTTCAAGTGGATCAAGATGGTGTGTTTATTTCTGCTGATCCTAATAGTATATTTGCAAGCCAGGTAAATTGCTTTAAAACACAACTTGAGGTTTCCGTGTTTTGTTTTTTTTAATGAAGTATTAAAGGTATAACAGAACAATAATTTGTTTATGCAAGCATGCTACAATATGTGCTTCCATTTTGAGAGTTTGATTTTAAATTTATTTTTCATACTAAACATGAGATCCAAAAGTGCAGCTGTTGGCTACATAATTTGGGGGCACTCAAAACGGTTGATTTCCCAATATACTGACATATTTTGAAAAAGGAATGTCAGTCAAGTCAATTATATTTTGCCTCTGAGATAAGCAAAATAAGCAAACCTTGTAAGGCCCTCAGCGTTTGAAAACTGTTATCAAATGTTTATCGTGCCATGCACTATTCCACCTTAAAGTTGCCATTTCGCTTGGGGAGACAGGCACATAAATGCATTCAAATGTTACAGGTTCTGTGATTAAGAATATAGATAGGATACCACGGAGTATAAAGGAGAGGTGGTCATTGCAATCTGGACAGAGCTCATGAAGCTTCCTGGGTCTGGGTGTTTGTAGTTTCTATCCAAGCTGGAGAAACTTCAACCATCATTTCTTCAAGTCTTTTTCTGTCCTTATTCCTTCTGTGACTCTAGTTATGTGTATGTGTGACATTGTCCCATAGGTCAGTGAGGCCCCGCTCACTTCAACCCAAATTTTTCTCTGTTCTGTCTGCCTACTCATCTTCCACCACTTAGCCCAAAGATTATAACCTTTATTAAACCACCCCTAAAAATACCCTCTGTCAAATAGTTTTTACTTCACAAACTCACTGAAAGGATTCTATGGACCCTGGAATGCACCATCGCACTACAGCAATCAATAATTATAATAATAATAATTATAATATAATAAAATCAAACAGAAGCAGAACTAATGAGTCAATTGTGGGGAAATGGAATTATGAAACAATCCAAAACATGGCAGGAAGATAGCAAGATGGTAGATTTAATGCCAGCCATATCGATTACTATAGCAAATGTAAATAAACATGCCAATTAAAAGGCAGAGATGATCAGATTTGATAGGAAAAGTAAGATCCAACTCTATCTGTTGATAGAAACCCAATTTAAATAGATACCTACCATGTAAGCACTAAGAAAAAGAAAGTTAGAGGCTATATTTACATCATACAAAGTAGGCTTCAGAAAAAGGAATATAAAGTAATTAATTCATTAAGAAGACATGCCATCCTAAATGGCCATGTACCCAATCACAGAACTTCAAAGCACATGAAGCAGAAACGGATAGAGATTGAATGAGAAATAAACCAATCTACAATTATTATTTCATCACTCCTCTCTGAGTAATAGAACAAATAACAACAACAACAACAGCAAAAATCAGTAATATAGAAGACGAGTACTACACTACCAACCTAATTGACAATTCTAAAACATCTCTGCTACCCCCACCCAATCACAGCTCTACACATCCTTTTTTAAGTGAACAGGGAACTTTCATTATGATTGCCTATATTCCGGATCATAAAACTAGTCTCAACAAATGTAAGATAACTGAAATCATACAAAGTATGTTCTCTGACCACATGGAATTAAACTAGAAAGAAATGAAAGATATTAGGAAAAATCCACAAATATTTAGAAAATAACAGATTTCTAAATAATCCATAGATCAAGGAATAAACCATAAAGGGAAATTAGTAAATATTCTGAACTGACTGAAAATCAAAACATCTACCAAAATTTAGCAATGCAGCTAAAGCACAGCTTAGAGAAGTTTTGCAGCATTAACTGATTATATTAGAAAAGAACAATCTCAAATCGACATTCTAGACTTCTGTCTAAAAATCTGAAAAAAGAAGAGCCACTTAAATACAAAATGAGCAAAGGAAAAGATTAGAGCAGTAATTAATGTAAAACAGTAAAACATTAAAAAAAAAAAAAAAGAGGAAAAAAATTAATGAACCCAGAAGCTGGTTCTTTGAAAAGATCGATGAAATTGATAAACCTGTAGCCAAATGGATCAAGGAAAAAGACGTAAATTACGAAGATGAGAAATGAAGGAGATATTACTGCAACTCTTAAACACATTTAAAAAGTAAAAGAGAATATTATGAACAACTTAATGCCAATAAATTCACCAAGACATAAGATGGACACAAACTACTTAAGGTCACACAAAAAGGGATAACTCAAGTAGCCCTACACCCATTAAAGAAATTGAATTTAGAGTTAAAAACCTCACAGAAATCTCTAGGTCCAGATGCCTTTGCTATGAATTTTACCAGAGGAAGAAATAATGAGAACTCGCCAAAAAAAAAAAAAAAAAAAGAAAGAAGGAAATCTTATAGATGATAGAAAAAGGAACATTCATTTTCTGAGGCCAGTACAAGAAAACTAGCCAAAGATATCACAAAAACACTACAGGCCAATTATCCTTCATGAACATAGACACCAAAATTATTAACAAAATTTTAGCAAATAGAATTGAATAACATACTTAAAAAGTAATACATCACTATTAAGTGGGCCTTTTTCTGGGTATGTAAAATGGGCTTAACATTTGAATAACAATGTAATTCATCATATGAATAGAATACAGGACGAAAAAATACATGATCAGATGCCAAAAAAAAAATATTTGACAAAATTCAACATCCAATCATAATTAAAACTCTCAGCAAACTGGAAATGGGAGGGAGCTTCCTAGAAATAGAACTTCCCTGAAATACATAGGTAACATCACATTTGATGGTGAAACACTGAATGCTTCCCCCCTAAGATTGGGGATAGGGAAAGGAAGTCCAATCTCATCATTTCTACACATTTACTGCAGGTCCTAGCCAGAGCAATAAGGCAATTAATAGAAAATAAATGATCTAAGTGTAGATAAAAAAGTCAAACTATGTGCACGTTACCTATGTTGTGCACATGAGACATAAATGTTCTAGACCAGGGGTGTCCAAATTGTGGCCCGCGGGCCAACTGCAGCCCGCAATCCATTTTTAATTGGCCCACAGCAAATTCCAAAAATATATTTAGTTTACTTAAATAAACCAGGTGAGGTAATACGTACTTCACCTCGAGTGAGTGGCCCGGCTGTTTGTGTATTTTACCGCATATGGCCCTTGGTGAAAAACGTTCAAAAAAGTTTGGACACCCCTGTTCTAGACCAATGCTACCTCAATAAAAAGTAAATGTTTTAAAAAGCTACTACAGTTAATAATTGTGTTTAGCAAGGTCAACACTCAAAAAATCAATAGTATTTCTCTATGCTAGCAATGAAAAACTTAAAATTGGAATTTTAAAATATTTACAGTATCAAAAGCATGACATATGTTAAGGATAAAATTTTAAAAATATGTGCACAAGCTGTACACTATAAAACATTACTGAAAGGAAGACTTAAATGTATCAGAAGACAATATTAAGAAGTCAAATTGATCAATAGATTTAAAGCAATCTCAATCACAATCCCAACAGTCATTTTTTTGTGGAAATTGATGCACTGTTTCAGTAACTTACATGGAATTGTAAAGGACTTTAAAGAGCCAAAATTATTTAAAAGAGAATAAAGTTGAGTAACTGAAAACCCACAACAGAGCTACAGTAATCAAGACAGTCTGGTATTCCCTTAAAAAAAAAAAAATAGGTATACGAGTAGATCAAAAGAACGAAACATAGCATCCAAAAATAGATCTTCACATATCTTCAATTGTTTTTTCTTTAAAAAAAAAAAAAGATGCTACATGGGGTTGAATCGTGTTCCCCCCAAATTTATATCCACCCAGAACCTAAGAATGTGACCTCATTTAGATACTGGATATTTGCAGATGTCATTAGGTGAGATGAGGCCATACTGGATTAGAGTGGGCCCCAAATCCAGTTCTTGTAAGATGGGGGAGATCTGGACATCCAGACCCACAGGGGAGGCCAGGTGACGATGGACGCCCAGACTGACGTGGTGCAGCCATAAGCCAAGGCAGCCAAGGACTGCTGGGAGCCCGCAGAAGTTAGGAAGAGGCAAGACAGGATTTTTCCCTGGAGACTTCAGAAAGACTGTGGCCTCGCCCACACCTTGATTTTGGACTTCCGGCCCCAGATCTATGAAAGAAAAAATTTCTGTTGTTTTTAGTAACCTAGTTTGTGTAATTTGTTATGGCAGTCCTAGGAAACTAATATAGGTGACCAGGTGCTTCAAAATCAAACAGATGTCAAAATCAAACACTTGTTGGGGTGGCCGGATGGCTCAGTTGATTAGAGTGCGAGCTCTTAACAACAAGGTTGCCAGTGCAATTCCCACATGGGACGGTGGGCTGCACCCCCTGCAACTAAGATTGAAAACGGTGACTGGACTCGGAGCTGAGCTGTGCCCCCCACAACTAGAGTGAAGGACAACAACTGATGGGTCCTGGAAAAACACACTGTTCCCCAATATCCCCCAATTAAAAAAAAAAAGACAAGACCATGCCATAATAATAATAATAGCATCTGAACACAAAATGTGAACATTAAAAAAAAGTTAAACATTTGTCTTTCAACAAATGATGCTGGAGATATTACTATGTTTCCCCGAAAATAAGACCTAGCTAGACAATCAGCTCTAATGTGTCTCTTGGAACAAAAATTAATGTAAGACCCAGTCTTACATTATATCATAAGACTCAGTCTTATAGTAAGACCGGGTCGTAATTTTTACTCCAAAAGATGCGTTAGAGCTGATTGTCCAGCTAGGTCTTATTTTTGGGGAAACACGGTTATATCCATATGGAAAAATATAAGCTTCAATTCTTTCCTCACACCATATACAAAATGAATGCAAAATTAATCATAGATCTAAAATTATAAAGCCTCTGAAAGAAAGAAGAAAAATGTCATGATATCAGATTTGGTAAAGATGTCTGATAGGACACAAACCATAAAAAAAAAAAATATTTGATAAACAAGACATTAAAAAACAAACAAATAAAAACCTTTGCTCTTTGAGAGATACCAGTAAGAACATGAAAAGGCAAGCCACAAAGAAAAAAAAATATTTGTAAAATATATATCTGATAAAGTATACAAAATATATAATGTATCCTTACAACTTAATATTTTTAAAAAAGTGTGTTTTTTAAATGGCAAAAGATTTGATCAGGTCTTCACCAAAGAAGACATATAAATTACCTAAAACCACTGAAAAACTGTCCAATTTCATTAGGGAAATGCAAATTAGTACTATCATTAGGTAATACTACAAATCCCTGAGAATGGCAAAAATTAAAAACTGACGATACATATGGAACATGAAGTGCTGACATGCATATGGAACAACTGGAACCCTCACACAGTCTTCATGGAGATGGATAAAGGCTCAGTAATTTCGGGAAACTGGCAGTTTCTTTAAAATTTAAGCATACACTTAACCATACAATCCAGTAATACCAAGAGAAATAAAAATATATATCCTCAAAACACCTATAGGCAAACATCCATAGCTAATTTATATATATTATAGTCCCAAACTAGAAACTCAAATGTCCATCAGACTTGTGAATGGATAATAAAGCTGTGCTATATTTACAAAACAGAATACAATTCAGCATAAAAGGAATTAATGAGTACATGCAACAACATGGATGAATCTCTTCTTGCACTACTAAGTGCAAGAAGGCTCATACAAAAGACTACAAACTGTAATTTAATTCCACTTAAATGACAACTCTAGAGAATACAAAACTATAGTTACACAAAGTAAATCATTGGTGGGGAGGGGCTGAAGGGGGGAGGCAGAGACTGAGGGCAAAGTAGCTGAAGGGAACTTTATGAAATGATTAAAAACTTTGAAAATCTTCATTGTAATGGTCATCACATGGCCAAATACATATGTCAAAACTCATATACATATATGAAACTGTATACTTTAATGAAGTTAAGGAATATTAATTTTACTTCAATAAAGATAGAATTTTTCAAAAAGAATAAGATATCAAGGAATTAATTTAACCAAGAAGGTGAAAGACTTATACTCTGAAAACTGTAACACTGATGAAAGAAACTGAAGAAAACACAAATAAATGGAAAGATATTTTATGCTCATGGATTGGAAGAATATTGTTAAAATGCCCATACTACCCAAAGAAATACAGTAAATGTTCACTTAACATTGTTGTAGGTTCTTGGAAACTGGAATTTTATCTGAAGCAATGTATACCAAAACCAATTTCTCCAAAGGCTAATTCGTACAAACAAGGATTAAGTTCCTACGGCATATTTCTGGTCACAACTTTTAAACAGCACCAAACTTTTAAACAGTCAAAACACTTCTAACATTAAACATTGAAATAAATGTGAGCCACACATACATTTAAGAAAGATTAATAAAAACAAATCACATAATTATTTTCCAACCTCCTGACTCTCATTTAGGGTCACAGGTGGCTGCAGCCTCTCCAGGCAGCTCAGGGTACCAGGCGGGACCCACCCTGGACATCACACCCTCCCATGGCAGGGCCACTCACACCCACACACGCACTCACTCACACTGGGACATGCCGATTCACTCAACTGCACATCTTTGGGGTGTGGGAGGAACCTGGAGTCCCCAGAGAAAACCCACGCAGACGTGGGAAGAATGTGCAAACCCGCGCAAACAGTAGCCCTTGATGGGAATCAATTTTTGGTTTTCTGATCAACATAACAACAAAACAACATTGAATGAAACAACAGTGTTTGAGGACCTGTGGCATACAGATTCAATGCAATTGTTATCAAAAATTCAAATGACGTTTTTCACAAAAGTAGAATCAACAATACTAAAATTTGTTTGGAACCACAAATGATCCTAAAAAGCCAAAGCAATCTTGACAAAGAAAAACAAAGCTGGAGGCATCGCAGTTCCTGCTTTCAAACTATATTACAAAGCTAAAGTAATCAAAACAGTATGATACTGGCATAAAAATGGCCACATAGTTCAATGGAACAGAATAGAGCACCCAGAAATAAACCCACACATATATGGTCAATTAATTTACAACAAAGAAGCCAAAAATATACAAAGTGTTTTCAATAAATGTTGTTGGAAAAACTGGACAGCCACATGCAAGAGAATGAAAATGGACCCTTACCTTACATTACTCACAAAAACTAACTCAAAATGGATTAAATACTTGAACATAAGACTCCTAGAAGAAAACATAGGCAGTAAGTTACTAGCCAACAGTCTTGACGAATCATTCGGATTTGACACCAAAAGCAAAAATAAATAACTGGGACTACATCAAATTAAAAAAAAATCTGTACATAAAGGAAACTGTCAACAAAATGAAAATGCAGTATATGGAATGGGAGAAAATATTTGCACATCATATATCTGACAGCAATTACTATCGAAAATTTATAAAGAACTCACACAACAATAGCAAAACCCCAAATACTCCAATTTAAAAGTGAGCAGAGGAACTGAATAGGCATTTTTCCAAAGACGACACACAAATAGCCAACAGACATGAAAAGGTGCTCAACATCACTAATCATCAGGAAAATGAACATCAAAGCCACAATGAGGTATCATCTCATACTTCAAATGGTTATCATCAAAAAGACAAGAAGTGAGTGTCGGCGAGAAGGGGGAGAAAAGGGAACCTGGTGCACTGTTGGTGGGAATGAAAATTGGTGCAGGGCCCTCAAAAAATTAAAAATAGAACTACCACGTGATCCAGCAATTCCAGTTCTGGAAATATATTCAAAGGAAATGAAATCACTATCTTGAGAAAGATATCTGCACTCCCATGTTCATTATAACATTCTTTACAATAGCCAAGACGTGAAAACAATCCAAATGTCCATGCACGGATGAATGGATAAAGAAGTTGTGACCCTGATACACACACCCACCCATATATAATGGAATGTTATTCAGTCATAAAAAGAAGAAAATCTTGCCATTTGTGACAACATGGATGGACCTTGAGGGCATTCGGCTAAGTGAAATAAGTCAGACAGAAAGACAAATACTATATGTACTCTTCTATATATAAAATTAAAAAACACACTGAACTCATGAATACAGAGAATAGATTGATGGTTGTCGGAGGTGGGGGTTTGGGGGTGGGGAAAATGGGTGAAGGGGGTCAAAAGGTACAAACTAACTTCTCGTTATAAGATAAATAATTCCTGGAGATTTAATGTACAGCACGGTGACTGTAATTAATAATACTGTACTGTATATTTGAAAGTTATCAAGGGAGTAGATTTTAGAAGTTATCACAAGAAAAGAATTATAACTATGTGAGGTGAGGGGTGTTCACTAACCTTATTCTGGTAATAATGATTTGATATATGTATATATTGTGAAATTCTGTAATACACTTAAAACTAATCTAATGCTGTAGGTCAATTATATCTCAATTTTTAAAAAGATAGTTTTAAAGACTGCAAGAACTGTGCTGTAAAGAAACCTGACTTTGTCAACAGCATTTCCTCATCCTCAAATGACGGCGACCATCTATTTTTTGTTAACCTCCTATTAAGATACAGCAAAATTATTGTTTCATGTGCCATAGTGGAAGAAAATGTCTCATCTAGTTGATTATGGGATGGTGAGTAGGAAGAAATTAGAACTGTAGAGCTATGACTTCTTGGCGTATGTTAATATAAGCCAAATATATAAATAGCTGATACGCAAAATACAGAGGGTGCCAAAAAAATGTATACACATTTTAAGAAAGGAAAAAAATGTATTAACATTATGCTGATGGTAACCACTTTGAGCACCTCTTGTAATTGCAAAAATCAAATGTGACTTGTGTTCATCTTTTGTTATCGGTATATATTGAGCATTACAATGTAATACAGGTTTTTCCTTTCTTAAAATGTGTATACATTTTTTGGCACCCTCTGTATATTTCAATGGGAAACTATACAGCTAACAAAATTTATAGAATGATTTTGTTCTCTAAGATTTTTATTTAGTAAAATTCTGTATTACTTGGTTGAAGTTTTCAATCTATAAAACGTGACAATAAAAACGTTTTTCCCAATCTCCACATAATGCAGGAGAGACAGAAACACTGGTTACTTTAGTAAGCTAACTCAGTCAGTACTCCTTAGGTTTAACTAATAACTCCTAAAGTAGCCTAGATACCCATTACATAAATACATTTTTTTTCCTGGTAAACATATGGTCCCCATGTTCTGAGAAACCACTGGTCGATTTCCACGTTTTAGGCCTGGAGCTTCCATAACCCTTCACTATAATAATGACCCTTCCATAACCCTTCACTATTCATTTGAGAAATGAATAGTATAAGAAAATTAGGTATGGTCTATTTTCCTTATATAAAGCATGCTATGTTGGTATGTGCATCTTTCCCAGAAATAAAAATTATATAAATTAGACAAGGGTACATATTGGAACAAATGGATCATATAATGCTTACTTTCTATGTCATTGATATGAGAAACTAGAGAGAATGTACTCTTTGAAGCAGCCTCAAATTAGAGAATTAATGCAGGCGATGGGTATGGCCCAGAGAATAAGGGTCAAACCACGTCCTCTTTCAGGCAATCACGGGCATAGGATCTGTGTCTCCTACTTTTAAAAAAAGGGTGCACATGTACATGTGTGTGTTGGAGAAATGCTTCAGAACCGCTAGGTCTTGAGAAAAAAGAACAAAGTTCACCAGCAGAGGGCTAAGATTAATGTGGGAATTTTGTGATGTTATTGTTTGGATCACACAATGAAGAGAAAGCAGAAAATGCTTCCACCGGCCTCAGTCCCTTGGGGCCTTGACATTTTTGTCTAATTGCTGAATGTTGAAGACCCAGCCCGGGTGCTGGCAAGACTATAAAACACACAAATTTATTATTGATGGATACCAGCTACCCTGTTTCCCCAAAAATAAGACCTAGCTGGACAATTAGCTCTAATGCATCTTTTGGAGCAAAAACTAATATAAGACCCTGTCTTTTGTTATATTGTATAAGATTGGGTCTTATGCTATAGTAAAATAAGACTGGCTCTTATATTAATTTTTGCTCCAAAAGATGCATTAGAGCTGATTGTATAGCTAGGTCTTATTTTCAGGGAAACACGGTATTAGGTTGGTGCAAAAGGTTATTTTTGCTTAAAAGGTTGTTTTCAACCTTTTAAGCCGCAATTACTTTGACACCAACCTCCTAGTTGGAGATCCGTGGTGATCAGTGTTTTCCAAACTGACAGATCCTTGATTTTGGTTTCCAGCTTTCTTCCATTGGTTCTAAGACAGCACACAGCTCAAGCAGGTCGTAGGATGCTGAGTAAGGCGGAAGTCATCAAGACCAGAATATTCAGATTTTAAGGCGATAGTGAAAAGCCTGTGTTGAGCATGATGCCTTCGATCTTCTTTCCAGAGAGATGTTTTCCACGATCTTGGCCGGGGGATTCTGGACAGTGCCTGGCAAGGCTACAATGCCACACTCCTGGCCTACGGCCAAACTGGCTCTGGAAAAAGCTATTCCATGATTGGGTTTGGTGCAAACAAGGGGATCATTCCCAATGTGTGCGAAGAGCTCTTTCAAGCAGTTGAGAACCAGGAGAGAAATCAAGAATACCAGGTAGTATTCTAAGAGCCCTCCCCCTTCTTTACGAGTTTCTTTCTTTCTTTTTTTTTTTCTGTTTTGGAAATCCTCCGCCCCAAATGGAAGTTATCAGCATCTCTATTTTAGGATAATGTTAATTTTCCATACCAAAATCCTTATGACATGATTACAAAATCAAGTAGCAGCTAAACAAAATGTTGAATTTTTCTGGTTCTAGGGAGACAAACCCAAGGACATACAGAGGGTGCCAAAAAAAAAAATGTATACACATTTTAACAAAGGAAAAACACTATTATAATTGTAATACTCATTATATACTGATAACAAAAGATGAACACAAGTCACGTTTGACTTCTGCAATGAAAAGAGGTGCTCACAGTGGTTCCCATCAACATCCAGACACTTCTGATTCCAGCGAACTACTGCTTGAGCAATGCTGACCAAAGTGTCCATTTGTATACATTTATTTGGCACCCCCAGTTTTTTTAAGAAGCATTCTGAGCATCACGGAAGCAGACAGCTTCAATAGTAACACTAACAAGGTATTATTGTTGAAACTTATATAACAAAACCTTAGCTGACTCAAATCAGTGTTTTCCTTTGCACCCCTTCTCCTACCAAGGTTGTGTTCTCATCTGAATTTATTGCTTTATTTCTAAGTAAAGAACGTTATTGTTTCTCAGTTGTCACAGCATAGTTTCTTACTTGCCCTAGCACAGAAGGCCCAAGACTGAATTTTAGATTCACCTGAAGGTTGGTGACATTTTCAAGGGGAAGCATAACCATTAACGTAAACAGCTTTAAACCATGACAGTCCAATGTCAGCAAATCCCTGTAAATATAGTTTATGTTTCTGCTTCTTCTAAATGGCAAAAGAGATTAAATTTGTTTTTTGAAAATTCAATAATGCATCATTTTTTATCTTAATTTTCCCCCGATTTTCAAAGTAATGTGTCTAACTTAGAGAGTAGAAAAATTACTCATAATCCTATCACCCAATCAAATACTATTAGCATTTCAGTATATTTCTAATTTTTTAATTGAAATGTTTTCAAAGTAATACATGGATAGTTTAAAAACTCAAGTGCCCAAGAGAAAGGAAAACCTATGTCCACACAAAAACTTATACACGAATATTGCACAACATATTCACAATGGCCCAAACTGGAAACAACCCAAATGTCTATCAATTGATAAATGGATGAATAAAATATGGCATATCTGTACAATGGAATATTATTCAGCAATAAAAAGGGACAGAGTGTCTGGTACATACTACAACATGGATGAACTTTGAAAACATCACGCTAAGTGAAAGAAGCCAGACACAAAAGATCATATATTGTTGGATTCTGTTTATATAAAATGGCCAGAACAGGAAATCTACAGAGACAGACCGTAAATTGGTTATTGCCGAGGGCTGGTGGACAGAGGAAGGGAGAAGAGAGAGATTGGGGAGTGACTGCTAATGGGGGTGACTGCTAATGGGGGTGACTGCGGAATTGCGGGGACACAATTTTCTAAATAAAAGTTGTGGAGATGGTTGCACTGTTCTGTAATGCACTAAAGACCACTAACTTGTATACGTCAAATGAGTGAACTGTGTGGAATAGGAGTGATATCTCAAAAAAGCTGTTTTAAAATGGTACAACAAGGCCTGTAATGGAAGCCACCCGTCTCCTGCTTAGCCCTCTTCCCCTCCCCTATTATTCCCCACAGGTTACCATCTTCAGCTCTTCAGCAGATTTCCCTAGGATCTAGTCCATATTTTCAAATAATGTGTTTCTTTTCTTAAGCAATTTTAGACATTATCTACTAGCTTCCCATCATGGTTGAAGACAATTTATCTGTCACACTCACAACCCCCCACCACATTACTCTATCCGCACACACCCTCTACAGTATTATAAAATTTGTTTTAATCAATAGTGTTTAACATTTTAGCTGTGGAAATACTCTTCACTACTGAACCGCTGTTTTTGCACTTTGTTTTCCTTTGAGTTTTGAATTGCTTTTTGTGTGTATCTAGTTTTCTATAAATCTGTGTTTTTCTAAATGCTCCAAATCACTGTCACCTGCCTATTAATAATACTTTCCATATACTCAAACTTATCAGTTCCGCTATTTTTCTTGGGTCACCTTCAGCAAGAGTCTTCTGTTCTCCTGCTACTATTTGGAGCAGTGTTTTTCCAAGGCGGCTGCAAAACTGTCCTTGTGGAACTTTAGTTCAACATTCTTTGTTGGCTCCTTGAATCCAAGAGCCAATATATTCCTCACAGAGTTTACTCTCTCCTTTTCTGCACCTTCCTCAGAAAAGGTACACGACGGGTACATTATCTGCATCCTTGCATAGCTGAAAATATCTTTTCTAACCTTCACACTTGATTGAAGTTTATCTGGAACAGAATTCTAGATCACTGAGACTACTGAAGACATTATTCCATTATCTTTTAACTTCAATATTGCAGTTGAGAAGTCTGGCACCATTCTGGTTCCCGATTCCTGGTATGTGAACTTCTTTATTGTAAATTCCTCTTTCACAGCTTTTAGAATCTTTTATCACTGATGTTCTGATGTGCCTTAGTATGAGCCATTTTTTCATTCATCAAGCTGGACACTCAGTGGACATTTTTTTTTAATTGGGGAATATTGAGGAATAGTGTGTTTTTCCAGGACCCACCAGCTCCAAGTCAAGTCACTGTTTCCACTCTAGTTGTGGAGGGCGCAGCTCACTGGCCCATGTGGGAATCAAACTGGTGACCTGGGTGTTATGGGCACTGCACTCTAACCACTGAGAAAACCGGCCGCCCTCAGTGGACATTTTTCAATCTGGAGATTCCTGTTCTTCAAATCTGGAAAACTTATATTAATTCTTTTTATCATTTTCTCCCCTCTGTTTCTTCTGTTTTCCCTTTTTGTAACTACTATTAATTGGATTTAAGACTTCTAGTACTAATGTTCTAATTTTATTATTTTTTACTTTCTATTTTCTATTTCTCAGTCTTTTTTCTGCATTCTAGAAGATTCCCTCAACTATATTTTATAGCCCCTCTAGTACAGTTTTTTTTTTTTGGCTATCATTCATAAGTTCCATTTATACTTCTATTCTCCAATTGTTCCTTTGTAATATCATCCTGCTTTTTCATGGGTATAATTCTTCCTCTCTCTGAAGCGATTAGTTACAGGTCTTTATAAAGTGTTTTCTTTTACTCTATGTATTGCCTGTTTTCTCTGAGCTCTTTTTTTTCTATTGTTTGTTTTGATCTCTTTCATATTGGAGGCTTTGTCTGCTAATCCTTGGCCCTTTATTTATTTTAAAATGTAAGATACTCTGATGCTGGTTGGAAGCTCTGTGGATGAGAGGTTTCACTGGCAGGACTCACCAAAGGGTGTCTGACACACAAGCCAGCTTTTCACGGGTGGGAAGTGGTGGTGGCAAAATGTCAGTATCTCAGGGCCTTTTCTCAAAGTCAGAGCCACTCAGATTCCTCCAATTTTTTGTTTAAGATGTGTAAGCTTGGTTAGCAGTATTCCAAGAACACGGTAGGGTAAAGACCAGTCTTTTTCTCTATCTGTGTTCAGATTGGAGGGTGAGCCATAAAAAAAACACCCTTTTCTGTTACCAGTTGAGACACACACACGCATGCACAAAACGGTTTCACATCTGTTTTTAATTTATATTAAGAACTTCTTCCATATATCATTAAAAGTATTTGCAAATCTCATATTGCATGCGAAATGGAGCTTTACTGCATTCAATGTTGGTTTTTCTCTCTGTTGGCCATTTATATTGTTTCCATATTATTCTTTTTCAAAGATGACAGTTTCAAGAGAATCTTAAATTTACTTTATGGTCTTTTCTATGCAGGTTACATTCAGTATGCTGGAAATTTACAACGAACAGGTAACAGTGATTCTACTTTCTGACACACAAATCTGAGAGACTCTGCAGCTTAATAAACATTACCTGTCGTACAAATAAAGTCAAATCTCTGTAGCCTGCCTTTGACTTCCGGCCCTAACTTTCTCTCCAGCTTCATTTCATGTCCTTTATCTCCACGCACTCTATGCTTCAGCCACATAGAACTCTTCTTCCTTTACAGAACATGTCCTTTTTCCTACGTCTATTCTTTCTGTGCCTGGAATACCCTCCCTGCTGTCTCTGCCCATAAAGAAACCCCTCAACTGTCCAGACCCAGCTCAAGTGTCAGCTCCCCTATTCATCCTGAGACAGTTGACCTCAGTCGGCATGGTGTTGTACAGGGGGTGCCACATTTTATCGCCAAAGCACCAGGTGGTCAATATTTTAGGCTTTGAGAGCTATACCGTCTCTGCTGCAACTGCTCACCTCTGCCCTTGCAGCACAGAAGTAGCCACAGACGATATGAAAATGAATAGGCATGGCTGGGTACCCACGCAACTTTCTTTATGGACACGGGAGCTTGACTTGCACAAAACTCTCACGTCACCATATATTTTTCTTTTAATTTTTCTTTAGTCATTTAAAAATGTGGAATGACATTCGCACCTCAAGGGTCATACACAAACAGGCATGGGTTGAATTTGGCCTGTAGGCTATGGATTGCATACTCCTCCAGTAGTTAGAAAGACTGCGTGGTTTCAAATCCCAGCTTCCTCATTTACTACTACTGTGTTTCCCCGAAAATAAGACCTAGCCCGGACCATGAGCTCTAATGCATCTTCTGGATGATAAAGACCCAGTCTTATACTTATATGTTTTATAAAATAAAGTCTTATACTTTATATGTCTTATAAAATAAGACAGGTCTTATATTATTTTTTGCTCCCAAAGATGCATTAGAGCTCATGGACCGGCTTGAGTCTTATTTTCGGGGAAACACGATAGCTTGTGACTTTGGCAAATCCCTCTCTCAGAGCTCAGTCTGTTCGTTTATAAAGTAGAGAATTTCAAATATAACACTACACATTGAAACGTACTACACTTCACACTTCTAAGGCAGTAACTAGCAAATATTAGATACTCAGCAAGTGTTTTTTCATTCTACCCCCTCCCTTTGTACTTATTACATTATAATGTCAAATGTTATGTACATATTTGTATCTCCGAAACAGATCATGATTTCCTTGTGACTACCTTTCTGTTTGCAGCACTTGGTGCAGCATTTGGTTTAAAAGGGGTGCTCCCTAGTGTTCGCCAAATGGGTGAATTGAATACAGGGGTCTAGAACTATAAGTTTCGTGTGGGCAGAGACTATATCCTAATAATTTTTGTGAACCACAAACACTATGCAAAGCCTTGCAGTTAATCATCACTAAATAAATATTATTGATGAAATAAATCTGTCAGTGTTTTTCTCTCTACCTTAAGAAATTATCCATTTTGATCCTGACTTCACTAATTACCACTGGTTTCCTTATTTTCTTGATTGCCATTTCCCTGTTTCATAGTTGGCTATATTATGAGGTTTTCTGGTACGGCCAGAAAATTTAACATTCATGTATTCATCCGACAAATGTTTGTTGGGCACCTAATATATTCTAGGCAGAGCTCTAACAATGAAGTAGACAAAAATCTCTGCCTTCCTGAAGTGTACAATTTTTGTTCTTCCCCCCCCCGCCCCGCCCCCCCCCAGGTAAGAGATTTGCTGTCTAGAACCAAGAAGCCTGGAGGGCTAAAAGTAAGGGAAGATCAACAACTGGGCTTTTATGTGGAGGGTCTGACGTCAGTGCCTTGTGAGAACTATGCACAAATTGAAAGGCTGATGGAACAAGGCACAAAAATGAGGACCACAGCTTCGACCAACATGAATGTCAGCAGCAGCCGATCTCATATGGTCATCACCATTCAGTTCAAGCAGGTGAGTCGAGTGAATGCTCTTCACATTGTTCCCCTCTCCCACCAAGGGTGACCTGTGGGAAGGATTTCCAGTGGCACAGTCAGCGGGTGATGATTACGGAACCCTTTCAGATTGGACCTCTGGATTCGGTGCCTACCTCCAACCATAGACTGTAGGGTCAGAAGCAAGAGAAAGTGAGACACTTGCTCTTTTCCTACCTCCTCCCACATCCATGCTCCCCGCTGGCTCCCAGCTTTCAGATCCATGAGCCTAGGGGACCATCAGAGCCCATCGACATTTGGAAGTACCAAAATACAGTCTTTGAAGCCAGATAATCCATGCAACTCTTTACTAATTTGAATCTTTGATCAACTAGAATGCACTTATCTCTTTCAAACTCCGTGGTGGATATCAGAGAGTGATCTCTACAATGTCACCAGTTTGATTCAGAAATGGTTACAGCTGGCCCTCCATATCCACAGGTTCTGTATCCATGGATTCAACCAATCGCGGATCAAAAATTCGAAGATAAAGTGCTACGTTATTGCTGACGTGTGCCTACCATGACTGTATCTGTGCTAGACATGTACAGATGTTTTTTCATGTCATCATTCTCTACACAATACAGAATAATAACTACTTACATAGCATGTACATTGTATGAACTATTATAAGTAATCTAGAGACGTTTTAAAGTATATGTGAGGATATGTGAAGGTTATATGCAAATACTGCACCACTTTATATCAGGGGCTCGAACATCCACAGATATTGGTATCCATGGGGGGTCCTGGAACCAATCCCCCATGGTTCCTGAGGGATGACTGAATTCCCAAAGCCTGGGCACACATTACAGTTCATATGATTTACCACCTCTGTCCTGTAAGCCACAGCACTAGTCAACAGACTAGAGTAAACGAAGGTTGTCCTACTCGGGCCAAGAACAGTGGAAAAACACTGGGCCGTGCGTGTCTGACTGTTTACCAGCTCTGAAACTTTGGGAAATAGCTTATGCTTCCGATGTCTGTTTCCTGTTCTGCAGAATGATATAAATAGCTCTCCATACAGGAATGCTGGGGGCCTTAAACAAGATACTGCATTTTAAAGAACTTTGTAACTTCTAAGTACCAGTCACTTGATTTTACAATGGTATTAAAATCCACAGACTTTATATATGGTTTGCCCTATTTTTTTTTTTCATCTATTTTTTTAACTTGATACTTTAGAGGCAAGAAGGTGAAAAAAAAAGATGAGTATGGAGGTCTAACAGCATACTCTATTGGCGTCAGTAAGAACACCTATTATCGTATGCCAGGCCTGGTTAGAACCATTCATTACATCTGTCATCTACCCTCATAACATCCCAGGAGTGGGCTAGTATCCCTGGCATTACATACAACTGAGAAAGCTGAAACTCCGAAAAGTCATTTGCTCACAAATTACGTAACAAGCGAGGGAAGCTGCCGCGTTGTAAAATCCATGTTTTTCCCACTACCCGACCACGCCACCCTGAACTGTCACTCATTTTGCAGATTTCTCGGTATTTTATATTTACAGTGCCTACTGTCCATAGAAATACTAGAGCAATGACCAGTATCAAATATATTGTTGGAAATAACCTTGCAGAATTGGGAAGGGGCAACTGACATTGGGGCCTGGTAATGGAATACTGTAAAATGTCATGGTAAAGAAAACGACATTTTAATTTGTGAATTTTATTACATCTTTTTTTAAGTATAAAATACAATTAGAAAATATATTTTAAAATGTAAACTAGATTAACTTCATGTGCACCGTGCTACCATTCTAAGAGTATGACCTGTGGTGCTTTCCTACAGGTTTTCCTAGACAGAGACCTCACCAAACAATCCAGTATTAATCTGGTGGATTTAGCAGGAAGTGAAAGGCAGAAATCTTCAGGATCCGAAGGAGACAGACTTAAGGAAGGATCGCGAGTTAACTTAAGTTTGACCAATTTAGGAAATGTTATCAGGTAAATAATCAGTAGATAGGTATTTATTTGTACCATAAAACTGACTTCTGATATCAAAAATTAGATTAATCCTGACTCTTGGTTCATGACTGTCGTCATTGGCTCATGCTTGATCCTTTTATTATTTTATGTTAAACTAATTAATTGCTTTTTAATGAGATGAACCCTAAGAAAACCACCACCCAACCCAACAAATAGTTGGTCTTCCTTTCCTGTATTTTCCTTGCAGGTAACTAGCATCTTGAATTTCAGGTTTATCTGATCTCGTTCTCTCCCCTTCTCATCTTTCTTTCATCCTTTCTTGTTTTATCACATGTGAATATTATTATTTAGTGGCGCTCATTTTTGAACTTTATAAAAAGGGTAAAATATTATATTTTCTTCTGGATCTTACTTTTTTTACGTTATTAAGGTATAAATTACATACAGTAAAGTGCAAAAATCTTAAGTATTCAGCTTAATGAACTATTATGTATGTATGTATTGATGTAATTACCCCCATACCAAGATACAGAACATTTCCCAAACTCAGAAAGCTCCCTTACACCCCCACCTAGCTTTTACTCCCACCAAAAAAAAAAAAAAAAAAAAATGACCTTTGTCACCAAAGATTAGTTTTGCCTAACTGATATTATGCTTATGGTTTACATTTTGCATTTCTGTGTCTTATTTTAAGAAAATTAGAGTCAGAGTGAGATCTACCTATATTATACTTAAGTTCTATCCATCTGGAGTTGATTTCAGTGTGTAGTGTTAGGTAAGCACCTCTACATTATTTTTTCCTGAGAGAATACCAATTTTTCCAGTTACATTTGTTGAATAATAGCCCCTCCTTTCCCCAGTGATCTGACATGCTACCTATCATACATTAAAGTTCAATGTATGCTTCACTGTTTCTTGGCTCTTTAAGCTGCTCAGTTGGTTAAAGTCTAAATATAATAAATACTTTATCTTCTTCCTGGATAATACATAGATCCTCATCCTACATATTCAATTAATATGTAGTTTATATATATTTTTAACCCCAACAGACATTATTATTGCTATTTTATAGTGTAAAGGGGGTTAAATGTGTCTTTTAACCCCCTCTACACTTTTTAAAAACTATTCATTCCTTATTAAATCTCAGCTGCTATCTAAGATCAATTTCCTTCAGGTTGAGTATACTCTTTCGAATTTCCTTTAGTGATCATCTGATGGCAAACTCCCAGTTTGGTTTCTTTTCCAAATCTGTTAGATTAATTCCTTTCCTCTGTGATTACGATTTCTCACAGGTGGGACTGCCTCCTCCTGTCCCCCACTCTCTTCATCCCAGCACTGCTTTCTCTGTGGTCCCCCAGGGTGGGCTGGGGGCTGAGGCGTTCACGTGTCATCCACCCTTCCTCTGGTTTTTCCAGGTTGATCTGGGAGAAAGAGCCAGCGGCCTTGCTGGTTAATTAACTTGGTTCAGCAACTTTGCACACAAGGTATCTCAATGATCAGATATGACGCAGGGTCCCCTCTCAGATCTATGGGGTCACACAGGGGCTGTGAGCCGCGCTGCTGACACACGCCCAGGGAGGCAGAGCTCTTCCTGATACATTCTAATTTTAATTTGTTGTCCTGCATTATTTATTTATTTATTTATTTATTTATTTATTTATTTATTTATTTATTTATTTATTTTTTGCTTTCAGTGCTCTGGCTGATGCAGCCGTGGGGAAGAAAGTCTTGCACATTCCCTATAGAGATTCTGTTCTGACCAAACTGCTCCAGTCGGCTCTGGGCGGGAACAGCAGAACCGCTTTGGTAAAATGACTTTCTTGCAACCTTTTATACCAGCTCAGCTATTGTTAAAATTATTCTCCGTGTGCCACTAATCTAGATAGCACTCTGCATTGACATAGCACATTCTTACAGATTATCACATGACTCCTGGAGCTCTTTCTACTACAGTGTTCAAAGAAATTTTCTACATTGCTAATCATCATTTATTTATTCTTTTCTGTAGTTTGCAGGTTCTCTACAAGGAACATATATTCCTTTTATTATCAGGAAAAAAATTTAATACAATTTAAAAACTAACATGGTCATGTTATTCTAATCAGCAGTCATTTCATGGCAAGACTGGAAATCCATTTGACCATGTTAGACACAGGCAGACATCCACCGTGGAGAGTAGCTGAATCACGGCACCTCACAAAGACTCCAGACTCTCATTACTAAATGTTGGCCAAGTGGGTACAATGTGGCATGTTAAAATTAGAATTCTCTGTTCTTCAGCTTTGGGTACAGGAAGGGACAAAACTGGGCAAACTCTGCCTCCAGCCTCATCCGGGCCTGCTATCCTGGAGAGGCCTGTACTACATGCTCCTCTCTCCTGACGGCACGGGAAAACACGTCCCTTCTCTTGACCGTTTAACGATGCCTATTTAAAAATATTTCATGTTCGAGTTTTTTCGGTTGTCAGTACCTGTGGGCCTCAATGGGACATTCCCTAAGCATCTGGGCTAAAAAGGTGACCGTAAGATGCCCTCTGAACCGTAGACTGCAAAAGTGAATCTAACGGGTCTCAGCAGATGTGTGCAAAGTCACCTGGGAGAGAGGATAACTTCTAGACCTGTGAGACACAGCTCTGACTGAGGCATCACTATGCTTTAACAAAAAATGTGTGCTGGGTAGGAGGTTGGGGGTGGTCACTGGTCATCTCAGGAGGCAAATAAAAAAGAGAATTTGCAAAACCAATGTGCAAGCTCTAGAATCTCTGTGGCTCCCATTGAAAAGTTCATGTTCTTCATTGCCAAAGTGGAGGTAATAGCATTCACTTGAAAATACAAATGGTCCCTGACTTAACAATAGTTCCACTTAGAATTTTTTGACTTTAGGATGGAGCAAAAGCCTTATGCATTCAGTAGAAACCATACTTTACATTAGGAATTGTGATCTTTTCCTGGGCTAGCCGTATGCCCTCTGATCCTCTCTCGTGATGCTGGGCAGCGAGCCACCGCTCCCGGTCAGCCCGGCCCTCACCAGAGTAAATGACCGGCACTCTGCAGTGTACTGTGTGCCAGTGTTGTTTTTGGATATTGTGCTTTGTGTATTCACATCCCCTCATGTCTACGAAACACCCATGTGTGTCTCCTGCTTCGGTGAGAAGAGGAGAAAGGAAGGCAATTGCTCTTGAGACGAAACTCAAGGTCACTGCCTACTGCAGGCTGATGGAAGCGTCTGAGCACGTTTAAGGTGGGCTAGGCTGAGCTATGGTGTTGGGAAAATTAGGTGTATTAAATGCACTTTCAACTTATGTGTGCAACTTACGATGGTGTATCAGGATGTGACCCCATCATAAGCGGAAGAGCATCTGTATTGCTGTGGTGACGAAATGAGGTGATATAAATGAACGAATTTAAAAGCTGCAAAGCTAAACGAAGACAAAGGATGATTCGCCAGGCTCCTGAGCTCTGGGTCACAGTCAGGGCTACTGGTTACACACAGCTACATGGGCCGTCACATTCCCTCCTGCCCAGCCTCAGGGACCCTGCCCACCTCCACTGCATCCAAAAGCGTGTTTTCTCATTTGAATTCTAGGACAATTAATTCGAAGCCGATAGAGAGACTTGAAACCATGCAAGTGGCTAGTCATGAGCAGCTTTCATTGGTCTCTGCGATGCTAACATTCAACTGTCGTAAAACCCTGAGTAATCTGCTGGGGACTCAATGCTGACGTGGAGTGAGGGGTCCACAGCACAGGAGTTTGAATGACTCAGGGCTGGTCCCAGTCCCAGCTCTGCCCACTATCTGGGTGGCCTTGGGCGTATTAATTTTCTCTAAGCTTCAGTTTTCAGAGTTGCAAAGTTTGAACAATACTGTAAATTACAAGATGGTCTCTGAATGTTAGCTGTAGAAGATCAACAGCAGCAACAAACCCTCACGTAAAAAACCAAACCTGAAAGAGCTATTTCTTACAGATAGCAGCCATAAGCCCAGCTGACATCTGCTATGAGGAGACGTTATCAACGTTAAGATATGCTGAAAGGTACGTTTATGAATATTTGTTACCCATATGGTTCTAAGTTCTACATCTGGCAAACTTCCCTAGTGCCCTTGAGGGGGTGGCATTTTGGGAACAGTTCCAGGAGAAGGCACAATGACATGATTCGTGAGAGAAGAGTGGGAGGAAATAAAGAGGAGAGAGAAGTGGAACTCAGGGCTTTCGTGAGCCTGGCAGTTCTGGATGGGGGAGGAGCCATGGGCACAAATCAATGGGAGGGGCACTGATGCCATTCCTAAAGAGGGTAGATCTGTCTCCCTATAGTTTCCTGCCACATAGCATGGCCATTCACAGGCTTATCCTTTCGTCACATGGGACACGTAGAGAATGGCAGGCAGGGCATTTTTTTTTTTTTGCTAATAATAGACGAGTGTGTAAGAGGCAAACTCCCAAGGTTGGCAACCAGCCACCAACTCTGCAGCTTTCCCTGTATTGGTTCTCACGTCTCCAGGCCCCATACACAGACTGTAATCAGTATCCCTTCCCAGGGAGGGGCTACCATTGCCAGGTCCCTTCCCAGCTGACTGACTGGCCTGGGAAACAAGCCCACACAGTCAGTCCTGGCAGGAGGCTGTGGCTGAGCCACGTTCCTGCTTTCCAAGGCAGGCACCTGGATCCTGCTTCTCCTGACCCTTTTGAGAAAGGGGAGGGTGTGGGAGAGGAGGCTTCTAGCCCGAGGTTGAAACCACCTGCAGCCACTACTCCTCCTTCCCATTTGCACCGGGGACATTGACAACCCACCACTTGGAGTCTCAGGCCTGCGTGCCACGCTGCTGGAGCTGGCCTGTGAAATAAGAAACCTATTTGCCTGCTCTAATGCCACTGCCAGTTCTCCAGGCTTGCACGTCGGACAGACTCTGGCGCCACCAGCTATGGGACCTGAACCTCCCTACCCGTTTCCTCACACATTGAAGGGGGGAGAGACCCCATGTGAACCACTGCTGGCAAACATCTACTTGCCGTGAGGTCGCTGCTCAAACATGATAGTTATTGTGGCTCCAAGTAATGGCCTCTCCTGGTTTTCCCTCCGGCCCTCTTCTGCAGGAAGGAGCCCCTTGCATTTTAGTGATAAATGCTTGCATTCTCATTCTTTACTGTGCAGCTTCACTAGTGTTTTACACTATTAAACGTTTTCTTCCAGCATTGACACCACAAACTTCAGACTTTTAGCTCGAATTTTGTCTTTAGTAATATCTAGAATTTTCACTTTTTCTCTGCTTATCAGATGCAAATCTGTGGTTGGCAGTTTTTATGGGAGCCACATTTTTGTGTGATGCCAAGAGAAAATGATACCCAGAGGTCCTGAGCTCTGGTCCCGGATCTGTCACAAACTATGTGACTTGGGGCAAGCCATGTAAACCCTCTGTTCCTCAGTGAAAGGAGTAAGGTTGCCAGATTTGCAAGTAAATATACAGGATCCCCAGTTAAACTTGACTTTCAGATAAGGAGCAAGGAATGTCTGAGCATAGGTGTGGCCCATGCCATATTTGGGGGCATCCCGTTTTCTCTGGTGACACTAGACAGGAGTGAGTGAACCTGATAACCTCTAAGACCCCTCCTAACCTGGGGCCCCGGGCAGAACAGTTGCTGACAGCTCCAGGGGTTGAGTTATTACAGTAGCAACAGTGATTGAACACATTTTTTCATTAACTGAATCAGCCCAATTGGCTGAGTGTGTTGAGGGCCCTGGCTGAGCTGCTTGTGTTTATTTAAACCATGAAAGGCACTCAAGTCCCTTTTGGTCTTAATGGTTTACTGGAACCTGACAGGGTGAAATCTGGAATCACCTGGGGGGTGAAAGGCCCCCACTTTGACTGTTTGCGATCAGAGCATGACCAGCTTCTGGCCAGCGCTCTGGCGGAGCTGCCCCAGCTGCAAAGGGGTCTGCGGCCTGAGAGTGTGCTCCTCTTTGCACATGACAGGGCTAAAAAGATCCGGAACAAAGCCGTGGTCAACACCTCGACGCTGATGAGAGAGTCAAGGGCAGAGAACAGTAAACTGCTGCTCAGATGCGGAAACTCCAGAATTACAGGTAAATTGAGTCAGGAGTCAAGGCTGAGTCCAAGCCAGCAGCCCGATGGCGGGGAGCCAGAAGACAGGCCAGCGCAGGCTTAGCCTGGATAGTCTGAGCAGAGCCCACGGCAGGCCTGGGGCACCTAGGGGCTCTTTGTCCAGGACATTTTGGCCCTGACCTCGGGGGAAAAACATCACTTCATTTTGAGATAAGTATATTCACATGCAGTTGTAAGAAATGATGTCCCTGCCCTTTGGAAATGGCCACTGTAGTCTCATTTTATTGCTATTTTATTATTCATTTATTTTTGTCCTCACTTTTGATACTTTAGTGTGTTTTTCTGATGTGTATTATCTCATGTTTTCACATAGTTTGCTTATACTGTTATTTCTTGATTTTTTCCATTTTTAGATGTTATCTAGTGAATTTCTACTATGAAAGACGACGTTTGCATTCTTATACTTGTACCCACCCTCAACCCTTCCTGCTATCCATACTTCTAACACAGATATATCACAATCTTGATTAAACATTTTGTATGTTTTTATATTATAGATCAGGATTCAATGAGAAAAACAAACCATTCTTGATATTTCAAAAGAGGAGATTAGATGTTTACAAAACCATCCAAAGGCCATGGGGGGACCGGTCAGGGGAAAGTCATGTTACAGGGATTTGTGAAAAACCGCTACCATTAATAACTTTGCCTGCCTTAATGCCATTTTTATTTTGAGGCCATTATTTCTACTGGAATTACTGTTTCCTCACCAGAGTTTGATGGTGGCCATTTGACGTTGATTCTGCTGATGGCCTCACGCAGTTAAGTGATGTTTGAAGCTCAAGAACCCTTAGCAGCAGCTCCCTTTGCTAAGACCTCGCAGCCCTGGCTGCTCATTAGCGCCACCTACTGACGGGGCACCACCCAGACCCCTGAATCAATCACTGGGGGCAAGGGGTTGGGCCAGTCCTCCAGGTGACCTCACTCTGCAATTAGTGAGAACCACGGCTTCCAGTTAAGGCCTCAGATTTCAGTTTGTCAGCATGAGGTAGATATAATCTTATGCCCACTAATAATTTAGAATGAGATGGATTTTAAAAGGCAAAATATAAAACAAAGTAAAATTAGTAAAAATGTTCAGCATCCAAACAGCGATACCAGAAGGTCCAAAACCTCTCTGTCCAGCGCTCAGGCTCCACAACCAGCATCCTGCCCTTGGGTACCTTTCCCCTCCCCCAGTGGGGCTCCCTCGATCCATGGGGGCCCTGGTAGTGTCAGCACCCCGGAGCTGAACGCTGTCCTGCACCCACACACACACACAGGCTCCATGTCCAGCTCAGAGGGCAGGGCCCCCCCTCGCCCCCTCTCCTCGCACACCTCTGGGTCCCCAGGTCCTGAGTCCCTAAGATTTCAGCTTCAACAAAGCACTTCCTACATTAGAGTCAGTGCCTAGCCTGGTCCAGGAGTGGCCCTGCCTGGTCACAGATCTCTGTCCCATCCAAAAGGGGACATGCTTGACCTAAGGACAGCATCTAATTCCCATCGTTCATAAAAGGACAGACACAGAACACGTGAGAAACAATGCAGGAGAATGCTCCCTGAATCCCCGGCCTCAGAGGAATCCCCTGTAACCACCGTAGAGCAAAACACTCCCACCTGCCCACAGGAATAAAACGATTGAGCGTGGAGCTCCACGCCTCCTCCTAGGAGGTCCTCCTTGCTCTAGTTTCCTAGTTAGTAAGAGGGGAGCGTGCTCTCTGTAGAACTTACCGAGTGACTCGGTCCACATCAGTGTTGTTCAATCCTCTCCTGCTGGGTGTCCCGTGTTTTCACTGAGAACAGATTCCACCTCCCCACCCCATAGCCTCACCTCTGACATGGCCAACCTGTTGCTTACATCCCTCCCTCCTTCCAGAGCAGCCAGCCTATTCGCTGGCAGAACACGGGCTCGGGCCTCGTGCTCATCAGCTGAGCTGGGCGCACCTGCTGGCGCAGGCCCGGAACGAATGGCAGCAGCGATACGCGGCCGTGGCCCAGGTGAGCTGCCCGCACCTGGCCGCCCGCACCTGCCGAGGCCCAGAGCCTGGGAGGGCGCGCACCACGCTGCCGTCGGGCAGGTGGATGGATGCTGGGGGTGAGGTTTTTGTCAGCGAATGTGTGAAATGTGACATAGGGCACAAGAAAACTCTTGGCAGAATTAGGGGAAAAAAGGGCAGGGCAGGAAAGTGAAAGAAATGGAGAGGTCTTGGTGCATATGGGTAATGAGGCTGATGATAAAGTCCAAGGCTGTTGATGGAGTTTGGGGAGAATATGAGTCTGAGTTGTCTTGTGGGGACCATGCGTTGTGCCCCGGAACCATGGTATCTGTGGTGGCGTTTACTACATGTGCCAGATTATAAGTGGGCTGGGATGGGAATTTCATACATGGGTGGGGAGATACCCTCTCTGCCTCCCATCCACACCACACCCCCACCATGACCTTACCCCCCAAAGCCACCCGGCTCGGGGCAAACCCCAAAATCATGAACACATTGGGAGTGGTGGGAGGGGTCCAGTCTGGCTTCTGAAAGGCTCATGAACCCTAGAACAGACGTGAGCCTCAGGAGAGGGGTGGGGTGACGTGCTGCATCGGAAGGCCAGGTCAAGTTAGGGTGCAAGGATTGTAGCGGTACAGGCGCAACGTGGGGGGCACGGAGTGCTATTAAAGTAACACTTCTGCCTAAGGGGAAGCTGGGCTAAGTAGGATTCAGAGTACAGGTACACAAGAGTTGGTGTTCTGGGTGGACAGTAAAATGGGAGGGATATTTATCTTCTTTATTCTTTATCAGAATGTCAAGATTTAAAAGCTTTCCTTGTGCTTGGATAGTTTATTCCAGTTCTGTTTGACATCTGTCCTCCGTGACTGCAATACCAATCGATACTTAGGGGAGGACAGTGACATCTGCATTTCCATCAACACTGAGCCCATCAGGGGGCTAGCCAGCAGGATGGAGGAAATGGGATTCTGGTAGAAGTTACGTGGAAACCTGGGGAGGAATCACCCAGGGAGGACAGCAGAGTGGGGACTCCTGCTGGGGACACCAGGGGCCTAAAGAAAACAGTGGGGTTAGCAATCAACGTTAAGGGGCCAAGGTGAGGGCAGCTGGGAATGGGGACAAAGTCAGAAGACGGCTATGATTGGGAACAGCCCTGTCTGGGTGAACTCAGGCCACTGGCCACTGGCCTGCCGAGGGTCTCACCTGCTGTCCTGTCAGCAAAGCCTGGAGCCCCACTCGGCTTTCCTCTCTGGGTTTGCTTTACCAGTTGATTTGGCAGGACGCCCACACAAGTGGTTTTGATGAGAACCGATATGAAAGGAACACAGCTCTCCTGAGTGTGCTGGTCCTGTTTGGTGACCGGAACCCTCTCTGTTTCTCCTCCAGGAGCAACACATGGTGAAGACCTCCCCTCACCTCCTCAACGTCAATGAGGACCCACAGCTCACTGGGGTCCTCAAGTACTTCATTCAGGCTGGTACTCACCTCTTTGATTTACTCTGCTCCTGCTCAAGCTTCTTGCCCCAGGAGCATGTTTTATTATTATCATTATCATTATTATTATTATTATAAAATATACGTAACATAAAATTCACCATCTTAATCATTTTTAAGTGTACAGTTCAGTGGCATTCAGTCCATTCACCTTGTTGTGGAACCATCACCCCCATCCATCTCCATTTTCATCTTCCCAAACTGAGTCTGCATCCATTAAACAATAACACTCCGGTTCCCCTCCTCCCAGCCCCTGGAAACCACCATTTCTCTTCCTGTCTTTATGATGTTGACTATTCCAGGTACCTCACATAAGTGGAGGCATACAGTATTTGTCCTCTTGTGACTGGCATATTTTATTTAGCACATGTTCTCAAGGTTCTCCCATGTGATGGCATGTGTCAGAATTTCCTTCCTTTTTAAGGCTGAGTCATATTCCCTCGTGTGTGTATACCATCATCCGCTGGAAAATGGCACCAGTATTGTAGTAACAGTGAGCCTTCCCTGCCATAACCCTGTGAGCACCCAGGACAGGAGAGGGCTCATGCAGGGTGGCACAGGGCACCGGGAGGAGGGGCCGGCCCTCAGGAGGTGCCGTGGGGGGTGTGCTCTGGGCACTGTCCTCAGGGTCAGTTACTGACAGAAACAGAGCTTCCCAGACCAGGACCTTCCCGTGGGCCGGCTTCAGTGAGTGCATCAACTAAGGCGCAGACTCCACAGCTTCTCACTCCAGAATTCCTACGGGGGAAACTTTAAAAAGGTTAAGAATTCCACACACAAAAAGGTAGAAAGGAAAACAGTAATCCATAAAGCAAAGTGGTATCCAAGTACCATTTGATTAAAAATCCCAGTGGGAAAATCCCTTTACATGATCCTATTGGAGAGAAAATGGCAATTCCCAAATATCAGAAACATTCAAGTCAAATCCTGAAAACTTTGGAAAATAAGTTATCCTAATTCTTTTCAGGTTCATGTGACGCTGGTCAATCGGCTTCAAATGCCATCACTCTTCAAGGTCTGGGGTAAGTTTACATGAACCATCTTTGTCCAGTGGTAGAGAACTGTGACCACTCAATCCAGAGAGAGTCTCAAAATTCATCTCTCCCTCGTCAGGCCAGGCCACAAATGCTGGGCAGCCAAGAACAAGAAGCGACCCCCTCTAGTGCTTATAGAAGCAAGCTTCGGGAAGGCGTTCACCCATTCTCTGAAATGCCTCCTGCCCCGCTCACTTTATTTTCTTGGCTCTAATCTTGGGAAAAAAGGAAAGTCAGTTGCCAGACTCTGTATAATTCTTCACAAATAGACAACAGTAGGTCTGGCCAGCAAATGAGGAAAGTTAAAAGGACAGGCGTACTATAGCTCTCTCAGGGTCACTGCCAAAAGCAAAAAGCATCCTCAGGTCTCCATGCTTGGAGCTCTCACCAACTGGACTAACGGAAAGTCCAGACTTTGAGGTGATCCGCTCCCCAGGGACTCCCTCAGGATCCCGTCGGAGCCCCTGGGGAGCTCTGTGATGGGTTTTGTAGGCTCAGAGCTGTCTCCCACTTTTGTGGCCTCTCTCCCTGGGGGGGGGGGGCGCCTCCACTCTAGGGCTCCCTTCCAGGACCACTGTGTCCTGACTGCCTGCAGATTTTCAGACAATAGGCTTGATCAGCTCTTACTGACCATCGCCCCCCACCCTCAGCCCTCCCCTCCCTCCTGAGCCAAAGCACATGGGCCCTGGGGGGCGATTGGGGGGTGCAGTGCTGACTGAGGGGCCAGTTGGCACCACGTCACCCTGCACAGCTGGCTCCCAGCCCCTTTTCCTGATTCTTCCTGAGGATTGCCCTCACCTCTCTTTTCAGACTACTTCCTGTGGGGACCCCTCGTCCAACACACAGGTCTGCAAGTGGCTAAACTCCTTTCCCACAGGATCCCCGGGACCCAAGCAAACAGGGATATGGATGAACAAGTGTCCCAGCATCCAGAACATTCCATGACAGCCAAGGAGTCCAGGGACATTCTAGAACAGTTAGGAAGCTGGTCATTCAGGGCACACAAATAATATCTAAAGGCACCAATCTGACACCTCTGATAGCCAGCCCCAAATCTTGTAACATGTAAAGTCTGGATTTGTATAAGACCCAGAAACAGATTTAAACTTCCCTGTAATACGTAAGGCTCATTGTTAGTCACCTTCCCCAGCGTCTCTTCTGGAACATCTTGGATTTCTTTGCATTTCTGCTCCACTCAATCTCACCGGCTGGGGAGTTTTTGTGGACTCTGGCTATGTATGACCCCTGCCTCTGTCTCCTGTCTCCTTGCACCCATCAGCACTCAGCTGGTGTTGGTCCTATTCATAAAAGGATGGTTTTGCTATCGGCCAACCCCGTGTGCAAGGCCCCTGTGCACCCAGTTCCCCATCTCCTCCCACAAATGCTTCATGCCGGGAATCTTAAGTACAAAGGAGAAGGAACAACCTAAACTGGTCACTAAAATCATAATTCTCACTGTCACTTAGACAAACTCTTTTCTTTTTAGAATTTCCGATAAACACGCTTCCTTCACTAATTTGGATGGTCAAGTGGCAGTCACGCCACACAGCAAGTGCAAGGTTGTGGTTAACGGCGTGCCCATCACCACCAAGACGAGGCTGCAGCATTTGGTAAACTTCTGTGCCAGGCCACAGATTTTCCTAAGTCCTGAGAGCGCGCTGGAGTGGGGGCTGGGCGCTAACCAGCTCGCCTCCCTCTGCTGTGGGATTGCGATGATGAGTCACAGCTGTGGAGCTGGGCCATATGAGAGGAACTCCCTGGACCAGGGGTGTCCAAACTTTTTTTTAACGTTTTTCACCAAGGGCCATATGCAGTAAAATACACAAACAGCCGGGCCACTCACTCAAGGTGAAGTACGTATTGCCTCACCTGGTTTATTTAAGTAAACTAAATATGTTTTTGGAATTTGCTGCGGGCCAATAAAAAATGGATTGCGGGCTGCAGTTGGCCCGTGGGCCGCAGTTTGGACACCCCTGCCCTGGACCTTACCTACAAAACAGAGAAGGGTAAACTAGATGATAATCCAGCGCTAATATTTTGTGACATCTTAGATTTTTTAGAAACGTGCCTCTCCCCACCAGCCCAGCCCAGCGCCCTGCACCACAGGGGCTCGGACCGGCCTCCCTGCAGCCCAGTCTGCTCTCCGTGCATTCCCCACAGTGGAGCCACAGAGAGCCTTTTAGACAAGCAAATTGGATTAGGCCACCCCCTTCTGGAAGTCCTCCGGTGACCTCCCTTTTAGGAGACTCGTGTGAGCTGCCCCATCTCCCCACTGCATCGGGCCTCACTGATCTGCATGCGCTTCCCCTGGTCACACTGACCTTTTGGGTGCTCCAAACAGCCCAGGCTCCGTCCCTGCCTCGCGGCAACTTCCCACCCTTGAAGTCCCACCTTAAACTGTACACCTTGGAGGAGGACTTCTCTAATCCCCACGGTGAATTGGGCCTCCTTGTGCACTCTGCGGAGGCACCGCCCTTTTTCAAGCGCCTCTCACAGGTTATTACATCGTAACCTATATAGTCCTGCAGCCGCTGGGTCTGTTTGGTCCCCACTGATTCCCAGAGCCTGAAGGAGAGTCGTCGCTCTGTGTGGAATCAAGGAAGAAATAAATGAAAGCACGCACACAAAAGCAACATGCCACCCCTTACCTCCTCACTTATGGGCCTCTTCCCACCGTGGGCTGGGCGCGGGGCCTTGACCCTCCGGGAGCGAGTGGACCTCACCCCCTCTGGCCCCTGGAGGGTCGTGTGAGGTCAGCACCCTCCGTCTGAGCCCACCCACGTCTCCTCCCTAGGACCGCATTATTTTGGGATCCAACAGCGCCTACCTCTACATCGGGTTTCCTTCAGAGCGAGGCAATGAGGACTTGGGCAGGTTTGATTATGACTTTTTCCAGCTGGAGAGAGCAGCTGCGGAGGGAGTGAGTGTGGACAAGCTCGGTGAGCGGCCCCGGCCCCGATTTCTGGCATTTTCCATGGGCTGATCTGAAAGCAACTGCTTTCACTGGGTGCTCTCCTGTGTTCCTTAAGAAAACATCTTTTACTGTGTCAAGGTACAATGTTTAGAAAGTTAAAATATGATTTATGTCTCAAAGATTTAATTCATTGAACTGTCTCCCACATCAGGGGAGAAGAGAGGAAAGAATGCTGAAAATGAAATTACTATTAGACAAAGCTAATTAATAGTCTTCACGGTGATGACCTACTGCACAAAAATCATTTTAATTTGCTAATCTGCTACAAATTAACATCTAATGGCTCCAAATCTGGTCCCTGGTCAATAGTAAGTACAGCAGCCCCCGCCCCCCTATCCACAGGGAATACATTCCAAGGCCCCCGGTGGCTGCCTAAAACTTTTGATAGTATCCAACCCTAGACATACTATGTTTTTTCCTACACATACATACCTATGGTAAAGTTTCATTGATAAATTAGGCATAGTAAGAGATTAACAAAAATAACTAATAATAAAATAGAATTATAACAATGTACTGTAATAAAAGTTATGTGAATGTGGTCTCTTAAAATATTGTACTCACCCTTTTCTTGTGATGATGTGAGATGACAGAATGTCTACGTGATGAAATGTGGTAAAGTGAGTCACATAGGCATTGTGACAAGGCGTTAGGCTACTGTCACGTGGTGACTTGAGCACAAACACTGTGATACTATGACAGTCGATCTGATCACCAAAATGGGTACTAAGTGACTAAGGGGCAGGTAGTGTGTACAGCGTCCTGTGCCAGCTGTGCTTTTTCTCAAGGACACGACCTCTGCCTGAATTTGACTTACAACCCTGGGTGGAGAGCAGTGCAATGCCCCCAAATATGTCATAAACAGTTCCTCCCTTTCCCTACACCAGAGGTTTTGTTCTCACAGTTTTAGCAAAATAAATTGATTTGAAATTCACCTCCCTAAGAACAAAGAGAAAGAGAGAGAGAGAGAGAGAGAAAGATTCACCTCCATGCTCTCTCTGATATTCTTGACCCAAAACAAGTAAAGTTGCACAGTATCGAGCCTGGATCTTCCATCTACTCATTTACTGATTCCCAGGGCTGACTGCACACCTGCCTCCCAGCCCACAGCTGGCGGCACATGGAGACTGGACAAGCCCCAGACTCTGGGCTAAAGGTGCTCAGCGCCTAGTGGAGACTGTGGGTCCTGAACACGGCAGCTGGTGGGCAGCCCTGGGGCTGAGACCTCAGGGCCAAGGGCATGGTGTGAACCCACGGGCAGGGAATCCCTCAAGAGCCGAGAGTCCTGGAAAAAGGCAGCACCAAGCTAGGTCTGGCAGGGCGTCTGCTTCTCCCACAATCTCCACGTCCACCTCCGCCAGGCCTCCCTGCAGCGAGGAGAAGTGAGAACAGGTTGTCTGCGGGGCCAGCCGCAGCTTCAGGATGTGTCCCCAGACCTTCCTTCCAGGCAACCTCCCCCACCCTGCTCCCTGGACAGTCTGGAGCCACCGTGGGACAAGGACCCTGAGACGGAGAATGGCGACCAGGGTTCAGAGAGCCTCCTGTCACGAGGCTGCCAACGTGCATGGGCTGAGATGAGCAACTATTTAAGTAAAAGCCAGGCGGCTTATTTACGTTTCTTTTTTAAAATTACATGCTTGTCATTTTAAAATGTAGACATTTGATGAACAACTGACTGAGTGACTAAATGAATGCATCGATGGGTATATCAATTTCTTCCAGGCTGAAAAGTATCCCGGAACAAATGGCTGACTTTCACTTCCATTCTGACTTTTTCCTAGGTGCTGGAAACAGCGGAGATGGGAAAGCAGACCCCAGTGTCCTGGCTGTGTTCCAGGACTACATGAAACTGATGCCACTGGTGGCAGAAGCAAATCAAATGAGTGAAGAGCTGAAGAAGGTAAGAGCTAGAAAATGGTCTAATGTCAGGTCTGGAAAGGACCTTGACAAACAGGTTCCACCCCAATCATTCCCACTGCCCCAAGCTGGCTTCATGGTACAGATGGAGGCACAGAGGCCTGGAAAGGGGAGGTGCTTTGCCCGAGACCCCCCAGGGAGCCTGTGACAGAATCTAGGCCAACACGCAGGCCTTTCCAGGGTGCCATTCCTGCTGCTTTTGGCCCACAATGGCCACCAGGACCACAGACCAACACCCCATCCCAGGCCGTCCCCCCACGGGGACCTCTCTGGGTGCAGGCACCTCGGTGGCTTCTGTACCCCAGAGAAGACCTGAGTTGGGGTTCGCTCCCTGGTGACACAGGACCCCCATCACCAGGAAACTCGTAAGAGACTTCATCGCTTTGGTAAGGCCTGCAAGTGTGAGTTCCAGGATATTGGTGAGGAATTCTAGTGCTTTGTCATTTCTCTTGGCGGGAATTCCAAGGAACAAGTTGGAAGTTGCCCCACCCTCTTTTAGAAAGCCTGAGCATGGAGAGAATGAAAAAGAAATGGTAAGGATTGGCTGATAAATGTAGGATTATTTCATGAGAAGTGTTTTTCTCACCAGGAGCTTAAAATGGAATTGAAAGTGAAGAATTTAGCATCGTCAGACTCCAGAGGCTATGACCTCCAAAAAGAGGTCATGGTGAAGGTGACCAACCAAAGGACTCACGAGGTGAGGTGGCTTCTGGGGGCGGGCGTGAGCCTCCACAGGGGTTTCTGAGGAGCGTTCCTGGGGACACGGTTAGTTTCACCAGCTACAGCCTGTGCAGCCCCAGTGAAGGGGTGAGATGTGTTCCAAAAATGAGCTGTCATTTGGGGGACAGACTTGGGAAAGGAGAACCCTCCTCCATGTTTCCCCTCCTGGGTCCCTCTGTCACATGGCACCACATCTGGGGATCTACCCAGCAGCGAGCATTGTCTGCTTATTGTTAACATGACTCAAAGGCTTTGGTACGAGAAGAGAGCCTGAATGTGTGCGGGCATGCGCAAGAGAAATTCTGAAGCAATCAGCAAGTCCACTTCCATTAAGAATCCAGAAAAGGCTGTCGCACAACTGCTGGCTGGTCCTTTCCCCTGTTTCCTATTACCCACAGTCAGGAAGGTCCTTTATAGGAACTTAAGACCCGTTTCCTCTCTCTCTGCTTGTCTTTTGCTGTCCCTTATGTCCCATATGTCTGAATACTCACTCCTTAGCCCATCTTCAGAGGATGTGCCCCCAATTCCTAGGGGGAATTGGGGCTGCCCCATCCCAAATTCTCAATGCACACGCCCCTCCTTAGCGGCAGGTCTTGTAGCAAAGGTGCCGCTGGAGGAGAGGCTGGCCATGGCTGGGACTCCCCGGTCACTGGATGATATGCTGTATTGAGCAACTCACTGAGGTTTCTCTGGGTTCAACTTTTCTGCTGATTGCCCTAAAGTTGCTAAAATTTTCTGGGTAAAGATCAATTTGTAAAAGCTTTTAAAAATTATGAAATATGACACAGAGAAAAGACTATAAATGGATATGTTCCTGTTATATAGTAAATACCCGGGTACTTACCATCCAGCTCAAGAGCTTTTGCACTTGCGTCTGCCAGGGGCCGGGGCCACCAAGGTCACTGCTCCAGTTTACCTGGCTCCCAGGCTGTGAACGCCTGCCCAGGGAGCAGCCTGAGTGAGGGCCACTCCGGAGCCCAAACTTCTGAGACTTTTTCCTTTCCTTTGTCCTCTTGTCCTCTGTCCATTGCCAAGGGGACATCTTCTACATCTCCTAGTGCAGAGGAAAGCGGGGTGGGGGGCGACGGACACACGTGTCTGACTCCATTCAAGCCACTACTGCAAAATGCCAAAGACTGAGTGGCTTAAACGACAAACATTTCTCACAGGTCTGGAGGCCGGGAAGTCGAGCTACCCTGGTGTCTGCTGAGAACCTTCTTAGTTCATAAGAGGGCCATGTCTCGCCATGTCCTCACATGATGGAAGGGGCAAGGGAGTTCTCTGGGGTCCCTTTTATAAGGGCTCTAATCTCATTCAGGAGGGCCCCATCCTCATGACCTTATCATCTCCCAAAGGTCACACCTCCTAATAACATCAGATTGGAGGTCAGGTGTCAACATAGGAATTTGGGGGACACAGACATTCAGCCTATAGCAGCATGCTTGATGCTGGCTCACTCACACTCCCAGTGTAGTTCTCAGGGGTCTCAGTGTGGTGTGGGAAGGTCTCCTGTAAGACCTCCCCACCCTGGGGAGTCAGCCTTGACTTCTATGCCATGTCCCCTGAGGTCTTCAGAGTTGAACCGTCAGTGTATGTGGTTTTTGTGTTTTTTCTGGCAAATGCCATCAGGGCAAAGCAGCTTTGGTGATCCAATATTCCACGTCTCTCTGGAGCCAGGTGTTCCCCCAGAATTTGGTTTGGCAGTTTCCTACTGTCTTGTCAGATCTTGTTTTAAGGAGATTTTTTTCATTTTTAAAAACTTTTCTCCATGTTATTACTTTTTACTGTTTCTTTCCTATTACAGTTTAAGGTGATTTGAAAAACATTTTCTTCAGCCCTTTATATTGTTAGCAGGAGGGTTACCTGAATAACACAGGCTGCCATTACCAGAAATAGAATGCAAGACAGTGTTTTCACATTTTAGTGTTAAGCGTGTCAAGTGGGAAAGCTGAGGGCTGGGGAGGGTTTTCTAAACAGGAAATGCCTCCAGCTTGTAGTTGCTTTTCGGCAGTACCTGCCTAACAGCTGTGGTCTCAGGCGAAAAGCACTTCCAGCCAGGGAGTCTCTGTGCCAGGCTTGCAGGTCCGCAGATACTCCAGCCTTCCCCGAGCCTCGCTGGATTACCATTATCTTAGTTCCCAGCCTACAGGTCTTAAAACACCTCAGACTAGAACCCCTGTTGTCGTCTGCCCCCCATAGCATGTGCCATAGCCTGATTCTCATTTACTCTTTTTTTGAAATATGCTCCATTTCTTTTCTCATTTAGTCTTTCCAATGCCTCTGCCAGGAGGATACTATGTTCTTTACTTTGAGGCAAACAGAGAAAGATGAAGTTTTTTACCATGTTTTCCCCCAAATAAAACCTACCCGGAAATAAGCCCTAGCATGACTTGTCAGGATGACATCCCCTGAACACAAGCCCTAATGCGTCTTTTGGAGCAAACCTTAATATAAAACCCGGTCTTATTTTGGGGGGAACATAGTAGCATCTGGAGGAGTTTCTTCTCATGAAGACACATAGTACTTGAAAGAATGACTTATCTGTTCGTTTTTTGGATTTTCCCCCCATTTGCTCAGAGAAGGAGTTGCTGGTTGTACCTGGTAACCACTTCTGATATGACATTTATGGTCAAAAAATTTCCTGTTGAAGTGGAACCCCTTTTACTGTGGCTTATGATCTCATCCTCTCAGTAGCCAGTGTTGATAATAGTGTCTCTCACCTAGTGAAGGGACGGTGGCAGGTTCTTATCTCGGACTTTCTGCTCACTGGGTGTGAGTACACACTCATTACTCACAGTTCATAGGTTAGAGGTGTAACATGGATCTCACTGGGCTAAAAGCAAGGGGTTGGCCGGGTTGTTTTGCTTGCTGGAGGCTCGAGGGAGAATCTGTTTCCTTGCCTTTCTGAGCTTCTAGAGGCCACCTGCACTCCTCGGCTCACGGCCACCTTCCTCCATCTTCAATCAGCCACATGGCTCTCTCTGACCCTGCTTCTGTCACCTTTCTCTGAACCTCTTTTCTCCCTCCGTCTTCCCCATTTAAGGCCCATGTGATTACACTGGACCTACCTGGAGAATCCAAGCTCATCTGTCAAGGCAGCTGATAAGCAACCTCAAGTCCCCTTTACCACGTAACATATTCACGGGTTCTGGAGACTGGGACATGGACGTCTTTGAGGACCATTATTCTGTGTACCACAAGCCCTAAACCTTCATTTGTCCTGGGAGAGTTCTAACTCCTCCATCATTCCCTCTGAGTCATCTCCGGGGCTCCAGCAATTCAAGCAGGGGGTCAGGGATGGATTATGGTGCTCTCGAAGGACCTCACCACAGCTAAGTTTGAGGAGAGTGTTCTGTGGTTGTGGGTACCCAAAACCCAGCCCCTTGGAGGGAGCATGCTGGGAAAAACATAGAAATGAATGGTTGGAGCGGCCGATGAAATAAAATATCGGCGACCTACCTTTGTGTTTCCAGGTGTGGATGTGGTCAAAAGCCAAGTTTATCAATAGGAAATTCCTCATGGAGGAACTTTACCAGCGCTTCCTAGATGGAGAGGACAGGGACGTGGCTCAGGAAGACGACCCCTTCTGGGATCGCGCTGAGGCCGTCCACCTGGGCTCTGCTCACATCTGGCTGCAGTCGCTTGCTTACTGCATGGAGTTGGAGGAACAGGTGGAGTTTCTGAACTGCGATGGGCTGGAGGAGGCAGTGCTGCACGTGCACGTGATGCCCTGCTCCCCGGCAGGACAGTGGGTATCTCCTTCACCCCCTTGCCTAGTTCCGGGTCTGTCACACACAGAAAACAGAGCTGGCCTGAGTCCTCCCGGAAGGGGAGGTCAAGTTGGTACCCTGAAGAGGTCACACATGAGACAAATGAATGAGCTCATTCGTTCATGATTTGGCCTCATCAAATCTGATTTTTACCATGGCCACCAAATTAGCTGACCTGAATATTTAAAATCCAGTCCAAGCAGCATCCAAGCAGCTCAGCACTGCCTGGGGAAACAGAGGCATGAGGAGGGCATCCTGAAAGAGGCAGGAGTAGGAACCTTGGACAAGAACCAAAGACCTAGGTTGGTTCTCGATAACAGGCCCTCAGAGTAGAGTGGCCAAGTGTGCCGTAGGACCTTCTGCCCACAGCCCTCCCAGGCACCCATGGGGTCTGGCAACCACGACACGCGTTCTGCTCGTTCCCACGCTGAGGAGGCCTGGGGGCCAGAAGCAGAGCGCTCACCCCTTCATCCCTGGCACAGGCTCGGATCATTTCTTTGTTCCTTTTCTCAAGGTAGGGACTGAGGTGTCTTTGTTTCCTTCTGTGGCCTCATTCTACGCTGTTATCTAACCTTTCTGTGGGTACAGGTTTTGTTTTAACTCTACTCCATTACCTTTTACCCTCCGTTCAGCATATCTAACCTGTTTTCTCTTTAGGCTGTAGGCAGTTTTTAAAAAAGCTAAAGACTTCTTAGCAATTCTAAGCAGAGGCTGATGGGGGTGGGGGTCTAGTCTGGGTGCCAGGCTCCTCATACATCTAATGAAATCTTACTTTGTGAGGAGGAAATGGGCTCGAGAAGGGAGCAAGAGAACTGCAAGGTCCTATGGCTGAGAGACCATGGTGACCACTGACTCACTGTCTTTAATGGGACCGAAGCAACCTTCCTTCCGGTCATTTGGATTCCTCAAGCCTCTGGGCTGCCTGATGGTTTTCTTTCCCATTGCAAACTGATACGGTGACATTTGAGATTATAGGTGTCAGTCTTTGTGAGCTTGATGAGAGAGAGGTTCCCTGTTGGGAAGCTGTCCGAATTGGTTTCTGAGATTGTGGGCTCGGAATCGACTCTGGACGATGAAGAGTGCCCCAAGGAAAACGATACCTTGACAGGCTGTATCTGGGCCCAGCTGGCCTCCCCTGGGGAGCAGCCCCTCTGTCCCATGGGGAACCTACCTAGATCTTCAGTCTGAGTGCAGCTCCCACATCTGGGCACATACCGCATGAAGCTGCTATAGTCTTGTCTCCTCCTCGAGAAGGTCCATATCCTACCATCAAGTATCAGCATAGAGTGGGTTCCTGTTAAGTGTCTCTGGAATGAATGAGTTCTACAGCTGGTAATTTTACCTGTTCTTCCTTCAGTGAACTTGGCCATCTCTTAAGGAGTCTATATAATTCCCTTTGACATCATAATCCTGAATTGCTTGGGTCCAGGCTACCCTGTGACCAATGTTCACCTCTTCTGTTTTTAGAGCATGTGGTGAGGAAGACGTGGTTACTGACCCTTGGGAGCTGCTCGGCAAGAGGATGGATTTCCAGATTCACATTGTGCGGTGCCTCGGCGCCCAGTGGCTGAAGGAAGACGCAGAGCGGGGCATCCAGATGGGGTACCAACCTGCCCCGTAGAGCTGCGCGGCACAAACCGCCCACCTTGTGGGCCCTGTGAGAGGGAGTCTTTCCTCAAGTTTATTGTGAAATTTTCTTAAGTTTCTCTGTTTGCTCAACCCCAAAATGACTACTTCCCCCTTCTGCTTAATAGAAAGAGAAGCCACACGTCCCTCCAGGTCGATTGACTGTGATTCATGTGTACTGATCCTTCTAAGTGACTGAAGCAGGAATTTTAATTATCAGAAAGAATGTCCAGGAACACTATGTTATCTGAGTAGCATGGCTGTTTTGTTTTTTACTTGGAAACAAAAGTACAGTATGTCAGAAGCACCAGGTATGCTTAAATTAATTAGGCTAAAAGGATATTATTAAAAGATAAAGCAATAAAAAAAGGGAGACTTTGATGGACAAAAACCCATCAACCTCAAATGGAATATAAATTTCAATTTTAGATTAGCTAAGTAGAATCAAAATCCTTTTCCGTTTTCTTGTTAGACGTGTAATATTATCCCTGTAGTGGTGATATTCATGTTGAATAGCTGAGACGTTGGGAGGCCGCAATCACAAGAATCAATTATAGGTGATCTTTAATCAACTCCCCAATGTAAGCTGTAATTCTTTGGCTTATCTGATCCTTTTCTTTACAAATGTGCCCCTTCTGGTTTTATACTATGTTTATGTTCTTTCCTCAGGTACAGAATTTACGATCTTCCACACACTTTATATACCAAGCCTGTATGGAAAGTTGTGAATCCCCAAATCGAAGAGTCTGTTCAATTTACAGCCCTAAATGCGTCTCAGGATTTTCTGAATTATTTACAGACAAACGCTCTCATTGTTGACTTATGGGGTCTTCAAGGTACCACGTTTACTTCCTCTTCTGCATGGCACATCCTTCGTTCAGGGTCACGTCAGTGTATCCGGGGCTGCAGAGGAGAGCGAGGGAGATGGGCAGGGTCTTGAGCCATCATCCCCTGGGTCCCTGGGGTCTAGTCCACAGGGGATTATGTGGTTTAACATCTCACATAACTCCAGGGCTGGAAAACTGAGGCGTTTCTTTCCTGGATGGTGTCTCCCCACTACAGAAGGCTGTCCCGCCCTGAGCTGCTCTCAGCCGGGCCTCATGGTCACAGGTGAAGGCCATATCCTGGTGGACATCAAGAAAACTGCCACTGTGATGGATACAGGCCAGGTGTGTATGTGTATGTGACACTGACGTGGATGTCACGAATGACTAGGACATCTCAGACGACAACTACTTGGGGAGCATCAATCAATATTCCCTTCCCGTAACAAACATGTTCTTGATTTACTCCTGTGTACCTTGAGGGGCTTAAACCCTGCTCACCATACTCCCAACCCCACTCCGTCGAGCTGTCACGTGGTAGTAAAAATTGCCAGTTTCAAAGGACATGCAAATATCCAAAGGCTAAACTGACGTGTTTTGCAGACGACACCAACACAGACATCAGAGCTTTATCTGAAGCTACTCAAGTTAGAGCGGGAGACGGAGCTGCTCAGAAACATTAACCGAGCCCTCAGAGAGGAAAATGTGTTTCTCAGAGAATCACTTGAGAAAACTCGTCCTAGTCAACAAGGTGAGAGGCCACTCAAGAGTTGCTTATTTAGCTTCTCTCTAAATGCCTACATTTGGGGTGTGTATTTGTCTTTCTAAGAAATGAGCTTTTTAATGAGTTAATCCATTATCTTGTTTCATAAAACAACAAAACAATAACAACAAAAAGCAGTCCAAATCAGTGCCTGAAAAATGCTGATGTACTAGAATGCCACCAAGGTAAAGAAACATCTAAGCACCTGGATAAACAAATACATGAATAAATAAATGTCATCTTTTCTTTCTCAGCACACAAGCCTCCTGATACCCTGAAGATAACTGAGATGACCAGAGACAGAGAAATGAATCAAATGTGCTCTCAGCGAGCCAGCTGTGACGGAGAATTTGCCAGAGCTCTGAAAGTGTTCTACCAAAGCATGAATGTGGCCAGAGGGCAGTTCCTCAAACTGAGACACTATAAGCCTCCTGTAAGTAACCAGAGACCTGGGAAGAAAAGGTATCTCTTTGCATGACATCTACGTATTTGACAGAACTGCATTTCCTGAGCTTGGGGATGTGTGTGTGTTTAAGCAGAATAGCAAGAGGAAGCCTGAAACAAACAGCATGAGGGTACTGTACCATCCATCTTTGCTCCTGCTTCTTTGATTTCGTGTACATGGCTGGTTCCAGGCAGCCATGGCTACTGCAGGATTGATGTTCATTCCCTTCATGAAATACAAAATATCCCAGAGAAGCAAGCTTGGTTCATTGTTATAAAACCAAATAAATCACAAATAAACCAAATAATTAATCACATTAAGATGTTATAGGAGAGAAATCATGATTACTTCAATAGATGCAGAAAAAACACATGATAAAATTCAGCCTCTGCCACAAAAGAACTCTAAGCAAACCAGGAATAAAATGGACATTCCTTAGTTAAAACCAATCTTAAACGAACACACTTAGCAGGCATCACACTTAATGGTGAATCCTCGAAAGCCTTCCTTTCACATGAAGAATAAGTCAGGGACACCAGCTATCATCACTTCTGTTTAATGCTGTCCTTGAGGTGCTAGCCAGTGCAGCAAAGCAAGAAATACAAGGTAGGAAGATTGGAAAAGGCAAAAAAAGACAACAGCAGTAATTGCATACATTTGTATCATTCTAAGAGCTTTACAGCCACTGACTCAATTCTCACAACCACACCGAGGGAGGTAGGTACTGTTATTAGCCGTATTTTACAGTCAGTGGGTCCATGGTACAGCAGCTTAAGCAACCTATGTAGTGATATCCAACCAGGAAGTAGCAGGGCCAACCTCCAACCCAGACAGGGTTGTGCTCCACAGTCTATACTCTTTCCCACTTCACTGGGCTGCCTCTATTATTATTCCCAGATGACATATTTATGTGAATAGAAAGTCCAGAAGAAATTACAATTAAGTTGCTGGATACAAAATCAATGTTTAAAAAATTAACTGCAGTTGAAAATAACAGCACCAAGTAGAAAACATAATAAAAGAAAGCATTTATAATTGCCTCAAATACATGAAGTACAGTAAGTCCTCACTTGATGTTGTCAATAGGTTCTGTGACTTTAAACGAAACAACATATATAATAAAACCAATTTTACCCCAGGTCGATTGATATAAACAAGAGTTAAGTTCCTACAGCAGCTCATCAATGTTATAATGAAGTGACATTAAATGAAATGACATTTTTTGAGGACCTGCTGTACTGAGGCCTATACCTAACATAAAACTATGTATTTCTATGGAGAAAAATTTTAAACTTGTTTGAGAGATGTTAAAGATCTAAATAAATGGAGAAACATGCCATGTCTCCATGGTTTAGAAGACTTGCTATTATAAATCTGTCAAGTCTGCCCAAGATTCAATATAATCCCAATCAAATGTAATGAAACCTGACAAGATGATTCCGTAATTTTGATGGAGTTGCAAAAAGCAAAGCCAAGCCAAGCCAATACCACGACTCAAAAACAAGGTCGGAAGACTTGGCTGAATTGATATCAAGGCTTATTTTAATGCTATTATAGACAGTAAGGTGTTGGCCCAAATATAGATAAGAACAGAAGGCCGAGAAATAGACTCACTCAGGAACAGAGATTTGATATATGACAGAGGTGGAACTGCAGATGAGTGTGGCAAGAATGGATTTTTCAATAATCGGTACTAGGAAAATTAAGAATACGTATGAGGACAAATGAATCTTATCTAAAACTATTCCCAGAAATCAACTTTAGTGAGAATTAAAGACTTAAATGTGAAAGGGAAAAACCCTAATGATGTTAGAAGTTACTTTAGGAGACTGTCCTCATGACCTCACAGTGGAAAATAATTTCATAAACATGACACAAGAAATACTTAAGTTTAAAGAAAAAGATTGATAGATTCACCTACATTAAAATTGTCAGCTTTGGTTCAGATACCAAAATGAAGTCAAAATGGATGGGGATAGTTATCTGCAACACATTTAACATATAATGAACTAACATCCAAAATAAAGAACTACACCCCAAAAAAAAAAAAAAAAAAAAGATACTCCTCATCCCCCACCACTAAAATGGTCAAAAGACTTGAACAGGAACTTCAAAAGAAGAAATCAAAAAGATCAATAAATATATGAAAAAGTGCTTAACCATTAATAGTTTGGGAAACACTCATTGAAACCACAATGAAATAATATTATAAACCCACCATACTGGCAAAAATTAAAAAGTCTGAAAATGTCATGTTTGGGTGAAGAGATGAAAAGAAACTCTCACGCACTGTGGAAAGGAGTATACATTGGTACAACCACTTAAAAACTGGTTTGCTGTTTACCTAACATGAGTCGAGGACGCGTCAGGACTGGAAGGAGCAATTCATTCTTCACTAGAGTGAACTAGTTCTGCTGAGGATTTAGCCATAACGCCCTGACGCACAGGTTCTCAAAGTGTGGTGCCTGTACTAGCGGCTTATAAATGCAAATTCTGGGGCTCATCCCAGCCCTCCCGACGTTTCTACTCCAAACTGAAGTTTGCAAACCACCTCACTAAGGCACCCAATGTATATGTAATGCATTCATTTCTTCCTTATGTATCTAGAATGGTGCTAGTTATTCACCATTTTTGAGAGTTGAGAAGACGGTCACTCAAATCATTTTCTGTTCTGTGGTTCAGATGAGGGAGCAGCTGAAAAACTGCAGAAGCCTTTGCCTATCTATGTGCACCAGCTGTTCTTACCACAACCTTCCATAATAGCCCCAACCTGGACACATCCTAATGTCCATCCACAGAAGACAGGTCAATTGCGGTGCCTGCTATGCTGTGAAACTCGGCACTGCTGTGAAGACTACAGCCACAGGCAACGGGAATCTCACCACCAATACTGCTGACTGAAACCTGCCAATCACAAAGATGCCATCCAGTATGATTCCACAAACAGTCAAAAGATACGCAAAACATACTGTTTCAGGCTGCAAGAAAATGATTATCACACAAGTCAGGCTAGTGGTTGCTTCCGGGGGAAGGGGAGAGAGGGAGGGAGTGAGTAGGAAGAGCGCAAGGGCAGAGTTCTTTCTTGACCAGGTGTGTTCACTCTAACACACGGATGTCCCTTGGCATACGTTTTGGGTACTCTTCTGTACGCATGTCTCACAATAGAAAAGAAAGAAAACCTGGTTTGGTAAGACCCTCTGAACAAAGTTAAAAATAAGCCATAGCCTGGGAGAATCGATTTGTATCATTTATCATCAAAAATTAGTATCCAGAATCTGTAAACAACCACTTTTAAAATAAGAAAAAGACATGTTGGAAAATACGTTGGAAAAAATGGCCAAAGTTCCCGAGCAGGCATTTCACCAATAATCAGGGAAAAAGAAACCCACACAAGACCCCACGACCCACGATCTGCCCTCTACCTGTTCCCACCTCCGTGAGCACTTGTCACCATCTCCTCCACCCTCGGTCCCAGGCACTCTGGCCCCCAGGCGTCCCTGCGATCCCTTCTCAGGGATACCTGCTTCCATGAGGCAGGAGATGCATCAGTCACGCCTACTAACGGGGCAGCCCCCACCCCACACGGTCCTCTGCAAACCCCAGGACTTCTGCAGGATTATAGGAACGTAACCATTTCCATCTGAAAAGTTTGGATGATTAGCAGTCTTCCCCACTGGCAGCAACTCAAGGGCCGGCCATTTACACAGCCTTCCTGAAACCAAACACGTTCCCAGGTGACTTACTCCTTTGCTAGCAGCTTTCAAATGCAGCCTTCTAGCCCAAAGGAAAAACTTACTGGGCACCACCTCCTGCACACACAGTGTTTTTACTCTAACAATGTGAGTCTACTACTACTGTGCTTTTTTTCATTTATTTTTTAGGAAGACGATCACATGCTTCGACCATTTGTACTCCAACAGTCACAAATGTTAAGGGACTTTGGAGACCTACTGGAATCCAGCTTGTGGAAACTGAAAAATGATGTAGCTCTTATAGTGAAGAAGAAGAGAGAATGTTTATTGCATAGTGAATAATGAGGGTATACCCATTGAAAACACTGAGCTTTGAGCCATGACGATTACCTGGGCCGCTAATGAGAGCAATGAACTTGGCTGTCAGAACTGAGCTGTGGACTCAGCCCATTTCCCAATCACTCAGTCTATTTCCTCTACCATTTTTAAGCAAAGGTAAAAATGAATCCATATCCAGGATGAAAGTGACGTGGGAGGTATCTGAGGTGAACGGCTAGCACTCTGAGCTCTGGGTTCGGACTGCCTGGGGTTAAATCCTGGTTAAATCCATCACTTCTGAACTCTGCAGTTTGAAACAAATGACTTCCCCTCTCTAAGCTTCTCTTTCCTTATCTGGTATCTGGGAATGGGAACAGTACTTACTGCAGATGGATAAGGAATATAAAGTAATATAAAGCCCTCAGAACAGTGCCTGGCACACAGAAGCAATTGGTAAGCATTTGCCATTAATATTTTCATGGTAAACTGCTTGAAATACAGCTCTCTCGATAACTTGTTTGTGGTCAGACCTAGAGACAGTGTTTGTTTCATGCCCTCATTTTGTATCCTTGCTAGGTACAAATTTGATATTCTTCCTCCACTGATTTTCCGTCTTTATAGGTTTTTGTGAGATCTGTTCAGTTCGCTAAGCAGTGTTACTGCCTGTGGTGTGGGACCTGTTGGGTGCAGGGGCTGGCGTGGCAGAGGTTCAGATGCTGGTGAGGTCTCCCAGGAGTGAGTCCATCTCCAAGTGAGCTTGCTTCCACAAAGAGCTGACTGATGGGGCTTAGTGCTCTGGGAGAGGCTGTCAAATAAACCTTTTGTGGCCGAACACCAACTCCAAATAACCACACAGCAGCCATCACAGGGAGACGCAGAGTGCTTCCCACGTGCCAGGCTCTGATCTAAGTGCTAACTATGTGACAGCTCATTTAAGTCTCACTATGATTCTAAGCCTGGCCCTATTACTCCCCCCATTTTGAGGCTTTAAAGGTTAAATGAACGAGGTTGTCCAGGCCACTGAGAGTAAGTAGTGGGCTGACTCTAGACCCTGCATCCTAACCACATGGCCTGCTGCCTTCAAATGCAGGACTGTCCCAGGGACTGGTTACACTGATTTGCAAAAGAAACCAGGAAAGAGGAAATAGAGGTGACAACCCCAATCCTTATTCCCTAAAAGATAGTTAGGGAAATCAAATGGGATGACACTGAAACTCTCCTGGCAGGAGAGCTATCAAGCGCTCCAAAAAGGAGTCTCCCTAAAAGGCAGGGAAATCTGGTCTGCTGACTTCTGCTTCATACCAGGGGCCCAAGGCTTCTGGGAAAGGCTAGGGTTTTCCTGCAGCTTAGCTCCTGACTGAATATACACGAGCCAAAAACTAACATGTACCCTTGGTGCCCAAGTACGGAGCTCCTGGTGGTGATGGCAGGGCCAGGGGTCAGCAAAGTGTCAGGAAATCGTGTGGCAGAACAGCAGTGGGGCTATGAGAAGGAAGCAGGAAGACCTTCTCTTCTCCATCTTGGACGAGCCTCAAAGTTCTTGGACAATTTGCAGAAAGTGTACTGCTGGCTTCAAGCAATACACTTTCTGCAAATGAGAGCAGGTGAAACCTTGAGGGGGGCGGTTAAAAAAAATTAGCATCAGCTACACTTGTATCTCAAGCTGAAGGATGGGGTCACACAGGTCGTCGTACATCTGTGTCAATGCAAAGGCTTGCGCACATGCAGTCTCACCCAGTAGTTCCTAAATGCAGAGCTTAAGTACACATTCCTCGGCCCCCACCTCCGGCCCCCACCTCCAGACCTCCCGAATGCAAACTGCTGGGGTCTGCTGGGGGAACCAACTTTGTATTGTGATCGGAATATGCAGCTAGACAGCAGATCTGTTGCTTTGGCACATCTTCCTGATTTTGGAGGTGATAAAAACTTTTCTAAGGCCCCACAAATAGGGCACAGCTGAGACAAGATCCCAACAAGCCCCGGCAGAGGGAGCCAAGTTAGGGGGAACAGGACTACCGCCAAGAATCTTCCTCTACAAGTTAGGGACGTTCTCGCTTCTGTACAGGCAGTGCAGGAGGGTCTCCCAACACGAATACTATTCCTATCTGCAGTGCCTCTCACTGTAGAGTAGAAATTCTGTACAGGTAGTGGCTGTCCTCTATGCAATGAAAAGCACCAAACACTGTGTATGTGTTTATTAGATGCTTATTACAAAAGGAAAAGTCCTTAGCCTTATTTGGGGGCTTTCGTGGCAAACCTAGTTAAAATAAAAATAATAAATGAGAAAAAAATTCTGCTCCGGCAGTGAAAACCAACAGCAACTTACCAGCTGTCTCCTTAAAAACTAATCACGGACACAGAACCAGGGAAAGTAAGTGGCAAGCCCAATTACTGGCGGTACCCAGGAAGCACATCTCTACCACGATTCAAATACCTAGGTAGGTCCAAACACAGAACCACCGTTCAATTGACAATCCTTTAATATTCAACATAGGTAAGTTCCACATCCGTGTAGATAGGTGAAAAATGAAGCTAAAAGAGCAAACAGTGTAGTTTCATTTGGCGAATGCCCACACATATGTAAAGAAGCTCATTGGAAAGTAAGATCCCATTTAACAGCAGAACAAGGAAAGCAGCAGTTACCACCTGGTATGAACACCAGCCTGGTGCCTCATCAAGGAATCTGAAAGCAGCCCGAATAGAGACACCCACCCATCCTCTGATCCCTGACCATGAGTTCTTCAATGAAAAAGTCAATCAAATATTAGTTCTCTCTCACAAGCAATAAAATCACAAAACCAGCTAAGATTTGAAAGGGCAAGCTAGTATAATTTCCTGCTTTTAATGTGCACATATTTAAGATTTGGTAATGTTTTCTACATAGTCAGGCTTAGAGAAGAATTTCAAATATCAAATAAAAAAAGCTGTTAATTCATGTATTGCATGACTTCAGTTAATTCTTCAACTGTTTAGACTTCAGAGCTGCTAATGACACTAAACTCAATGCCACGTCGGTTGAGTCTGTCAATCAACTTTGTTCTGGAGAAAGCTGCTCCAGGTGTGAAGACCCCGCCCCTGTAAGACAATAAGAAGATAAAACTGCGCAAAGCTGATCTCTAGCCCTTTCCTCTGCTAGTGTGATTTGCTGGAAGACTAGCTATCAAATTACTACAGAGCTCATGAAAACCTGATTCCTTGATTCTATCATGCACTAGTTTTGGTTCCATTCCTAAAATCAGCCAAATGAGGAAGCAGCTATTATTCAGGGGAAACTAGTGCCCCTGCAAACCCGTCTAGATTGGTTCAGTGACTTGTGCGACCGTCCCTACAATATGGCTGTTCAAGGGGCATGCCGAGGGTCACCAACCTGAGTCAGTGCTGCTATTTACAAAGAGAGCCCTCAGATCAGGAGGATTAGTTAACGACCTGAGTGAAATAAATTTAAGTCACAATTATTAATAAAGCATAAATTAAGATTTAAACTGGATGGAAAAAAGTTTCTTTAAATGTAATGGCTGACATTTATAAACTGCTATTTTTAAAGGATATATAAAATTTGAAAAAATTTAAGTTTCACTTTATACAATTTTTATGTTTATTACCTAATATTGTTTCAGTGCATACACACATTTATTTATTTCTAAGCCTGAGGGCCTATGCTCATTTGTGAAGTTGGCCTACTTTTAGGGTAACAGACAAAAGCTCCAGTAAGCCAGTCCCCTTGATAATCATCTAGCCAGGATGCCATGAATCAATTACGCTGGTGTCAGGCTTCCCACTGCCAGCTGGGAATCACTCAGCACTGATCAGAGCCTCCTGCTAATCCTGTTTAACAACAGGGACCTTTTTTGAGTAGATGACTATAGACTCCGACTATTTTTACAAGGAACTGAAGCCAACTTACAGGGCTCTCAAGTTTTTCTGTCTCCTCTCATTTACCTCTGCATTGTTTCCAGAGGCCAATAAGGAATTGTCCTCACAATTTTAATTTACCTCTATCTTTGTATCAAAGGAAGTGTAAACACTGATGTGCAGATCCAATGCCTGAAAATCCAATCAAAATAAGCTAAACATAACACAGATGAAAAAGAGATCTTCAAATTACAAGAAAATCAGACTTACGCCTTAGGAAGATCAGACGCATCATTTAGAAGAGTCATGGCTGCCTGGACCATGGCTATTGGGGTAGCTACGTAGCCAGGCTCTGCAGAAAACAGATGATCAAAGAACAAGGAAGTATTCATGAAGTATGCATTCAACAACATCCAAAAATCAAATGGTAAATTTTATATCTAACACTAGGTATACAGAATATTCTTGTAAATAATCTGTTCACTTAATAACAAAAATAACAGTCAACATTTATATGGTATTTATGAAGTGTTAGGAACTGTATTAAGCACTGTGAATTTACTAAACCCATTTAATTCTTCTAACAATTATATGAGGTTAACACTATTTTTATCTCCATTTTACAGAGGAGGAGACTGAGGCATAGGGAGGTTAAGCGACTAGTCCAAACTCACAGTTAGGCAGTGGCTGCGTCAGAATCATACCTAGGCAGCTGGCTCGAATCCAAGCTCTTACCCACTACACTGCTCTGCGTCTTTACAATAATCAAAGCCAATGATCCTAGGTTTCTTGCTGCTGTATTAATACACTAAATTTCACTTTAAAAAAAGACTCAACTTCTTAAAAACAACTGAGTAACTTTAAAAGAAGTCTAACTTTAAGAAGAAGTAACTTTAAAAGAACTCTGTAAGCAAGTGGGACATTAGTGTTTATATTTCTGTCAAATAATAACCCAGGTGGGAATTTGAAAAGGCATAATGCAAAGATATATTTGCCATCTCGCTCAATTAAAACTGCAAGACAAACCCCCTGTGACCTATCAGGGATGACAGTGACTAAACTCATACTATAAGTTCACAAGTGGATTATATAATTCACAAGTGGATTGTCTCTGTATAGTTCTCTATAATTTACAGAAGTTTTTGAACTTTTCTGGATGACAGTTCCTCTTACTCACCTATGTAAGACTTTTAGCCCAGAAAAATGCACACGTACACACTCATTTTATAAACAATGTCAGGGTGAGCAGACTCCAAAGCTATCTTGGATCAGAGCTCTGATTTATGTTACAATTATACTGCTTAAAGTGACCCCTGAATATGAGAGTAAAACAGATAAATATCAATCAACTCCCTGTCTTATTAATATCAAAATTCACGATTCAGAATTTTTGAATCACACTGAAAAAGAAAAATGGGGAGGGCCACTCATAATATTGCATTATACTAATAACCTCAGTCCTCCTTTTGACTTAAATAATTTACGCAAATGTATTTCTACAAGAATTAAGCTTTAAAAAGAATGCACTGTAATAGCACACCACTTTATAGCTTAAAACAATGTAAAACGCCCAAGCATTCTTAAGTCATATGTAAAATACCTGGTCCTTTCACTTGGGTACAAATTCTGATATTTGGTTTGTTCTTATCGGGACAAAAGTCTGGGCTGTATCCTTGACCAAAGAATGTCATTGTAAATGATGACGCATCAATCTGAGAAAAAGAAAGCAGAAGTCTTATTTAAGAAATATGTCCTTTTCTCCCTGAACATAATCTAACGTACTATTCTACTTCATCTGAGACATTTTCAAGAGATAAAAACATCAATCTTCCATCTGCCAGAAAATCCTGTTATCCTTTAAGCATGGAGCAGAAATGAATTCTGTGAAGACACCAGTTTTATGACTGGTGTGATGTGGGGGGGAGGGAGATGGTGAGGAATGGGGAGGAAATGAGGAAGATTTTCACATTGTGGCTTAAAGAAGGCAGCACCATTACAATAGTGTTTCGGGGGGAAAAGCTGGAGGTAGTTTGTATTTTAGGGTGACAAATATGATACTCTGATTTTAGGTATCTGTTTGAGGTGACAAGACAAAAATAGTCAGCAAGTAATGACATTACGGGGTCGAGGAAAAGATATGTAATTGCTCCACGTGTAGGTGTAAAAATTCAATTCAAAATATTAAATTTTAGAAGACTCATCCAAGCATCTCTCACAATCACTACATATAGAAATAAGGCAACAAAGAATTTAGTCCTGGTCAATAAATTTTTATTAACTAACAACTAAGGGTCAGACACTATGTTAGGCCCTTAGACATAAATAAAATATGGTCTCTGCCTTTCCTGGAGTGAGCTAGCTCGCACGTTCTCTCTCTGTCTCTGTCTCTGTCTCTCTCTCTCTCTGACACACACACACACACATAGAAGTTTATTGCACAGAAAAGTAGGGCAGGTACCAGAAAAAGGAAAACATTATTTAAAGGTGAAACCAAAAAATATGCCTGGTTATCAGTTTTGGGTTCTCTCTCTCTGGCCACACTCTTACACCTACTAAATCAGAATGTCCAGATACACGATCAGGAGATACCTTTGAAAAAAGCTCTCTGGGTGATTCTGATAGAGAAAGTCTCAGGTAAGAATCACAGCCATAGCCGTAAATCAGGGGAGCATTTGAAAGAAGGTGGTAACAGGGCTAGATTTGTGTCATAGGTCTCTTGGAGAGCAGTGGGAAGATGGATTAGAAAAAAATCATAGGAAGGCTATGAGCAGTTCAGTCAAGAGATAGGGTCTGCACTATCTACAGAGTGAAAAGACGACCCACAGAATGGGAGAAAATGTCTGCATATCACACATTAATATCCAGAATATATAAAGAACTCATAAAACAACAGCAAAAATGGGCAAAGGACTTGAATAGACATTTCTCCAAAGAAGCTATACCAATGGCCAATGAGCACATGAAAAGATGTTCACCATCACTAGTCATGAGCAAAATGCAAATCAAAACCATAATGAGACACCAACTCACACCTATTGGTATGACTCTTACAAAAACTTTAAAAAAAAAAAAAGGATGTTGGCAAGGATTTGGAGAAACTGGAACCCTTTTGCACAGTTGATGGAAATGTAAAACGGTGCAGCAGAAATGTGAACTAGGAAAATAGTTTCATTGTGCCTCAAAAAATTAAAAATAGAATTACTATGCAATCCAATAATTGCACTTCTGGGTTTATACCTAGTAGAATTGAAAGTAGGGACTTAAAGAGATATTTGCACACCAATGTTCACAGCAGCATTTTTCACAATAGCCAAAATGTGAAAGTAACCTGTGTCCATGGACAGATGAATGGACAAGCAAAATATTAAGAGCACTGCTGAGATCACTTAGCGGGGGTGGGTGAGAAGTGGGCCAAGGACAGAGCCCTGGGAATGATCAACATTCAAGGAGGAAAAAAAGTGAAGGTATTGCAAAAGAAGAGAAGGAACAGAGCAGAAACTTGGAGAGCAATGATCTCAGAATCCAAGGGAAGTGAGAGTTTCAAGGACAATAACATCAAAGATAAGAGAGAAAATAAAGACTCAAAGCATTCAATGCAATGATAGCAGTTATAAGGCCACTGGTGACTTTAGCAAGCAGACAAGGAAGGGTGAAGGTAGGGTTGAGGACTCTTTTAGGTGGGGAAGGACACTGGCATGTTTATAGGATGAGGAGAAAGAATCTGTAGAGAGGCAGGAGAATTCACAGAAAAGAAAAGGAATGATCAACTGACAGAGTCAGGAGGGAATCTAATCACAAGTAGCAGTCATGGTAAAGACTCAGGCTGGTGTGACTTGGAACCATGGACTCTAATTATGTGAACTGAGACAACACCCTCTCTTTTTACAATTTAGAGAATAAGCTTATTCTTTAAATTGTAAAAGTGGATAGTAATAATACTTTTACTTAAGTGGTTGTTGGAGGACTAAATGTAAAGCACTTAGCCCTGTGTCTGCAACAGAAGAAATGCTTGTGCTTTAAAGAGCAGAGGTGGCAGGATTAGTCTTATACAGGAGAAGACTTCTTTGAGAGAGTCAGAAGAAGGTGAAGATGGGAGCAACGATGACAGGTCTGAGAACAGGAATCTGAGGGGGCGCATATCACATGTTCTCAATTCCATTAGCGAAGGAGGAGTTGTGGTAACTGCAAGTAGGGAAGAGAGTGGGGTTGGGTTGATTTTGAAAAATGCCCCTGAGAGGAGATGGAAAGATGACTAATAAAAATAAAATGATCACCAAATGATACTAAAAGTTCTACTGAGAGGGGAAGCATGAAATTTGGGGTGCTACCATCCTCTCAGCGGTGGAATTTCTCCCCCAGCAGTGCCTGGTGTAAAGGAGATGAAGGATAAATGACCCAAGGTCTGACTGAGGATTTGTATGTAAAGTGAGCGGTTGAAAATGAAGTCCTATTGTTGAGGATACTAGATAGATGGTAATTCAATCTACAGTGGAGATCCAGGGTATATGGAGGAGGAAGGGGAAGGGAAGCTTGGTGGAGGAGCAGAGGGGAGGTAAAAAGGAGGAAATAATGGAGGGGAAAAATGAAAGAGTAAAAATATTTGTGCTCTGTGAAGTAAAAAGAATACAATTTCTGGAGCCAGGTGGCTAGGTTCTCTTTCCAACGTGGCCATTTACTTGCTATAGGATCTTGGACAAGTTTCTTAACCTCACAGTGCCTTTGTAACACAGAGATAATACCTACAGCGAGGGGTGTTTGAAAGGTTAAATAACCTTATTTATGTAAAGTATGTAAGAGTGTCTGAAACATAGTAAGTGCTCCATCAACTCTTAGCTGTTATTGTCCCTGCACTCAGGAAAAGTAAAAACCAAATACAGAAAAATATTATTTTAGAGACCGAGGTACAAAAGAAAGGGTTACCTGTTTTTGTGTTGGACCTTGTTTTGAAAAATAACCAAAGGAGAAGAGCCATGGGAACTACAGGGGAAAAAAAACAAACAAACCCTCAGTGATATTTTGTAAAACTCATGGAAAATACTTGTAAAGCTCTAACTTCACTAAAACATTACTCACTTTGATGAGAAGCTGCCTTCCAATGCCGAACCTCACAAAGAATAGAAAGAAAAGTCCTGCGAACACCAGCTTAATGACAGAGGTGACGCCTCCCACAGCGACGTAAGCAGCATACTGCACCTGGATGAACAATCAGAGTCAGAATGCTACTCCCTGCTCTTCCAGGCCGAGCAGTACCAGAATGGTAGCTGCTTATAACTTATCCTGCAGTCATAAGCATCAAACAAAAGCAGTTTCCATTTTATGAGTATGTTCTGAAAGCTTGTTCAGAAACCAGATATTGGGAGCACATTTTTAAAAGAAATTGTGGCAAATGGTAATCAGCTTCCCCTACTTGAACACAAAAGTCCACATAACCCTACATGGATTAAAAAGTCCAATAATACACCTGATTTAGGAATTACACAGCACAGAATGTAGACTTCACTTACAACCTCTTCTATGAGAAAATACTCTCTTATCTTTTAACTTGAGATAGGTTCCTTTTCAAGTCTCAGCAAGTGGAGCAATGATGTACTTCCCTCAGGATGACAGTCCAGAGGTAGTAAGGAGAGAAGCGAGAAGAACCCCGACATCTCCACAAGCAATAGAAAGAGTATTCTAGCAGCTAAACAGGATTGTCGAGTGTTTATGAACCAGGATTTTCTGTACTGAACTTGCTGCTGTTGTGTTATATTACAAAGGTATTCATCAGGCCAGATTTGAATTATGGGGAGAGGTTATCACCACCCCATAAAATGCTCTGCACTACTAATTCTGTATACTTCCCCAAACTGAAACATGCATTATTTAGCTACCTTTTTGTTGTTTTGTTTTTGCTTTACAAACACAAAAATCCTACATTAAACTGTAGGGGAACTGTAACAAACAGAACACTCTTTATTAAAAAATAATATACTTACAGGTGATTGCTCTAAATTTTCATACAAATAACGCTGAGTCCGCTTCACAACAGACACATCCGATCCCAAGAAAGGAATGGAGTAACTGCTGAGTTCTCTGCAGTAAGAAACTGGCCACCTGCCAAGACAGACCCAGGTTGCAGTTTCTCCCTCCATTTACAGTGGCCACACTTTAACTGGTAAATTTCTGAATAAAAATTCTAACTTTTGTTGAGGAAGTAAGATCTGTTCTTAACTAAAATATATTTCAGTATTTGTCTTTTGTTCTCTATACTTACACCCAAACAAGTGATAAACGAACATAGCATTCTTCACACCCTGGGCACTTACTACATGTAGTTTAATTATGTTTTACCCCATGGATTTCACTGGACAATGATGAAAAGAACACTCATTCAATAGTCAAACTCTGAGGTTAGAGTTCTCACATGTTGATGCTATTAACATATTGACTGATTAATCTACATAAGATCATTACACTTTAAGATGGTAGTTTTACTAAATAAAATTTAATTGATGTTTAATTTTGATACTGATAGTGAAAAGCCATAAAATTCATTTTTTTCAGGATCCAAATATATTATTACCTATGAGGTACTAAGCTTGGGGTAACGTAAGTTATATTTTATTTACCTTTGAAAACAATCCTGAACTTACTACAAAATAGTCTCCAGGCTTCTCTTAGCAGCATACTTTATTAATAGATCAGCAACAACATATGTAGATTAGATATACTAAAGAATAGATTTGGAGTCAATATACCTTCTTTTCAATTTTGGACCAATAATTGGGATAGGTTTCAGATTTGACTCATTTCGTAGTTTTTTCAAATTACTCTGATCTCCAAAACCACAAACTGCTGACTTCCAGGTACCATCATGAATGCACATCCCCTAATAAAATAATTCAAGAGTTAAAGAAACATGTGTTAAGGGATAACTACTAAAATGTAAAACCAAGTAAGTTATAATGGATACAAAGATCATTTTACCTCTATTTAAGCAAGGCGTAATCCCTTAAATCCTCTTGTTTATTAAATGTATTGGCGTGACATTGGTTAATAAAATGATATAGGTCTGAAGTGTACGTTTCTGTAATATATCATCTATATGTCACATTGTGTGTTCACCACCCAGAGTCAGCTCTCCTTCCATCACCATATATTTGACCCCCTTTACCCTCTTATACCATCCCCACCAGCCCCGGCCTCCTTTGGAAAACCACTAAACTGTTGTCTGTGTCTGAGTTTTGATTCTTTGTTTGTTTGTCTTGTTCCTTTGTTGCTTTCCGTTTTATATCCCACATATCAGTGAAGACATGGTTCTCGACTTTTTCTGTCTGACTCATTTTGCTTAGCAGTATTTAATCTTTTCTTATGGTCAAGTAGTATTCCACTGTGACCTTATTTAATAATCTTGAGATGAATTTTCATGAACATTCAGGCAGCAATAACACTCATCGGTTTGGTCATACTATTTACACCAACATATGCCCTTTCTTCTTCTCTCCCACCATTACTTTTGACTTCTGCTTTTTTCGATAAGCCATTGAATTTCATCATTTTCCCTCTCCTAACTGACCACATTCCTTCAAAATCAGATTCTCTAATCCCTATCCCTATGTTGATTTCTCAAAATTTCCAGGTATGTTCACGAGCACATTCAAGCATAAACACACAACGTACTGTCCATTCATTCCTTCCCTGTAGTATTCAGTGCCCACTGCCCTCAACATAGCTTATTCTAGCCCCAAGTTATATAAATGTCTTCCATAGAAGTGTGTTAATTTTTTAAAAAATTTAAGTCTCATTAACATGATTTATATTTTAATTTACCCCCCCCCCCAATTCCTCAATTTTTTTTCTCGTGCTGTACCCACACAGAATTCTTGGTGGGTCTCACATTCTTGCTTATTAGTCCACTTTTTATCTCTTTCATGAGACTCTTGAGCTCTCAGTGCCTTCCATTCCTCCAACATAATTATACCTTCCACACCTCTTACCTCTGACTCCCATTACAAATGAGTGGCAGAAAGGAGAGCACAGGTGAGGAGGCAACCCTCGAAGTTACTATCTTAGTGCCAACCCTTCTTTATCTGACTAATTGGCAGGCCTTTTAATTCTCTATTATGTAAACATTTTAAACGTCATTTATAATTTTGATTGTATTATGCCCTGCCTTATATATTGTTTACCCTGTTTGAATAAACAAAGTCATTTAGAAAGATTCAAACCAAGTCTCTTACAAGATTTTGAACGAGGAATATCATAAAGCAAAAAATACTGTGGATTGATAATAAGCAGAATAAGAGAAACAAAATCAGAAGATTCAGGTTTTTATGTCATAGCTTTGATGACACTGAACAGCAGAGAGAGACACCAAACTTAATTTCTATTTTGGTACAGATTAATCTCTCCTCTTTTGTTAAAACTAAAATAGAGCTAAAAGTCTTAAGGATTTGATTTGTGAAACGATGCCAAATCTGGTCCTAGCCAATTTGACCTATTTGCAAATGTAAAGATTTCCAAACACAGGAAAAAACAGCTTTTTAAAAACCTAAGAATATTTTCTATAAGAACAAGCCATCAAAAAGGAAAAATTACATTCCATTTAACAAATCTTTTACCTTGTTTCATTGAAAACATATAACATAAAGAAGGTGAACAAAACATAAATGTACAATTTAATGAAATTGTAAAGCAAACATCCACATAGCCCAGAAGGCCCTCCTCCTGTCCTGTCTTTATGGTAATCAAGAGAAATCCTTTTCTTTAGAATCTTACCACCTAAGTATTCACTCCTAAACAGTACAGTGGTTTTGCCTGTTTCTAAGCTTTATAGAAATGGAATGATCCAGTATATAAGCCTTTAAGTTCGTCTTCTTTTGTTCAAAACTGTAATGTTAGGATTCATCATGTGTTAGGACTAACTGCTACTCTGCAGATCTTCCCATTTTCTTAATGGTGTCTTTCAATCAACAGACATTCTCGATAGTAAATGTACACAGATGTATCCCTCTTTATATTTAATGCCATCGTGTCTCCTTTAAGAAGCCATTCCCTGTGCAGCATGCTGACTGTCTTAGTTAATGCTGTACTGCACATCTGAAGATCTTCAAAGTTCTCATCACAAGAAAACAACAGTAACTATGTACGGTGACTGATGTTAACTAGATTTATTATGGTGATCATTTTGCAACATATACAATATACACATTGTGTTGTACACCGGAAACTAATGTATCAATTATACTTTAATAAAAATAAACAAATTTCTGGAGAAAAAAAAAGAAGTCATTACTGACTTGAAGCCATGAAATATGTCACCTTCTAAAAACTTTGTTTTGCCTTTGGCATTTGGGTCTATCATCCACCTAAACTTGGTTTTCATACACAGTGCAAAGTATGAGTCCAATTTCATGTTTTTCCATATAGATATCCAATAGTCCCAGCATCTTCTCCTGAAAAGCCCCTGTACCATAAATCAAGTGTCTGTATATGCACAAACGACTCTTGAGCTTTTTATCGTTCCACTAGCCTCCTGATAAGCCTCTGCCAATGTAATACACTGACTCAATAACAAATATTGATACCCGAGAGCGTCTTTCTCTCTCATTCTCCTTCAAGAACGGCTTGGCTACTCTCAGCCCTCTGCATTTCCATATATGTTTTAGAATTCACTTGTCAAGTTGCACACCAAAACAAAACACATCAACAAATAAAAACCTGTTTGAGATTTTGATTGGAATTATGTGGGATTATAAGTCAATTTAATGAAAACTGACATCTTAACAAAATTGTCTTCCAATCCACGAATGTGGTGAATTCCTTCATTTCTTTGATTTCTTTAAGGTCTCTCAATAACGTTTTATAATTTTCTTCATAGAAATCTTGCATATGTTCTATTCCTTATTCTTAGGCGATTAATTTTTAAATGCCATTCTAAATGTGTTTTTTAAATTCATTTTCTAACTGTAGGTAGTACACAGAAATGTAACTAATTTTTATATTAATTGTATTCAGCAACAATGAAGACTAGAGTAGAAATAAGTGTGAAACAGAGAATAGAAAAATAGAGAAAAACCAACAAAACCAAAAATTGGTTCTTTGAAGATATCAACCAAATTGACAAACTAGACGAGAGAGAATAAGAGAGAAAATTCAAACTACTAAAATCAGGAATGAAAGAAGGATCCTTAGTACCAATCTTACAGAAATAAAAAGGAATATGATGCAATGCTATGAACAAATGTATGCCAACAAATTAGATAACCTGGATGAAATGGAAAAATTCCCCGAAAAACACAGTTATGGACTGGACTATGTCACCCATAACTTATATGCTGATGGCATAACCCTCAGTACCTAAGAATGTGATCCTTGGCAATTGGGTGGTTGTTTTCATGGTACGTTCTGCACTAATTCCTTGCAACCTCCAAGCCCGTCCTCAGCATATAAATTCTCTTTTGTATGTGGAACTTGTGCCCTGTTGTTTAGGTGGGCCTGACCCTGTGATGCCCCCTCCAGAGGCCCACAACGCAGACCTGGGCAATCTGATTACTCTGGGTCACACTGATTGGCTCAAGAATGGCCAAATGACACAATCAATACTTGACTACTGTCCCCTATCACTTGATCTATAAACTGGTAGCTGTTCACGGGAAATCAGGAACTTTAAGGACAATGTACACCTGGGGCTGCCAGCACCTTCCCTGCCATGTGGAGAGCCTACACAGAGGAATGCAGAAGAAATGCAAGAGACAGAAAAGGTGACGAGAAAGGAAAGAGCTCTGATACCATTTGACCTCTGGGTCCAGCCACACTATTCACTTGCAGACGTTTGGGTATATGAATCAATGAATTCCTTTCAGTTTTGTTGGGTGGAACCAGGTAGAGTTGGGCTTCTAACACATGCTACCCAGAGTTCCAAGCACGTCTTTCATTCTTGTTTCTGAGCCTTTCTAATCTAAGCCTTTCTTCAGGTTGCTGCCTCTGACCTTCCAAAGGCTAAACCTAGAAAGGCCTTATGAGGCTTTCCCAGGTCCCTCAGGTCCACCACCACTTCCTGTTATCCATACTCTAGTGGGTACTCTGGAACCACACATTTCAGCATGTTTTATACAGTTCTTTGTGTTATTAATCGGAATCTCCATAGCACCAACCTATAAAGTACAGCCCGTATCCCAGCTCTCCACAACGTTCCTGATCGCTGGCCTCCCAGCCACAGGGACTCTCATCCTCAGGATCCTACAGTATTTCATCTGACCTCTTCATAACATACACTGTCTATCTCCTGCCACCCTAAATTATTTCTTCAAGGGCACGGTTTACATCTTATCCATTTATGTTGCACAACTATACATCCTTGCACTGCTACAAAATATTTGTTGAATGAATATTTTTCTTAATTAGTTTTTTCACTTACAGTTGACATTCAGTATTATTTTATATGAGTTTCACATGTACAGCATAGTGGTTAGACACTTATATAATTTATGCAGTGATTCCTTCCGATTAGTTTAGTATACCCCTGGAACTTAAATGAATATTTTCCCCCCTTCTTCTACCTCACTCCCCCCCCCACCCCCCCTAACTCCTGTTCAAGCCATTGTTTCTCAGTCTAGTTGTGTAGGACACAGCTCCCTGGCCCAGGCTGGCATTATGAGCCTTGCGCTCCCCGCTGGCTGAGGCAGCCGGTCGGCCACTCACAGCAGCTCACCGCAGCTCTCGCCGGCTGCCAGCTGATTGCGATGGCTGCTGGCCACTCACGCTGACCACAGCCGCTGCTGGCAGCACATGGTAGCCCATGGCAGCACATGGTAGCCCAGCTCCAGGGAAAGCTGCTGTCCACAATCTTAGCTGTAGAGGGCGTGGCTCACTGGCCCATGTGGGAATCAAACTAGCGACCTCGGCATTAGGAGCACGGCGCTCCAACCACCTGAGCCACCAGGCTCTCCCATGAATATTTTTTTAAAGAGGACAAATACTTGGGGCGGCCGGATGACTCAGTTGGTTAGAGCGCGAGCTCTGAACAACAGGGTTGCTGGTTCGATTCCCACATGGGCCAGTAAGCTGCACCCTTCACAACTAGATTGAAGACAATGAGCTGCTGCTGAGCTGCTGGTGGGACAGCCAGATTGCTCAATGGTTAGAGTGCAAGCTCTCAACAACAAGCTTGCCAGTTCAATTCCTGCATGGAATGGTGGGCTGCGCCCCCTGCAACTAAGATTGAAAATGGCATTTCGACTTGGAGCTGAGCTGCGCCCTCCACAACTAGATTGAAGGAAAACGACTTGATTTGGAGCTGATGGGCCCTGGAAAAACACACTGTTCCCCAACATTCCCCCAATGAAAAAAGAGAGAGAGAGAATACTTACGAAGTCTCAAGTATAAACACAGAATTGGGTTAGACACTACCGGCAATAAAAGTGCTATCATAAACATGGTCCTTTCTTATGTTCTCAAATAGAATATAAATGCAATAAGAGTATACTTACATCATACACTTCTTCTATGGCCATCCATGATGGCACCTAACTCCAAGTTAGGCACATAATAAAAATGCACTTACTTCGCACTAAGTTGATAACTGTCTTGGCTGACATTTATTACATAACAATGATGGAAACTTTACTGTTAGGATCATCGTAATTCATTCTAATACAATGAACTGTGCAGTTGTTTTAAAATAAATTCTATTCTGAAGTCAAAATAATTCTGGGCAATCTAGTATCTTTACTTTCTAAAATTAAACACGGGGACTTTCATACACTAAAAATTACAAATACATAAATTTTAATCAATCTAAATCTTTTTAAGAGGCATGCATAATTTCCAAAATGTTTTTAATATTAATTTAGAAAACACTTGACAAACAGAAAAACCAACCTCAGATCCTGAATGTACAGTTAGGTAACTTTCCACGGCAGTCAAAGTACCTAAAAGAGGAGGAAAAAGTAAAATCAAATAAAATCTATTTATCCAGGACAAGTAATAATAAACTATTCCTATCAATTTAGGGACTGCTTTTATTAAGCCTACAGCTGATCCAGTCAGAAGATCTGTACTGATAACAGTTTTGTTACATCATTGTAAGCAGATTTAAGGAGCAGCAGAATCCAGGCAAATTGTCAGAAAGAGTAGTTTAGCACAAACTCTAACCGCTAGTACTGACACTCAATCTTTTCTAGTATTCAAACTGACAACGCTAAAAATCTCTTCCAATACGGCAACAGTTTAGCTCACTCATTCCGGAAGGCCAGCAGGACGCAGTTCTCAAAATTACATCATTGGGGGGCGGCCGGATGGTTCAGTTGGTAAGAGCACGAGCTCTGAACAACAGGAGTGCTGGTTCGATGCCCACATGGGCCAGTGAGCTGCACCATCCACAACTAGAGTGCAGACAACAGCTGCCCCTGAGCTGCGCCTGAGCTTCCGGAGGGGCGGCCGGATGGCTCAGTTGGTAAGAGCACGAGCTCTGAACAACAGTAGTGCTGGTTCGATGCCCACATGGGCCAGGGAGCTGCACCATCCACAACTAGAGTGCAGACAACAGCTGCCCCTGAGCTGCGCCTGAGCTTCCGGAGGGGCGGCCGGATGGCTCAGTCGGTTAGAGCACGAGCTCTCAACAACAAGGTTGCCAGCTCCATTCCTGCACGGGATGGCGGGCTGCGCCCCTTACAACCAAAGACTGAAAACTGCGACTGGACTTGGAGCTGAGCTGCACCGTCCACAACTAGATGGAAGGACAACGACTTGGAGCTGATGGGCCCTGGAGAAACACACTGTTCCCCAATAAAATTTATTTTAAAAAAGAAGTTACATCTATGGAAATGGTTCTGTTTTCCAAAACCACAGCTTTCCAGAAGACTTAACAGTGACTTACAACAATTGTACAGAAACCCTATCAACATGGCCTTTGTGGTGGCTTGTAAAACACTTAAAATAAGGCTGTTAAATTGAAATAAAAATATAATAAGTATAAAATTAAAAACCAAAGCCAAAAAAAGGGGGAGAAATCAAGTATGTTAACCACGAGGACTAATAAATATAATAGGCTTAGCGATTAAGTTTTAATTAATCTTTGAGTTTTTCCAGAGCAGTAAAACAAAAGAAAAACATAATGGGCTGGCTAATTCTCAAAATCTGATGAATGAAATATATCACTTTCATAAGAGACAGTATTCCTAGTTTTAATTCCAAAAGAAAATTAAAACATGGCTGCTCAGAAAGTTGACACCAAGCAAAACAATGAGTCATTATGTCACCAACAATGATGCTATAGCCTAAGAGAATCATAGTCACACAAGTGTTGCTCGTCTGACCACTGACAAAAAGCACAAATAGATCATTCAAGTGTATCTCACTGGAGATAATTCAGAGGTTGCTAAGAGAATGTGGCCTGGATACATGGCTCTGTGCTCCAACCTGCTCCCCAGAAAGCACATGGACTACTAAAGTACTGTGTAGTAACATACGGACACGTGCATCAAAACTTAGCTAGGATAATTGTTAAATGCTCACTCCCAAATTTCAGTATCTGGAAAAAAAAATTTTAAACAAATTTTAAAGTAATATTTCTCCCAAAAAAGAAAAAAAAGGCATTCAAAATAACAAAAACTATTAAATACTGGGGGTGCCAAAAAAATGTATAACATGACTTGTATTCATTTTTTGTTATTGGTATATATTGAGTATTACAATTTTAATGCAGTTCTTTTCCTTTCTTAAAATATGTTTACATTTTTTTGGCATCCTCTGTAGTTAGGAATAATCTCACTAAGAAATAGGTAGGACTATCAAGAAAACGTCTATACAAACTTAAAAGGATTAAAAAAAATAAATGCAGACATACCAGATCTATGGATTAAAAGACTAAATATTTTAAAGATGATCAATTCATGATTTTTTTATTGGGAATAGTTCCAGTTTCATCACTAAGTATGATGTTGGCTATGCTTTCCGTCATTTATTATGTTTAGAAAGTATTCTATTCCTCAATTTTTAAAAATCTGAAACAAGTAAATGACATGAATTTTCAAATAATTTACTGAGATGGGCATATAGTTTTTTGCCTTTGATATTCTGATGTGATTACGTAACTTCCTAATAAACCATAACTGAATTGAGACAATAAATAATTATTTACTTTAGAACACTTATTGTACTATCCGTATCTCAAAAAATAGTGTCAATAGCATTTTATAACAAGTGTAGCTATATTAAAAGCAAAGCACACATTTTAACATTACCTTTACAGATTTTAATTCATTACAATTACAAACATGAAGCCTTTCTAACTGCTAAATTCAATCATTGCTTACTGACCAATAATTACCTTTCATTTTATTTCTGGTATATATTACTCCCAGATCTGCTGGAATGGAGTCAAAGCCACTACTTCCAATGATATAAACCCCTTTTTCTGCGGCTTTCTCATGATACTTCCAATACATTAGTTCCAGAAACTACAAAATTCAGGAAAAAGATCTGAATCAGAACTATATAGAAACATCACGACCGATATTAAATGATTTACCTTTAAAGACAAAGCAATGAAACTTTGAAAATGCTAATCAATACGGCTCTGCAGCAAAACACTAACTGCCAAAATGTTTTTCACTTATTCAGCAAACATTTCCCACCTGTGCCAGATGGTGTAGGAGGCATGCTGATCTGACTTGATACTATTAATGCTTTAGAATGACTTTTAAAGGCAAAAGTACTACCACTTTTCTTTATTACCTATTAATACAGAAAAATACAAAGAAAGTAAAAAAAAGTTACCCCCAATCACATGAATCTGGATGACCATCATTAGACATGCATTTATATAAACAGAAAAATAGGAGTCATAGGAAACGGAGGGATATGAGAGGGGAATAATGTCTATTCAAATCCTTCGTCTGTTTTTAAAAATTACTTAACTTCTTTAGAATAGTTTTAGATTTACAGAAAACTTAGTAGAGTTCTCAAGTATACCCCACCCAGTTTCCCCAATTATCACATCTTTTACATTAATGTGTTATAATTAATAAAACAATATTGATACATTATCATTAACTGAAGTCTACACTTTATTCAGATTTCCTTAGCTTTTACCTAATGTCCTTTTTCTGTTCCAGCACCCCATCCAGGATAACATATTACATTTAGTTGTCATGTGTCCTTAGGCTCCTTTTAACTGTGACAGTTTCTCAGACTCTCCTTTTTTTTGATGACCTTGACAGTGTTGAGGAGTACTGGTCAGGTATTTTATAGAAGGCTCCTCTATTGAAATTTACCTCCTGTTTTTCTCATGACAAGATTGCGGTTATAGGACTGGGGCAGGAAGACCACAGGCCTATAAAGTGCCAATTCATGACATCATATCGAGTACATGCTATCTACATGATCTATCACTGTTGATGTTGACCTTGAATCCCCGGCTGAGGAAGCGTTTGTCAAATTTCTCCACTGTAAAGTTCTTCTTTTTCCCTCTCCTTCCTATGCTGTACTCTTTGGAAGGAGGTGACCATGTGGAGTCCACACATAGGGGTGTGGAGTTATGTTCCCAATCCTTGAGGGCAGAATAGCTACATACATTATTGGACTTCTTCACAAGAGATTTGTCTCTTCTTATCCCTTTGCCCATTTTTTAACTGGGTTATTTGAGTTTGTATTATTGACTTATATAAGAGTTCTTTATATATTCTAGATTTTTATTAGGTTTTGATATCACTTTTATGGTAATTTATAAGATAACTTAGAAGTTTTTCACCATTTTCTCTGCTCTGAAATATTTAAAATAAGATAGGAATTGGTTTTAATTTCATTTAATTTCATTGGTTTTAATTTAATTTCATTAAGATAGGTTTTAATTTCATTCGTGTTACCTACCTCTTCTTGAACTAATTTTGGTAATTTACACTTTCCTAGTACTTTCCAATATACATTACCAATTAATAAACTCTAAGTACACATACTGTACTGCCAGGCTGATGATGGCAAGCAGCAGAGGCCATGTAGACACATGAGATTACAGGTTTAAAGGAGGTAGTACACCTTAGTGCTATTAATACACCACTTCCTGCAGTCAGGAAACTCAAGTCCTATAAAATAGGGGGAAAAATGATACCTATTTTATAGGAATGTTGAAAAAGTTACACAAAATATTTACATAGCACACTGTCAGGCATGTGGTAAGCATTCAAAAAATGTCAACATTTAAAATTTTTAGGTTGAAGGGATTTTACGTTTATTTTTCTGTAATGTAAAGGTGTCTGATTTTAAAAATGGAATTCATAATGAACGTTACAAAAATGAGATTCTGAGAATTACTCAGGCCACACTATTTTAATTAATTCAGTTTACAGCATGCTGTAGCTGTAAAAATCAGCATATCTTATGTACAAAAGACTTGAAGGAAAAAATTCAAGAAAACTGAAGCTAAGACCTTACCATTACACTCTCCCTCAAGCTATCAATGGAATACCATCTCTAAACATGAGGGAAAAGTCATCACCTTCTAAAATGTGTCTGCAAACTTGTACTAAATATTTTTAGCTTCAACAGAAAATTGTGCTGTTAATTTTCTGTTCTCTTTTTCATTTTACATACCTGAGGTTCTCCAGAGATGTCAATACAGCTAGTGCCATTTTCAACACATGCTTTTACTACAGGTTCTCCATAAAATCGATACTGGGGGAATAAAGAAAACCAATAGTTTACTCTTACTTAGCAAGCTTACATGAGTAAAATACCATTCCATTTTGGAAGTCAAGTTTTGATTATTAATAAATCAAATATTAATAAAGTAGCCTAAAAATAAATTGAGAAAATAATATAACTGTAATATACCAACTCTTACAGGAAGGAATTACAGAGGAATGTGTGTTTATCTTAAAATGAAGACAAAATGGGAAGTCTTATAGAAGTGATTCATTTGAGTTGAACTCTGAGGAGTAAGGATTTGTCAGGAAAAAAAAAATCCAGATGAGGGACAAAGTATATGTAAAGGTGTGAGCAGCATACCTTTACCTGAAGCACAGAGTGGTAAGTGATAAGTCTAAAAAGAAACACTTGGGCCAATCAGGGAGGACCCTGAGTACCATACTGTCAGCATTGAACTTTATCTTTTCTGCATTACTAGGCTCTCGGAGGATTTTAAACAGGACGATGGTGTAAGACTTATAGTAAAGACATATCACTCTGCCTGTGGTATTGGAAGACTAATCTTGTGGCAAGTAGGAAATGATGAAGGACAAAACTAAGAAAGGGAAAGGATATACTAAGAATGAGATATATTATACTGAAAAGGCAGCAATGACTGGACTTCCTGGTTAGCTGAACATGGGGGCCAACAGCTATGGTACTATTAGCCAAAATAAAAACAGGAAGAAAAGGTTTAGAGGCAGTAAGTTCAAAATTAGACAGAGAAGATATTCTGAGCCTACATGATTTTGGATCGCTCAAATTATTTGTTGCTCAAACTCAAGAAATTAAAATTAGTAATTTTAATACATTAGAATTAGTCCCATTTCAAAGGAAGTATTACAAATGTTTTCTTTCGTGAGGGTAGGGTGAGGAGAAGCACAAACTCTTCTGCTTTTCTCATTCCTAGCAGCAAAAAAATGGAGAATAGAGACTGTCTTTTTCTTTCAGCCTTCCAGAAAGAGGGAAAGGGACACTTAGAAGAAAAGACAGGGCTATGCAAGAACTTGTCAAGTAGGACAAATCGGCTGTCCTTTTTATCTAACTCCATCGCCTCATCTCCACAGCCTCCTTCCGCCTTAAGATTAGCAAATGACACTGGAATTACAGGACTGGGAAAGTATTAAGTTCCAGTTTCTCCTCTGCCATTAACCAACCACTTAAAACTACTGAAGCACTTAACTTCTGAAGAAACATAGTATAATCACGCAAACAAAGGCTTTCAAGGCAAGATCCAACTTCACACCCTAAATCCATCATCTATTAGCTACATGAATTTATTTACAAATCACTCACATGGACTACTCCTGTACTAATATATGTTTTAAACATACATAAAATAGAAATAAGGGTGGGGTGGGAGATGAGGGTAAGGGGGATCAAATATATGGTGATGGAAGGAGAACTGACTCTGGGTGGTGAACACACAATGGGATTTATAGATGATGTATTACAGAATTGTACACCTGAAACCTATGTAATTTCACTAACAATTGTCACCCCAATAAATTAAAAAAAAAACAGAAATAAGCTTGAGATGAAAATGAATAGAAGTCAAAGCTCTATTTTCTTTCTGCACCCAATGGATACTCTTGCGGAACTTTTAAAGTTTACACATATACACGTTGAAATTCATTGAGAAATGTCTTTGGCCTTTCTCTTGGTTATTTTACCTCAAAGTTTTTCAAGTTGGCCAGTAGTTCACCTGCGTTAGAATTAGCTGGGCCACTTGTTAAACATGCCGCTGACTCAGTTCCATCCCAGACAGCCTCCCGAATCAGTTTTTCTGGGGTAGACTCCAGTAATCTGCATTTTAGATCAGCCTCCCAGTAGAGGTGGAGAATCACCTCCTTAGACAGTCTCCCTGGAAAATCTCATCTATTCCCGACACTTGAACTACAAGTTCAAGTAGCTAACAACTTCATGTATGCTGATGACTTTTTTAACTAACAGCTCCTTTTAGAAAGAGGATGCATTTTCCTATCTGCCACAGTCCCCCCACTCCTTACAATGCATTCTGTCAGGCCTGGCCCACTTCTCCTTTGGGTACTCTGAGGTTGAGACTTCTGCACTAATATCCCCAAATTACTGTGTTGCTTTACTGCAGCTCACCAATAATTACTTGTAGATAAACTGAAAACTGAAAGGCTGTAGGCGTGAGAAATGAACCCGAGGCCTGGAATCTGAGAGTGGAGGAGTTGGGAGTTAGGCAAGTGGGGGGAGGATGTTACAGATAGCGGGAGCCAAAACACGTGGGTGTGAAGAAGCAGCATGTCCTTACAGAAATTACATGGAATTTAGGACTGCTGGAGCATGTGGTGTGGTGTGACATGCTAAGAAGCTGGGATTTTAAACTGTACTATGTGATATGGGCACTGAGAGCTAGTGAAGGATTTTAAGAGTGTATGAAACATAGTAATTTGGGGATATTAGTGCAGAAGTCTCAACCCCAGATTACCCAAAGGAGAAGTGGGCCAGGCGTGACAGAATGCATTGTAAGGAGTAGGGGGACTGTGGCAGATAGGAAAATGCATCGTCTTTCTAAAAGGAGCTGTTATTTTAAAAATGCTGTGTTTTTAGATTTTTTTCTACTTAATACCTTTATGCTTTATGGGATAAGTGGACAGGGTCAGGGTAGCAATCCTTGGTCTCAGAGGCAACATTTCTCCCCATTGCAGCCTATTAGCTTACAGGTCAAAATTGCAATCCTCTTCTCAACGCTCCATGTTCTAAATGAGTGGTCTCCCAAGTAGTTGTGCTTACCTCAAGGGATACACAAAACAATCCCTTGAGTGTAAAAGTAAGTATTAGCACCTTTATTTGTGCTCATTTTTGTAGGAAACACAAAGAAAAAGGAAAGGACTACATTATGTCCCCAGGCCATGTTAAGTGGTCATGTGTTGAATACAGGATACCAACGGTATTCTGAGGGCAGCTGTGGAGAATCCCACAACACAGAGAAGGCCACAGTGACACACACCCTACTCATTTGGTCACTCTCAGAAGCCAAAGAATTTCAAACTGTAAATCAGATCATGCCTTTGTTTTCAACCATCCAATGACTGTCATATTTAGAAGAAAATCCAAACCAAATATTTAGAAGAAAATCCAAACCATGACCTTGACCCAAACCAGACCCTATGACCCCTGAATACTTCTCTAACTTCCCACCTCTCTGGCCCGCTCCTGACCCAACCAGACACACTCGCCTCTCTCACATTCCTCAGTCTTGCCAAGCAAATGCTTGTCCCAGGACCTTTGTATTTGCTCTCTTCCCTGGAATGCCCTTCTGCTCAAATACTCACATGGTTTACTCCCTCAATTCATTCAGGTCTCCAGGCAACTGTCAATTCCTCAGAGACCTTCCCTGACCATTCATCTAATAGAGACGGATGTGTCCATCTCTTTATTTTCTTACTCTGCTTTATTTTTCTTCAAAGCATGTATCATTACCTACTATTATAACCTTGCTTTTCTGTCTCTCCCACTAGACTGTAAGCACCATGTGGGACTTTGTTTTGTTCACCATTATGTCCCAGGTGCCTAGACTAATGCAGTTTACATAAAACAAATATTCAATAAATACTGAATAAATGAATGAGTCATTTTAAAATCTCTACTGTTGTACATGTTTTTAACATGTATTTGTACAACAATACAGAAATCTAATTTATAAATAAATAAAAAGTATACTAGGGGTACACGCTCAAACATTTTTTCACCTAAGGGGCATACAGTTAAAAAAAAAAAAGCCTGGCAATTAGAGCTATAAATAATAAATAAACCAAACAAACCAGCACACATTCCTTGAGTAGGTGTTACAGAGAGCCTGTCTGGGGCTCTCTCTCTCAGGAGATTTTGTTCATATTCATTTGTTAATCACAAGAAGTGAAAACACCCCATATGGGGTTAAGGCCATGAACCAACCCTTCTGTCTCCTGCCCTTATGTTTCCCTCTGGAATATAAAATACCAGATTTCGCAAGAAATGAATAGTTTGTTTGTTCTGATACAAAGAAGGGCTGATTACTTACGGGTCCTACACAATTGAGGACAAGTGTTGCCTGTTTAGCCATTTCATCAAGTGAGGCTGGATTAGCGATATCACAAATTATTATTCCAACTTCAGATGATAGTGTAGGTCTTCCTGAAATAAGAAATATATTGTTCTAAGTGAAATCTGATACGATATTAGATCTTCCAGATCTTTTTATAGTAATCAGTGACGGCAAATTTACTAAATATACTGAAAGCTAACTTTTATCCAAAAAATAACTGTTTTTAACCAAGTAATTAAAAAAAAAAAGGCTAGGAGGAAAATGGAGTTAATACTAAAGGTGACAAATAACACTAATAACTTTAAAAAAAAATCTGACAATAAGCAATGTGTAAATAACAATCCTGTGTAAAATGACAATATTACAATCACTTTGATACTAAGTAGATGATTGTCCTGACTTCCTCTTTGACAAGAATTATATTATGAAAATAGTTTCTTATCAACTGCTAAACAATTACATGATAGAATTATCGGGATAGAGGGGAATCCTTAATATCAACATAATGAGAACAAAAGAGGACTCAGGTGAAAAGCACAGTCTAGGTAAGAACACTCAGGCTCATAATAAAGAAATACTGTGTTTTCCCCCAAATAAGACCTAACTCGAAAATAAGCCCTAGCATGACTTTTCAGGATGACATCCCCTGCACATAAGCCTTAATGCGTCTTTTGGCGCAAAAAAATTAATATAAGACCCGGTCTTATTTTCGGGGAAACGTGGTAATTGGAATTAACTGAACCAATAGAACAAGGCAGGTTTTGATAGGTCAAGATGTAGTCCCCACAATAACTTAATCCGTGGGCCCTACAGGTGGCAGGCGACGAGGCCGGACTTGGGAGTCTTACTGAGCAGGAAAAAGAAATGGAAGCATGTATTTTAATCGTCAAATTATTTCTCCGGGGAAAGTCGAGAGAGACCAAAAAGCTCTTCAATGCAGATCCTGCATGTGGCAGGGGCAGCAGGAAGAGTTACGGTATCTGGGGTACATGACCGCAAACAAACTAGATGCTCTAATTCCCACCATCGACCGGGGTTCTGGGTGGAACTAGAAGCAAGGGAGATGGGAGACGGAACAGAAGAAGAATTCTCACAAGCAAAAAAAAAAAACAAACTGAAAACGAAAACCCACCACCACGTTACCAGTAAAAAAAAAAAAAAAAAAAAAACTCGTAAGCGTCCTCTCCCACGTCCAAACACAAGGCGAGGGGAGAGGACGATCCCGAGGAAACCCACGCTCCACGTTTTCATCAGCCCAAACGTCGGGAAACCTCCAGCCCCACCCAGTACCCCTGCCACGGGGGGGGGGGGGACGGGGCAGATGAAGGCACAACTCAAGCGCTTGACCACTTCGTCAGGGGGGGGTCCCCCCACACGAAAGGAGCCATTCAAACGAGGAGAAAGCAAGTATTATCAGTTTTAATTCAGGGGGCAGGACAGATCCGCGACACGACTGGAAGCACTGCTCTCCGCCTCGGGGCCTCACGCAAGACCTGGGCACCGCGAGGGGCGCACGCAGGGAGGAGCGCTCCTGTCGGGCGCCCCGCACCGCTCGGCCGGGACGGGGGCAGCGGCGACGCGGCCGAGCCCGGCTCCCGCAGCGCAGCCCTCCCCGCCCCTTACCCAGCTTCAGGGCAGCCCTCTCCAGCACTGCCTGCAGCTTCTCCCGGGAACGGCCTGCCACGGCCCAGGGCAGGCGGCGGCTCCCCTCCGGGTCCACCTGCTCCCGGGCCACCTCCTCGGTCACGAACTGGCCCGTAAAGCCAGAGGCGCCGAACACCACCAGGTGGAAAGGCCTCTGCGCGGTCGCCATGACGAGCCCACAGCGAGCGGAGGCCCGGCGGGGGTGAAGTCCACGGCGCCTGCGCCTCAGGCAGCGACCCCAGTACCCGGCGCAGCAACCGCCTCCGTCTCGGCCGCAGCCTGCGCGCCGCGCTCCCGAAACTCCGCGCGCGAGGCCGCGCAAAGGCCACGCCCACCTCCGCGCCACGCCCACCGCCACGCCCACCGCCACGCCCACCGCCTCCTCCGCAGGGTCGGCTCCTTCCCTGGCGGCCGCGGTGGCGCGGCTGCTCGCAGCTGTGGCTCGGGCGGCGCGTCCGCTTTCGGGGCTGGGGGACGTGGGCTGCGGCCCGTCCTCCGTCCCGCCGTTGGTCCCGCACAGCTCTGACCGCCCAGGGCCTTGCCTCTTCGCGCCCTCCCCGAGGCTGGAGGCGGCGGCCAGTCATTCTTGTTGCAGGAGTGGGATGCGCAAAGGAGTTCGCGACAACCTTCTGATGACCGGAGGGGACGGCCCACCCCAAGACCTCTTTTAGTTTTCGAAGCACGTTGGCCAAGTGATCTCTGCGAAGCCGGGTGTGGGTGCAGAGTGAACGCGGGTTCTGGGGTCTCTACGGATCGTCTCAGCCCTGCCCACGGAGCAACTCTGTCCCCAACTCCACCGCCTTGGTCCCCGTCCCCTCGGGGACTCCGCTTCATGGTCGGTGACACAGTTGTTACGGTTGAAGCTCCGTGGGGAAAAAAACTCCCAGAGCTATCCGGCCATTTGAGCTGTGAAGTAAAGTGTTGGTTTAGGAAATCCTCAAAATGCAAAGCAAAAGTTTCTTGAACAGTGTTATTCATATATTCAAAAATATTGATATAAATAAATGATTGAATACTAAATGCATAAATAAATGGGGAGCAGAGACAAATCTTCCAGTACAGAGGCATTCCAAATAATTTGTGGAGTTACTACCTCTATACCTGAATCATTTGCAAGTTGCATAGTGAAATTCACCCCTAAATTTTCCAGCATTTCAGCATTTATTTCCTGAGAACGAAGCCATACTCCTACATACCCATAACACCATTACCACAGTCAAGAAACTTAACATTGTTACAATAGCTAATATCTGGGACATATTCAAACTTCAAATTGTCTCCAAAATGTCACATAAGACGTTTAAAACTCCAGGATCTAATTGAGGATCATGCATTGTATTTGGCTGTCATATCTCTTTAACCTCCCTGAATCTAGAAGAGCCACTTAAGCCTTTTTTTTTTTATAATTCTTTCAGGAGATTGACATTTTTGAAGAGTTCAGGCCTTTTGTCATGGAGAATGGCACACAATCTGGATTTGTCTGATTATATTCTCAAGATTGGATTCAGATTAAACAAGTCTGTCTACTACACCTGTGATTTGGGTAGGCAGAATTCTAGGATGACCCTTGCTCTTCTATAATCTCCTCCCCTTGAGTGTGAACAGAGCCTGAGAATATGATGAGCTACCTGTCCTGTGATTATGTTACCCTGGGTGGCAGGAGGGATTTTGCAGATGTAATTAAGATCCAAGTCGACTTTAAGACAGAGATCATCCAAGTAGGCCTGACCTAATCCCATGAGACCTTTAAATCAGAGGTGGGAGAAGCCAAAGATTCAAATCACAAAAAGATCCAATGTATGGGTGCTGGCTGGAAGACAGAGGAACTAAAAGCAGTCCCCGGCTGACAGCCAACAAGGAAACAGGGAGACCTCAGTCCTACAACCATTAAGAACTGAAGGCTGACAATAAGAAAAATGAATGTAGAAGCAGATTTTCCCCAGAGCCTCCAGACAAAAATTCAGCCTGGTCCACAGATTGATTTCAGCTGTGTGATGTCCTGAGCAGCACACCCAGGCACACCCAGGCACAGACTTCTGACCTATCATCTTAAATTGTTTTGTCTTGGTGTGAGACAGGGTGTCAAGATTCGTTTTTGGGAGGTGGGGGGTTATCACTTTGTGAGGGGGGTAAATGTCTAACTAGTATGTTGTTTTGTACACCTGAAACTAATAAAAAATCATTTAAAAAATATCCAGTGATTCCATCAACATTTATTGAAATAGATATATTTTAAACTTTATTTTAAAAAGTGACATCTCAAAAAAATTGACGAGCCAATTGTGGAAATTTGAACACTGAATATTTGGTGCTATTAAAGTGTCAATGTTATTTTTCTTAGGTGTGATATGGTATTTGGTTAAATTTTTAAAATTCTTATCTTTTAGAGATACACAGTTAAGTTTTTACAGATAAAGTGATATGATGTCTGGGATGGTTTCAAAATCATCCAGGATACATATTGACATCAAAAGTTAAAACATCTTTGCACCCCAACTATAATAGTTATTTCTTCGAATCGGGATAAATTGCTTATGGAAATTAAGATATTCCCAAACTGAGCAAGGAGGGTCAATATGTTACATCTAATAACGTACTTATTTAGCCATGTACTGACTCGCACTAATTACACACCCACATCTAGCTGCCAGACACTCTCTTTCTGGTGTTGCCATCTGTTTTCTGCACGTGTGGATTGCCTATTTCCATACAGGAGGTGACTCAGAGTCATCAGGGAGACTTGTTTTGGTTGCTTGATGATGACTCTCGTCTCTGTTTTCCAAGAATATAAGCAGACATATGAGGAATCCAGATTTGGTCCCATCCAGAGCCAGGTTTGCCATTGTCCCCTGGGACATACTTTTAGACTAACATTTATGAATATTCCAGGAAATGGGGGATTTTGCTAATATTTAGGCCTTGCTTTGTCCTATTTCTTGTATCTTTGATCTCTCTCTCTCTCTCTGACACACACACACACTGGTGTACATGCACAAATGTAAAGTTCACTTCCAAAATAGTTTTTATTAGGTTGATGCAAAAGTAATTGAGGTTTAAAAGGTTAAAAATTATTGCAAAACCTGCAATTACTTTTGCACCAACCAATATTAATTTGTTCTATAGTTTACATTTCCTCTGAACCCAATAACACTGTTTTCTACAGGATCTTTCTAGTAAGAAAAAAACTCTACTAGCACTGTAAACTGGAACATTTCAAATAATAAATATCCTATAAAGATGATACAACTTATCACACAAAGTGATAAATATATTTGCACATAATATGCCTATAACAAGGTCTAGGATTTCCAAATTAGTGACAATGATGTAGTTGCCACTTGTTTTATGAACACAAAACATTTCCTATAAAAAGGAAACACCTCATTTAATTATCAAACAACTTTCTGGGATGCATCATTTGTCCTCTCTTGGCACACGTCTAAGCCCCATTCACTGTCCTTTGGCACTTGGTATTTTATTTCCAAGCCTTTGGGCCTCCTTCTGGCTCTTGCCTTCTGTGAGAAGTGAGTCTCAATGCCTCATTACAGTGCAGTTTCCTCAAAAACAAACCGTGGGGAGCCGCTAGGTGGTGCTCTTTGTTTCCTCTTGCCCAAAGTCTCCATGTTTTGATTGGCATGTGTGCTCCCTGGATGAGAGCACTCCGCATTCTCATAGCTTCCCACTGTTGAGACTATAAATAGTGTTTCAGCACACCACAGCCTTAGCCTAAGCCATGTTTGAATCCTATGGGAGCCACTCAGGAGATAGATCCAATGTGTGTTTCACTCTCTTCCTGAAAGCATTCTCATAAACATAAAAATAAGTATTTTTAGACCAGCAGAAACATTGACCAAATATAAGAGTTCTCTCTCGTCTTTCCCTTGTCTTTAAGTGTCTACCGGGTAAAGGACATTTATGGAACATAGGAATATAGTGAAAACACTGCGAGCCACAGTTGTCATTTTTTGTTATAGTTGCTTCTCCCTTGTTTGTCCACATATCATTTTATGTGTGTACGTGGCAGGAGGAGCATAGGTGGCTTGCCCTGTCCTCACTCCAGTGGAAACAGGGTCTCCTCGCATTGTAAAACCTTGTAAAAACACTTATTCATATATAGCCATCAATGCTAACACAAAAGAGCTTTGTTTGTCCTTTTGGTGCTCCTGTCTGGAGTAGCGAGGGCAGGGAAATGTCTGGAATGCAGAAGGCTGCAGGCCATGAAGCTGGAAAGGTGGCGAAGAGAGAATACGAAAGGAAGAGGGGGCTTCAAGGTGCCCACCATGGTGGTCTGAGCGCAGGGTGGAAGGTTATATAAAAGGAAGGGTTGAGAAATATTTGCACCATCATCTAGCCCTTGAGCGTGCCCTTGGTCATCAGTGGGTACGAATGAGTTCTGAATGCCTTGCCAGGAGCATACGGGCTTAATAATGAGGAGTAACTGCCATTGTCCTTGGCTGACACAATCCCACCAGCCCTGTGTCCTGCAAATTGTCAGTCCAGCCACACTCCTCAGAATCAAGGCAGAGAAATGGATGTTATTGACAAGATCCAGGTGAGTCACCATCAAACACATTTACTAGTTATCTTGAGACCCAAGTCATCCACATTAGACTGAAAACATCTATTTGTGTATAGGAACTAAGGAAGGATAAGAATAAACATGAGGAGGAGTGACATCAGCAAGACAGAGACATAGTTTGTTCACCAATTCAGACGTCCCCCTCACAAGAACAACTAACATCCATCCCATTTTTCCAAGACACCATTGTGAAAATTCCAGAACACGGGGGTGAGGCTGAAGCACCCCCTGGACCCCAGAGACTGAAAAGGACCACATGAGAAGAGGAAGAGGAGCAGCTACACTTGCCCCTCTGCCAGGCCAGCACAACACTGCACCGAGAGGGCCCCTTGCGCCTATGGTTTCTCTCGTGGGAAAAAAGAGACCAAAGTGGACATCTAGCCCTCCCAGTGTTGTGGGACACTTCCTTTCACTCAGGTCTCACTTCGTGGGGAATCACTGGGGGAACCTGTGCAGCTCAACCACCAGGATCAGACAGAGATAGAGAAAGAATGCAGGGCTTGCAGTGTCTGTCTGCAGAAGTACCTACGCAGAGATCCCAGCCAGCAGCTCTGCCCACCTGCAGAGCCGAGCCAGTGGCCCCTCTGGTCAGGGAGTTTGGTTGGAAGTTCTGCCTGGTTTGGGTCCCCTACCAACAGGCCATATCAGCTCTGGAGCATGTTCCAGGGCCTTACTCAGACAGGGAAGCGAATTCCTCGCCCCCCTCCAACTGCTCAGCATAGCCCCTATTCGCGCCCCTCTGGGAAGCACGGCCACCGACACCCATCAGCCACAGAGCACAACCATCCACTGCCCTTGCAGGATGCCCAGCCAGCAGCCCTGCCCAGCTGAGTGTAGCCTCTGGTTCCACCTGACCAGGGAGCCCAGATAGTGACCTGTCTGACCGCTGAGTACAGTCTCCAGCCCCACCCAATTGTGGGGTACAAGTAGAGGCCCCACCGGACTCCAAAGCCCAGCCAGAAACCTTGCCCAGCAGGAGAGCAGGCCAACCTGATTGCAAAGCCCAGCCTGTGGCCCCACCCGACTTGGGGGCAAAGTCTGTGCACCAGCAGCATGACCCAGTCAGGCAGTGCAGTTTGAGACCCTACCTATCTAGGTACGATCGCAGAGCATGGCCCACAGCCCTGCCCTATGGTGGAGTCCAGCCAGAGCCACTGCCATGCCTGTGACGTTGCTGCCTTACCAGAGGTGATTGCAGAGCCCAGGCAATGGGTCCACGTGACCCCAGAGCCCGGCCAGCACCCCACCCAGACAGGGAGCCTACCTAGTGGTCCCACCCGAACACTGAGCCCAGCCAGCAGCACCCCCAGCCTCAGAGCACAGGCAATGGACTTGCCCAAGTAGATACCCCTATAAAAAGCCCCACCCGCCTGTGGACACTACCAGCTGACCCATTTAGTGCACCAAGCTGAAGGTCTTCCATCTGGAAGAGATTATGTTCTCAAACCTACAGACACAGACACAAATACAGATACAAGTACAGATACAGTACAAAGCTACAGGGATCGTGAAGAATCACGTAAACATGACAGCATCGAAAGAAACTAACCAAGCTCCCATAACTGACCCTAAAGAAACGGAGACCTATGAACTGTCTGACAAAGAGATCAAAATAATTCTCTTAAAGAAGGCCAGCAAACTACAAGAACACACAGACAACTAAACCAACTTAGGAAAACAAGATATGAACAAAATGAGATGTTCAACAAAGAAATAGAAACCATTGAGAAAAAAATCCCCAAACCCAAAATCCTAGAGTTGAAGAATACAGTGACCAAAGGAAGAATTCAATAGAGAGAACGACTCTGGGGCGGGTCAGAAACAGGCGTCACCGTGAAACGTCTGCTTCCTCAGTGTCCCCGGTACAAGGTGGCTTATTTCTGCTCAGCCGAGTCCTCACCTCTCATTTCCAGGGTCATGTTCTGCCTGCACTTGTGCCCTCAGTCCTCGCCCTGGCCTGCCTCCTCCTAATTCCTGAAGCAAGTGGGGCACGTGAGGTGGGCAGGTTCATGGGTCAGGGGACCACCCCTGTGGATGTGTGTGGATCCACCTTTACTCATCTCAGGTGACAACCGTGGGGGCTCTGTCTCAGTTTCATAGGATCAGCTAATGAAACCGGGTCCAAAGGATCTCATCTGTTTCTCTAATGGCAGTAAGACTTTCTGGTTCTATGGCTTCCGTGTGATTTGTCACAGGACTCTCCACATCCCCTGTAGGCAGGGGGAAATCCTTTTTATTCGTTCATCCACTGGGAGGCAGGGCACCTCCATAAAGTAGAGGGGAAAACAGACCAGATGCTAAGACCGGAGGAGAGGTTTGCAAAGCCTCTGGCTCTGCCCCTCTCTCCTCTTTCCCCGTCCTCCCCAGTCACTCCAGGACTAGCACTCCTGGGCCCAGCCTGATAAAGTTCCTTTGGAACGCACCAGGTGGCGCTTCGGAGAGGCGACCCACCTCATCTAAGTACCCAGCACATCCTCCCTCAGCTGGTTGGTAGTGCCCTGGTTTATTCATCGATTTTCCTATCTCTTCTAAACAAACATTTGCCAAGTGCTACCAGGAGCCAAGAAATGGAAGCTTATAATAATTAATAATATCGCCTGATCACTTACAAATGCTTTCTCAGTAACCACCAGGCCCACAAGTGGAACTGGGAGGTTGGGAAGGTCTTGAGAAATGAGGTTTTACAGGCAGGAGGGAATACAGGGGTGCTTGTGGGTGGGGGGCAGCCAAACTAAGGCAAAAGAGTGGGACTGACAGTGAGGAGAGTGACCTGGAAAGAACTGCTCCGGGCCTCACTTTCCTCATCTGTAAAACGAGGGCCTGGTTCTCCTAAGAGGCCCAGCAAGTACCTCTGTGTAGATCCCACAACCTTCAACAAACTGAGGGCAACAGCCAAGATGCCCAGTTCTTCAGCTGTGTCATGGGTACTGGCCTTCCTGTGGAGTGTGGAAGGTACCCAGGACAGACTGTAAGGTGTGAAGGGAATGCCTGAGGTCAGGAGATGGACAGACTCCCATTTACATCCACATTCAGCCATCCACACTCCAGTGACCTTGGACAAGTCACTTACCTTCTCTGACCTCCAGTTTTCCCTTCTAGACGATGGAGTTGAGGATATTTGCTCTTATTTGGGAGGAGGTATTCTATAGCGTTTAGGAGCCAGGAGGCCTGGGTTCAAGTCTGACTCAGTCACTTACTAATTGTGTACCCTTGGATGTCAGCGAGTCTCACTGAGTCAGAGTTTCTTCATCTCTAAGGTGGAGATATAAGATCTATCTCACTGGATGAATGAAAACCTAAGGTGATGTTTTTAACTCTGGGCCTAGACTTAGTAGGTGCTCAATTAATGTTACTTTCCCTCTCTTAACACACTTTTGCGGCACTTCTGCCAGTTTAACAATGCATCCTGTCCTGTACTGCTCACAAGTGTTCTATTACTATTGGTTGGCCTTATCTGCACAACAACTTCATAATTCATGGAGCATGCTGCCTGGCACCGTCTGTGCCCAGCACACAGTCAGCACAGAATAAACAAGTCTCCGGGCCAATTACCAAGCTGGTACTTTCATCAATACAGCCAATATCCGAGGACCTCCTAGGTTCAGGCTTATAAATTCTGGAATTTTTCTTTTTGGGACTTAAACTTTCTCTCTAACAACGTTCTATCCTAGAAGATGTTCCCAGGATCACAGAGTAATTCTTTAGCTACTATTACTATGACTACTAACAAAAACAACAACAATAATAACAGCTAACCTTTACTGAATGTCTCCTGAGTACCAGACAATGGGTTTTATGTGGATTACCTTATTTAATCCTCATAACAACCTTCGGAAGGGATTTGTTATTATTCCCATTCTATAGGTAAGGAAACTGAGGCTCAGGGAAGCCCCACATAATAAGTGGGAAAATTGGGATTTATGCCCAGGTCTAGAGCTCTTGCCCATGGCTACTCTGCCATCCTGCCTCCCAAGTCATTTGACATGCACGCAAGCATACCCAGAGTGCCTGGCACATGATAGGTACTCAATAAAGGTTGGCACTCTTCCTTTAATCAAAAAGTGTGTACATTGAGTCCAGGACGAAACAGGTCCTGTGGTGAATAGGGTGGGTATAAACCTTATCCCTGCCCTCAGTCACAGTTCTAATGTGCTGCACAAAAACCTAAGGTACTTGGGGATTTTCCAGCTAAGCATCTAGAAGAAGGCTTGTTTCAGGCAAGATGTGAGAAGTGGGGACACTGCAGTTCCTCATCTAAGTGTGCAGTGCTTCATGCAATGATGCCATCACTAGGTACAACGTTCCCAGATGGTCTTCCCAGGGAGCAGATAGGAAAGCAAGGAGAAGGCAGAAGGGTCACCCAAGGATTTGGGAGCTAAACGTGGTATTCCTGAGAGACAAATGCCTCTGTGTCCTGTGTTCCAACCCCGAAACCCACAGCCTGTGACCCATATGCTGGTTTTAGGAATCTGTTCTTTGGGAAAAAAGAATGTGAGCCTGCCACGAAGCTTATTTACAAAACAAATACACAGAGCTATTTTGAGTGACTATCCCCAGGAACCACTATAGCCCAATTTGTGTCAGTGGAACTGAGTTACCAAGTAATCTCAGCAGTCAGAAGGAATGCATCTGGGAGGGCAAATGCAAACTCAAACTTTGCCTCTTGTTAATCCATCCACGTTATTAGGGAAAACTGAAGACCTAAGAGAAACAGGAATTAAGTGGACTAAACATTGTACTCTAAAATTGGCGATGATTTGGCCACAAAATAAAAGTAAATCACCACGTCCTTTGGCTTTTGTTTTGGTATTATCATAGCTGCTGAGCGTAGTCATGGGAACTAGCCCGGGAGTGCTCAAAGCTAGCACTCCCAGCTTTGAGAACAGAACCTGAAGTTGCTCTGATGTGAGCTTTTTAAAAATAGAAACTATCTTGAACTTGGATGAACAGGCCTCAAAGTTTTGCTTTTGCCTAGTTTGAAAATGTTGCTGTTTCTCTTCTCTGGCTTCATAGAATCTAATAATGCATCAAGAATTGGTTCTGGTCTATAAAATGTTACATTTGGGCTCTTTTCCATTGTCAGAGACAGAAACCTAAGCCAGTGGAGGTCGGGTACGGAAAAAAGTGGGGGATTCATTGGCTTATAGAGGGGGAAAGGATTAAAGCTGTCCTGAAATATCCACAGACTTAAAGATGGCATTAGGAGGCTCTCTGTTTTGTCACCTCTCATCTTGGTAACCATCTGTGGACAGACCTCACACTCTAAGGCTCCTTCTTGACAAGAGATGTGACTAGTAACAATTCTGAAGTCACATCCTTACATTCTTTCTATTTCAATTCAAGGGAGAGATATTGCTTCTGGGTAAACACGTCTCAGTTGCTTTGGCTGGCTCAGCTGGGGATCACCTGCTCCTGGGTCAATTGCCATGAGGGAAACATGTGAAGGGGGACCACTTGTGTCCTGAGATGAGAAAAAGGGGCAGACCCACGAAACTATGCAAGTGGAGTGGGAAAGGGCTACTCCCTGTTCATGGCTCATCAACAATTTCATCAATATTTGCTCTCAGGCAACCAGGTGTTATACTCGTCAAGATCCACTAATTCTGTTTAAGGTGTGGGATACAGGTGATACGTATATATGCTGTTCCTTCTAGAGAAGCATCCTTATATCCTGGGTCCAATCAGGAGAGAGAACACACAGCAATCTGAACAGGGAAAGTGTAGTATAAAGAGCTATTGCAGTCATGAGGGATTGGCTAGTAAGAAATAAAGAGAACTCTAACAGATACGGAATCAGCAGATTAAATACCAGCCAAGCCGCATAGGAGGAGAGAGGGCACCCAAGGAAGAGCCCCCAGCCCCCCAGGGCTGAGCTCCAGATCTGCGCAGTGGTGACTCACTGAATAGTGAAGTCATTGTGGTCCCATGCGTGGAAGTTTCTGGAAATCTGCCCTCTGAGGTGTGGAGGAAAGCTGTTCAGGGGTAGTTGTCACTAAAGGCACTCTGCTATAAAGCTGCACCGGGTTTTATATAACATACCTGGGACAGGGCAGGAGAGGTGCCCTCTGCTGGGTGCTGCTGGCTGCCATGCATGGCAGGTGCCAGGCTCCGGAGAAGCTGGGAGCGCTGGAGGAGCCTTGACGACAGGATCCCCACTCGCTGCGGGAACCTCAGAGCCAGCACACTGGAACCCGAAAGAAAAAAACCTCTTGTCCTTCAGCAATGTCCCTCTGACGCCCTCTATTGGCAAAACTTCAGTGCCAGCTCCATAGGCAAAAATATTCAAAGGCCCAGATGGATTTTCACACAGTAGTACAGAAGGGTAAATAAATCCATTAGGGGCACAATAGCTAAGATAATGACTCTCTATTGGAGAAATATTTACTTAGATTTAGATCTAGAAGCCATAAAGCAACCAACTGCTACTTAACATCTATTATGTGCTATGTTTAGATTTGAATCAACTGGAATTAAGGCTCTGGAAGCCATCTTTGAGTAGTAGTGTGAGATGATGAAGGCAGTTCTACCACCTGAAGACAATTCTTAGATACTTAAAATCATTGTATAGGAAAGTTTTCTTCCTCCCTAGTAATTAAAAGAATGAGATGTAAAACTACATCATTGTACCACTTTACACCTGCTGGTGAAAATAAATAAAATGATGAAACTCAGTGCTGCTCAGGTATTGAATATAGACACATGCAAACATTGTTGGCGTCTTCAGTTTATTACAAGGGTTCAGTCTTTCTGGAGGAAAATAACAAAAGAAACTTCAAATGATCACATCCCTTTATTCAGTAACCAAATACCTCTGAATATGATATACTTCTAAGGAAATTATTCGGAATAAAGATTTATCCGTACAATGTTTATGGTAGGATTAATTGTTATAATTAATAGTAATACAAAATATGTCATATTTAATCATTGATGTTTTAATTTAATAATTTACAGTAGATTATAAATGTTTTATATACATTATGTTTAATAATTTAATAATTAATCATTTTAATACCATAGCCATACATTAATTCATATTATAATTATTGTTATACTCATGTTATCTTAATAATTGTTATATATGTTACAAATTAATATGATTAATAATTATAATAATTTTAAAAGTAGAAAGTCCAAATGCCCAATGAATAGAGTATGCTTATATAAGCAAATTCAGCAATGAATTTACATATTTATGTAAATTTACATATTTACATAATAGACTATTACCTCCCTGATTTAAAATGATAAATGTGATAACTATAGGGAAGTAGAAACATGAGGATGAGATTAGGCAAAATGAAGAAAATAGAGCAGAAAAATATTTACGTACCATAATAAGAAATATGGGGGAAATTTTAGACACAAGACCAAATAAATATACTAAAAACACTGAATGGTACACCTGACAATTTTATGATATGTGAATTATATATCAATATTAAAAAATATGCTCAATGAAGCTGCAGAGATATGTAAAACATTTCTGTGGCAAGGCAAGGAGATATTTTTGCTTATGTTTTTCTTCACAGTTGTTTAAACATGGATTTTTTAACAGTCAGGCTGTGAACACTGAGCCCAGATCCCAGCTGGTGAGAAGTCTTCCCAGAGCCTGTGTCAGGCACTCAGAGATGGGTAGTCACCCTTTGAACCTCTAAGGGTTCATTTCATTCCTGGGTCTGTCCATGGGGTGCATGCAGTGAGGAGCCTGGAACTCACATACATGCAGAACCAGTTGCTACACTCAGAGAAGTCAGCAGGCAGAGCTCCCAACCCACTCACAATGGCCCAACCCTCATGAGCACACACCATACCTACAAACATGTTTACGTGGACCTCTTCTGGACACTGGACACCTGTTGCTGGGTTGTACCATTCCCCAGAAGAGCTCCAGGGTTTCTATCTGCACAATCTGACACCCTGAAAACCCCTAACTGCAATGCCCCTGCTTCCCAGTCAAAGACGGCATGAGGAGATGAGATGGTAAACATGAAGAGCTGTGAATTCCTCTGAGAAAAGCTACAGCACACATTCAATATTTACAGACAACATCTTTCCTCTTATTTCAGGCCCCCAGGCAATTGTGAGCTATTTGCAAGGCCTTCAGAAGTCACTCTTGGGCAAATGAACTGTCCTAATCACAGACATACAAGGTTTCCACCTCCCTCCAACACATCCATTTTCTCTCTTCCAGACTCTTGGACTCATTCATAGGGTGAGCATATGCCCCACTTTTCCTGGGACAACCCCGTTTACATCTGTCCTGGCATAATTATACCAGCTCCGAAGTGTCCTTGTTTGTAAGATAAATAGATCATGCTATCCATTAATTGTATCTGTCTCAAGTTAAGCCCACTCTTTTGTGGTTAGAGAGGCTCATTACATGTATCTCAGCTACAGATGGCCCTGGAGGAGGACTGTTTAGAAACCCCAAGCTTTGGGGGGTGCTGATGGAAGTTACAGAAGAGCAGAAGCTTCTCCAACCCATCACGTGTGGATGGGAACCGGTAAGGCAGGTATTATTATTATCCCCATGCATGAATGAGGGACAGATGCTATGAGAGGTTGAGTGACTTGCCCCAGATCACACAGCTGGCACAGGATATAGCTGGGCTGGAGCCCAACCCTTGTGATGACAAAGCCCGTGCTTTGTGGTGTCATTGCTGCAGCATGGCTTATTAGTCTTACCAAAATGTTCCTTCTTTGAGGGTGACATTTTGAGTTTTTACAAGGTTATTTTTCCCAGATCAATGATCACAATGCTTTCCATATAATTGGAACTCCCTGAAAATTGTTTGAATGGATGAATAAAGGAACATTGAGTGTATATGAGGTAAAGCCATCATAGTAGCCTTTTGCTTTCAGTACTCAGATACTATCCTCAGAAAATCTGGTTCTCCTCTTATCTCTAGAAACTGCCCTTGTCCCTTCTTGGGTATGGAGTCTGTGTTGGTGTGTGAACACACATTGGTGTAAATGTGTGTGTGCGCGTGTGTGTGCGCTGGCTATCCTAACCAGGTTATGATGATCTGAATTAAGCAGAGTGGATTTGATAGTCATACAGTAACTAATACACTTCGGAAGACAACATTATTTTAAAATGCTACTAACAGACCACTTATTTAGCAGTTAACTTTCTCTAACTGTGTAAATGTTCCTTCAAACATCACCCTGGCCAGCCCTGTCTTGTGTCGTTAAATACTGAATTCAATCTTTTATAATTATAGTGGGCTGGATGTGTGCTAACAGGTGCTGAATATCTGGGATACATGAACACCTTGGGACATGGTTATGGGCTGAATTGTGGCTCCCTTCAAATTTATATACTGATATCCTAACCACCCTCCCCTTCCTCAGAATGTAACTGTATTTGGAAAGAGGACCTTTAAAGAGGTAATTAAGGTAAAATGAGGTCATGTGGGTGAGCCCTCATCTATTATGACTGGATTAGGACACTGACACAGAGGGATGGCTATCTAAAGACAGGAAGGTGTGGCCATCTGCATGGAGAGAGGCCTTAGAAGAAACCAAACTGCATGACACCTGGAACTTGGACTTCTAGCCTTCAAAACGGTGAGAGAGGAAAAAAAAAGTCTATTGTCTAAGCCACCCAGTGTATGGTAGTTTGTTATGGAAGCTCTAGCAAACTGATACAGATATTGACGTAGGAAGGGACCCTGGAGGACATCCAGTCCATCCACCCGTAAGATTCTTGACTTCACCCATTCGTAGGTGTACAGCCCTCATCTTTCCAATAGTCTGTTTTTCTGTGAACATTTCCTCTTTGAAGGTCACCTCCCCTTTACAGGGTGCCTATTTCATTTCAGGCAGCTTTGACTCATAGGAAGCTTTGTAGATTGAACAAAATCTTTGTCCAAATTCTGAAGGCAGCTCTGCGAGTGTGATATAACTTGCCCGGATCAGAGAACTGGCATGCCTTCTCTGCAGGCTGGGTTCCCTCGACAGCAGACCCTGAAGCGGAGTTTGGCGTACAGGATGTTTTCAAAGGAGAATCTTTGAGATCAATACCAGTAGAAAACGGGCTTGGGCAGAGGGAGATGTGGAGCTGCAGTCCAGGCTCAAGGACAGCCTGGGCCAACCCCCAAAGGTCTCTGGAGCTAGAATGCTTTCCAGAGTTGTCTTGATTTGGGCTGAGATGGCCAGGTCTTCATCCCCTGGGTTTGATCCATCACTAGATGTGGGCTGCACTGGGTAGGGGTGAGAGGCAGCTCTCAGAAGCTGAGACAACTCCTGAAGCCAATAACCAGTGTGCAGAAGAGCAAGCTCTCGGTCAGAGGCTAGTGTGTGGAATCGCTTATTTGAGGAAAAACAATGCGAGCCTGCGACGGAGCTTATTTATGAAGCAAACTCACAGAGTTATCTTGAGTGACTGTCCCCAGGAATCACTATGCCCAACTGGAACTGGGGCTAGGTCACCAAGTAATGTCTCCGGAGTCAGCACGCCCAGCAGTTGAGGCAATAAGACTTTCCTTGAAGGAGGTTCTGATAGCACATTTCTGTGTTCACTTACAACCCTGGTTTTATAAAGTATATTTTTACTAATGCAGCCACATATCACTACTGGCTTTTGATGACCGTCCACTAAGCCACTTTATTCTTTACATAGTGTGCCTGAGCAGGGGTCCTGGAAGCCAAACAGCTACAAGACTGATTTTCTTAGAATAAATTTTTTTTGTTTGTTTGTAACCTGTGCCTGATTCTCCCTTTGTCCTCACCAAGGGCTCCTACTCCCCATAACAGTCTATTTGCACAATAATATTATTAGGCAATGACTTGGGGCCTTTGCATGGGGGACTGCAGTAGATTGCTTTTTTTAAATAAGAGATTTGTATTTGAAATAAATTTATCTATTTGAAATAAATTCCACTCGTGGAATGGGATTAGAAAGTATTTTCTTTCCCTACAACACCAGGAGCCCTGTAAACATCTGAGTGAAAGTGGCACGTTTTCAATGCATTCTGATGATGGTCTAAACCCTGACAGGTGAAGTGGTCAGCTGTCTGGAGGGCCCCCCATTAATCTGGTTTTATGGGAGCAAAAGGGACTGTGAAAGACAACATTCCTGCAGAAGTACCGTGTTTCCCCGAAAATAAGACCTAGCTGGACCATCAGCTCTAATGCATCTTTTGGAGCAAAAATTAATAGAAGAGCCGGTCTTACAGTATATTATGTTAGGTAAGATCCAGTCTTATAGTAAAATTAGACTAGGTCTTACATTAATTTTTGCTCCAAAAGACGCATTAGAGCTGATGGTCTAGCTAGGTCTTATTTTTGGGGAAACAGGGTAGCATTGGAGCCAAACCAAAGGCTCCCAAACAGCATCAGCCAACGGGGTGGAAGGAGAATACAGAAGGATTAAGACTGTGGGCTTGGTGGCCCAGTGCCAGGGAGGCAGAGCCCAGGGAATCTGGGCCGTCCGATACAGTGAGCTCGAAGCCTCATTCACCAGAGGGGCCTTGGGGTCCTATCTGCCTCTGTCCTCTACCCTGCAGTTGGACTTCAAGACACGGGTCTTTAGAAAACAAAACAACCCTATCCTAAATTTAAATCCTACAGATTGCCCTACCTTGCCTCGCCCTGCCCTCTCTTTTTCTTCTTTAAACAATAAGATGAAGTGAATCTAAGTGGGCTTCGATGCTAAGATCATTTTCTCGTTGTCTGCAATCTTGATTGGTGGGTAGGAGTGCAAACCACAAGTGAGTGTTTGGCAGTGCCCCTGCAGGGTGGGGCGGGACTGCCACCTCGACAGCTTCCCCGGTGGACCCCAGGCTGGAGGCAGAGGGGGCCAGAGAGACGAGGCTAGGAATAGAAAACGAGAATTCGCACTCAAGAGGCACAGAGGTGAACCTGGCTTGCACAATTGGAATAAGAAACCTTTTCCTTTTTACTCTAGTATTCCACAGAAGAACTGAAAAATCCTGTTGAAAATAATGTAGGGAACGGCAATACCATTAGAAGTGAGACCTGGAAGAGTTAAGGAGGGCAGGACAGGGGAGGGTCTGTGTTCCATAGCAACCCCAGAACTCACATGGGGGCGGACTGCAGTCAACTCCTGCAGCTAAGCGGACGCTCAGCGCAGTGAGGTCACAGAAAGGCTGCTGTGGAAGGCTCCCCAGGAGCACCACCTCTGGGCCTCTGGGGAAAGGAAATACAGGTGCTGGCCAAAGGCGTGCTGGCTGGTGAGCACCTGCATGAATACCTGCAGACAGGTATTCCACCCCCTCACCCCCGCCCCCACCATACTGTCTCTCAGGCCTGCATTTTGTGATTTTTGTTCTTTTACCATTTCAACGTTTTCCATTAGCATTTACTGTTATTTAAATTATTGATCCCGGAAGTGTTTATGTCTTCCTATGCTAGACTGAGTTGCAACCAGACAGATGGGGAAAAAAGAATGTACAAAGGCACACTCATCCACATGCGTGATTTCTAAAATTCCATTATCTTGGATTGCTGTTTCCTCTATTCTTACCTGCATTTTCCTCTGACAGATTCAGGACGCTTTGCAGACGTGTAGGCAAACATGGCATTGCCGGTGCCCTGTATTCGGGTGTGCAGTGGCCAAGGGAGCTCTGGGGAGGGCACTTCCCAGCACACAGATTCTCATCATCCACAAGGAGTCTGGCATCTGTGCACACAGGCTGGGGCTCTGCAGGGACCGGCCTCGTCTGCTCCCTGACCCTCCTCTTCCCACCCTTTTGCCAATTTATCACTCTACACAGACAGGAAGACACCAGATGGATTTGGCCCACAGCTAATACTAATGCACTTCTATTTACGAGGAATCATTTTTAACAGAAAATGGGGTTTGCTGTCCCGAAGAGAAGGTCAGACAGAGAAGACGAAAGCTCTCATCACGAGACACTGGTCTCACGGATTGAAAACACAAAGGCGGAGGGGCTAACAGTTGTTGGTGAAAAGCAGTGGCACTGGAGAGCTAAGCCTAGCAACACACCAGACTAAAAAGCCATCTTTTTAATCACAAGAGGAGGAAATGAATAATTTAGTTTCGGCGAGGTGCAGCCAGCAATCTACTGTCTGCAACAAGGTCTGAATAAAAACAAGATGACGTCAGAGCTAATGCAAAATGGGTCTTGCAGGCCAGATCTCATAGTTGGGTTATGAGCTGGTGTGATCTGAAAACCATGAGTAAAATACAGGTCTTAAGTGTGATGGGTGTCATACAGCACACAGGTGAAGTAATCAATTAATTTTTTGTATGACATGCTCAGCTCTGATTCAAGTCTCACTTTTGTAAAAGATTAAAACTAAGTTTAAATTCTAGAGACACAGAGGTTAGAGCACCACAAAGGCCAACAAATTCTGGCCCCATTCTGCCCCTTTGCAGACGCATGGCTCTCAGAGCCGTGCTGATGCCATGTCTTCTGTTCACAGATCCAAAGCAGTGCATGTGCTTAGGAAATCCAGAAAGGGGAGCCAAAAGCTGCTCCCCAGAGCTCCTCGTCTCTAATCTCTGCTTCTCTCCCCCTGATGAGCCTCTCCTTCTGGTCCTCAGCGTCGGTGCCACAAGACTGCCAGGTTTAGCAAGGAAAACAGAGGATATCCAGTTAAATTCCAATTACATTTGAATTTCAGGTAGAGAAGTTCTTTTTTAGTATGAGTATGTCTCATGCAATAACTGGGCAGGCTGCACGTGATCTGCTATCCCTAGGCACTGAATGTGTACATAGGGGTCTGCCAGGGAATCGCTCTGCCCTCTTACTGGGATCCCCCAGAATCCCTCACACAAGTACAGGTGCCTACACACCAACTGCCCTCGTACCTGTGGCTGACAGTGATCCAGGGTACTAAGCTGTAGGTAACAGAAGATCAGTAGGAGGATACAGTGGGCGACTCCAGGAGAAACAGATATTTTCAGCTTCTTGTTTGAAGTGGAAAAATCTTTCATTAGCTCTGTTCATCTTGACCTTAAGGAAACTACTGAAACGCCTTGGATCCCAGCTTCATTTCTGCCACCACAGAACCAACTATACAGTGTCTACACTGCCTCCTAGTAATTCTAAAAGCACATGATTTTAAACAGCCAGGAAATGCTTACACACATCTGTTGTGTGGCTGGTCTCTCTTGATTTGCAGGGAATAGTACCTTCCCCAGGTCACCTTGTATACAGTGGCAGTCTCTTCCTTAAAAAGGGGCTTTGGGCACAGTGGGCGCGTCAAAATCTATGGATCAGTCAGTTTATTCCACCTCTTACTTCCTTGTACAGCTTCAAAGAAACCCCATCCAACATAATCCAACGATTACATGGACCCACCAAACACAGTCATCATGCAAGTTGTCTTTTCTCAGTGATGGAAAGTAGAATACTTTTGGATAAAGAATCAGAGGATTCTAAAGTTATCTTAGAAATTACATGGATGATACTGAAGTCCGAGAAGAGGGTGGGCAGCTAGTTAATGTGATCTCATTCACCATCGGGATTCCCACTCCAGGGACTGCCTCCCGTCTTTGGCTCTTACGTATCCCCAAACTAATCTATATCCTGAGTCTTCTCTCCAGGGTTGACCATACTATTTCTATCCCAGTAACTTAGTTTTTCCAATCAACAAAAAATGTGTGTGTGTGTGTGTGTGAAAACAGCAGACTGGCTAGATTTACAGTCCCTATTGGACCAAATCCTATCCAGACCAAAAGCTTAGGCAAAGATTTTTTTTCCTCTTTGGTTTATACAACCCCCTTGGAAAATAAGAAGCAACCATTTATGGGCTGTCGTCATTCCAGGGAATGATGTGAGCCTTCTCTGCTCCCTAAGTGCATATCTCCTTCCTGACCCTTGATCCGAGGCAATTAAGAAAAGCAATCAAATCACAAAACCTCACTTTTGATCAATGCATTCCGGCCAGAGAGAGATCGGGTTGTCCGTACAGAATATCTATAATTAGATTGGGTTTGGATTTTGGAGTGCTGCATCGTTTTAAATCACCATCTCAATTTTTCACAAGGAACTAGAGGGGATCAAAAAGCTGTGAACAGAACTAGGACGGCAATCAAGGCATTTTGAAAGCATGACCTTGTTACAACACTCGGTTAAGTAGCTAGTTGAGTACTTAGATCTTGTACAAAATGAGAAGTGGTAGTTGGAGATTATCACACTTTTTTTCCTGGACCAATTAAACAAGCACAGTGAAATAAGGTATTCTGATACACATTAGGAATGTGTACCATACTATGACATAATACCTTGAGATGCCATGAAGCTATGATTTTTAAAAGAACAATTTATTAGGTGTAATTTATGTACATAACTGAATCTATGTAAAGTGTACGACTTAATGCATTTTGAATGATGTACATAGCCATGAAATTATGACTACAATCAAGATACATAATACTTCTATTAATCCCAAAAGTGGCCCCATGACTTTTGCATACCATCTTCTCTCCATCCTTTGCCCCTCAGGGAGTTGCTGATCTGTTTCTGTCACTATGAATGAGTTTGCATTTTCTAACATTTTATAGAAATGGAAATATACACTATGTACTTTTTTGTTTCTGGCTTCTTTCCCTCAGGATAATTATTTTGAGATTCATTCATGTCACTGTGCGTCCATAGTTGTTTTTTTTTTTTTTTTATCACTGAACAGGATTCTATTGTAATAGTGAGGGGCCCTGGGGTGTTTCCCAGGGATCAATCTGGGAGAACTGACAATATTAACAATACTGAGTCTTCCAATCCCTGAACAGATTACATCTCTCCATTTATTTAGGTCTTTTTTTTTCTTTGAGCAATGTTTTATAGATTTCATTGTACAGGTTTTGCACATATTTTGTTAAATTTGTATTTTATGTTTTTGATGCTATTGTAAGTGAAATGAATTTTTATTCATTTATTCATGAATTTTTAATTTCATGTTTCAACTGTTCATTGGTAGTTTACAGGAAAACAGATTTTTCTGTATATTTTTTTTAGTTTTATTGGGGAAGGGGAACAAGACTTTATTGGGGAACAGTGTGTACTTCCAGGTCTTTTTTCAAGTCAAGTTGTCCTTTCAATCTTAGTTGTGGAGGGCGCAGCTCAGCTCCAGGTCCAGTTTCTGTTGTTAGTTGCAGGGGGCACAGCCCACCATCCCTTGAGGGAATCGAGGAGTCGACCCAGCAACCTTGTGGTTGAGAGCCGACTAGCCCATGTGGGAATCGAACTGGCAGCCTTCGGCATTAGGAGCATGGAGCTCCAACCACCTGAACCATGGGGCCAGCCCGATATTTCTGTATTTTGACCTTGCATCTTCTAACCTTGCTACACTCACTTCTTCTAATAGCATTTTATAGATTCCCTAGGATTTTCTTTATAAACAATCCTGTCATTTGCAGAAAGGTTTAATTCTTCCTTTTTATTCTGTATGTCTCCATTTCTTTTCCTTTTTATGGAAAAGAATATGACATCCAGTACAGTGTTGAATAGAAGTGATTAGAGTGGACATTCTTGCCTTTTTCCTGACCTCAGGAAGTAGTATTGGGTCTTTCTCCATTAAGTATTTGATATCAGCTGTGGGTTTTCCAGAAATGCCCTTGATCAAGGTGAAGATGTTCACATCTAGTCCTAGTTTGCTTTGCTTTTAAAATGAATGGTGCATGAATTTTATGCATTCATTGGTATAATATTTTTTGTTTGTTAGTTAAAATGGTGAATTACAGTGAATGATTTTTGAATGTTAACCTAACATTGTATTCCTGGGAATAAATCTCACTGAGGGTTTATTATCCTGTGTGCACATTGTTTGTTTGGACCTACTAATATTTGTTAAGGATTTTTGTGGCTAAGTTCATGAGTGATATGGGTCATTTGTTATCTTTTCTTATTGTCTTTGTCTGGTTTTGGTATGAGTAATATTGGTTTCATGAAATGAATTGGCAGGTATACTCTCCTTTCTGAAAGAGTGTTTTGTAGGATGGGAATTATTTCTTACTTAAATGATTGATAGCATTTACTGGGGAAGCATCTAGACCTGGAGAGTTGAGATGGGTTTTCAATTGTGCTACTCAGACTTTCAATTTTGAAGAAGGTTCTTGCTGAGCTCACCCCTGCTGGAAAGCCCACAAACTATTAATGCCACAAATGCTAACTAGACGTGAAAAGCAATAATTACTAGAATTTTAGCTGTGAGAAAAGATTGCTGTCTATCAAGTTGCTATGCAGGTGGCCTAGATAGAATTTTACTTATATTTGTAATAGTGCGTGACACCTAGTAAAAAAGGACGAGCTCAAGCTCTCACCCCCACAAGGATCATGAGCCTCGATTTCTTCACTTTTATTTCCCCTTCACAACACATTTACCTCGCCAGACGCTAATTTCTTTAAGCCGGTACCGTTTCTTGTTTCTGGGTCCCCGGAACCCAGCTCAGTGCTAGGCACGCTGCAAGCATTCAAACATTGGTCAAAGTGCTGACAGAGACAAACACTGATCATTGTTCTGAATGGACCTCAGGGCAGCAGACAAAAAGTTGAATTCTGGAGTAACTCTTAGAACCAGGGAGAAAAGATGCGCTTTGGTTAGCATACTTTTTCTCTCACAGCCTAAATTCAGGAAGATTTAAATTGTACTAGAAGTCCTGAAGGAAAGTTTTACCTCACTGTAACTTTGACAGGGTTAGTACATGAGGCTCAATAACATATATCTTTGAGGTCGTTAAAATAGCAGACAGCAGGCCGGCCTGGTGGCTCAGTCGGTTAAAGCTCCATGCTCCTAACTCCAAAGGCTGCCGGTTTGATTCCCCCATGGGCCAGTGGGTTCTCAACCACAAGGTTGCCAGTTCAATTCCTCGAGTCCCACAAGGGATGGTGGGCAGCGCCCCCTGCAACTAAGATTGAACACAGCACCTTGAGCTGAGCTGCCGCTGAGCTCCTGGATGGCTCAGTTGGTTGGAGTGCGTCCTCTCAACCACGGTTGCGGGTTCGACTCCCACAAGGGATGGTGGGCTGCGCCCCCTGCAACTAGAAACGGCAACTGAACCTGGAGCTGAGCTGCACCCTCCACAACTAAGACTGAAAGGACAACAACTTGACTTGAAAATCCTGTTCCCCTTCCCCAATAAAATCTTAAAAAAAAGAAAAAAATAGCAGACAGCACTAGAATTTGTGCCATGAACACTAGATCACTTCTACTCTTTTTGAGGATGGAGGCAACATGTTAGACTGGAAAGTATACTACCGTATCTGGGAGCTAAAAGATCCGGACTTGAGGGAATGTGTGTTTACTGATTTAAGCATCAAATAAATATGAAAACACTATTACACTGCAGAAAAAAGTATACAAGGACGGACTAATATTAATATTCATTGAGCCCACAGAAATGAACAGTTGTATGGGTCATGTCAGTGGGAACACAAAAAATTCACTGTCCCTGGATTTGGAGTAGATGCCACAAAGTCAGCTTCGGCAAAACAGGTTAATAGCTAAAGGATCTCTTTGTTCTCTTCTTACTTTCCTTCTCACTTCTCAGTACCTACCGCTTCTCCATCCTCCCATCTCCCATCCTCCTACCACTCCAGCAAGACCCAATCTACGCCTGTCCTTTCAAAATAAGGCCTACCTTCAAATTTCCAATCCTCTCGGCAGAATACATAAATTCACAGTTCAATAAACCTCCCAGAGGATTCTGATTTTTAAATCTAAAGGAATTTTTAGAGCAAATTGCCAGTTCCTGTGTCAGGCAGGTAGGGGAGGTGTTTTAGGAACAGAGGGAGCCTTTACCAAGGTACCTATTAGACTTCCCCAAATAGAGAGCCATCTGCTTGTGGGGCCAGACCAGCTTCCGAAGGTATTTTACTTTCACTGTAAAGCAATTTTTTCTCTCAGCACCCTAGGTTCAAATAAACTCTCTGAGACACTTTGTTGGTGTAGACTTTAAATTCCAAGCTTGGTCTGTTACCCTCAAATACAGTTCTTATGGAAGATTAGTTACAAACAGTTGTCAGTACTTTCGAATGACAGAAAGAATTACAGTATAGTAAAACTGCACGAATTTTTATGCGTGAGATAACAATTCTTTCTTTACCAGATGTAATAACTCCAATTCATGCAATAAACGATGATTACATTTTTTTTTTTAAGTTGCCCTAACTTTTCTAGTTGAGATTTTCATACCTATTTTAAGTCAAGACATCAATATGCTCCTGAATTCCCCTCACCCTCCCTGGGAAGTGGTGAGAACACACATGATTCTCCTGAGACTCAACTGGGCCCTTGAAGACCCAGGCATTATCTCACCCCTTTCATCTCAGTGTGAAGTTCCCTAGGAAATCTTCAGTTTCAGAAATAATGGCCCTGGTGGCCGTTAGAGAAATGTGACACTACAGGTTATTTAGGGCTTCGAAAGTGACCTAAAAGAGAACAGGAGGGAAGTTTTGACTTATCTTGACCATAAAACTGGCAAAAATCAGCATCACCAAATCAAGAGGGTAAAACAGAAGAGGGTTACCTGTGGTGGGCATGCCCTCACAGTGGAGTTTGTGAATGTCTTTTATAGAACCACATAAGATAGTACCGTTGACATTTTACATATTTTACATACAATTTGAATACAAATTCTTAAAATTTATAATAGAACATTAAAATAATCTTCTAATAAAATCAGCCTTAAGTGTAAGGAATTTAAATTTCAGTATTTGTACACTTCTAAATAAATATCTTTGATCTATAATCCTTGAAAATATTAGTTTATGGTGACATGATAGAAACAAGTCAAACAGTATTATAAGTGAAAATAAAACATCAGTTTAAAAATAAACAAACCTAAAAACACAAGAACTGAAATTATAGACAAATCAATAGAATACGAAGTACATGGTAATTAAATATCTACACTGGGATAACCGAATGCATGCTCAACGACACCTTTCAACTTATATAAAAGCCCTTTAAAATTCATATAATCTAAATAAATAAGCAGCAACACAAAGAGGCACTGTACCAGCCAGTAACAAGAGAAAGTAATTTCTCCCTTTTTCTTTAAAACGATCCTAACAGAAAAACACGAAATAATGATCACTTGTTAAAAGAACTATAATTCACGTGTTTTTTTTTTTTTTTAAATGCTGCCTATGATATAAAAAGTGAAAGCAAGGCTTCCTAGATGTTAGGCCTTAGAAGAGGAAATGCCACCTAACTGACAGATTTAAACAAAAACAGACATTTGCCTATTTAAGACATGAATGAATTTTCGCTCAATGACCCATAATAGGTCTAAATCAGTCCATGATATGAACGTACCTTCGAACATCTGAATGCATGATCTGTTAACACTGAATCATATATGATGATTTAATTTCATTTGCCAAAGTATTCGTGTTTTTTTCTTTTTTACATAAGACCAAAATTAAAACATCTAGAGTAGGAACTGATATTTATGTGTGTTCTTAGATTCTCAGAACATAATAGGTGCTCAATAAGTGTTCGCTGAATTGAGTCCAGTGTTCATCATGCTTCAGGAAGCACTGACTCACGATGACACTGGTTGCCTGAGACTCAGAGGGAGCTCTTTAATTTTATCTCTCGTCAGGCCTGTGATTAATTTCTGGCTAGTCAATCAAGTTATTTGTCCCAGATCTGTCATGGTTTCTCATTTCAGGGCCAAGCTGTCTATCATTCACCTGCTCCACAGTTAAGCCTTCTTTGAAGATTTGTGCCTGCACATCTATAGTCAAGTTAAAAGAATAAAAATAATTTTTGTTATTCTGCGTTGGGTAGTTAACTGTCTAAAAACACATGTGCATTCACACACATGCACACACACACACACACACACAAACCGTTTCACAAATGGAGAACAGAATCTGGAAATAACACACAAAGTCTGAATCATGTGTCTCCCAAGGTTAACTAAAAAAAAAGACACTGAAACGATAGGTAACTCCTTTTGGTTTACACACAAACTTATTGCGTGATGGCTGGAAGCAATGTCTTTGGACAAACAAGTGTGAACCAAAAGTGTCCTTTCACCGTCAGCTTGCCAAGGAAGCTAAAAATGGCGCTGCTCCGACACTGCCCTGTTTAATTTTGCGCAGTGTAAGAGGCAGCGAGGTGGATATGGACCCGCTCCCCAAAGACCATTCCTTCCATCTACAATGTTCAGATCAACATCTGCTTCATGGCATGGATTATTCTAAGAGTTCCTCTGGACTGCCATTTAAAGTTGCTGTGTTCGATGTCCGTGGTTCCTCACTGGGGCTGTTCCCTTCGGGACACAACCATTATACAACTAAAATAAAAGCTGTTTATGAGTTTCACTCTGATTCTCACTGCCAGCAGGCCTGTCCCTCTTGAATGCTGCTAGGAGAGGTAGATCCAGTGTTTAAGTTCTGCCATTCCCTGCAGTAACTTAGAGTAATAGAAGTCCACGTTGTCTGCAAAGTCCGTACAAACAGGGGACTCCATGTCACCAAAAGTGCAGTATAATGCAGTTCCTCCAACACTAAGGAAAACCGTAGCTATGCACAGCAAGACCAATAAAATACAGGAACCACCTCCAACTTCATCTGCAAACAGGAGAACAGAGGAAAGTTATATTGACACAAATCCTAGAATCCCCAGTCTTCCCACTGATGAAGATAAGTAGGCGCTTCTATATTAGTCCTCTAGGAACAGGAGTCATTGACGGAAAGCTAGTGCACCAACCGAATGGTTCTACAAGGACCTACTTTTTAGAGTTTGGAGAGTTTGTCAGTGCTGAATTTAAAACAATCTCATTTAGACAACAAATATGACCACTTTCATAAAAAAAGAAGATGAAAGGCAGTACTTCTTTGATGTGCTCATAGCATTGTTTTAGAATATAAATTATAACCTCACTGTTATATTATCTTTGGAGTTCACATCATGGGACCACCTTAGATCAAAGTCAATTTGATATTAAACTAAAATTTGATATTAAAATAAAAAAATGACTGTAGGATCACTCTCGTATCTTAACGATTCTCCATTTTATTCTCATTTTCTTAGAGGAATAGTGAAATTGTAGCTGGAACAGTAATTTCTTTTTATTTTGCTTAATAAATCTGGCGGGTTTGTTTTCAATGCAAATGTCCACATAGGTCTTTCTATATTGAAAAAATATAGAAAGTCTTAATGATCATTCACAGTTAAATAAGAAATATTTGGGAAAGACTAAAAAGTTTTATCATCAGCATGACGAGGGTATATCAAAACCTTCATGGAAGGTAATTTAGCAGTATCTATCAAAATTTTAAATTAATTTATCCTCCAGACTGGGACACTTCTGAGAATGAAAGTGTTAACTAAATAGAATGCTACGACAACAGGTGTAAATCAGGACTGCCTCAGGTCAAACTGGTCCCTGTCATTTAGCCCAGCAAATCCACTTATAGGAATGAGCCCGCAGATTCACACAACACACAATATCATATTCATAAGCATGTTCACTGCAGCAAAGCTTGCTATAACAAAAAGTTGTGAATAACTCAGTTATTGCAGTACAATGGAATAGTCAAATAATGATGGAACATTCATATAATGGCATACTATGCAACTGTTTAACAGAATGAAGTAAATTTAGTATGTTCTCTCATAGGAAAATGCCCACGATTGACGGTTAAACGAAAAAGAAGTAACACTGACAGTCCGTAATGAATCCATTTGTGTAAAAAAAAAAAAAGACATGTGTATGTGTCAGGGTGTATACACACACATATACATACATACTCGTATATACAGAATGTGTCTTGAAAAGATATTAAGACAGACCCTTCAATCAGTACTTGGGGGAAACCCTCAAGGAAGGGTTGAAGAACCTACACTTTTTCATTTGATTACTGTTTGAGTTTTCTCATGACTAGCATATATTACTTTGATGATAAAAAAAATTTATATAACCTAATATAAGCCAAATAGACTATAGTTGGAAGATTTTACAGAAATGTGTGAATATATTCTTCCTGTGAAAATTCAAACACAAGTATCTAAGAGAGTCTCCCTTTTTCTTCTACCCAATCATATTCCCCTCCCACCCCAGAGAGACACTGTTAAATTTGGTGTGTTTCCGTCCCTATCAAACACATATGGTTTCAGGATTTTTATATAAAAATGGTTATGTAATCCTATTGTTCTGTGATTTGTAAATTCATAGTTTAATAGATTTTAATAGTTTATATGTATATATGCAAATATATTTTTATACAAATGAATAAATATGATCATATTCATGTTGCGTCTTTTGGAGTTTTTTATGTCAGTTTAGTATTTTCACCATCTTTCCTTTTTTATGGCACTGATTCCCTATCACTCCCTTATCTATGTTAACAATCTAGTGTATGCAGCTTTCCATATTTTTCTTCATAATCACATATTTATATACAAAAATTTAAATACAGTTTATTTAAAAACATCAACTTTGTTTGTCTCATCTGTATGTGTTGAAACCGCTTAGAGCTGCGCTGTTTGCTGTGGAAGCCACGAGGCATGTGTGTCTATTGAGCACACGTTAAGTGATTGGTTAAAGATGAGATGGCTACTAAGTGAAATAGGATTTTCAGTTCTAAACCCAGGGCTCCCCCTGGGAAGCACAATCCAGTGCCTATTAGTGCAAACAAAGAATTAAGCTCTTTATCCGGAGAAGACTGTGATAGTTACAAGCAAGGAACAGAGGTAAAAGGAGGAGTGGGAAAAGATTATTTCCAAGGCTCCTACCAGCTTTGTAATTGTGACAATTTGGAAACCTCTACACTTTATGTCATACTTAGAAAGCCTATCTACATGTTTACACTGTTATTTGAACAATGCAGTTCTATAAGCATGGGAAGCATACTGATAGGTTCTTGGCTCTATTTCCACTCACCCTTATTTACCTAGGCCTTAGGTAAACCTAGCAACCGCTTTAATTAAACAGAGGCCCAGGAGGAGAAAGTCAAACCACAGCAAGAGTGTCAAATTGCTGCTCTTAAGATACACGTCTTACTACGGAGTCAGAAAGAAATCACTGAAGAGGATGCACTTGTAATTCATAATTATTTTCCACACATAAAACAGGAGTATGAACTACCGCTGAAAAGACAAAAATAGGACTCACTAAAAACACCCTAAAAACAAAACCAAACCAAACCAAATCAAACCAAACCAAACAAAAAAACTCAAAAGGAAATTGCAATGAGCTTTGAACACTGAGGACTTATCTGTGCGATAGGAGGCCATAAAAGCTGTGTTTTGCAACTTGCTCACTTATTTGAGCAAACGAAATGCTTAGGAAATATGTAAGAACCGAGGATAGTTCAATTCTCTGTTTCTTTATAGAAGATAAAGCAAGTAAATGCACATATTCTTTTACAAATCCTGCGTCGTCATACATTCATTCATTCATTCATTCAGCAAATACTGAGAGTCAGTCATGAGCAGTTTCTTTACCTTGATCTAAGGTATCGTCTATTTCTTGGAATCGTACTCTTCGCTTAGATGGTTTCTGTTGGATCTGGGCAGGGTGATCTCCTCCAGTATCGTTCCTCTTCTTTAATATAGAGACCAACCCTTCAGCAGGAGCAACCTGTCAGAGATGAAAAGAACCATTTGTTAAATTATAGTGGGAAACATCAAATGATACCTTACACATAATAGTAACAAGGAGAATTCAACTCAATGGGGAGTTGAATTTCTATTATAGGTTTGTTCAATTCCTGTTAAAAAAATCACAGTCATCAAAATTTAACAGAATAATTCTTTCACTTCTGTGCAGGTGACTGCCAAATACACACGTCTAAAACTCTGAGTTTCTAAAACCCTGACCTGACTCCATGGCCACGCACATTGACACAGCATGACGCAGCGTGCCATGGACCAGAAATCAGGCCTCCCGTAATTACTCTTCTTTTAGCCCCACTTCCCTGTTAAGTAATCTGCGAGAGTCTTAATTATTAGTGCTGAGTTTTGCTTTACAACAGAGGCTGACAATCTACCACTGCTTTTTTCATTCACCAAGAATTTTAAAGAAATGAACATGTCAGACTCAAAATACATTTGATACCAACTTGTAACATCAAAATGAGTGTTGTCCGCAGTTTCTCTGAGAAACTATGCATTTATTAAAGAATGTTCTACTGCTCAGAATATTTTCAGGACTTCTCCTCTGGAATCTCTCTCAGAGCCAGTCTAGAAGGCTCATATTCCTTGGTGGTTTGCAGAGGTTGGCAGACCATGGTCAGTAGACCGAAGGTCCTCTGCCTATTTTTGTAAATAAAATTTAATTGGAACACAGCCCATTCATCTACATATTGCGTATATAGCAGCTTTGGGGCTACAATGGCAGAACTGAAGATTTGCAACAGACCATAAAGTCTAAAATACTTACTATTTGGCCCTTCCTAGAAACAGTTTGCTGTCTAGTATCTCTTCAGTACCCCACCTCCTGCCCTTCCTATGCTACCCTCTGGTTCTCACTTAGGACCCCTCTCTCTTGCCTCCGCCCCACCCCTTATTTAGGAACAAAGACAAAACCAAAAGCTCTTGCCATTTCGGAGTTTAAGATTCCCAGGTATAGGGAGAAAGTGAAGAGGATCCGTTGTTAGAGCCAGGCTGGGAAGCAGGAGCCCTGTCAAAGGGACCCCTACGCAGCTGATTCATAGAAGTTAATCTGTGTGTTGCTGGCCTGGACAAGCTGTAGGTGATGACACAGGTGGGCATTGTGGGCCTAACACTGTAGGTGTCAGTGACTGGCTGCTATCAGATCACTGTCAGCTGAGGACTGCTTGTAAGGTCATTTAGCTGATCAATGGCAAAAAATTCTTAATATAATTTCCAGTTCCAGCCAGTTAGCTTATCTCTGATAATGTGCTATGTATAAATATTACAGACGCTATTAGTTCCTTTTATAACTCAAGGCTTTTAGGGCCAAACAACTCCATAGAGTTTCTACTGGTCTTCCTTAATCATAGAAACCATTATCTCAGGAAAAAAAATCAATATGGTAGCAATTTATTCTTTTTATAGGAAAAATGTATTTCAGATGAGGTTCTTCTAAAAAAACTAAAATACTTTAGTGACATTAAAATGGAAAGTACAAATATGCAAAGGGACAGCCTTTCAAATCTTGCTTTAAAAAGCAACATTAAAAATCCCCTTCACACACCAAACAAAAATGATTTTACAAGCATCCTGCTGAAACTGAGAAGAAAAGAATTCCTAATAACTTCCTTAAGAGCAAGAGATGGAAAATCAAACTTAATTTACTGAATATACTATTACTATAGATATATTTTATTTTTAGCAAATACAAAAAAATGAGGTTTTCATAAACTATTTTCTCCATAAAATAACGTTGTACATTTACCAACAGTGAATTCACATACCACAGCTATTTTCAAATTGCTTTAACTACTTAGAATAAATAATCCTATTAAGAATAGCTCCGAGGATAAGCTCCAGAGTGGCATTACTGTCAACTGTGTATCTTGGTGATATGAACTTTGAATCTACCCTGACAGACCCAACTCTTAAATCAAAAGACATTGCAAACATGAATAAATGGATGTCGAAAGACTGAGAACAGCTTTGGAAATCATCTAGAAAGATACAGAATGTGCTTCCAAGACCTAAAGCCAGTTCTAGCGCAGCAGCTGTGAGGCCCCTACCTTAGCTCCTGCTTGGCCTAATCTGGGGTGTTTGGCGCTCAGTGTTATGCAGTTAAGGGATACAGGCTTTCCCAAGTGGCCCCACTTTATTTGATATGGTGGCAATAAACTTTGGCAAGTTTTTGAAAGAGGGACAAAGAATACAAGAAATTAGTTAGGTGGGATGGGCCAACATTTTGACATCCTCTCCCACCAACCCTTAATGCTTGGCTAATAATCTAACCATGCCCTCTGTTTTCTTCTTTATCTCCCACCAAAACCTTTTGTTTCATCAGGTCCTGCCTCAGCGTCTGAAGTAAAGTATTCTCCTTTCCATTATTTCCTTTCAGTCTTGCTCAGGGATCTTTTTCCAGGTTTCTCAGTTTCTTTTCTAACTGCCCTCTGGTCCTATAGTCTATAGATGGAGAAGAGGGATGACCAAGCTTACCCATAGGAGATGCAAGCCAAGGCAGAAACTCTTAGAAGACAAGTGGAAAGGGCCTTTTCGTTCTGGCAAGAGTTTTGGACAGAGGCCTTAGCACTTACTCCCAGGACAGAAATTCCTCTTTACCACACCAAGGCAGTCAAACAGAAAGAGTTTAAGAAATGCCTTTGGTAGAGTTGTCCTTAATTCTACAGTAGAAGGGAAGTAAGCCCAAACAAGGTCACAGTCTTAGTTTGGGATGTCACTCAAAAGACTGCTGAGTGTTTCAGAGTAGGTTGGGGAGTTAATTTAGGGCACATAGAAATGTGTCTCCTCCAAACTACTCTAAAAAAACATTTCTATTCCCCCCCTTTTAACCGTAATGTTGATGTTAAATGTTAAGAATGTTAAAATATCAAAAGCAAAATAGATTTAAAAACTGAATTTGGTTTCCCACTTCAATTACCGAATTCCTTTGCTACCAAACAAAATATACCAAGCCCTTGTATCATGAACTAAATAAAAGAATGTCTAAGCTATAATTAATGTAATTGTTACTGGTGGCACTCTATGAAAAGGGCAGAATTCAACAACAACAAAACATCCACCCGGCCTAGTCCTGTTTGCAAATAATCAGTTCTTCTGCCCTTTTTCTCAAACACCAACAATCATCTTAAATAGCAATTTAAGAATGAACTAGTTGTAAAAACAAAATTATTTTGCAATTCTACAGTAAATCCTATTGTGACAAGGAAAACATTCAGAGGTCTGATTGTTAGAACTGCCTCCTCACAAAATTAAAGAAAATAGATACCAAATAATATTCTTTGAATGATGTAGGCTTTTCTCAATCCAGAACCTCAAGGCGGGTAGATTTTGAACATGAACACATGCTTGGTTTCCAACTAACCTGAGAATGAACATTCATAAATCATAGTAGCATATTACACACGGTGTAAGAGCCAGCAATCTCATTCTGGAAAAGCACGTGTCAAATTCACCACTACTGTTCTTCACTGAAAAACCAGCTGATGTTTGCTGCCTGCTCCTTTAGATTTGGGTTCCATAATAAAAACCATAACTTAGTGAATCTATATACTTTCGGTAAAGACATTTACATAATGTCATATTTACCCTTGATGAGTCTCTTACAGAGGCATCATCCATTTTACAGATGAAGAAGGCGAGCTTAGAGAGCTTAAATAACATGCTTAAACTTGCAGCACCAGTTACTGGCAGAGCTTGAATATGAACTCAAGATTAAATCTCCTGCCATTTCCCTAATGTGAAAAGATCTTATTTTCTACGACTATTAATATTTTGCTTATTCTGACTTATTTCGCTCAGCATGATACTCTCAAGAGCCATCCATGTGGTTGCAAATGGCAGTATTTCATCTGTGATGGAAAAGGACAGAATCATATGATTTAACCCATATGTGGGATGTAAAACAGAAAGCAACAAATGAAAGAACAAAACGAACAAACAAAAAAACTCACTGACACAGACAACAGGATAGTGGGTACCAGAGGGGAATGGGGTTAAGGGAGGGACACGAGGGTAAAATGGGGTCAAATATATGGAGATGGAAAGAGACTAAACTTTAGGTGATATTCAGATGATGTATTATAATATTGTATACTTGAAACTTACATGATCTCATTAACCAATGCCACCCCAATAAATTTAATAAAAAATTTTTGCTTAGTGTCATGTTATATTAAACCTAATAAGTTTCTTTTGTCTTTTCAAAGTAGTATACATCTCTAGCAACAAATCCTTATCTTACACATCACCTCAACTAAAAGACACTTAAACTAATGGCTAAATCTGTCAATGAGAGTCATGGGGGAGGAGATGGTTAGACGAAATATCTTTTGTGTCATTCACGTACTCTGGAAGGGGATTAATGTCATGGCTACCAGTACAGCAAATTAATAGAACAAGTCACAGCTGGAGCAGGCAGAGGCACATATGGAGGAAAGCCATCTTCCAGAAAGAAGATGATG